>NC_073626.1:46588481-47213481 GCF_029407905.1 Bubalus kerabau
GGAAACTTTCATTACCATATGTAAAATAGATAACCAGTGGGAATTTGCTGTACGGCTCAGGAATCTCAAACAGGGGCTTTGTATCAACCTGAAGGGTGGGATGAGAGGGAAATGGGAGGGAGTTTCAAAAGGGAGGGGATATGTATATATATATATATACCTATGGCTGATTCGTGTTGAGGTTTGACAGAAAACAGCACAATTCTCTAAAGGAATTACCCTTCAACAAAAAACTAAATAAATTTAAAAAAGAATTAGAGGAAATTGAAAAGGACAGATGAACAGACTCTTAATAAAAGATGTAATTTAAGGCAATTCAATTAAAAGGCCCTCAATATAAATCAGAACATTTAACTTCTTTTTAAGATCTGTCAAAATGAAGGGTCAGTCCCCTCTCTGAACTTAAGTTTTATTTCATTATTTAAGGATCATGAAGAGGGGGGAAATGTCAGGAAAATTAGATATATAAAAGGACTAAAAGCGATACCCTGTTCTTTAATTGCCTATTGAATATGATGCTATGTAATAGGAAGCTATCATAGTATTGCTTCCAGCTTTTGCCCGAATTGGAGCTTTTTACTTGTGTAATTAATACTAACCCTGAGGCTCCTGGTGCTTTTGTAGAAACTGGAAGAGGAGATAATGAAATCTGTTGGGTCCTTGTGTAACTGTTGTCAGGGGTGACCTGCCTGGCCACTGGGGCGTTTTTCTAAGTTGTGAATCCACCCTGATTTTTTCTATTACCTTCTTTTAGCAGAGTTTGTGGATCCTTGCTGATTTTCTATCATAACTCATTTGATTTATATCACTGAAAAGCAAGTTACTTTCTAAATTCTAATACAAATATAGTAAATCAACCAAATGTAGCCTTTTTAAAAAATAGAGATTATAAAACTGTAGACTTCTATAATGATTTCCCTTGTTTTATATGCTTCTTATGCTTTGAAAAGGGGTATTAAGAGACTTTTTATTTCTTTAAAAGCAAAATCAGTCTTTGTAATTTCTTTGCACTCTATACGAAGGGACAAACGCTACAACACAGAGGTGCCGGGGTTCATGGAGACTTTTATGAGAATCTCCCACAACAAATGTCTTTCTTAGTATTCTTAGTAGCTCTTTCTCCTTCCTGTTCCCTTTCTGCTGACTTTGTTTCCTTCTGCTCTTTAATGTCTTCTGTTTTAAGTGAAGGCTCTGATAGGGCACAGAAGCTATCCACGTTGCATAGCTGATGGTGAAGTTCCAGATGTCAGGTCTCTAGAGGTCAGGTACTGAGGGGTGCCAGACACAGCTCAGCCTCTACTGTTGAACACTGTGGTCATCTGGTCAAAGTCTCACTTAGTGATGAGTTGAAAAAGGAGAAAAGAAGCCTGTGGCTGACAATTGGCTTAAGGGCCACCAGAGTGCCTCTTGTGGTGGTAAGTGGAATAGCAATGCTTTTAGATTGTACGCATTTTTGTTTGAATTTCGTTATCTCCCAGTTCTTAGCTCAAGATTTCACCCATGAGCAAAATCCCTATTTTCTGAAGTTTCAGGGAAACAATTTTATCTGGCACAATCCCCGCTTGGCATGGTTGTTAGATAGGTAGGGGTGTGTGTGTGTGTGTGTGTGTGAGTGAAAGCACATCGTAAACCATAAAGCCATTTAAAGAGAAAATATAGTTTAGTTAAAAACTACATATCAGGTGTGCACTGTATACAAATTAAAGCAATTGATGATGTTATCATAAAACAAAAAGATGTTGATGATACGGTTCAGAAATGAAACTACTATCCATAAGCAATTTACAAAATGCAAGAAAATATAATTTGTTTTAAATATTCCTGGCATGCTACATTTTTTCTACTGCAGTAGAAAACAAATTATATTTATTTTCATATTCAAATAACAAGAGCTCCAAGAAGAAATATTCCTGTCCCTAGGGTCAGGCTCAGAGAAACACTTTTATTCATATCTACACCCATTTTCCTGAGACTCATCCACTCATGCTATCCAAGGGACTTGGAAGGAGGGACCCCAGCATCTGTCACACAGTTCAGAGGACTAGACCTCCTCAATGGAAATTCATGGACCAAACCACCCCTTTCAAAACAGTTTTCTCTTGGGGAACACTGCTCTAATTTCATGGGGCAAACTTCAGCCTGTTTAAATTTTCTAAAGATTCATACTTCAAAGGGAAGGCATGTATGTTCCACTCTTGATCCATTCAGATTTCTCCTTTAAGCAAACTCACAGATGCAAAGATGTACAGTGGGGTAGTCGTTGTGTTAATAATATACCATCACCAACACCCACACTTAAAACACAGCCAAAATATACACAGTGGCTTACTTGCTTTACTTTGATGTAATAAATGGGGAGTGTGTGTTGCTCAAACTTTTCAAAATTTAGAGTTGGATAGCTCTATGACAAGATAGAGAAACCACCACCAACTATTAAATAGCCTTTCTCTTAGTTAAATATAAAATGAAATTCTGCATTCTTACTTATCCAAATAATGATCAAGTGGTGAGAAATTCAAGACAGGAGAATAATGTATACTATAAAAATAGTCTAAGAGGAAGCTGGGCCTATAAACCAGCTGGTTTGCTAGGAACCAATGTACATTAAGGCCAATTCATGGATGCAAAACATCTGTCTGGAATTTTGCAGCATTTCTTTGCATTCAATATCATAGAGATTACAGTAAATGTGGAATAGGGGAGAGAAACGAAGACAAAACAAAGTCCTTTGAAAAACAAGTCTTTTGAGGACATGTGTTGTGTGTGTGCTCAGTCGTGTCTGAGTCTTTGTGACCCCATGGACTGTAGCCTGCCAGACTCCTCTGTCCATGGACTTTTCCAGGCAAGAATACTGGAGTAGGTTGTCATTTCCTTTTCCAGGGGATCTTCCCCACCCAGGGATCTAACCCGTGTCTCTTTTGTCTCCTGCATTGACAGGAAGATTCTTTACCACTGAGCCACCTGGGAAGCCCAAGCCACGATCAGTAGCATTAACTGTGCCCTACAGCTTTAAGGATTGCCTGCAGAGGACCTTGAGACCATCTTTTTGAAATGCCGGTTTTGATTGAATTGTACTTAGAGCTAATATATTTCGATATATTTCACAAAGAGTAACACCTAAAAATGATATTCTAATACAATCTGGGCTTGAATATAATAATAGTACTTAAATTTGTATATGGAAAATTTCAAATATAGGCCTTCCATTTAGCCAAGTTTCTTGGAGGCAACACACAAGTCTATAATTTGGGATTGGCTTGAAAAATCTTCATGGTGTCAAAGCCACTCATTCCTCTATAGTAAGCCTAAACAGACAGCAACCTCCTCCCCTGCAAATTACTATTCCTGAAAGAAATGATGTCTTCTTCCCGTATGGTGCCACAAAGTCATGCTGGGATAATGGTTTAGGACTGATTCTGTGAGAGAACTGCCTCTGGAATTAGTTCCTGCGTGTCTGCCTGTGGATGCAATCTCTTGCAACACACACATTTTAAATGTGGGAATGAATGAAAATAAATTGCCATGTAATTTAACATATAGATATAAATAATATATGCTGACGCAGAATCCATAGTAGCTTTAAAATAAAAATTCTCCCTCTGAAAGTAATTCATAATGCACGCCAGAACACTACTCCTTTTTTTTTTCTTTTTTAGAAACTATCTAGCTGTTTTATTTCCTTTTTGTGCAGCATGCAGGATCTTACTTCCCAGACCAGGGATGGAACCCAGGCCTCTTGCATTGGGAGCATGAAGTCCTAACTTTGGGACCACCAGGAAAATCCTCAGAACACAACTCTTTATATGGGCTGCCAAAGGAAGAGGGATTTGGAAGGAATAAAAAAAAGTATTAATAGTTCAATATTTCCAGATTTCCTTCTTACTAACTTCAAGCCTAAATAAAGATGGATCCTTTGTAGATTGAATCTATACTATTTCATGAGTGAGTAATGCTTAGGAAACTGGCTGTAGCTTTGTGCTATTATTTTATACTTTGAAACAATTATTACTGATTGCAAGAGAGGTTTCTGTAAGCAAAATATCACTGTCATAAATTAAGGAAGACATTTAAAGGATCACTGGGCATATTACCCAACATGGACTTTCTGCCCCTTCTCAGAGAGCCCGAACCTTTTTTCCTAAGATGTCTCCAGTGAACCAGGTTCTTCTTCTGCCTTGAGGTGAAGTAGCTGGTCACTGTTCCTATGTTTCATGATTGGCGAGGTCCTGGAAAGCATCTTCCAGGCTCTCATTAGTGCCTGACCCCATAAACCAGTACTGGGTATTAACCTAACCGTGAATCAGATCGTTCCCTCATAGGACATTTCCAGCTAATTGAGAAGACACCTCTAAGGAATAGCATACTAATTCAGCACATTTCCATAATCCAATATGACCTGGTGTCCTTAGAAGAAAAATAAATCTGAAAATCTGAATGTAGTGACAAACTTGCACAGAGGGAAGATGCTGTGAAGACACAGGGAGAAAGCCATCTGAAGAGGGACCCAGAGCCCAGAGCTATGCTGTCAACAGGCCATAAACGCCAAGGATGGATGAGAGGGCCCTAAAGCTGGGAAGAAGCAGGTCGGACTCTCCCTTACAGGCTTCACGGGAAAGGGGCACCTGTTGGCACCACGGTTTGGACTTCCAGCCTCTAGAACAGGACCCAATAAATTCCTGTTATGTTAAGCCAGTTGGTTATTTGTACTTTGTCACAGCCCTAGAAAGCTAGGACAAAAGGGGGAAATTGCTAGACATGAAATAAAAGGGAAGGTTGCTGAGAAGCCAAGTACTTTTCAGGTGATTAAGATTTAAGATAGCTTTTTTACTATCCATTGGGGTATTAGTTCCTCACCACAGATGCTTTAGAAAATACATAAAAATATTTAAAATTAGAAATAAATTACTCAGTAGTATGAAATCTTTGCTATTTTCACAAATTTCCTTTTTAGTTTCTGGTTTATTCGCACAAATATTTTTTAAGTTGAAGACAACTTATATATATATACATAATTATGCTGTATTTTTAAAATTTATTTTAAGTTTGTCTCCATAAAATGTCTTCATAAATACCAATTTTAATGGGTGCATATTAGACTATAATGTGGTTGAACTATAATACACTTGACTGTTTTTCTATAATTAGACATTTATTTTTTCTTCTATTACAAATTCTGTGTAAATCAACATCCTCATTTAAATATATTTTAAAGAGCTAGCTTGAATATTTGAATCAATGGAAAAATTTAGAACATTTGAAGTGTATGAAATACATATTTGAATCAAATGGAAAATTTTAAAATACTTGAAGTTTATCAGTTCAGTTCAGTTCAGTTCAGTCGCTCAGTCGTGTCCGACTCTTTGAGACCCCATGAATCGCAGCACGCCAGGCCTCCCTGTCCATCACCAACTCCCGGAATTCACTCAGACTCACGTCCATCGAGTCAGTGATGCCATCCAGCCATCTCATCCTCTGTCATCCCCTTCTCCTCCCGCCCCCAATCTCTCCCAGCATCAGAGTCTTTTCCAATGAGTCAACTCTGCGCATGAGGTGGCCAAAGTCCTGGAGTTTCAGCTTTAGCATCATTCCTTCCAAAGAAATCCCAGGGCTGATCTCCTTCAGAATGGACTGGTTGGATCTCCTTGCAGTGCAAGGGACTCTCATCAGCCAATAGTTAAATTATGATAATCACTAGTATATATAAACCATGTATATATCACTAGTACGTATGCTAGTATATATACTAGTAGTATATAAAATGTTTATTTTACCTCGCACTTGTCAGCATTAAATATTTTCATTAAATTTATATTTTCTATGAATTTGGCAAATGTAAAACAGCTTCTCAGTTTTTAAATTTATATTGTATTTAACATATCTTATGTTTGTTCATGCTTATTTTTGTCATATAAATTCCCATTTAATTTGTTTATTCTATTTATCTGTTAGGACATTAACATGTTTCCTAGAGATTTGTGTGAATTCTTTTTATGAAGTTTATTTCAAATGTTTCCTTTGTATTTAATTTTATTTAGATACGATTTTTTATGTAGAGCAGTTTTTAAGTTTTCAAAAAGTCAGATCTAAAGCTGATTTTATTTGTAATTTTTTAGATGGTTTTAAACTTAGAAAATCGTTACAGGAGTGCCTTAAAATAGTTGCCTGGTACACATTCTAGACAACGCTCCCTTATCAAATGCTCAGTATTGTATTTTTCTAAATTTCGATATAACTGACAAATAACATTATATTAGTTTTGGGTGTTCAAAATAATGATTCAATGTTTGCATATGTTGCAAAATGTTTTTCATGATGTCTAGTTAATATCCATCATTATGCATGCTGCTGCTGCTAAGTCGCTTCAGTCGTGTCCAACTCTGTACGACCCCATAGACGGCAGCCCACGAGGTTCCCCTGTCCCTGGGATTCTCCAGGCAAGAACACTGGAGTGGGTTGCCATTTCCTTCTCCAATGCATGAAAGTGAAATGTGAAAGTGAAGTCACTCAGTTGTGTCCGACTCTTCGTGACCCCATGGACTGCAGCCTACCAGGCTCCTTGTCCATGGGATTTTCCAGGCAAGAGTTCTGGAGTGGGGTGCCATTGCCTTCTCCATCATTATGCATAGTTACAGAATTATTTTTCTTGTGATGAAAACTTTTAAAATTATTCTTCTGGGAACTTTCAAATATACAACATGATATTATTAACTATACTCCTCATGGTGTGTGTTACATCCCTATGACTTATTTATTCTATAATTAGGAGTTTGTACATTTTAACTCCCTTTTTCCATTTTATTCCCCACCTCTGCCTCTGGTAAGCAAAGATATGTGTATCTATTTATCTCTCATTTGCCTAATTTCCTTATCCACTCATCTTTGAATGGACACTTAGATTGCTTCCATATTTTGCCTATTGTAAACATTGAGGCAATAAACATGCATGCATACCCAGTTAGTCCTGTCTGACTCTTTGTGACCCCCATGGACTTAGACCAACAGGCTCCTCTGTCCATGCGGTTATACTGGAAAGAATACTGCAGTGGGTTGCCATTTTCTCCTCCAGCAGATCTTCCTGATCTAGGGATCAAACCCGTGTTTCCTGAGGCTCCTGCATTGCATTACCACTGAACCACCGGCAATAAACATGAAGGATCATATATCTTTTCAAGTTAGTATTTTCATTTTCTTTGAATAAACACTCAGAAGAATAATTGCTGGCTCAAAAAGTAGTTTTATTTATAACTTTTAAAGTAATTTCCATGAACATTCCACTGCTGCTACACCAGATTACATTCCCACCAATAGTGCACAAGGGTTCGCTTTTCCCCAAATCTTTGGCAGCTCTTGTTTTTGTCTAAATGTTGGTAATAGCCATTCTGACTGGTGTGTAGTGATATCTCATTGATTCACACTTCCCTAATGACCAGTGATGCTGAATGTCTTTTCATGTATCTGTGCAGTCTTCCATGGAAAAACATCTATCCAGATCTTTTAATAGGATTATTATTATTGTTGAGTTGCATGAGTTATTTATATATCTTGGATATGAACCCTGTCAACTACAAATTAGCACTTGCCATCTACCTTTACAAGGATTAAATTCTGTGCTGCAGCTGCTGATTTTCAACAGCCCCTGAGAGGAGTTCCTAGTAGAGAGCAGGAATGCGGCACTCTGCGCTGGGGAAAACTGGCAGAACAAGCCTTCAGATAGTCAGATAATTTCAGGAGCTGATATTATGAGCCCAACTGTTGTATCTCCTCATATCTAGAAAAGTGTTTAAATCCTCTATGGTGATGACTGCTCCTCATGACTAGCAGAAACCTTCTGCAAAAAATATGTGCCTGACTGCAGCTACGCCCGTCACCAAAAATCGCATATATATTGACTTTCCCTCTGCCTTTTAAGTTTCTCAGAGACACCTGAAATGATGCCTCTTAGGCTATTGTCCTCATTTTGCCCCAAATAAAAATTAACCTGCACTCTCATGTTGTACATTTTCTTTGTTGACAATCCCTTATCAAACATATTATTGCAATTTTTTTTTCCCATTCCACAGGTTGCTCTTTCATTTCATTGATGTTTTCCTTTGCCTTGCAAATATCTCTTAGTTTGAGGTAGTCCCACTTTTAACAGCATGTTTTCAAAATACCTTTAATAGAACTAGAAATAGGAAAACTATCCTTTCAATGGACTAGAAATGAATTATTGGAAGGTGACAGAAAATGGAATGAGATTAATGAAGGAAGTCACAGATTAAAAGAAACTTACAAGGAAATTCGGGGGTGGAGTGGGAAAAAAGAGTAGAGGTTGGGGGATGTGGAGTGGGAGAAGGTGTGGGCTTAGATATGATATATCTGTTAAAGAAGAGGTAGCAAGAATACAAAGAAGAAACAGTACAAAAAAGGTCTTAATGACCCAGACAACCACAATGATTCAGTCACTCACCTAGAGTCAGACATCCCTAGGCGTGAAGGGGGCCTTAGGAAGTATTACTACCAACAAAGTTAGTGGAGGTGATAGAATCCCAGGTGAGCTATTTCAAATCCTAAAAGATGCTGCTGCTAAAGTGTTGCACTAAAGCCTTTGACTGTGTGGATCACAACAAACTCTGGAAAATTCTTAAAGATGGGAATACCAGACCACCTTATCTGCCTCTTGAGAAATCTGCATGCAGGTCAAGAAGCAACAGTTAGAACTGGACATGGAACAACGGACTGGTTCAAAATTGGAAAAGGAGTATGTCAAGGCTGTATATTGTCATCCTGCTTATTTAACTTATATGCAGAGTATATGGGAAATGCCGGACTGGATAAACCACAAGCTGAAATCAAGATTTTTGGGAAAATATCAATAACCTCAGATAGGCAGTTGACACCACCCTTTCAGCAGAAAGCAAAGAGGAACTAATGAACTTCTTGATGAAAGTGAAAGAGGAGAAAGCTTTTTCACTCTTGTGAAAAAAACTGGCTTAAAGCTCAACACTAAAAAATCTAAGATCGTAGCATCCAGTCCCATCACTTCATGTAAAATAGATAGGGAAACAATGGAAACAGTGAGACTTTAATTTATTGGGCTCCAAAATCACTGCAGATGGTGACTGCAGCCATGGATTTAAAAGATGCTTGCTCCTTGGAAGAAAATTATGACCAACCTATACAGCATATTAAAAAGCAGAGACATTACGTTGCCAAAAAATGGTCCATCTAGTCAAACTATTATTTTTCCAGTAGTCATGTATGCATGTGAGAGCTGGACCATAAAGAAAGCAGAACGCCAAAGAACTGGTGCTTTTGAACTGTGGTGTTGGAGAAGATTCCTGAGAGTTCCTTGGACTGGGCAAGGAGATCCAACCAGTCCATCCTAAAGGAGATCAGTCCTGGGTGTTCATTGGAAGGACTAATGCTGAAGCTGAAACTCCAATACTTTGGCCACCTGATGCGAAGAGCTGACTCATTTGAAAAGACCTTGTTGCTGGAAAAGATTGAGGGTAGGAGGAGAAGGGGACAACAGAGGATGAGATGGTTAGATGGCATCATCAACTCAATGGACGTGAGTTTGGGTAAATTCTGGGAGTTGGTGATGGACAGGGAGGCCTGGAGTGCTGCAGTTCATGGGGTCGCAAAGTATCAGACACGACTGAGTGACTGAGCTGAACTGAATGTGTCAGTTTAAAGTGTACAGTTGATTTTCTCCATTTATATATGGCTATATGACTACCACCAGTGAGCTAACATCTCCACCAAGTCATGTGTCATTTCTTTTTTTGTGGTGAGAACATTTCCCACCTAGGTTTTTTTTAGCAACTTTGAAGTATGTAATACAAAATCAACTTTGAAGTATGTAATACAAAATTGTGAACTCTAATCATGATGCAGTGCATTAGATCTTGACAACTTATTCATTTTCCAAGTGCAGGTTTGTAACCTTTGACAAACTCCTCTCCCTTTGCTCCCAGCCCAGATATTCTTTGTTTCTGTTAGTTGGGCTTCTAAAGATTCCACATATAAGCGAAATCATACAATATTTGTTTTTTTTTCTGACTTATTTCATTTAACAGAATGCCCTCAAGTTTCCTCTATGTTGTTGTAAATGAGAGGATTTCCTTCTTTCTCATGACTGATATTCGTGTGTGTGTGTGTGTATGTGTGTGTGTGTGTCTCAGATCGTTTTAATCTATTCATCCCTTGACAGGCATTTAGGTTGTTTCCATATCTTGGCTACTGTGACTAAGGCTATGATACATGTGGGCATGTAGATATCTGTCTGACGTTCTGCTTTTATTCCCTTCACATAAATAGCCAGGAGTAGGAATGCTGGATCATAGGGTATTAATAGAACTATTTTTGATTTTCTGAGGAGCCTTCCTACTGCTTTCCATAGTTGTTGAACCAATTTAGGTTTCCACCAATAGTGCTCAAATGTTCCCTTTTCTCCACATCCAGTACTTGGCTGTCTCTTGTCTTCCTGATAACAGCCATTCTAACAGGTATGATGTGATGTCTTTTTCTGGTTTTGATTTTCATTTCCCTGATGATCAGCAATTTGATTCTGTCTTTGAATTTCAGCAAACGAGGTATGTTTACTCCTTCTACAATTTACTGTGTAAATGACTCTTTAATAATTTTGGACAGAAGTAACTTACTTCTTAATTTCTTCCTACCAGAGATACATTTCTCATAGAAGAAACTTGTCCAGCAGCAGGGGAGCACAGGGTGTCTATGGGGTGATGGGGTGCATCAGAGAGTGGTTATGATACCAACCAGGGTTCTTGGCTTTCCTTAATCAATATAAATTGACTAGAGGCCAGCAAGAAATTCAGGCAAGGCTTTATTGGGGCCCCTGCTGCAGCAGAGGAGAGTAAGAACAAACAACATGCTCCCTTGCCTTCTCACTCCTGAGCTTGTTCCTTTTGTGGGGTGAGGGCAGGGGTGTGTCCAGGGATCGGGCTGGAGGCTGGCTTTTGGTGACTTGCCCACCCTTCAGGTGGTGGAGTTTGCTCCCAGCACTCTCTTTTTGCTCCTGGCCCTTCAGAAGTGGCAGTGTGTGTCTTTCTTCCTCTTGTATCTTCTGTCCAGAATATGCCCCAATTGTGCATGCTTGTAGTTAATTTTAGTCCCTTATAGTTTCTTTGTGCTTTGTTGCTTGAGGAGATGTTTGTCCAGGTGCAAGCATTGCAGCTCTGCAGCAAAGGGTCCCACGTCTCAGCCTCTCTTAGTTACAGTCAAGGTTTCTGGAAACATCACATTGAAGCCTGAAAGTATTTATTGACAGTTTGCCTCTCACTGGTTGTGGGCACAGTGTGGGTGGCTTATCTTGTGACTAGTGTCTAATAGAAGCTCAAGAGATGTTTGCTGTACACACTACCTGATGCTTAGTAGCCAGAGCTAAACTGGCTGTGCATGATTTTGGCTCTACAAAACATGGCTTACTTAATTAGCTGCTTGGATGAATCTCATCAGAGCTCTGAACTCCATTTCCTTACCTGAAAAAAGGAGGATAATACTTTAGAGTTTAAATAAGATAGTATTAAAATATAAGCTCCATAAAGACTGGAATTTTAATTTTTTCTAATGAGTTAACTGTTAGTCCCTAACTTGTGTTTAATGCACATCTGACATTCAATATATATTTGTTGAAATAGTGCATATTTGCCAAATGATCTTAAGGCCTTCCAAATAGGTTAATATTTTAGAATAATTTCATAAGGTAGATGTTAATATTGATGTAATTTTGTGATGAAGATAAGTTAAATAAACTACTAGAAAGTGGAATACAGAAATTCAAATCCAAGCATCTAGCGTTTGTGTTCATGCTACTAATCTCTCTACCATAGTGCATCAGTAAAGTTTGTAAAGTTCTGAAACATAGAAAGTACTTAACAAATGGTCCCAGTTATAAGAGAGTCATTGAAACTGGAATTTCCGATTCAATTAGGCCATTATGCCCAACTGAATACTACCTCTGAGAACAGCAGGATAAAGGACTATCAATCCAAGCTGGGACAAGAAGCTAAGAAGAAAAAAGAGAGAGAAAGAAACTGGTACATCAATATAGAATATGTGTTTTTTTTTTTAATGTCTCTACCCTAAGTCCTCTTTCATGAATTCCTCCACCCCCAATCCCCTCACCTCTGATCTCTTAATATAAAGATAAATGTTCACCTTCAATGTAATGTGTGGTTGGATTGCATTGCCATCTTTTATATTTTCAAAAGAAGGATATTCACAGATATATGCCACTATGTATATTTTAGCTTCAGGTAAAGAAATAAAAACTTTCCTTTTCAGACTAAAGTTTCAAAGTTTTCTATGTCAATTTTACTTTGGACTGCAAATATATTCATATGTATTTTTTGACACTCTTTACCAACTGGTTGTATTCCAATTCTCAATTTCAATTAACCCGATTTATATATCTTCAATTATAAGCTGGTTTATGCATTCATCTTTTTCTTAAAGAAGATGGGAGATTCAAAGAAATCCCTTCAAACAGATCTCACAGCAAGAATGCACTGTCATGCAGTTAGTACTTATTCAAATATCAAATGTGATAATAGCATAGTATAAGAAAATTTCAGGCTGCTCACTTGAGAAAGTAAAATTCATAGTCAGGTACATGATAAACACTTTGATTGATTTTTCTTACATTTAAATTTTTTCTCCAAACGCTTATATTTGGGACTTCCCTGGTGGTCCAGTGGTTGGGAATCTCTGTGCCAATGCAAGGGACGTGGGTTTGATCCCTGATCCAGGAAGTTCCCATATGCTGCAGAGTGGCTAAGCCTGTGTACCACAGTGACTGAGCCTGTGCACCCTAGAGCCCTTTGTCCACAATGAGAAGCCACCGCATTGAGAAGCCCAAGCACCACCACTGGAGAGTAACCCCCACTCACTGTGGCTAGAGAAGGCCGGGGTGCAGAAATGAAGACCCGGAGCAGTCAAATAAATAAATAAACAAAAGCCAATATTCGGCCCCAAAGTAAATAGTCTAAGAAACACATAAAATGTATCTATGTGTGACCAGACATAAAAATGCAGAGTTGAGTCATTAATAATAAAAATTTTGTTTTCTCTCTCCATCTGTCTCCTTCCATATGGATCAGATATTATGTATGTGTGAAGAGGCTCAGAACTGTTCTTTGCTAGCTAAATTCAACAAAAAGGAAAGTTTGAAGAAAGAAGGAAAAATGTTTCATAGGGGAAAAGATATTAATGTTGAAATTTGTGGCTAATTAGTAAAAAAATGACAGGGGCAATAAAAACAGATAATTCTTAGCTATAAAGGCTACATCTCCAGTTATAAGCAGAGCAGAATACAATGGGTATTTATTACTGAGATATAGCTGGTGGCCTTATGCTGATAATTGTCATAATAAAAGTAATAGCTCAGGGATTAGTTGGAACAGAAAGAATAAAGGCAAGTACTGAGTATGAAATTGGGGTGTGGCACTGAATATTATAATCACAGCACCTGAACTGGTCAACATGACAGTAAGTAAATAAAAGCAGTGGGGCAAAAAGATACATAAACTTTTTCATTAATGGACCAGAGAACCATGTGCAAAAAGTAAGCCAAAGACATTAAACCCTGAGGTCAGCATGGCATAAGCTCACAGAGCCTTTGCAGTGGGGACTGTGTGTTGTAAGTAATAACAGAGATCATTTTGTGGTGGAAACAAATCTGAGACTGGGAATGGTACAGAAGAAATCTGGGAGCCCAAGCCAAGTGAGCAAGAATCTATAAAAGCCAGGAAATTTACACACAGGAGTCGGACATGACTAAGCAACTTCCCTTTCACTTTTCACTTTCACTCATTGGAGAAGGAAATGACAACCCACTCCAGTGTTCTTGCCTGGAGAATCCCAGGGACAGGGGAGCCTGGTGGGCTTCCATCTATGGGGTCGCACAGAGTCGGACACGCCTGAAGCGACTTAGCAGCAGCAGCAGCGGCAGCAGAAATAAACAAATACTAAGATGAGATTTTGTCTCTATCATCTGTGAAGAAAAGCTCCTCTGTCCTTGACTGTGGAAGCATTAGTTACTCACCAAGACTTCACTGTGATCCACAAGTGGTTATTCAGTAGGCATAAATATTAACTGTTACTCAGAAATTCTATTAACTTATATACATGGTGTTTTCTTTTCACACAGTACTTTCTTGTTTCTAATGTCCATGTTTAAAAAAAAAAATCATTGAGGGACTTCCCTTCCCTGGTGGTCCAGTGGTTAAGACTTCATGCTTCCACTGCAAGGGACATAAGTTTGATCCCTAACTGCCGAATGAAGATCCCACATGCTATGTGGTATGCCTAAATATAATAAAAATTATTAAAAATCATCATGGTATTGTCATTGAGACATGTCTACAATAAATGGGGCAACTGACCATGTGATCAGAATCTTGGGGTCTAGTGTAGTGTTTGTTTCAGATGGGTCTTCTAGGTCATCATGTGGACAGATCTGTGTCGCACTCAGGAAGGGTGCCTGGAAATGAGTTGTGTTTGATCATCGCCATGTGGCTGGCTCTAATATGTGACTCTGAAAAAAAAAGGAGATTCTTTAGAATGGGCTTGATCGGCCCATTCTAACATTTAATATAACCCTTTTGTCTGCACCATTTCATAATTTTGCACTTTCTTCCTAAGAAAACACAAATTATTCTAGGTATACTTTACACTGAATGTCAAAGATTAAAGGAAAGGCATGTGGGTTTAAAAGAGAAAGAGTTATGTATATGTATATTTTATTTATTATTTAGAGCATGGCATTCTCACCATCCATTTAAATTTTAGATGAATGGATAAGAAAGCTGTGGTACATATACACAATGGAGTATTACTCAGCCATTAAAAAGAATACATTTGAATCAGTTCTAATGAGGCAAATGAAACTGGAGCCTATTATACAGAGTGAAGTAAGCCAGAAAGAAAAACACCAATACAGTATACTAATGCATATACATGGAATTTAGAAAGATGGCAACAATAACCCTGTATACGAGACAGCAAAAGAGACACTGATGTATAGAACAGTCTTTTGGACTCTGGGAGAGGGAGAGGGTGGGATGATTTGGGAGAATGGCTTTGAAATATGTATAATATCATATATGAAACGAGTTGCCAGTCCAGGTTCGATGCACGATACTGGATGCTTGGGGCTGGTGCAATGGGATGACCCAGAGGGATGGTAAGGGGAGGGAGGAGGGAGGAGGGCTCAGGATGGGGAACACGTGTATACCTGTGGCGGATTCATTTCGATATATGGCAAAACCAATACAATATTGTAAAGTTAAAAAATAAAATAAAATAAATAAAAATTAAAAAAAAATCCTCTTCTTCTACTACTTATTTTCCCTAATTACTTTTTTTCTTACACATGAGTTTTCTAACATTCTTGCATCTTGAGATGAAGAAATGGCCAGATAGATGCTTTGCCTTCTGTTTTATTTTAAATTCAAGAATTATTTTACAATTTTATCACCGTAAATATTCACTGTCTGTCTCTCTCTCATTATTGTTTAGAGGGACTTAAAAGTATTGTTATTTACTTTTCAAGGACAGCTACCCTAGATTGTAGACACACAGAATCACTTGGACAGCAAGGAGATCCAACCAGTCCATCCTAAAGGAAGTTAGTCCTGAATATTCATTGGAAGGACTGATGCTGAAGCTGAAATTCCAATACTTTGGCCACCTGATGAGAACAGTTGACTCATTAGAAAAGGCCCTGATTCTGGGAAAGATTGAAGGCAGGAGGAGAAGGGGATGACAGAGGATGAGATGGTTTGATGGCATCACTGACTCAATGAACATGAGTTTGAGTAAACATCGGGAGTGGGTGATGGACAGGGAGGCCTGGCGTGCTGCAGTCCATGGGGTCACAGAGTCAGACACGACTGACTGAACTGAACTGTACTGAACCCCCCAGACTGAGGACACACAGAAGCTCTTTGAAAACTAAATTGTAAAGGGAATGTAAATCAGTTGGCTTCTTAAAACCTTATTGAACCAGATTGCTGTGATTCTCTCTCACTGAGTGTCTCATGCAGGTTCCTCACACAATTGACTTTTCAGGCCAGGACACACCCATTTCCAGCTTCCAGTATCCAGCATCACCTGGACTGGTCCTAGGCTCTCCTGGGCATGGAAGATCACTCACCTGAACCCAGCACAGAGGAGAGGGCTGGGGACTTGAATGGTTCTGGGCAAAACCACCCAAGAAGAGTTCTCTCAGCCCTGAACTCTATTTTCAACACTTCCTCCTCAAATTTCCCAGGCAGATCAAGTTCTAGTCACCCACAGTAGTAATTTTCTTGATAATAGAGCATTTGATTTTCACTTCCCATTTTCTGTCTCACTTACTGACTCCCCCATATTTCTCTCCAGTGTCTCCAAACAAACTACTTCCACTCAAATTTTAGATCTGGGTTCCCTGGTGGCTCAGATGGTAAAGAATCTGCTTGCAGTGCAGGAGACCTGGGTTCAATCTCTGGGTTGGGAAGATCCCCTGTAGAAGGGAATGACTCAGTTCAGTTCAGTCACTCAGTCACGTCTGACTCTTTGTGACCCTATGAACTGCAGCACACCAGGTCTCCCTGTCCATCACCAACTTCCGGAGGCCACCCAAACCCATGTCCATTGAGTCAATGATGCCATCCAACCATCTTATCCTCTGTCATCCCCTTCTCCTCCTGCCGTCAATCTTTCCCACCATCAGGGTCTTTTCAAATGAGTCAGCTCTTCACATCAGGTGGCCAAAGTATTGGAGTTTCAGCTTCAACATCAGTCCTTCCAATGAACACCCAGAACTGATCTCTTTTACGATGGACAGCTTTCTTTATAGTCCAACTCTCACATCCATACATGACCACTGGGAAAACCATAGCCTTGACTAGACAGACCTTTGTTGGCAAAGTAATGTCTCTGCTTTTGAATATGCTGTCTAGTTTGGTCATAGCTTTCCTTCCAAGGAGTAAGCGTCTTTTAATTTCATGGCTTCAATCACCATCTGTAGTGATTTTGGAGCCCAGAAAGATAAAGTCTGACACTGTTTACACTGTTTCCCCATCTATTTGCCATAAAGTGATGGGACCAGATGACTACCCATTCCAGTATTCCTGCCTGGAGAATCCCTTAGACAGGAGCCTGGTAGGCTACAGTCCATGGGTCCCAAAGAGACCCATGATCAGTCCCTAGACAGGACTGATCAACTTTTACTTTCTGCTTCTGGGAGAGTTCAAACTAACCAGAGTTTTATGCTGCTGCATTCCAAATACTTACAGAAATGATGAAATAGTAATTTTGTAAGTGAAAACACCCAGGAAAAGATTTTCATTACAGAGCTGTTTATGTGAATATCCTGAGAAGAATGGTTCAAAAAAAGAAAATGTTTTCTTTTAAAATAAGCAGAAGCAATAACATCTCAGGAATGTAAAACCTATTATTTTTTCAATTGGGTTTAAAAATAAAAGTGAAAAATGCTCTTATTAAATGACTCACAAACATTCTCTGACTCTATGGACTCCTTCTTTCAGTTCATTTTATTTCAATGCAGATTTTCATTAAAACAAGGCATAGTGGATGATACTAAAATAAACAAATACAGGTCACTTCCCTTAAAGAGTTTACAGAGTAGCTGGGGACTGATACCCATATATGAACAATGCTATACCCATAATATACCCATATATGAAGCATACACTAGTGGTAAAGAACCGCCTACCAATGCAGGAGATGCAAGAGATGCGGGTCCGATTCCTGGGTCAGGAAGTTCCCCTGGAATAGGAAAAGGCAACCCACTCCAGTGTTCCTGCGTGGAAAATTCCATGGACAGAGAAGCTTGGAGGGGTACAGTTCATGGGGTCAAAAAAAGTCAGACACGACTGAGCTACTAACACACCACACACATACATCTCATGATAGGCCTTTGGAATAATTGAAATAGATGAAAATATAAATGTTAAAACTGAGAAAATGGAGAAATTCTATCCTATAGGTTTTTTCTTCTGGGATCATTACATTCATTCCTTCCCAATATCAGGTCACTTTGTTCCACTGGCAGCCAGTTATTGATTTCTCATAAATTTTTTTTTCTAGCCTTGACTGCTCTTCTGAACGTCAAAGTCTTATATCCTAATTTCTACTTCCTGTCTCTGTGTTAATGTCTAACTGATGTGTCAGATCTATCACAGCTAAATTAAGACTCTAGTTGTTGGCTCCTATTTATCTATCTATTTAGTTTGATGCTTTTGAAATATGGTGTTGGAAAAGATGCTTGAGAGTCTCTTGGATGGCAAGGAGATCCAGTCAGTCAATTCTGAAGGAAATCAGTACTGAATATTCTTTGGAAGGACTGACGCTGAAGCTGAAACTCCAATACTTTGGCCACCTGATGTGAAGAACTGACTCATTGGAAAAGACTGTGATGTTGGGAAAGATTGAGGGCAGGAGGAGAAGGGGACGACAGAGGATGAGATGGTTGGATGACATCACTGACTCAATGGACATGAGTTTGGGTAAACTCTGGGAGTTGGTGATGGACAGGGAGGCCTGGCATGCTGCAGTCTATGGGGTCTCAAAGAATTGGACACAAATGAGCATCTGAACTGAACTGATTTAATTTGAAGGAGGGTTACAGATGAATTTTATTTTCTTCAAACCCTTTTGTACATTCTTTTTTTTTTTAATTTTATTACTCTTTTATTTTTTATTAAAGCATCAGTAAGATTCATAAATGTAGAAATAAAGCTGGGCAACATCTTCTTTAAAATTTGTTATGGGTTCCATATTTTTAATACATAATGAACTGAACATTATAAACTCCTTTCATAGTTTTCATATAATGTTTTCAATCTGGATTTTTACCATAAATTATCAGTAGAATTTCTTTTTTTTTTTTTGCAAGTTATCAGACATTTCTAATCCCTTGAAAACTGACAACTTCATCTTGCCATTTTATTTATTTTTTAATTTCTTTTTTATTATTATTTTATTTTTAACTTTACAATATTGTATTGGTTTTGCCATATATCAACATGGATCTGCCACAGGTATACACATGTTCCCCATCCTGAACCCTCCCCCCTCCTCCCTCCCCATACCATCCCTCTGGGTTGTCCCAGTGCACCAGCCCCAAGCATCCAGTATCGTGCATCGAACCTGGACTGGCGACTCGTTTCATATATGATATTATACATGTTTCAATGCCATTCTCCCAAATCATCCCACCCTCTCCCTCTCCCACAGAGTCCAAAAGACTGTTCTATACATCAGTGTCTCTTTTGCTGTCTCGTACACAGGGTTATTGTTACCATCTTTCTAAATTCCATATATATGCGTTAGTATACTGTATTGGTGTTTTTCTTTCTGGCTTACTTCACTCTGTATAATAGGCTCTTTAACAGAGAGGTATTGCTTTTTGTCAAACTGAAACCATTCTTTTCCTTTCTGGTTTATATATGTGAGTAATGAATAATTTGAACTAAACAGAGAAAATGAAAACCCTCCTCCCACTACTGCTATGATTCAACCACCAGAGACAGCCCACCATGGACAGTTAGGCTGTTTTGTACTTGCTTTTAATTTATATTTGGCTTTGGTATTTGCATTTGTTTTTCTTTTTTAGAAATTTTTTTTATTGTGGTAAAAGCCACATAATATAAAATATTTTAACCATATTTAACTGTACATTTCAGAGGCACTAAGTACATTCACATTGTTGTGCAACTGTTACCATTATTCATGTCCTGAATTTTTCATCTTCCTAAACTGAAATTCTGTTCCTATGAATTTTTCAGTCTTTTCTCCAAGTCTTGAAATAGCTTACTTGTCCAACTAGTTACTTTAGAATTTTGGTCTTATAAATTTAGCAGCAAGATACGTTGCCCTTGCATTCAACATCCATTGCTAATGTGTTTACTCTTTGCATCTTCATTATTTGCTGATGCTCTAAGTCTGTATCACTTCTCACTTAAGGCCTTTCTTCTTCCATTTCTGTTTCCATATAAACCATTCTCTACTTAGTAGTCAGAGTGATCTTTCTAAAAGAGTAGATCATAATTCTTCCCTCTATAAAATCTTCCAATTAATTTCACTGCCATTAAATAACTCCTTGCCATTGCTTTTGCCACTGACCTCATCTTTCACCACTACTTCCTCCATGAAGTTCCAACTAGAGGGATCTTTTAATGGACCTCAAACATGCCAAGTTGCTCCTCACTTTAGAATCTTTGTCACTGACGTTTGAAATGCTTTGTCTCCGCACCTGCAATGATTGGTTTCTTCTTGCTATTCCTGTCTCAGTTCAAGCACCCTCTCCTCACTCAGGCTGTCCTAACACTCACTTGCAGTCATCATCCAGGTCCTGCTAATCAGATCACTCTGTAAATTCTCCAAGGAAAGGGTCCTCACCATTGCTCACCACTCAACAGCATCTGTATCATGACCAGGGACCAAATAGGAGCTTAGAATGAGAAAAATGAATGCAGGAAAAAGAAAGAATGAATCGTGTGAGGGTAAGGTAAATATTACCTTCAGAAATCGGAAAAGAAGAAAGGAAAGGGAAAAAGAAGATAACTCTGGGGCAGCCCACGTCAGTTTGGGATTCTTGTAAGGAGTGACTCACATCTGCCCTTAAAGCATGGGTTTTGTTCTTGGGAAGGAAGAGTAATTTACTGCCATATTGTAAATGCATTTGAGAGATAAACTGAGACATTCCAGGAAGGCCAAGAGAGAAACATGACTGAAAAGGGTGGGGAGTTACCTAGCAGGTGTGGTGGGTCTTTTACAGACTGAGTGCAGATCTGACCCATTGTTTATATTGATGCATGAGTAGTACAGAGCATCACAAAAAGTGAACAATTTAGTTTTTAGTTATCCAGTCTCAAAATAAAGCCTCCTACATAGTATAGAGGGTCCCGTGTGTTTTTCCAAATCAGCGCCTTGGAGAAAGTGTTAAAAATGACACCTCTGCAGTCAAACAGGTGTGAATATGCAGGAAGGCAGCAGTTTGCTAGCTGTCTGATCTTGAACATTTACTTAATCTCTTCCCACCTCAACTCCAAATTGCAGTGCTTTTTATTGGATTAATTTTAAGAATACACATAAATCACTCAATATTATGCCTGTCACAGGAAGGGATTAATAAATGTTATGATCATTATCATTATTAATGTATTGAATCAGAACATCTGATGTGGGTTCAGCCCCAGGGTGTAGATTGTTCTTTGGATTCAGAAGTACCAGCAAGTTTCTTAACTTTTCTCTCTACCCATCAACTGGATGCTGACATATAGTGGTATCAATGATACAAATGGTAGAGAAATAAAGTTAAAGAAATGTTTCATGATGAAGAAAAATAAGTAGACTTATCTTGTAGGTTGCATAAATCATTGGGCTGAAAGTATGTAGAATGTGGACATTTTATATACCACAAATAGGCATGTTGTTTTATCTTAAAATGAAATTTTAAAAATAAAACTATATGAGTGTAATTTTCTTTATGTTCAGCTTTATGTTCAACTTACAATGGAATGAATGCACTTTTGAAAAGTTTATGTATTTATTCACAGTCACTCACTGAGAGCTGACATTGTGCCCATTCACTTTCTATGAATTTGGGAAATATGGTGCGTAAAAGCAGACCTGGTCTTCTCTCAGAATTTATTGGATAGCAACACAGACAGACATTCATCCACAATTTTTAAAAAGTCAAGTTATAGGTTGGTAAGTGCTATAAAAGAGAGCAAGTAGTTCCCAGAGATTTTAAAATGAATCTTACTGGAAACCTAAATTTATAGAAAAATATTTAATGGTTACATTAACTTGCTTTTTAGAACACCGTGTCTCCATGGCTGAGTGAGAAAAGGGATCTATTGCAACAAGCCAAAATGTTTTTAATGAAAACACAATAAAACTATACTTTAGTTTTTTGTCATATTGAACATAGTACAATAAATTAAGCATCGTCATTTGGTCTTCATGTATCATTTACATCTGTGTGCATGTATGTACTAATGCATGTATGTATGAATATATACGTATCTACATATGCCTTTTTCTAAATAATGTTTCCCTAAGAAAGAATCCTCGATCATTCCTATTTATTTGTTCAAAGTGTGTTCTGCTTCCCTTTTTGTCTTTTTTGAGAAAATGCTGGTAAAATAGGGGGCTTCCTCATCAGACTTCGTTAGCCTTTACTTCTATTGCTAAGCTACTAAATCTCTACAGTTGAACATTTTCCCTGAGTTCCAGCCTTAATGTGTAACTTTATGCTAAATCTATGCACTTAAATGTCATCTTGTCTGAAATTCTAGTTATTATTATTCTTCAATTCTGATTGTCCCCATGTATTCTAATTCTTCGTGAATGATTATCACCATCCATCTTGAAACTCAGATCAGCGTCCTGGAGGCTGTTCTAGCGTCTCTTTATATTCAGCTTGTGAACCCGCACTGCCAGGGTTGACTCTCATTTACCATACGCGGCCCCTCCTCTCTGTTCTCACGGCTGCAGCCCCAGATTGGCACTAAATCTTGTCTCACTCATGCTGATTCAGTAACATTCTAAGCTCCTCTCCATTTAAGTTCTCACTTTTCTCCTCCTCCGATCTAGTTACTTCTCCATCTGTCCTCCATTTTATCATTAGAACGAATGCCTTTGTTTTCAACATTGAGTTTTTGTTTTTGTTTTTCATCCTCCAGTTTGAAGCCCTTCAATCACTCACCACTGCCATTCCCAGGACTGCTTTGTCCTGCTGATTTCATGATCCTGGGTAATTTCCTCCCTCTCACGGGTGTACCGAAGGATTACTCTGGCTAAGAAGCCTTGGAGACACCTCTGATATTCTTCCCTGTGCACCTTCCTGCTCTGTTACTCTGCCACATAAATGCTGCTGCCTTGGTCTTTCTGGACTTGAACAATATTCTCAATTCAGTGTGTCTTCTGTGCCTCTTTGGGTTCCCTGCTCTGCATGGAGCCTGGAGCCTACCTCCTGGGGGTAAACTGAGGCCCCACTGGGCTCATCTCATTTGCTTCTCTTCTCTCAGGGATCACAATATCATGCTTCCTGTTGTACAAAGTCTAAAAATACTGTTTCATCTATTTTGTTCAATATTCTAGTTGTTCAAAAGGTGGGAAGATGAATACAGTTTCTCTTACTGCATCGTGCTCAGAAGGATAGATCCAGAAATGTACATTTTTTAAAAAGATAAAAAATCATGGGTTTATACTAATATCACCAATTCATATGTAAGAGTACAGAGTGCCTCTAAAATCTAAAAATGTATACTTTATCATTAAGATAATTATTTGCTTTAGCATACAATATTCAGCCCCTTCATGGATCACAGCCTTGTTGTGGTGAAAACCTTGTTGTGATAAAGAATATTCAAGCTACTGGGCAATTGTGCTCATTTCACATGCTTGTAAGGGCTCAAAATCCTTCAAGCTAGGCTTTAGCAGTGAGAACGTCCAGATGTACAAGCTGGATTTAGAAAAGGCAGAGGAACCAGAGATCAAATTTCTAACATTTGCTGGATCATAGAAAAAGCAAGGGAATTCCAGAAAGAAAAAAAAAAAATCTGTTACTGCTTCATTGACTACAAGATAGTCTTTGATTGTGTGGATCACAACAAACTGGAGAATTCTTAAAGACATAGGGGTACCACATCAACCTACCTGTCTCCTGAGAAACCTGTATTCAGGTCAAGAAGCAACAGTTACAACCTTACGTGGAACAACTGACTGGTTCAAAATTAGGAAAGGAGTACATAAATGCTGTATATTGTCACCTTGCATATTTAACTTATACTCAGAGTACATCATGTGAAATGCGAGGTCGGATGAATCACAAGCTGGAATCAAGATTGCTGGGAGAAATAACAATAACCTCAGATATGCAGATGATATCACTCTAATGGCAGAAATTGAAGAGGAACTAAAGAGCCTCTGGATGAGGGTGAAAGAGGAGAGTGAAAAAAAAAAAAAAAACTGGCTTAAAACTCAACAGTCAAAAAAACTAAGATTATGGCATCTGGTTCCCATCACTTCATGGCAAATAGAAGGGGAAAACATAAAAGAAGTGACAGATTTTATTTTCTTGGGCTCCAAAATCCCTGGGGATGATGACTGCAGCCACAAGATTAAAAGATGCTTGTTCCTTGGAAGGAAATCTATGACGAACCTAGACAGCGTATTAAGAAGCAGAGACATCACTTTGCCAACAAAGGTCGACATAGTTAGAGCCTTGATTTTTCCAGTAATGTACAGATATGAGAAAAGTGAAGTTGCTCAGTCATGTCTGACTCTTTGTGACCCCTTGGTCTGTAGCCTACCAGGCTCCCCTCTCCATGGGATTTTCCAGGCAAGAATACTGGAATGGGTTGCCATTTCCTTCTCCAGGGGATCTTCCCGACCAAGGGATCAAGCCCAGGTCTCCCACATTGTAGACAGATGATTTACCATCTGAGCCACCAGTTGGACCATAAAGAAGGCTGAGCACTGAATAATTTATTCTTTCAAATTGTGGTTCTGGAGAAGATTCTTGAGAATTCTTGAGAAGACTGCAAGGAAAACAAGCCAGTCAATCCTAAGGAAATCAATCCTGAATATTCAGTGAAAGGACTGATGCTGAAGATGAAGCTCCAATACTTTGGCCACCTGATGTGAAGAGCCGACTTATTGAAAAAGACCCTGATGATGGGAAAGACTAAAGACAGAAGGAGACGAGGGCAGCAGAGGATGAGATGGTTAGATAGCATCACTGATTCAAAAGACATGAATTGAGCAAACTCCAGGAGATAGTGAAGGACAGGGAAGCCTGGCATACTGTAGTCCATGGGGTCTCAAAGAGTTGGACATAACTTGGTGACTGAATAACAATCACAGCAATAGCAATATTCAGATAATAATTTCAAAATAGCAATACAATTTTTAGCAGAAAACAATGGAAAAACTAAAATGTGCAATTTTTATACGATGCCTTTTGTACATAGCATGTATCCCATTGAGGACACTATGGACTGGGCTTCTTCCCAGACACTAGTTGTAAAGGGCCTCCCAGGCGGCACTAGTGGTAAAGAACCCGCCTGCCAACGTAGGAGACTTAAGAGATGAGGGTTCGATCCCTCGGTGGACAAGATCTCCTGAAGGAGGGAATGGTAATCCACTCTAATATTCTTGCTTGGAGAATTCCACGGACAGAGGAGCCTGGTGGGTTAAGGCCCATAGGGCTGCAGAGAGTCAGATATGACTGAAGTGACTTGGCATGCACATTATAATCTAAGTCAGATAGACACATGGAGGGACATTTCACAATATACCTGACTAAAACTGTCAATGTCATTAAAAAAAAAAAAAGTGATGAATCTGAGAAACTGTCAGAGCCAAGAGGGGCTTGAGACATGATTATGAATTGTAATGGAATGGAATCGTGAAATACCAAAAATATATATTAGGCAAAAACTAAGAAAATCTGAATAAACTATGTGCATTGGTTAATAACTGTATCAATATTGACTCATTGTAACAAATGGACCATATCAATGTAAGATCTTAATAATAAGATAAACTATGTGTGGATGCGTATATGGAAACTCTCTTTAATATCTGTTCAATAATTCTAATACTGTTTTAAGAATGGTACAGTGTAGAGCCACTGCAGTGCATCCATAACACGGGTAAATGTTCTGATTAAAAAAATAAAATACACGTGTATTTATGCACACACAAAAAAGAATGGTTTATACATTTTTTAAAAGCTGTTTTAAAAAGTAGTAGTTTATTAACAGTTGCAGATCTGTGTTTTCCTCTTCCTTGTCTCATCGAATTATTTATTGCTTGAGACTATTTATTGCAATTTAAAGGAAGATGGTGCATACATTAATTTCAGAGTGAATTTTAATAAGTATACATAAAATGCATTTATATTTCTTTAAATGTATTAATACAACGGTGACAGCAATTAAAGCATATTAAATGTGAAAAGGAATCTATATCTCCTATGTTAATTGTGATGCTCATTTTTTAATGTAAAGGAATCTGTGTGTTCTTGAGTCTCATTTTTGGACTTTTCTGTTCTGTCCTATTCACTTTCATCATTCATCTGTTAGTACCACGCTGTTTTAATAATTTGTATTTTTTATATGTTTTCCTATACTTATTAGTTTCTTAATCTAATTTTCTGTCTCCAGAAGGGGGAAAATAACACCCAGTACTTTTACTGGGATTGCATTAAATTTTGAATGAATTTAGAAAAACTTTCTTATTTGTAATGTTGAACCATCATATCCAGGAACCTGCAAATGGTACATATACCATTTGTTCATGTAAGATTTTGTGTCTTGTAGGAGTATTTTTCGGAGAAGGCAATGGCACCCCACTCCAGTACTCTTGCCTGGAAAATCCCATGGACGGAGGAGCCTGGTAGGCTGCAGTCCACGAGGTCGCTAGAGTCGGACACGACTGAGCGACTTCACTTTCACTTTTCACTTTCATGCATTGGAGAAGGAAATGGCAACCCACTCCAGTATTCTTGCCTGG
Source organism: Bubalus kerabau (assembly GCF_029407905.1). NCBI lineage: Eukaryota > Metazoa > Chordata > Mammalia > Artiodactyla > Bovidae > Bubalus > Bubalus kerabau. The sequence continues at coordinate 46,615,023 of NC_073626.1, forward strand.
AGAATCTCAGGGAAGGGGAAGTCTGGTGGGCTGCCGTCTCTGCGGTCGCACAGAGTCGGACACGACTGAAGTGACTTAGCAGTAGCAGCAGTAGCAGGAGTATTTTTTAGTTTGACTTCATAAGCTGTGCCTTGGGATTTTATCTTCCTTGTTGCTATTATAAACTAGATTACCTCGTTCATTATACATTAAATTAAATACATATCACATTTTTATATTGGGAAATAAAATATTACTGTCTCTGAGAAAATTCTCTACTCATCCTCAAACTGAATAAATAAAATAATATTTTTCACTCAGTTTCTCATGTTGTTAGCTTGTCTTCTATGGGACTAAAATCACAAAACCTTTGCAGACTGTGTGCTCAGAGAATGTGTATTCAAGAAGATCGGGCTAAAGTATAGAGTCTCAGAATTAAAAAGAAGTAGAGGGAATAGCTCTCTAAGTTGGGGATAAATGGATTGTAGCAGGTGTTGATAGCTATTAAAATGTGAGCCTTTGGAATATTAAAAGGCAAACATCACATTCATGATGTTAAAATATTTTTGAGTAAATTGAAAGTGCAAATGTATTTGGCAATTAACAATACCGAACACGTATTACTATATCATGCTTTTTGTTTGTTTGCTTTAAATTTTAGGACCAAGGTTATCCATATTTTAAGTTGCCTAAGGCAGAGAGCAGTATCTGAAATGCATACCCTCCTTCTGGTTGTGTTATAATCGTTTAATGATACCAGACAGACTGAATTTTTACAAAGCTTCTATTATTAAATTTCAGAAAGTTTAGGTCATGCCATACTTTTCTTTAATTTATTCAGATTTGCCTTCACTATTAATTTGATGAAAACATAATCTAGCTGGAAGTTCTTATTGTATCAGGAAAAAAAAAAAACATAACATCATGGGCAGATTAGTATGGGAAGAAATATATTCTTCTGGATCTATTCCAATCTCATTGGAAGGCCTATGTATACACCGTAATGTAGTATTATAAATAGGCACTTGACCCTGTCTCTTAATAAGGAGCAAGAATCAAGTCAGTGCCAGTGCAGAAGAACAAGAGGCACAGAGGTGGTGAGAGGGTGTGAGAAGAGCGCATGTGAGAGGCACGCTTGCCCTGTCTCCCTCACTTACTCCTGAAGTGTGCTGCCCGCCCCCACTGTGGGCTCAGGGTTGCTGTAATGAACCCAAGGTGACAAGACAGAAACTGAGCGAATAGACAGTCACACAGCTCCTGACACACGTGCCCTCCACCTCTTGAGTAAGGGGGAGTTTGGTCAGGGTGAGCTAATGAGTGAAGGTGAGTGAGTATTTGGTACACAGCAGCCTCATCACTAACTGACCCTCTGGGTCCACCAGTGTGTGAAGTATGATGACCTGAGCGTATAAATTCTTTCCTTTTTCTCCATATGAGATAAATCCTTATTAACAACTCTGTACTTTAGTGTACTGCATTTTGTGACCTGAATGCAAAAGTAATTTGTAAGCTTTTGTTGTTTTTTTAGTACTTAAATACATAGAGATAAGGGTCTTAAGTACTTCATACATGTTAAATCTGAGAGATTCTTTGTTTAAAGCATCAGTGTGTAGATTCATTGAAAGAAAATGTGTATTAAAGATAATTACTGCCAAGGAAAATATGTTTTTTCCTATATTTTCAAATTTCACTTCCCTAAATACTCATTATGTTATTGTTCAGTCACAAAAGTGGTGTCCGACTCTTTTGCAACCCCATGGACTCTAGCCTGCCAAGTTCCTCTGTCCATGGGATTTTCGCAGGTGAGAAAACTGGAGTGGGTAGCCATTTCCTTCTCCAACGGATTTTCCCAGCCCAGGGACTGAACCCGTGTTGCTTGTGTCTCCTGCACTGGCAGGAGGATTCTTTACCACTGAGCCACCAGGGAATCCCAAATAGTCAGTATATCTATCAAAAACTCCATCTTAACATTAAGATCACTACCTGAATAAACATATATTTAAATATTTAAAATTAAAGATTAATTTGTGTACATTAAACAAATCTTTATTTCAATAGACATATTTAACAAATATCAAGTTTAATAGATATCTAACAGCTATTGTTATATTTAATTTATTTGAATGTATTAAATACATAATATATAAATATTTCATATTAACTTTAAATACAGTTATATTCAATTTTACAGCAAATTAAGTATCTCTTGATGATATTTGTCTGAGAATGTGAGATGGTTGTGTGTTGACAGCTAGGCACCCACTGCCTTTATACTCTAAAAATTGCAGATGCTAACCATAGAAAAATGTGGTGCATTTTAACTGATAACAGATTTGTGGACCTAGTTCATGGCCTGGAAAAAAGAATCCCAAAACATTAAGCTTTCTTAAATTTACTGTATACATTTTTAAAAATCATTTTTTATGTGGCAAGGAAGAATATTTGCCATATACACATAAAATATTTGACTATAAATTGAATCTTGCTTACATCTAAATTTTATACATGTATATATATCTATATATGTTTATATTATATATATATTTATATATATCTATGACTTATAGTATATCTATATATATATATAATTAATATAATTCATTGGATAATCATTAGGAGTTTGCCCTCTTGTTCAATAAAGGAAGAAATCAAATGTTGATGTTATGTCTATGAAATACATTGTACCTTTAAAATCTTTCCTCTGCAGCAATAAAAATCTGAAGGATAAAACCAGAATTCTCAGAAATTGTGACAATTTTATTTATGTCCCCTGCATATAAACTAGAGTATTGGTGATATATTCTTCTTCCTTGGTCCAGAGCTCAAAAAATTTGGAGAAGATTTTCCTAGCTCTCTGGTACACACACACCCAGAACCAGTAACTATTCACATAAGCAAATGTCAGTGTACACTGAAGATAGAATCACTCTTTGGTGACCAAGAGGGAAAAATAAAAATCAAAACAGAACAAGAGTATTGTCCCTGAAACAATGTTTGAGGAAGAGTTGTGATCGACACCATTAGGTCAGTGTGACATGCATTTTCTATCCACAAAGTAGACCGATAGTTGCAAAAATAAGTGAGCCCAGATTTTTGTACTCAAGAAGTTACAAATCTATTGGCAAACACAGTGCACAGTGTCCCTCTCACCTTTTTGCACCATGCCTTGATGTTCAGTTCAGTTCAGTTGCTCAGTCATGTCTGACTCTTTGCGACCCCATGAATTGCAGCACGCCAGGCCTCCCTGTCCATCACCAACTCCCGGAGTTCACTCAGAGTCACGTCCATGGAGTCAGTGATGCCATCTAGCCATCTCATCCTCTGTCGTCCCCTTCTCCTCCTGCCCCCAATCCCTCCCAGCATCAGAGGCTTTTCCAATGAGTCAACTCTTCCCATGAGGTGGAGAAAGTACTGGAGTTTCAGCTTCCAGTCCTTCCAAAGAACATCCAGTACTGATCTCCTTTAAAATGGACTGGTTGGATCTCCTTGCAGTCCAAGGGACTCTCAAGAGTCTTCTCCAACACCACAGTTGAAAAGCATCAATTCTTCAGCGCTCAGCTTTCTTCACAGTCCAACTTTCACATCCATACATGACCACTGGAAAAACCATATCCTTGACAAGACAGACCTTTGTTGGCAAAGTAATGTCTCTGCTTTTCAATATGCTGTCTAGGTTGGTCATAACTTTCCTTCCAAGGAGTAAGTGTCTTTTAATTTCATGGCTGCAGTCACCATCTGCAGTGATTTTGGAGCCCCCAAAAATAAAGTCTGACACTGTTTCCACTGTTTCCCCATCTATTTTCCATGAAGTGATGGGACAAGATGCCATGATCTTCGTTTTCTGAATGTTGAGCTTTAAGCCAACTTTTTCACTCTCCTCTTTCACTTTCATCAAGAGACTTTTTAGTCCCTCTTCACTTTGTGCCATAAGGGTGGTGTCATCTGCATATCTGAGGTTATTGATATTCCTCCCGGCAATCTTGATTCCAGCTTGTGCTTCTCCCAAATTAATGACTCCAGTCTGGATAGCTTCCCTAAAGTTTAAACTCAATATCCATGTATCTACTCGACACTCCACTGTTTACTAGCCCCAAATCTTCTTAACCCTCAGCCTTTCTCATATTGGCTGATGGCAACTCCGTCCTTCCATCCTTGGCTCAAATCAAGAACTTCAGAGTCATCTGAGACCTCTCACTTTATCTCATACAGCACACCTGGTTCCTCAGATATCCTCTTGGCCTCAGTGGGATCATTCTGATAACTGCTTCACTGTTCCTATTGTTTTCATTGTTGCTACTCACCCCAACAGTTTTTTCTCAACACAGCAGCTAGAGTGATTCTTTAAAAATATCCATCTCATATGCCATACTTTAACTCAAAACCCTTCAAAGCTTCCATATTGCTTGGAGTAAATGCTGAGTTGCTTAAAAATTGGCATAGGTCTTATAAAATGTGGTTCCCCATTCTCTTATGCTGGGAATTTAGGATAAAGAGACCCCATTTACCCCTCCACACATACACATTGGGTTAGGAAACTGCAACCCACTCTGGTATTCTTGCCTGAGTAATCCCATGGACATTGGAGCCTGGTGGGCTATAGTCCATGGGGTTGCAGAATGTCAGATGTGACTGAGGAACTGAACACACACCATATAGAGTTTCTCCTATTGTTAAGATACTGCATTGCTATGGTTCTTTTATTATATTTAATTCACCAATATTGATACAGTATTATTATCATTATTGTGTTAATCTGTATACTTTAAGGTCCACTCACTGTGCTGTAATTTCCATTGGTTTGGACAAATACAAAATGTCACATGTCCCACATTACAGTCTTACATCAAATTGTTTTACTACCCTCAAATTCCCTGTGCTTCTCATCCTTCCCAATCTCTGACAACCGCTGGTCAAGTTACCATTACTATTACCGTAGTTTTCCCCTTTCCAGATTCTCACTTCAAAGGAATAATCTGGATTTAACCGTATCCATATTTTATTTATTGGGCAATAGTCATTTGATATTTTTTCACATCTTCTCATATAGTGTAATAATCCCATAATTCTAATCACTGAATAGTATTCCACTGTATGGACGTACCACACTTTGTCTACTCACATCGTCACCTCCAGTTTTGGGTGATTATGAAGAAAGCTGCTCTGAGCATTCCTCTGCATATTCTGTGTGGCTATACTTTCACATAAGTTGGATAAATACTTAGTAGTGTGATTACTTGATCATATTTTGAAACTATATTTAATTTGGAAAGAAACTACCAAGCTGTCTTCCAAACTGCCTATGGCATTTGCGCTCCCACCAGCAATAAATGAGAGTTCCCCTTGTTCTTCCCCCATGCCACCCTAAGAGGTGTGCAGTAGTCTCTTGTTTTAATTTGCATTTCCCTAAGCACATATGACTTGGTTCATCCTTTCATGCGCTTATTTGCTTTCTGTTTATCTTCTGTAAGGTACCTGTTCAGGTTTTTTTGCCTGCCTTCTAAATTGATTTATTTTCTCAGATAAGTTTGTACATTTTGGACATAAATCCTTTACCATACATGTGATTTTCACATATTTTATCCCAGCATGACATGTCTTTTTGTTGTCCTGAAAGTGTCTTTTGCAGTTCAAATGTTTTAAGTACAGTTTGTCAAATTTTCTTTCTTGTACCGTTCTTTCAATGTCATGTATGGAAACTGATTACCAATCCCATGACTTTCTAATTTTTCATGAGGTCTTTATTAAGAATTTTAAGAACTTGTTTTATTGTTGGTATGAATATGTTTCTTATTTTGTTACTTGCCTATTAAATTTATGATCATTTAACAATGCAGTTAATCACAGTCATTTTTCGATAATGTTTTCTACACATTTCATTACTTAAGATGTTTGCCAGTTAAACATCACTTGTATCTTCATATGTCTTTAAAAAATAGCCTGATTTTTACATTTTAAATCAAATTTATTATAATATTAAGATTAAAATCTTTTTAAAGATTTTTATTGAAGCATCAGTTCAGTTCAGTTGCTCAGTCATGTCTGACTCTTTGCAACCCCATGAACCGAACCATGCCAGGCCTCCCTGTCCATCACCAACTCCTGGACTCCACCCAAACCCATGTCCATCGAGTCTGTGATGCCATCCAACCATCTTATCCTCTGTCATCCCCTTCTCCTCCTGCCTTCAATCTTTCCCAGCATCAAGGTCTTTTCAAATGAGTCAGCTCTTCGCATGAGGTGGCCAAAGTATTCGAGTTTCAACTTCAACATCAGTCCTTCCAATACACACCCAGGACTGATCTCCTTTAAGATGGACTGGTTGGGTTTCCTTGCAGTCCAAGGGACTCTCAAGAGTCTTCTCCAATACCACAGTTCAAAGGCATCAATTCTTCGGCGCTCAGCTTTCCTCACAGTCCAACTCTCACATCCATACATGACCACAGGAAAAGCCATATCCTTGACTAGACGGACCTTTATTGGCAAAGTAATGTCTCTGCTTTTCAATATACTATCTAGGTTGGTCATAACTTTCCTTCCCAGGATTAAGCGTCTTTTAATTTCATGGCTGCAATCACCATCTGCAGTGATTCTGGAGCCCAGAAAAATAAAGTCTGACACTGTTTCCCCATCTATTTGCCATGAAGTGGTGGGACCGGATGCCATAGTTGATTTACAATGTTGTATTAGTTTCTGCTGTATGGCAAAGTGATTATTATACATATATAGAATCCTTTTCATATTCTTATCTATTATGGTATATCACAGGATATTGAATATCTTTTCTTGTGCTATACAGTAGTAGCTTGCTAAAATATTTAAGTAAATGCATAGTCTAGTATCTGAGTAATATCCATGGAATAACTCTCAAGTTAAACATGTGTGCATCTGTATGCATGTGTGCCCAACATATGTATTCCCATTTGTTCTATTTCATTAATTTGACTATTAATTTTTATACTGCTACTATGACATATCATACATAATAGGCCGACTCCCTTTGATATATTTTATATATTCTTCCTTTGATATATTTTACCATTCTTAGCTATTTATTCAGAGAAGGCAATGGCACCCCACTCCAGTACTCTTGCCTGGAAAATCCCAAGGATGGAGGAGCCTGATGGGCTGCAGTCCATGGGGTCACTAAGAGTCGGACACAACTGAGCAGCCTCACTTTCACTTTTCACTTTCATGCATTGGAGAAGGAAATGGCAACCCACTCCAGTGTTCTTGCCTGGAGAATCCCAGGGACGGGGGAGCCTGGTGGGCTGCCATCTATGGGGTTGCATAGAGTCGGACAAGACTGAAGCGACTTAGCAGCAGCTATTTATTCATGTAGATGAATATAGAAACTATTTACAATCATCTTCTAAGAACTTTCTTATTGAATTTCTAACTAGAATTGCATATATTAAACTTTGATAAGAAGTGACTTTTTGTACTTTTGCTCACTAGTGTGTTCATTCATTGAAAGGAGTACTTGCTGTGTAGGATGTGTAAATAACATGTCAGTCAACATCATGGACACAGTTTTTCCAGCATAAAGCTTACAGTCTAGTGGGTGTATCTTTTAATTTATTAATAGTTTTATTTATATTTGTGAATTATAATTATTATATATATATCACACTGCATATTGCTAAGTCACTTCAGTCGTGTCCAACTCTGTGCAACCCCATAGACGGCAGCCCACCAGGTTCCCCCGTCCCTGGGATTCTCCAGGCAAGAACACTGGAGTGGGTTGCCATTTCCTTCTCCAATGCATGAAAGTGAAAAGTGAAAGTGAAGTCGCTCAGTCGTGTCCGACCCTCAGCGCCCCCCTGGACTGCAGCCTTCCAGGCTCCTCCCTCCATGGGATTTTCCAGGCAAGAATACTGGAGTGGGGTGCCATTGCCTTCTCCTATTACACCTTAACGGTGGTGAAAATGTGGGTGTATGAGAAGGAGCAGGAGAGGCAGGAAAAACGAGAGAAGCACAGGAATGGTGGTGAGATCACTCCCCAGTTTCCCAGTTAAAAAAGGTATTTGGGTAAATGGATCAAGAAACAAAAACAAAAGCAAACAGCAATAACAACAAAAAGCACAACTTTTTCCCTGAAACTTTAAGATTTCTCTCCTTTTGCACAGCACTGACCCTCTGCTGGTCAAAAATCCATATATAACATCCAGAGAGTCAACCAACTGTGGATTGTGTAGTACCAGAGTTCATATTTATTGAAAAAAAAAATCATATATAAGTGAATCTACATAGTTCAAACTGCTGTTCAGAGGGTCAACTGTACTCTTATTTATGTACAAAATTTTCAACTTTTATTAAAAAATGTAGTCCAATTTTATATATTTGTACACAAGTGTACATCTGGGTGGCTTCCCAGATGACTCAGTGGGAACAAATCCGCCTGCCAATGCAGAGATGCAGTTTCGATTTCTGGGTCAGGAAGATAGCATGGAGAAGGAAATGGCAATCCATTCCAGGATTCTTGCCTAGGAAATCCCATGGACAGAGGAGCCTGGCAGGCTACAGGCCATGGTGTCACAAAAGAGTCGGACATGACTGAACAACTGAACATGTACATTTAGGTAAGTGTTTCTAATGGGTACATTTTTGCATAAATAAGTATATTGTGTATTTAATAGATATCTATTTTTAAAAGGGAGAGTATATACTTGCCTGGAAAATCCTATGGACGGAGGAGCCTGGTAGGCTGCAGTCCATGGGGTCGCTAAGAGTTGGATACGACTGAGCAACTTCACTTTCACTTTTCACTTTCATACATTGAAGAAGGAAGTGTCAACCCACTCCAGTGTTCTTGCCTGGAGAACCCCAGGGATGGGGGAGCCTGGTGGGCTGCCGTCTATGGGGTCGCACAGAGTCGGACACGACTGAAGCGACTTAGCAGCAGCAGCAGCAGTACAAGGTGAGGTCACACTCTAATTTTATTAACAAATGAAATTACCAAGTGCAGAAATAAGATCTAAGATTTGTGAGTATGAGAAAGCAAAATTCTTGAGAAGATACATTCCACTGATCTAAGAACTGTCAAGAAAATTCTTGAGAAGATGTATTCCACTGATCTAAGAAACTGCTGAGAAACTGAAGTGGAGGCGTGAATGATAAAGAATAAATGGTAGCACTAAGAAACATTTGAATTCTACAAAGTTCTTGGAAGATTTTTTAAAAATTCCACATGCAGTACTAACTTATTCTAGTCTTGTTTATTCTAGACTTGTTTCCTAAATTCCTTTCTATAAAGGTGCATCTTAAGCTTTCGGAGATTTTTTTCTTTTAAAAAGAGAAATATGCAAATTAATATAATGGGAATCTACAGGAAAACAAAAATCAGTTTAACAGTGACAATGAACGAGCACCTATACGTGCTTGGCTATTTCTAGAAGTTGGTGACTTAAATGTGATGAAGATACAGTCTCAGCTCTAAAAGTTCTTTATAACTTAGTTTGAGAAACAAACACATGTGTGAGGAAGTCAAAACTGTAAAAATGGCCTTCTGAGCACTTTAGCTGGAACAGATTATTCTTGAGGGGTTGGAGGAGAACATTTACTATCTTAAAACTCCACTTCTATCAGTCTGCTCCAAAGCAACAGATAAAGTAATCCCCTTTCCTGCTTCTTTCTCGTTTTCTTCATTTACTGAATCCTGCTTTAATATAAAATTCTTTCTTGCTGTTGCCATCACTGTTTCTCTCTGAGGTTCCTCCAGCCTCTGCTTTCTTATCAAGCTCACATATGTCCATCTTGTACTTCCTCTAAGGTTATTGCCCTCTTAAGTGTTTTTTTTTTTTTTCTTTTTTAAACTAGATTTGTATGTTTGTCTCTTTGTTCTGTGTATGCTTTTAAAATGAAAAATTTTAAACATATAGTGGTTGCCTGCATTGTCTCCAATCTTCTGAATTTTCCTTTGTTACCTCTCTTTTCTGTTATTTCTGATTGTCCACTGGTATCCCTCATTTTCGGTATGATTATTTCATATGTCATTCCATAAGCTGCTCATTTCTTTTCCACTTTATACAGAAGGCTGAAGGACTGAACTCATTCGTGATGTTGCCTGCTGTGCTTGGTCTGATTTGTTTCCCTGTCTGCTTGGAGACAACCTCCAGAGGGAGATGCAAAGAACAATACACAGGGGCCTACATTCTGATCCCGGCTTGGCCACTAAGTTAGCTGAATCTCTCTGTCTCTCAGTCTCTCTCAGTCTACATATGTACCTCTTCCTCTCCCCTTCTCTCTCTCTTTCTTTCTCTCTCTCCCCTTTCCAGTCTCTCTTTTCATTAATCTGTCTAGCTTAGATCTTTTTAATTAAAAATATCACAGCAAATTTTCAGTAATAGTAAACTAACGTAGTTATTTATAAGAAATAAATTGAACACATGTATACCTGTGGTGGATTCATTTTGATATTTGGCAAAACTAATACAATTATGTAAAATTTAAAAATAAAATAAAATTTAAAAAATAAATAAATAAATAAATATGCTTGCATGTATCAAAAAAAAAAAAAAGAAATAAATTGATAATTGTTTCTATTCCACCCCAACCCCACCCAGACTATTTTATATTTTTCCATTTCTTTGTGTTTCCATCTGAAAATATTCCTATGCTCATGTAAATTTATCTACACATAAATACCTACACACACACAGGGCTTATTTTGCTTTGTTTTATCTTAAATTGTCCTCTTATCTGCAAGTAGCTTTTTTTTTTTTAATTTAAAAAGACACCTTGGATATATCTTTATGGCAGTAAATGCAGGTCCATTTTGCTTTTAAGAAATCATCCTAATTGTTTTAAGAATGTATGCACCATAGTTTTGGACTATTTTCTATTGGTAGACATGCAGGTTGGTTTCAGATTTTTGCCATCAAATATAGTATAAAATGATGCAACATACCACTGATTTTATAGAGGGCTCTGCATAAAATGTGGAATGGTTTGGTTGTATATGGTTTAATGAACATTAGCAATTTTACAAATGCCTACAGCAACCACTTTCCTAGGAGGAATAGATGAGGTGAATGGGTGTCACTAGTTCTAAAAAGTCAGCTACACCCAACCTGTGACCTTCTCTCTTTCAAATATTTGTTGAATTCTCTTCTCCTCTGTGTCCTTTCTTAAATTTCTTTGTCCTTATGTGTTAAGAAAGTTGTTCCTTTTTAAAAAATCTTTTGGCTGTGCTGCATGCTATGTGGGATCTTAGTTCCCCAACTCACGCCCCCTGCATTGGCAGCATAAAGTCTTAACCCCGGACCACCATGGAAGCCCCAACAGCATTGATCCTTTTTTTTTTTTTTTTTTTTACCATTTTCCATAGCTGTGAGCTTTGGGGAGTGAGAGAAAAATGCACCTGTGGGTAGTTCCATGAATTGTTCCCTTGGTATCTCTAATTTCCTTGAAGAGATCTCTAGTCTTCCCCATTCTATTGTTTTCCACTATTTCTTTGCACTGATCACTGAGGAAGGTTTTCTTATCTCTCCTTGCTATTCTTTGGAACTCTGCATTAAAATGGGTATATCATTCCTTTTCTCCTTTGTTTTTGCTTCTCTTCTTTTCACAGCTATTTGTAAGGCCTACTCAGATAGCCATTTTGCTTTTTTGGATTTCTTTTTCCTGGGGATGGTCTTGCTCACTGTCTCCTACAATTTCATGAACCTCTGTCCATAGTTCATCAGGCATTCTGTCTATCAGATCTAATCCCTTAAATCTATTTCTCACTTCCACTGTATACTCATAAGGGATTTGATTTAGGTCATACAGGAATGGTCTAGTGGTCTTCCCCACTTCAATTTAAGTCTGAATTTGGCAATAAGGAGTTTATGATCTGAGCCACAGTCAGCTCCTGGTCTTGTTTTTGCTGACTGTATAGAGCTTCTCCATCTTTGGCTGCAAAGAATATAATCAGTCTGATTTCGGTGTTGCCCATCTGGTGATGTCCATGTGTAGAAACTTCTCTTGTGTTGTTGGAAGAGGGTGTTTGCTATGACCAGTGCATTCTCTTGGCAAAACTCTGTTAGCCTTTGCCCTGCTTCATTCTGTACTCCAAGGCCAAAATCTACCTGTTACTCCAGATGTTTCTTGACTTCCTACTTTTGCAGTCCAGTCCCCTATAATGAAAAGGACATCTTTTTTTGGGTGTTAGTTCTAGAAGGTCTTGTAGGTCTTCATAGAACCGTTCAACTTCAGCCTCTTCAGCGTTACTGGTTGAGGCATAGACTTGGATTATTGTGATATTGAATGGTTTGCCTTGGAAATGAACAGAGATCATTCTGTCGTTTTTGAGATTGCATCCAAGTACTGCATCTCGGACTCTTTTGTTGACCATGATGGCTACTCCATTTCTTCTAAGGGATTCAAGCCCACAGTAGTAGATATAATGGTCATCTGAGTTAAATTCACCCATTCCAGTCCATTTGAGTTCGCTGATTCCTAGAATGTCGACGTTCACTCTTGCCATCCCCTGTTTGACCATTTCCAACTTGCCTTGATTCATGGACCTAACGTTCCAGGTTCCTATGCATAGGACCTTGCTTCTATCACCAGTCACATCCACAACTGGGTATTGTTTTTGCTTTGGCTCCATCCCTTCATTCTTTCACGGACCTAACGTTCCAGGTTTACAGCATCGGACCTTGCTTCTATCACCAGTCACATCCACAACTGGGTATTGTTTTTGCTTTGGCTCCATCCCTTCATTCTTTCTGGAGTTATTTCTCCACTGATCTCCAGTAGCATATTGGGCACCTACCGACATGGGGAGTTCCTCTTTCAGTATCCTATCCTTTTGCCTTTTCATACTGTTCATGGGGTTCTCTGCCAAAGCCTTTGACTGTGTGGATCACAATAAACTGTGGAAAATTCTGAAAGAGATGGGAATACCAGACCACCTGACCTGCCTCTTGAGAAACCTATATGAAGGTCAGGAAGCAACAGTTAGAACTGGACATGGAACAACAGATTGGTTCCAAATAGGAAAAGGAGTACATCAAGGCCATATGTTGTCACCCTGCTTACTTAACTTCTATGCAGAGTACATCATGAGAAACGCTGGACTGGAAGAAGCACAAGCTGGAATCAAGGTGGCTGGGAGAAATACAAATAACCTCAGATATGCAAATGACCCACCCTAATGGGTGAAAGTAAAGAGGGACTAAAAAGCCTCTTGATGAAAGTGAAAGAGGAGACTGAAAAAGTTGGCTTAAAGCTCAACATTCAGAAAACGAAGATCATGGCATCTTGTCCCATCACTTCATGGAAAATAGATGGGGAAACAGTGGAAACAGTGTCAGACTTTATTTTTGGGGGCTCCAAAATCACTGCAGATGGTGATTGCAGCCATGAAATTAAAAGATTCTTACTCCTTGGAAGGAAAGTTATGACCAACCTAGATAACATATTCAAAAGCAGAGACATTACTTATTTGCCAACAAAGGTCCATCTAGTCAAGGCTATCTGGCAGAGCCTGGTGCGCTGCCGTCTATGGGGTCACACAGAGTCGGACATGACTGAAGCAACTTAGCATAGCATAGCATAGTCAAGGCTATGGTTTTTCCAGTGGTCATGTATGGATGTGAGAGTTGGACTGTGAAGAAAGCTGAGTGCCAATGAATTGATGCCTTTGAACTGTGGTGTTGGAGAAGACTCTTGAGAGTCTCTTGGACTGCAAGGAGATCCAACAAGTCCATTCTAAAGGAGATCAGTTCTGGGTGTTCTTTGGAAGGACTGATGTTAAACCTGAAACTCCAATACTTTGCCTACCTCATGCGAAGAGTTGACTCATTGGAAAAGACCCTGATTCTGGGAGGGATTGGGGGCAGGAGGAGAAGGGGACGACAGAGGATGAGATGGCTGGATGGCATCATCGACTCAATGGACATGAGTTTGAGTGAACTCCGGGAATTGGTGATGGACAGGGAGGCCTGGCGTGCTGCAGTCCATGGGGTCACAAAGAGTCGGAAACGACTGAGCGACTCCACTGAATTGAACTGACTGAAGTGCTATTGGAAAAATGAAGCAGAATAAAAAGAATTGGCTGCAGAGATGGTTGGAGAGTTGTAGTTTTCAATAGGGTGACTGGGATAATCTTCACTGAGAAGGTGATATTTGAGGACATCCTGTAGATGAGGGAGTGAGCCATAAAAACATCTGCCAGAAGGTGGTTACAGAAAAAGTTGATGCTAAGACTCAGGAATGAACAAGAAACCACAGCTTGCCATCTCATACTGATGACCATTGTGTAAAACTGAAGACCATTGTGAAACTGGCCTTCAGCACACAGCTAAGTTCTGCTTGTTTGAACATCTGCTAGTTCAGACTCATACACTCCAAGATAAAATCAACTGATTTCACAGGACTCATGGGTTCCAAACACCACTGACTGGTTGAGAAACTTGCCTAGTTTGCAAATACTCTCCAATTTCTGGCTTGTGCCCTAAAACCAACCTACAGCTAATCCAGCCTTCAAATTCCTGACTCTCCCTGAATCTTCTGAGATTGTGCCAAGGCAGCACACTTTCACCTTCACCAAGTTTAATGACTCCAGCTTTAAGAGATCCATAGAATTTGTTGATGGTCTGTGTTGACGGAGGCTTTTTGAAGCCTGAGGCAGGAAAGTACCTGAAATTTTGAAATGACAAGTAGTTCAGTGAGGCTGAAGCTAAGTAACTAAAAGGAAGTGTAGTGGGGCAGTGGGAGGGGGGCCAGGGGTGCGGTTCTTCCCTGGTGGTTCAGTGGTAAAGAATCTATCTTGCAACGGAGGGACATAAATTCAATCCCTGGTCAGAGAACTAAGCCTGAATGCCTCAACTGCTGAGCTACAAGCTACAGCTAGAGAATCTGTGCAATACATTGAAAAATCCTACGTGATGAGCTAAGACCTGACAGAGCCAAATAAATAAATAAAAATTAGATATAAAAAAATATAGTGGGAAATGATATGAGTGAGGCAGGAGGCCACATTGTGGAGAATCTCATTGACCATTTTAAGGATTTGATGTTACTCTCAGTTGGTGACAAGCGAAACACTGGGAGATTTTCGAAGTAATATGATATGACCTCATAGGTGCTTGTGAGCAACAGAGCAGAGGAGGGCAGTCTTAAGAACAAACTGGCCAATTAGGAGCTGTCAAAATTATCAAGGCAAGAGATGTTGTTAGCTCAGGTACATGATAACACTAGAGATAGTGAGAAAAGGTTGGATTTTGGATCTATTTTGCAGGTGGAGTCCAAGGGATTTATTAACAATTTGAATATGGAAACAAGAGAGACAGAAGAGTCAGGAATGATTCCACCGCAACTAAAAGCGTGAAATTTGCACTTCCTAATTGGGAAAGACTGCCATAGCACAGGCTGGTGGGGAAATCTGAATAACTGAGTTTTGCACATTCTGATGGGGGTAATTGTGTCCCCTCAAAATTCTTATGTTGAAGCCCCAACGTTCTAGTAGTTTTTCGGGTGGTGACTATAATTAGAGGTAAAGCTTTTAGAAAAGCACCTGTTTAAAATAAGGTACTCAGCTAGACTCTAATCCAGCATGATTCATGTCCTCATAAGAAGAGGAAATTAAGACACAGACACACACACAGAGGGACGACCATGTGAGGACCCAGGAAGAACAGTGCCACCTACAAGCCAAGGGCAGAAACCTCAGGAGAAACCAGTTCTTCTAACTCCTCTAGCTTCTAGAATTGTGAGAAAGTAATTTTCTGCTGTTTGTTATGAAAGCCTTAGCAAACTAATACAGAAATGTTTAAGTTTTGAGATGTTTATTTGTGGCTCACCTGGTAAAGAATCTGCCAGCAGTGTGGGAGACCTGGGTTCGATCCTGGGTTGGGAAGATCCCCTGGAGAAGGGAAAGGCTACCCACTCCAGTATTCTGGCCTGGAGACTTCTGTGGACTACAGTCGATGGGGTCGCAAAGAATCGGACACGACTGAGTGACTTTCAATTTTCACTTCATTCAACATCCAAGTAGAGATTTAATTTCATGCAAGAAATGTACAGGAGAGATATAAACTTGGGAGCCATCATCATGCAGATGGTTAAGGCTATTAAACTGGATGAGATCACAAAGAAAATGATATAGAAGAGATCCAGAAAAACAAGCTCTAGGAAATTCCACTTTTAAGGGTGGAGGATAGGGAAATCCCTGATGGTCCAGTGGGTAAGATTTCACCTTCTACTGCAGTGGGTATTCGATTCCTGGCCAGGTAGCTAAGATCCCACATGCCTCAATGCCAAACAACCAAAACAGAAAACAGAAAAAATACTGTAACAAATTCAATAAAGACTTTAAAAGTGGTCCACATTTTTTTTAAAAAAGATGGAAGATAAGATAGGAACAAAAAATCTCAGCCAGAAACTGAAAAAGAGTGACCAGAGTATCATTAAGACAGTATGATAGTCTGGAAACCAAATCAATAAATTATTCCCTATGCAAAGGAGGAATCGGCTATTTAAAATATTCCTTATGAGTCCAGTCAATTGAGGGTTGGGAATTGACCATTGAGTTTAGCAATGTGTAGATTACTGGTCACATCATTGAGATACAATTGGAGAGGAGGTAGAATTCAGTTGTAATGGGTGTCAGTAAGAAAGAGGGTGAGCAATTTAAACAAATTCATCTTTTTTGAGTGTATATGTGCACAGAAGAAGGCACTTTGCATCTGCTTATTATATTTTGAATAAATAAAGGATTAAATCCAGTTTTCAAGACTGCAAAGCTAAAGAACAAACTTTAATGGGAGTGATCTCTCAAGGTACCTTGAGAGGTTCCCTACTCTCTCTCTCACAAATCTCTCCAAATGTTAGTCATGATATTCTTTGATGTGTGTCTGAAATAAAATTACAGAGACAGGGAGGAAGATCTTACTTGTTCTTGTAGGATTTCTTGCTAAATACAATGAGAGGCCATTTAAGGACTTTATGCAAAGAAAAACAGGAAGTGTACTCTGTGTTTTCCATGGACAATGAATGGAAAGAGTGCTGGCAAGGAGACTGGTTAGAAGACTCCAGAATATTCTAAAGAAAAAAAAAAGTGATTGCATGGAAGAAATGAAGGTAGAAGTAAGTAATGGATGGAGCCATTTTTGGAGATAGGATTCAAAGGACTTAGATATAGAAAATAAAATTACATTAGGAATTGCAAAATCTCCAACTGGAGATTCCCATAATTTACGTGTCTCTCCAGTTTCTTGTTTATTTGGGAATCTTTCCAAATAAATGAAAGCACTGTTCGCAGGGCCAGTGATTTGATTCTCAACTGTTCCTTGCATTCCAAACGTCTTGAAACGTAAAGAATAGAATTCAATATACAACTGAGAAATAAGGATACATCCAATTAGTCAATAGGAAAAGAATGATGAATAGAAGCTCTATCAAAAGAGAAAAGTAAACCTTTAGTTTGCTACTAATTTTTATTGGAGTATAGTTGCTTTACAATGTTGTGTTAATTTCTACTGCACAGCAAAATGAATCAGCCATATGTAAATATCCCCTCTTTGTGTGTGTGTGTGTGTGTGTGTTTAAATTTTATTTTTTTAACTTTACAATATTGTATTGGTTTTGCCATATATCAAAATGAATCCACCACAGGTATACCTGTGTCCCCTATCCTGAACCCTCCTCCCTCCTCCCTCCCCATACCATCCCTCTGGGTCGTCCCAATGCACCAGCCCCAAGCATCCAGTATCATGCATCGAACCTGGACTGGCGACTCGTTTCATATTTGGATTTCCTTCCCATTCAGGTCAGCACAGAGCACTGAGTTCCCTGTGCTCTACAGTAGGTTCTGATCAGTTACATATTTTAAACATAGTAGTGTGTATATGCCAATCTCAATATCCCAATTTATCCCACCTTCCCTTTCCCCTCTTGGTGACCATACATTTGTTCTCTACATCTGTATCTTTATTTCTGCTTTGCAAAAAGATTCATCTGTCCATTTTTTGAGATTTTTTTCCATTCATAAGAAATATGCTAACAACTTTAGAGCTTATTTACATCATTTATCCGGCATAATGTCCCAGACAAAGTCATATTGTCTATATAAACAGATTCATTACTGTTTCTTCTTGGATTTCCAGTGTGTTCCTAATTAGTTGAAGCGTTATTAAAAGCTTAGGTCCACACTTTTTGGACTCCACTTGAGTATTGTTGCCTAGAGAATCCTGTGGGCAGAGGAGCCTGGTGGGCTGCTGTCTGTGGGGTCGCATAGAGTCGGACACAACTGAAGAGACTTAGTATGCATTCATGCATGAGTTAATAGAGTACCTAAGTGTAACTCTATGGAGAAAAAAGGTTTATTTAGTCCAGAAAACTGCATTTCAGCTTCTTTCTTCAGGCTTCTTCTACCAAGTCTGACAATAATGAATTATTAATTCTCTCATTTCTCTCTTTCTTTAAAAGAAAATAAAAAGGAAACATCTTCATGTAACAGAGATGTGGAATAGGCAGAACACATGACTATCACTGTTCTTTTTAATTGTGTCTTCAAATTTAAGTTTCATCCATTTCCAGGGAGATTAATATGTACCCAGAAATCTGAGAATCACACGAATGCAGTTTATCCACACATTGAATGATTCTTTCTATACGTCTAAAACCATGGAGAACCTAGTCAGTGTCTTCAGTTCAGTTCAGTTCAGCAGAAGCAAAAACCTAACAGAAGCAGTCAGCGTCTTAGTTTTTTTATTAATAACTTTTTTTATTTATTTAATAACTGATTTTATTAAAATAAGTTTTAAATTTATTCTTAATTTATTTTCTATGAAACTTCAGCCATTATATAGAGCAGTTGAAGATGCAAGAGATTTAAAATGGCAGAGAAAATTGTCTTTACTTTTGAAAGCCAGGCACCTATTTCAAATACCAGACATAATTATGTGGAAAAGTAAGGAAAAGGAAAAAAAATCCTGATACTGATTGTAGAAATAATTATTAAAATTTTCATAAAGACAAATGTGATCAAGCTGTAGTGCATTCTTATTCTTCTTCATGTTTAACTTGGCTACAAAATAAAAAACAAAATTTTATTTTTAAGAAAGAGCCAGAGAACAGAGAATTTTAAGAAACCAATTAAATAGCTTTTATATTGATCCGTTTGGAAGACATCTATAACTCTTTGCTGAGGGCTTGGGGTGGTGGGGGTAGGGGGTAATTAAAGCCAGAAGCAGAGAAAGAAGATCCAACCAGTCCATCCTAAAGGAAATCAGTCCTGGGTGTTCATTGGAAGGATTGATTTTGAAGCTGAAACTCCAGTACTTTGGCCACCTCATGCGAAGAGCTGACTCATTTGAAAAGATCCTGATGCTGGGAAAGATTGAAGGCAGGAGGAGAAGGGGACGACAGAGGATGAGATGGTTGGATGGTATCACTGACTCAATGGACATAGGTTTGGGTGGACTCTGGGAGTTGGTGATAGACACGGAGGCCTGGCATGCTGCAATTCATGGGGTCACAAGGAGTTGGACACGACTGAGCGACTGAACTGAACTGAGAGAAACAGTGTTCTATATCAAACTTCTCTAAAACTCTAAAGTTAAAACTTCACGTCTCATTATTTTTCCCCAAGGTCATGGAAAGGCCAGCTGTGCTGGCCACCAACATGGTGCACGTATCCTTGAGTTAACAGTGAGTGTGGAAGACCAGCCTCACAAGAGGATAGCCAATCCCAGGTTAAGACAGGACTATGAAAGGTGTTATGGTTTAGGCATGGTGTAAGCATGCTCTGTACACAGTCCCAAGCTCTGCAGGCCTCCCTGAGCACTTAGGCAACAAATTAGGCCAGAAAAAATCCATATCAATTTCAGTGTAACTACTTCTTACAATAGCTCTGTTTCCCTGATATCAGAAGTCAAATTCTTATCTTGCACGTCACCCAATCAGCAGCAGCAGCTGCTCCGTAGTACTGGTTCGAAATACAAACCCTTGGGCCTCAACCCAGATCTGAGTCAGAAAATCTGGGGTTCAGAGCCCAGCAAAGTTTAAGTTTGGGAAACAACTAAACAGAAAATTTTCACCCTTGCCCTGACAACCTCAAACATTTATTCAAAGATTCCATACTCAGAGATTCTGATTTAGTTGTTCTTGGGTGCTGCCTGGGCAATGGAATTTTTAAACTCTCCTGAAGCTTTTCTGATGTTCAACAAGGGTTGAGAATCATTGGCTATAAGAAGATTTTTTGTCTTCAAGAACCATGTTAACTGCACTCACTAGGCACTGATCCCGTAGACCATGGCAATCATTGAGAGAGTAATTAAATCTTTCTTTACCTATACAACCCACATAAACCCAATTCCCTCCTCCTCACCCCCACCCACCCAACAAAATTTGGAAACAATATTGATTTTGCTTCCCATATACAGAAGAAAATTATTTGAAATGCCTTGCATTGTCTTGCAGACTGAAATCACATAGGGGGCAGCAGATGTCACAGGTCTTCAGAATTCTTTCTGGATCAGTGCTTTCGCTTCTTCCCGCCCCCTTTTTCCATTCCAGCCTAAAGTGACGCAGTTCTGAGTCTATTCTTGGTGTCTGAGTTCAAATGAATTAATAGGTTTTCTCACATGGTGGCTTTGTGGCTATGTGGACTATAAGGAGTCACTTTTCAATTATATTATATTTTTTATCTGGGAAATCTGGCCCTACATAAAATGATTAATCCTTTGTCAGTTTTACTTAAAATAATAAATTATACCACAGAGTGTGGTATTCTGTGACGTTACTTCCCTCCTAGAAGTGACTGTCAGCTTTCACGCCCTTTGTTTATGTTCATACGCACCAATTTATATATTCATGCATACACATGTGAGTGTAATTATATAGTATAGTATGGTATAGTATATTTAAATTAGAGAGTATGAATAAAGAACATATGTATTCTTTTCAGTCGTCTATGATTCTGCAATCCATGGGGTCGCTAAGAGACGGACACAACTGAGCGACTTCACTTTCACTTTTCACTTTCATGCATTGGAGGAGGAAATGGCAACCCATTCCATGTTCTTGCTTGGAGAATCCCAGGGGCGGGGGAGGCTGGTGGGCTGCCGTCTATGGGGTTGCACAGAGTTGGACACGACTGAAGCAACTTAGCATACAGTCCAGTGCCTCTTCTTCCTCTTCTGAAGTTTCCAATGGAGGTTTGAGGAGTATATGGAGAACCCTCAGTCAGCGAGATGATGGTTTTCCTTTAAAATTCAGTTCTCCTAAAAAAAAAAAAAGTTTGTGTAATTAAGGGGCTAAGTGTAAGGATTGTGGAGCCAAACTGTATGAGTGGCAGTTTGAAGCTTAGGTTGGTCATCTACTAGTTTTGTGACATAAGACAAACTGTCTTTTATTTTTCATATTAAACTGGTGATGGAAATTATATTCTTTTTTATGACAATCATATGGATTGAGCCAGTTCACATATGCACTTAGAACAAGTCTTTTCACATAATAGGATCTCAGTAAATCTTACACTGTGTGCAAAGATTTTGCTATTCTCACATTCAGATTTATGAATCTAATTTTTAAAGTTATAATCACTAATATAATGAGACTAAACATGAACTCGGGCTTCCCAGGTGGCACTCGTGGTAAAGACTCCACCTGCCAATGCAGGAGACAGAAGAGATGCAGTTTCGATCCCTGGGTCAGGAAGATCCCCTGGAGGAGGGCATGGCAAACTGCCCGAGTATTCTCACCTGTGAAATCCCATGAAGAGAAGACTCTGGCAGGCTACAGTTCATGGAGTCACAAAGAGTCACACATGGCTGAGCGGCTGAGAATGCAGACATGAGCTCAAATTAGATAGCAATAATTTCTATAACTTCAAAATGTCTAAAATGAAAGCAATAAAATAATCTTGGTTTCAAATGCTTCATCCACACTTAGCTTCCTTGCTTTTTTGCAGGGCTGGTCACTGTGTGATTTTGTCCCTGCTCTTCACTGATTCCCAGACAGATGCGATCCAGGCAGGAGGGCAGGAGAGAGCTGATAAAAGCGTACAGTCCTGCCTCTGGTTTCAAGCACTTGCTATGGACAGAGTAATTACTATAACAGAAATTTAAATACCAATGGTATTAACTGAGAATTACCTGTTGAACAAGAATGGAAATGCATATTTGAGACTACATCCAAAGTATTGTCTTTAAGAATATAGAGTGCTATAGAATGAGAACGTATGTCTTCTATGGCTTGTAGTTCACAAAATGCTTTAAAAATGATAATAAAATTTACCTTTAGATTATATGATTTATAATTTTCATTTAATCCTCCCCCCAAACAATGTGAGGCTAGATATAAATACAGTCGCAGAAAAGGGCAGTACCAGGGCTTCCCTGGTGGTTCAGATGATAAAGAATCTGTGTGCAATACAGGAGACCCAGGTTCAACCCCTGAGTTGGGAATATCCCCTGGAGAAGGGAATGGCTACCTACTCCAGTATTCTTGCCTGGAGAATCCCATGAACAGAGGACACTGGTACAGTACAGTCCATGGGTTCTCAAAGAGTCAAAACAACCAGTACTGAACATCAGCAACTCAAATTAGTTAAACTAAATGTGAATAAAAGCATTATATCTTAGAGAAAGACGTGTAAGGAGTTTATTATCTGATTTTTGGATGGTTCATTATCACTATAAAATAAATTTCAATTAGTCTCTATTGAAATATAGATAATTACTCCAGTTTGTTATTTTCCAACTAGAAACGTCCAAATGTAAGAAAATAAACCTAAATAAAACTTACCTTTATTTTCCATAGGTAGTTTAGGAAATAGGAACAAGTACTGATGGACATGAGTTTGAGTGAACTCTGGGAGTTGGTGATGGACAGGGAGGCCTGGCGTGCTGTGATTCATGGGGTCGCAAAGAGTCAGACAACTGAGCGACTGAACTGAACTGAACTGAACAGGACCATCATGAGCTGGGGAGGCCAGCAGATGGCTAGAGCAGCTTTAGGTCTGATGCACTCCAGATATAGTCCATGGGGGTTCCCTACATCCTCTGCACAACTGAGTCCCCTCTACACCTCCTGTAGAGTATCCTTGGGGGTCTGTATTAGACTGAATATCTGAAGCATAGCACAAATTCATGAGAGAAACTCAGATACAACCAGACTGGCATCTTGGTCTTCTTTACCTAATTTTATCCTGCTGCAGTAATCCTCTCTCCTTTCCCCTCCCTCACTCCCATATTTAGAAAGTACAACCTCACTTTGCCCTGCACCCCAGGAAGGAGCTTTAGCAGTTAGGTGACACATAAAACCGACTGCTTCGTCTACTTCCACCAGGGCCAAGTAGCCAATCTCTGTGCAGATCTGGTTAAAGATAGGGATGTGCCAACCACCAGAGACAAAATCTTCAGCGTGAAACAGCTCCATCTCCGAGCCTTTATTGGGTCACTTTCAATCAGGCATTCTATGTTGTCGTCTACTGTGGTTATAAAGTAACTGGCAAAACAGCTGCTGTTTGTACTTTTTTATTTAATTAGCTTTTACTGGAGCATAGTTGCTTTACAGTGTTTGCTAGTTTCTACTGGACGTCAAAGTGAATCAGATACATGGATACATGTTTCCTTTCTTTTTGAGTTTCCTTCCCATTTAGATCACCACAGAGCATTAAGTAGAGTTCCCTCAGCTATGCAGTGGGTTCTCATTAGTTGTCTATTTCATCCATAGTATCAATAGTGTGCATGCTGCATTGCTTCAGTCGTGTCTGGTGCTTTGAGACCCCATGGACTGTAGCCCACCAGGCTCTTCTGCCCATGGGATTCTCCAGGCAAGAATACTGGAGTGGGTTGTCATTGCTTCTCCAGGGGATCTTCCAGTGTACATATGTCAATCCCAATCTCCCAGTTCAGCCCCCACTTTCCCCCCCTTGGTGTCCATAGGCTTGTTTTCTATGTCTGTGTCTATATTTCTGCTTTGCAAATAACACTATTTACACAAGGTATTCGAATTCTATTCCATATTTCTCTGCCCCAGGAACATAGGGGTCCAGACTTACTTAAAAAAAACAGTTATTTCACAGAAGGCTTGTATACCCTTGAAAGAGATACTTTCTAGGTACTTCTCTACTTCTTCCTTCTTTCCTCTGTTCCATAAATATTTATTGATGAATACTGCCTCTTGAGAAACCTATATGCAGGTCAGGAAGCAACAGTTAGAACTGGACATGGAACAACAGGCTGGTTCCAAATAGGAAAAGGAGTACGTCAAGGCTGTATATTGTCACCCTGCTTATTTAACTTATATGCAGAGTACATCATGAGAAGCGCTGGGCTGGAAGAAACACAAGCTGGAATCAAGATTGCTGGGAGAAATATCAATAACCTCAGATATGCAGATGACACCACCCTTATGGCAGAAAGTGAAGAGGAACTAAAAAGCCTCTTGATGAAAGTGAAAGAGGAGAGTGAAAAAGTTGGCTTAAAGCTCAAAATTCAGAAAATGAAGATCATGGCATCAGGTCCCATCACTTCATGTGAAATAGATGGGGAAACAGTGGAAACAGTGTCAGACTTTATTTTTCTGGGCTCCAAAATCACTGCATATGGTGATTGCAGCCATGAAATTAAAATTTGCTTACTCCTTGGAAGGAAAGTTATGACCAACCTAGATAGCATATTCAAAAGCAGAGACTTTACTTTGCTAACAAAGGTCCATCTAGTCAAGGCTATGGTTTTTCCTGTGGTCATGTATGGATGTGAGAGTTGGACTGTGAAGAAGGCTGAGCACCGAAGAACTGATGCTTTTGAACTGTGGTGTTGGAGAAGACTCTTGAGAGTCCCTTGGACTGCAAGGAGATCCAACCAGTCCATTCTAAAGGAGATCAGTCCAGGGTGTTCTTTGGAAGAACTGATGCTAAAGCTGAAACTCCAGTACTTTGGCCACCTCATGCGAAGAGTTGACTCATTGGAAAAGACTGTGATGCTGGGAGGGATTGGGGGCAGGAGGAGAAGGGGATGCCAGAGGATGAGATGGCTGGATGGCATCATCAACTCGATGGACGTGAGTTTGGGTGAACTTCAGGAGTTGATGATGGACAGGGAGGCCTGGCATAGTACAATTCATGGGGTTGCAAAGAGTCGGACACGACTGAGCAACTGAACTGAACTGAACTGAACTACACATCAGGTATAGAATTAAGTACTTAGGATCTTCCCACCAAAGAAATTAAAAAAAAAAATATTTTGTGTCATTATCCTAACCCTTCCCAGCTCTAATAAAGTTGGATCCATTTTGGCCTCTTTTGGTCCAAATTTTGGATGACTTCCTTTTCTCCATAAACATCTTTTCTGAAATAGTCTCTCTCAAGTTGCTGGGCAGGACACAGGTGTCTTTCTCTTCAGCTTTCTTCTTGAGATAATTAATCAGCAGCTAGATGTTTTTCTAGTTGCTGTGTTTCCAAGACACGGGTTTTATTTTATATCTTTATGCAATGAGTCCTTACTTCTCTTTACCTCTTTGCATAGAAAAGCAAACAACTCCTTCCTTCACTCTTATTGTTCACATTTTTTGTGAGCCCAACAGAGAGAAATGGAAATAAGCATCTGGTTCTTTGTGATGATTTTCCCATGTACAACTAAATCTTCCTTTTGTGCACACCAGCAGAGTGTTAATCATTTTGAACTTTTTAACTATTCTAAATATTTTTACTGTAAATATTTAAAATTTCTAAGCAGCTAAGTAGCACCATGTTTCTGCCAACATCCCTTAAATCAGAGAAAAACAATAGAATTCCAGAAACCATCTACTTCTGCTTCATTGATTATGCTAAGACCTTTGACTGTGGATTACAACAAACTGTAGAAAATTCTTAAAGTGAAGAGAATACCAGACCACCTTATTTGTCTTCTGAGATACCTGTATGCAAGGACAATAAGCAACAGATAGAACAAGACATGAAACAATGGACTGGTTCAAAATTGGGAAAGGAGTACTATAAGGCTGTATATTGTCACCCTGTTTATTTAATCTATGTGTGGAGTACATCATGAGAAATGCTGGGCTAGATGAATCACAAGCTGGAATCAAGATTGCCAGGAGAAACATCAACAACCTCAGATATGCATATGATACCACTCTAATGGCAAAAAGTGAAGAGGAACTGAAGAGTCTCTTGAGGAAGGTGAAAAAAGACAGTGAGAAATTTGGCTTAAAACTCAGCATTCAAAAAATTAAGATTATGGAGTCTCTTCATGGCAAATATATGGGGGGTGGGGAGTGAAAACAGTGACAGATGTTATTTTCTTGGGCTCCAAAATCACTGAGATTGATGACTGCAGCCATGAAATTAAAAGACACATGCTCCTTGGAAGAAAACCTATAACAAACCTAGACAGCATGTTAAAAAGCAGAGACATCACTTTACCAACAAAGGTGCATATAGTCAAAGCTATGTTTCTTAAGCTAGTCATATATGGTTGTAAGAGCTGGAACATGAAGAAGGCTGAGCACTGATGAATTGATGCTTTCAAATTGTGGTGTTGGAGAGACTCTTAAGCATCCCTTGCACTGCAAAGAGATCAAACCACTCAATCCTAAAGGAAATTAACCCTGAATATTCATTGGAAGGACTGATGCTGAAGCTGAAGCTCTAATACTTAGGCCATCTGATGTAAAGAACTGACTCATTGGAAAAGACTCTGATGCTGGGAAAGATTGAAGGCAGGAGGAGATGGAGGTGACAGAGGATGGGATGTTTGGATGGCATCACCAGCTCAATGGACATGAGTCTGAGTAAACTCTGGGAGACAGTGAAGGACAGGAAAGCCTGGAGTGCTGCACAAAGAGTCGGACATGACTTAGAGACTAAAAAACAACAGCAAGGTGTGTCTGCTTCATCACTCTGTAAAAATTTTAAATTATTTGAGGAGATCCATTAGTTTTCTAGCACATTTAAAATAATTCATTTTATATTGGAGTATAGATAATAAACAGTATTGTGCCCGTTTTAGGCATACAGCAAAGTGATTCAGTTTTACATATACAGGTATCACTTCTTTTTCAAATTCTTTTCCCATTTAAGTTGTTACAGAATATTGAGCAAAGTTCCCTGTGCTATACGGTAGGTCCTTGTTGATTATCTATTTTATATATAGGAATGTGTCCATGTCAATCCCTCAAGTTTTATTTCATGATTTTCTCCCATAACATTTGTCTTCAAATCTACCCATATTCCCTTTCAGCCCCTGGATGAGAAGGAATTGACATCCATTGGTCACATAGAAGAGTTAAGTATTTGGGTGAAAATATGTTTGTAACTTAGTAAAGTTTCCCTAAAATACGTTTCTTTCTGAGACTTTCTATTCTAGCGTCACTAAAGCAGTGCTTCCACTCAAGTCTCCCGTAAGGATACAGGACATTGTGTTAAGCTCCCAAACATGTTTTGCCAGCGCCCTGGGCTGCTAGGCTTAGCATCAGATGACCAGACAAAATGCCAGATAATGAGGTCCCAAAGCTATCAATCTGTTCACTGGCATCTAAGGTGGGCTCATTGGACCTTGGATTCACAGTGCTGCCCCTGTGGGGAAGAGGGATGACAACAAACCGGCTGTAGGCGTACCGAGGGTGGAAAATTCCAAAAAGAGCGGATGGAAATGGTGTTATATATAAACACTGAGGCTCAATTTAATGAACAGTTGTTGAGTGACAGTCATGGAAATTGTGTTGTTGTAAAGAGGAATAGCGATAGAGAACTAAATTTGAGCGGGGTGAAAATGTTAAATCACAAAGAGCTTTGCAAATAACCAACATAAGCTGTGTCAAAAATTAAACAAAGGGCCTTGAGACAAATAATGTGACTTTAAGACACCAGGGCCGGCAACCTCTGGGATCTAATGCCTGATGATCTGAGGTATAGCTGATATAATAATAATAATAATAAAGCACACAGTAAGTGGAATGCACTTGAATCGTCCCCAAATATGCTCTCTATGCCTACAGTCCATAGAAAAATGGTCTTCCAGGACACTGGCACCTGGTGCCAAAAAGCCTGGGGACCGCTGCTCTAAAACTTTTGCCTGAAAAAATTTAACTCTTCCAGTACCTCTAGGGTTGTGGGTGTGTGCATGTGTGTGTAGGAGGTTGAGTTGTTTCTGTTCCTGAAAGTAGTTTGGGCAGTGATTTTTACCCAAGGTCAAATCCATTCATCAAAGACAAATGCATAATCATTTAATTTGACAAGCACATAAAATTACTCCCTGGCGCTTTGGTTACATTTGTACTTGTAATGTTCCATTCAAATCACATTTGAGAAGGTGGCTGTCATGGCTTTTGGCTGAAAGCTGCAAGTCGGCCCATGAACAACCTCAACAGTCAGAGAGGGGAGAGAGTCAGGCAGAACGCAACACCTAATATTCTAGACTTGGCAGCATGCAGGGGGACAGGTGGCTGAAACCTTTCATGCTGAAGAGCAGTCTGAAAGGTGACATTGAACGTGGTAATAGAGGAAGTTTTAACAGTCCAAGTCTCCAATTTAGAAATGCTGTTGAGAACCAAATGTTCCATAGGCCAGGGATCAAAATTCTCAGCTAAGGAGGTTTGTATGTAGAAAAGGGCATTGCTATAAGTATCAAGGGGTTTACTGCCTACCATGCCGGAAGGAAGGGAATGGAGGCAGTGTCAGATTCTCTGGGGATGAAATGAATCTAGGGTGCATGCCTCTGCTACCATCCCAAAGGCTCTATGGCACCCCACTCCAGTACTCTTGCCTGGAAAAATCCCATGGATGGGGGAGCCTGGTAGGCTGCAATCCATAGAGTCGCTAAGAGTCGGACATGACTGAGTGACTTCACTTTCACTTTTCACTTTCATGGATTGGAGAAGGAAATGGCAACCCACTCCAGTGTTCTTGCCTGGAGAATCCCAGGGACAGAGGAGCCTGGTGGGCTGCCGTCAATGGGGTCGCACAGAGTCGGACACGACTGAAGTGACTTAGCTTACCTTAGACTGTAGCCCTGACAACAGCAGTTTATAATATAGGGGAAATGTCCAGATTCTAGGACACTGGTAGGGATCATCTCCTGTTCTCCATGTTGGTGATTCTGCTATTCAGGGACTTTGAAAAGTTAGCTAAGGAAACTAAAAAAAAGAAAGCTAAAGAATTGGCACCAGTGACCTAAGAGAGAAAGGAGGGATGGGGCAGAACACAGAAGTCAAGGAAACAGAGTCTAATGGCCAAGCCATGCAGTGTCTCCTGTGGAAAGAGCAGAAAGCACTGGGATAAAGGAGGTGAGCAGATCCCTAGGGTGGGAGGGATCCACTCAAAACTCGGGACAGTGGTGGGTAGTCCTCGGTGCCAAAAGAGACGAAGCAGGGATCGCGATTAGAATTCAGTACTGCCAAGTGGCCACTAACTGCTGTCACGTGATTTTCCCTTCAGTGCGGCTCCTTTTGGGAATCTATTTTATTGCCTCCATGATTTGAGGCTACTTAGGATTTTGCACACCAGTCCTCTAGTTTGTTGCTCTTTTTATTTCTCTCCCCTTTGTCAGCCCTTGGGCTTCTGAGTACAACCTCTGGTATTCAAGAGGCTTGCAGTTCCACAGGGTTCTTTCTATTTCTGCTCTAAGACATTGCTTTAAAAATGCCAAAAGCCCACTCAACCTCTCTTGCCGAGACCCCCAGACCCTCCTGACATTCCTCCCTTCTTCCCTACAAGACAGTACACCCACCAGTCTCTCCTCAGCCCAAGTGCAGGGCCAAGAGACTGGGAATATCCTTTTTCTTTGGGAATTCTTTTTTTTTTTAATTATTTTATTTTTTAACTTCACAATATTGTATTGGTTTTGCCATATATCAAAATGAATCCACCACAGGTATACATGTGTTCCCCATCCTGAACTCTCCTCCCTCCCCATACCCTCCCTCTGGGTCGTCCCAGTGCACCAGCCCCAAGCATCCAGTATCGTGTATTGAACCTGGACTGGCGACTAGTTTCATATATGATATTATACATGTTTCAATGCCATTCTCCCAAATCATCCCACCCTGTCCCTCTCCCAGAGTCCAGAAGACTGTTCTATACATCTGTGTCTCTTTTGCTGTCTCGCATACAGGGTTATTGTTACCATCTTTCTAAATTCCATATATATGCATTAGTATACTGTATTGGTGTTTTTCTTTCTGGCTTACTTCACTCTGTATAATAGGCTCCAGTTTCATCCACCTCATTAGAACTGATTCAAATGCATTCTTTTTAATGGCTGAGTAATACTCCATTGTGTATAGGTACCATAGCTTTCTTATCCATTCATCTGCTGAGGGACATCTAGGTTGCTTCCATGTCCTGGCTATTATAAACAGTGCTGCGATGAACATTGGGGTACACGTGTCTCTTTCAATTCTGGTTTCCTCAGTGTGTATGCCCAGCAATGGGACTGCTGGATCATAAGGCAGTTCTATTTCCAGTTTTTAAAGGAATCTCCACACTGTTCTCCATAGTGGCTGTACTAGTTTGCATTCCCGCCAACAGTGTAAGAGGGTTCCCTTTTCTCCACACCCTCTCCAGCATTTATTGCTTGTAGACTTTTGGATCACAGCCATTCTGACTGGCGTGAAATGGTACCTCATAGTGGTTTTGATTTGCATTTCTCTGACAATGAGTGATGTTGAGTATCTTTTCATGTATTTGTTAGCCATCTGTATGTCTTCTTTGGAGAAATGTCTATTTAGTTCTTTGGCCCATTTTTTGATTGGGTCATTTATTTTTCTGGAATTGAGCTGTAGGAGTTGCTTGTATATTTTGGAGATTAGTTGTTTGTCAGTTGCCTCATTTGCTATTATTTTCTCTCATTCTGAAGGCTGTCTTTTCACCTTGCTTATAGTTTCCTTTGTTGTGCAGAGCTTTTAAGTTTAATTAGGTCCCATTTGTTTGTTTTTGCTTTTATTTCCAATATTCTGGGAGGTGGGTCATAGAGGATCCTGCTGTGATGTATGTCGGAGAGTGTTTTGCCTATGTTCTCCTCTAGGAGTTTTATAGTTTCTGGTCTTACGTTTAGATCTTTAATCCATCTTGAGTTTATTTTTGTGTATGGTGTTAGAAAGTGCTCTGGTTTGTTCCTGCTCTTGAAGTCCTTTCTCCTGGATGCCTGCCCCACCCTCCGCCTGTGCTGCCACCTGGCGGTTATGAACTGCCATCGTCTGTTCAACCACTTAGTTGGGACCTAGTCTCTTTCTTTTAAATGTTTTATTTTATGTATTCATTTATTTTTGGCCATGCGGCATGTGGGATCTTAGTTCCACACCCAGGGATTGGACCCGTGCCCCCTGAAGTGGAAACTCAGAGTCTTAGTAACAGGATCACCAGGGAATTCCTGAGATCTAGTTTCTTAATGCTGACAAATAACAATAGCAATAATCAACTACAACAGACGACATAAATTGTCAAACAGTTATGAAAGAACACATAAGACTCTCTGCTATCAGGGAACTTAAATAAATGCATAAAAATATATTTCACTTTAGATACAGCTAACTTCTAACAAGGTGAATATGTGAAGTAGTAAAGACACTATGAAATGTCCAGAGGTTAAGCTTTATGGGGTAGGCAGGGGCAGGCTGTCTGAGGATGTGACTTTTGAATAAAGACTTGAGGCTGTCGGGACTCGGGATTCCAGACAGAACAGCAGAAATAAAGACCCTGACGTGGGGCACGCACAGATTTAGGATTTGATTCTGAAGGGAGCAGGGAGCTGTGAGGAGGGTTCTAGGCAAAGGAAGGGCAGGACTGTGTCACATTTTGACACATCTAGTCTGACTGCTTTAGAGAAAAATATATGGTGGCTTAGAGATGAGAACTGACTTTAGCATTCTGAGACTTAAAAGCCTGGTGCCTAACAGAAAAGACATCCAAGTCTACTAGAGAGGTTGATGACACAAGAGGTTTTACCCAGAGTAAGACCTAAGGATTTTATAGTATAATTGTGCTCCTTAAAGTATTGGAAGATTTAAACATATGACCTGAACTTGGCTAAACTAGATGGATGGTCGAGACTTAGAAGCAATGCCTCTGCAGTGTGTTAGTCACTCAGTCGTGTCCGACTCTTGCAATCCCACGGACTGTAGCTCGCCAGGCTTCTCTGTCCATAGAATTCTCCAGGCAAGAACACTGGAGTGTGTGGCTATTCCCTTCTCCAGGGGATCTTCCTGATCCAGGGATCAAATACTGGTCTCCCGCATTGCAGGTAGACCCTCTGAGCCACCAGGAAAGCTCTCTACAGAGGCACTTTTCAAATTTGTCGATTTCATTTTTTCAAAAAATTTCGAAAACCCCAGAAGATTTTTGTTTATGACAGTTGTTGCATCTATTGATGCTTACCATAAAGGAAATTAAGATAGTTTAAAATACGTATGTATTTATTTATATGAAATGACAAAAATCCATTGTATGTTCACAAAAATAATGTTTTCTTATGGGCTTCCCTGGTGGCTCAGCTGGTAAAGAATCCGCCTGCAATGCAGGAGACCTGGGTTCAGTCCCTGGGTTGGGAAGATCCCCTGGAGAAGGGAAAAGCTACCCACTCCAGTATTCTGGCCTGGAGAATTCCACGGATAGAGAAGACTGGCAGACTACAGTCAATGGGATTGCAAAGAGTCGGACACGACTGAGCGACTTCCACGAGTGATAACTATATTGTCAAATAAAAACTTGACAAAACCAATACAATATTATAAAGTAATTAGCCTCCAATTAAAATAAATTAATTGAAAAAAAAAACTTGAAAGAGTAGGCTTGTTGTACACATTTGAAAATCTCTTTAATGTCTGTGTTGGTAGAAAACAGTTTCTCATAATGTTTCATCATTTCATCTGTGGAAATACTATACGTGATATAGCTTCTGGAAAACACACTCTATATTCATAACAGTATAAGAGTAAAAAGCATGATATCTTTTTTCTTATTGTTAAATTATCTTTGATTTTGTGAACATAGTGAAAACAGGTCATTGGGTCACAGCTTAAGAACAACGGAAAACAGACAACAGAAAAAAAGACAAGTTATTATATTGCTTGCAAGTATCTGCTTAGTGCCTTGAAACTAATCCCAATGTCTCCAAATATGGGTGCAAAATGTTCCACTTTAAACAAATAAAGCAGAATGAATACAGTAAAGTTATGCTTTTAAAAAATACCCTAGCCATGAGCAGGTTTACATTACCTTTTGCTGCTTAATAGTATATACTCTTTGTCTAAAATCCTGGAGAAGGAAATGGCAACCCACTCCAGTATTCTTGCCTGGTGAATCCCATGGACAGAGGAACCTGGCAGGCTACAGTCCATGGGATCGCAAGAGCCAAACATGACTTAACGCTATCTTTCTTTCTTTTGTCTCAAAATGTGAAATTTCTGGCAACAGGGACAGAAAAGAGGAATTCTAAAGAATTCAAAAGGATGTGGGTAAATACCAGTTCTCTGGGGGTAGTCATTGATGGAAGGTCATTTTTCCTATTTTTATCTGTGACTTGGGGCAGATGTACAGCTGTGAAGCTATGGTACTCCCCACAAGTCAGTGCTCATGAAAGGGTCCCCAGGCAAATTTAATTATATCTCTCGATTTAAGTTCTAAAATCATGTTCTAACATCTCAAACTAATGAGGAAATTTTAATTCTACCTCTATGAATGTTTGAGGTGAATTTCAACAACAATTCCATATTTTTTTACAAAGTGCAATGCTATGTTGAATATAACAACTTGTTTTTAGTAAACTATATATAAGAAGAAAAATTTCTACTTCAGCTGCTATTGTAGAATGATCTTAACTTTTCTTAGTATATTAAGTTCCAGGAATTGTTACATTCAGTTGTCCCTTCTTTAGAAAGAATATTTGTATTATTCTTTTGGTAATAAAGTCTAATTTTAAAAAGTAAAAAAAAAAAAACACTGTAATTTTGCATTAAAATATCCTAACATCTTGCTCTAAGCTTCATTTTGCACATTTCCTGAGCCACACAATCCATGTTGAAAACTCAGCCCAAAAAAAGCTGAGTTGGGGACCTCCCTGGTGGTCCAGTTGCTAAGACTCTGCACTCTCAATGCAGGAGGCCCAGGTTCAATCTCTGGTCAGGGAACTAGATTCCACATGCCACAGGTAAAGATCTCTCATACAATAACTAGATCCAGCACAACCAAAAAAAAAAAAAAATCTAAGTTGGTGCTCTCTATCTGCTATAAGAGATCTCCCATTAAACAGCTGGTCTTTCTGTTATGTCCTGATGCATGCTTTCTTGTGATTCAATCCTATCTTATTAGCAACAGCTTTTCTTGCTAACTTTACCAGTAGAACATCTAACTGCTAGCAAAGAGCTCCATGGAAGGTTTCAGAAAGTCTTAGCCAAGGAGACCAGAGGTTTATTCTCTTCACATAATGAGTGAGGTATTGTTCCCACTTCACAGAGCGTTGCTAGCTCTACCTAGCTCATAGATCATAGATGAATTATCCTCCTTTCATAAAATATTGATATTTATCTTTTTCTCTGGAGATTCTGTTATAATGGAATACAAGCATATCTCAGAGACATGGTAGGTTCAGCCCCAGTCCTCCAAACTAAAGTGAATATTGCAATAAAGGGAGTCATAATTTTTTGTTTGTTTGTTTTCCTAGGTCATATAAAAGTTATGTTTAAACTTTGCTACAGTCTATTAAGTATGCAGCAGCATTATGTCTACAAAAGAACAGACATTACTTTAAAAGTACTTTAATTCTAAAAATTGCTAACCATCATGCTACAAACCTTGTTTGCAAAACAAAAACCAATGCAACATTTTTGAAATGCAATAAAGTGAAGGGCCATAAAATAAGGTATTCCTATAGATGTTTGCTATTCCCTTGTCTTCTTAGCTTGTAGATGATCATAGTACACATCTGGGCAAGTTCCCAGAAATCATCAGCTCTACAGGTCCAATTTAAAGAGGTAATGCAAGTCTCCAGGGCAAGTTGTCAATTAGGAATATTAAGAAAATTAAATGAAGGATGCTGTATTAAAACTATACCTACTAGCCTACAAGTTCTGTGAGCACAAGAAAGTTGTTTGTCTTATTCTCCCAAATTAGCTGACTACCTGAAATAATGCCAAGCATAAACTAGCTCTCAGTAAACAGGTATTGGATGAGTGAATGATGGATTAGGCAATCAACAGGTGTATTTTTTTCTGTATGTGCTTTGTGTGTGTGTGCTCAGTTGTGTCAGACTCTGAGACCCCATGGATTATGGCCCACCAGGCTCCTCTGTCCATGAAATTTTATAGCAAGAATATTGGAGTGGGTTGCCATTTCCTTATCCAGGGGATCTTCCCGACCCAAGGACTGAGCCCGAGTATCTTGTGTCTCCTACAATGGCAGGCAGATTCTTTACCACTGCACCGCCTGGGAAGCCCATATGTATGTGCTTATTTACCATTTTTTCCCCTCAAAATAAGGTAGCTATACACATGGGGCTTTCCAGGTGGTACAGTGGTAAAGAATCCACCTGTCAGTGCAGGAGACACAAGAGGCACAGGTTCAATCCCTGGGTCAGGAAAGATCCCCTGGAGTAGGAAATGGCAGCCCACTCCAGTGCTCTTGCCTGGAAAATTCCATGTGCAGAGAAGTCTGGTAGGCTACAGTCCATGTGGTCATAAAGAGTTGTACACAACTGAGTGCGTGCACACGCACACACACACACATACACACACACACGCTTCCATATACATAAGAAAGCAAATTAGAGCTCTGGAATCTTGAACCTGAGAGTGCTTTAATCTAACACTGATTGTTAGCTGGAGAAAGACCAGGTCCATAAGCAACTATCTTAGATAAAAGGATCTCTGAAGGTTGAGTCAAAAAACGTTGCAGAAGCACAGGAATCAGAAGCAGAATAAAGAAAGTTAAAGGACAATCTAAACATACCTGTGAGGATAAACAGTTTCAGTATAGCTACTTTCTGTGGTTCTTATGGCCCATTGGCTTTATTTCTCACTAAGGAATTTATATCATCTGATATCATTATTACAAAACCAAAGGGGAAATATGGATATGAGTTTAAATAGCCCCAAAATGTTCTGAGACAAAAAATTAGGTAGTGGCTAGACACCTATTTAAATGTTTATGCCTGGAGACTGATGCTATACTGCATTTAAATGACACATGAGAAAAAAATAAAAGGAATTTTAATGGCATGGTGACAAAGTAGTTGGAAAATGTAAAGCAAAACACTTCTTTAATTAAAACCTTTTCCCCAAACACAAACAGCATGTGAATTTGGTAAACTGTAGAGTTTCTGAAACAAATGCAACTTAGTCGACTTAGTTGACTGTGGCTCAGATCATGAACTCCTTATTGCCAAATTCAGACTTAAATTGAAGAAAGTACGGAAAACCAACAAACCATTCAGGTATGACCTAAATCAAATCCCTTATGATTATACAGTGGAAGTGACAAATAGATTCAAGGGATTAATCTGATAGAGTTCCTGAAGAACTATGGACAGAGGTTCATGACATTGTACAGGGGGCAGTGATTAAGATCATCCCCAAGAAAAAGAAAGGCAAAAAGCTTGTCTGGGAAGGCCTTAAAATAGCTGAAAAAAGAAGAGAGCTAAAGGCAAAGAGGAAAGGAAAGATATACCCATTTGAATGCACAGTTCCAAAGAATAGCAAGGAGAGATAAGAAAGCCTTCCTCAGTGATC
The DNA here is from genome assembly GCF_029407905.1 of Bubalus kerabau. Taxonomy (NCBI): domain Eukaryota; kingdom Metazoa; phylum Chordata; class Mammalia; order Artiodactyla; family Bovidae; genus Bubalus; species Bubalus kerabau. Next base: position 46,651,659 of record NC_073626.1, read on the forward strand.
AATGGCAAGAAATAGAGGGGGAAAAATAGAATGGGAAAGACTAGAGATATCTTCAAGAAAATTAGAGATACTAAGGGAAATTTTCTTACAAAGATGGGCACAATTAAGGACAGAAATGCTATGGACCTAACAGAAGCAGAAGATATTAAGAAGAGGTGGCAAGAATACACAGAAGAACTATACAAAAAAGATCTTCATGACCCAGATAACCACGATGGTGTAATCACTCACCTAGAGCCAGACATCCTGGAATGCAAAGTCAAGTGGGCCTTGAAGAAACATCACTATGAACAAAGCTAGTGGAGGTGATGGAATTCCAGTTGAGCTCTTTCAAATCCTGAAAGATGATGCTGTGGAAAGTGCTGCTGCACGCAATATGCCAGCAAATTTGGAAAACTCAGCAGTGGCCACAGGACTGGAAAAGGTCAGTTTTCATTCTAATCCCAAAGTAAGTCAATGCCAAAGAATGTTCAAACTACTGCACAATTGCACTCATCTCACAAGCTAACAAAGTAAAGCTCAAAATACTCCAAGCCAGGCTTCAATAGTAGGTGAACCATGAACTTCTAGATGTTCAACCTGGGTTTAGAAAAGGCAGAAGAACCAGAGATCAAATTGCCAACATCTGTTGGATCATTGAAAAAGCAAAGGCGTTACAGAAAAACATCTGTTTCTGCTTTATTGACTATGCTAAAGCCTTTGACTGTGTGGATCAAAACAAACTGTGGAAAATTCTTGAAGAGATGGGAATACCAGACCACCTGACCTGCCTCTTGAGAAATCTGTATGCAGGTCAGAAAGCAACAGTTAGAACTGGACATGGAACAACAGACTGGTTGCAAATCAGGAAAGGAGTACATCAAGGCTGTATATTGTCACTCTGCTTATATAACTTATATGCAGAGTACATCATGCAAAATGCCAGGCTGGAGGAAGCACAAGCTGGAATCAAGATTGCTGGGAGAAATATCAATAATCTCAGATATGCAGATGACACCACCCTTATGGCAGCAAGTGAAGAAGTAAAGAGCCTCTTGATGAAAGTAAAAGAGCAGAGTGAAAAAGTTGGCTTGAAACTCAACATTCAGAAAGCTAAGATCATGGCATCTGGTTCCATCTGGCAAATATATGGGGAAATGGTGGAAACAGTTACAGACTATTTTGGGGGGCTCCAAAGTCACTGCAGATGGTGTCTGTAGCCATGAAATTAAAAGACACTTGCTCCTTGGAAGAAAAGCTATGATCAACCTAGAAAGCATATTAAAAAGCAGAGACATTACTTGGCCGGCAAAGGTCCATCTAATCAAAGCTCTGGTTTTTCCAGTAGTCATGTATAGATGTGAGAGTTGAACTATAAAGAAAGCTGAGTGCCAAAGAACTGATGCTTTTGAATTGTGGTGTTGGAGAAGACTCTTGAAAGTCCCCTGGACTTCAGGAAGATCCAACCAGTCCATCCTAAAGGAGATCAGTCCTGAATATTCTTTGGAAGGACTGATGTTGAAGCTGAAACTCCAATACTCTGGCACCTGAGGCAAAGAACTGACTCACCAGAAAAGATCCTGATGCTGGGAAAAATTGAAGGCAGGAGGAGAAGGGTACGGCAGGGGAGGAGAAGGATATGACAGAGGATGAGATGGTTGGACGGCATTACTGACTCGATGGACGTGAGTTTGAGTAAACTCCTGGAGTTGGTGATGGACAGGGAGGCCTGGCAAGCTGCAGTCCATGGGGTTGTGAAGAGTTGGACACAACTGAGTGACTGAACTGAACTGAACTAAATGAAACTTAATTATAATATTTCCCTTTTCTGTAATACTTCTTTGCACATTGCATGTTATCCTCTTATTGAATATTCTTGCCAGGATTGCTTTCTTTGTACTCTTTTTCTCCACTTTCTTGAGGTGTAATTGGTAGACAAAAAATGCACATAATTGTATTAAATAAATAACTAATGAGAGAACCTACTGTGTAGCACAGAGAACCTTACTCAAGGCTCTGTGATGACCTAAATGTGACAGAAACCCAAGAAAGAGTAGATACATGTATATTATGACTGATTTCCTTTGCTGTATAGTGAGAAACTACAACATTGTAAAGGTACTATACTCCAATAAAAATGGATTTAAAATTAAACATAATTAATGCATACAATTTGATGAATTTGGACATCAGTTCAGTTCAGTTCAGTTGCTCAGTCGTGTCCGACTCTTTGCGACCTCATGAATCGCAGCACGCCAGGCCTCCCTGTCCATCACCAACTCCCGGAGTTCACTCAGACTCACGTCCATTGAGTCAGTGATGCCATCCAGCCATCTCATCCTCTGGCGTCCCCTTCTCCTCCTGCCCCCAATCCCTCCCAGCATCAGAGTCTTTTCCAATGAGTCAACTCTGCGCATGAGGTGGCCGAGGTACTGGAGCTTCAGTTTTAGCATCATTCCTTCCAAAGAAATCCCAGGGCTGATCTCCTTCAGAATGGACCGGTTGGATCTTCTTGCAGTCCGAGGGACTCGCAAGAGTCTTCTCCAACACCACAGTTCAAAAGCATCAATTCTTCGGTGCTCAGCCTTCTTCACAGTCCAACTCTCACATCCATACATGACCACAGGAAAAACCATAGCCTTGACTAGATGAAACTTTGTTGGCAAAGTAATGTCTCTGCTTTTGAATATGCTATCTAGGTTGGTCATAACTTTCCTTCCAAGGAGTAAGCGTCTTTTAATTTCATGGCTGCAGTCACCATCTGCAGTGATTTTGGAGCCCCCCAAAATAAAGTCTGACACTGTTTCCACTGTTTCCCCATCTATTTCCCATGAAGTGATGGGACCAGATGCCATGATCCTCGTTTTCTGAACGTTGAGCTTTAAGCCAACTTTTTCACTATCATAAATCAAGGTCATAAAGATATCTATCACTTTCAAAAGTTTCCTTGTGTCTGTGTGTTTGTCTTTTTTTTTTTTCAGAGAAAGAATATTTAGCATGAAGATGAAATAATAGAATATATATATATATATATATATTGGTCTCTACCTCTGGTTCCTGGTATAGAACTTTTAAAACCCCTGTAATTTCCTTAGTAAAAAGGACACTAGGGGTATTTTGTTTGTTTGTTCTAGTACTTAGTTTTGACCTTGTAGAAGCTCCTGATACAGAGTTTCTACATTTCTTGAGTTTTTTTTTTTTTTTTTGGTGATAGAAGCATTTTTGGTTTTAATGAGGTCACTCATAGTGGCTTCTGAATAGCTTAAATACAAAGAAGGCATGGTCAGCAGAAAGACTGAGTCATGATTGGAAGGTTGGAACTTCCAGCCCCACCCTCATCTTCTGGGAAGGAGAGAGGGGTTGAAGATTAAGTTAATGATCAATCATGCTTGTTTGATGAAGCCACCATAAAAACCCCTGAAGTATGGTGTTTGGAGAGCTTTTTGTTGATGAACATATCTGTGAATTGGGAGAGTGACATATTCTCCTGGTTCCAAGAGGGACAGAAACTTCCATGCTCAGGACCTCACCCTAGGTATCTCTTTATCTGGCTACACATCTGTGTTTTATTATAGAATAAATTGATAAATGTTAGGTAAGTGCTCCCTGAGTTCTTTATGTTGTTCTAGCAAATGATCAAACCTGTGGTGGTGGGAGGCAGGAGAGGTTTCCTGGGAACCTCCAGGATTCATGCACAGCTGACAAGATGTGGCTTCGAAAATAAGGAGAGGGCAATCTCGTGGGACTGAGCCCATAGCCTGTGGGATTTTTTTCCCACATGAACTGACTTATGTGTCAGAATTAAGTTGAATTGGAGAATATTCAGCTGATGTCAGAGAATTGCTTTTTGTTGAAAACCCACATATCTGGTGTCAGAAGGATTTTGAGTGTCAGAGTCAAGGAGAAAATAAAGGAATTTTTCTTAGACAATGTAATCTCTCTTAACAAGTTTTAAAGTGCTTCACATTCACAGAGGTAAAAAAAAAAAAAATCTGCCTGCAATGCAGGAGACACTGGAGGTGAGTGTTCGATCCCTGGGTCAGAAAGATCCCCTGGAGAAGGAAATGGTAACCCACTGCTGTGTTCTTGCTGGGAGAATCCCATGGAAAGAGGAGCCTGGTGGACTGCAGTCCATGGGGTCACATAGAGTTGGCCACTACTGAGCATGAGGCTTCCCTCTACACCTGGTTATTAACTATAGGTGCTATGTTATACAGTAGAACTCTGGAACTTCCTCGGTGTATATAACTTTAAGATCATACCCACTGAACAACTCCCTGTATGCCCTTCTCCTCATCCCCTGGTGACCACCATTCTACTTTCTATGTTTGACTATTTCAGATGCCTTATAGAAGAGGAGTCATGTAGTATTTATCCTTCTGTGACTGTCTTATTTCACTTAACATAAGGTCCTTCTGAGTTTATCTATACTATTGCATATTGCAGGGATTCCATTTTTAAGGATGAATAATACTCCACTGTATGTATATATCACATTTTCATTATCCATTCATCTGTTGATGAATATTTGTGTTGTTTCCCTATCTTAGCTACTGGGAATAATGTTGCAGTGAACGCTGAAGAGGAAAAACATCTTCAAGAATCTGATTTAAAATCTTTTGGACAGATATTCAGCGATTCTACTGCAGGATCATAGGTAGTTCTACTTCTAAATTTTTGAGGAATCTCCATGCCATTTTCTCATAGTAGCTGAACCATTTTCACTCTACCAACAGTGTACAAAGGTTGCCTTTTCTTCATATACTCACCAACACTTGTAATCTTTTGTTTTCCTTCTTTTAATAATTAGACATCCTGACAGGTATGAGGTGATGTCTCATTGTGCCTTTGATTTGCATTTCCCTGATGCTTAGTGATGGAGAAGGCAATGGCACCCCACTCCAGTACTCTTGCCTGGAAAATCCCATGGGCGGAGGAGCCTGGTGGGCTGCAGTTCATGGGGCCGCTAAGAGTCGGACACAACTGAGCAACTTCACTTTCACTTTTCACTTTCCTGCACTGGAGAAGGAAATGGCAACCCACTCCAGTATGCTTGCCTGGAGAATCCCAGGGACGGGAGCTGTCTATGGGGTCACACAGAGTCGGACACGACTGACGTGACTTAGCAGCAGCAGCAGACGCTTAGTGATGTTGACCATCTTTTCATGTGTCTATTGGCCATCTGTTTGTCTTCTTTTTAAAAATGTCTGTTCAGGTCCTATAACCATTTTGAATTAGGTTGTTTATGTTTTTGACACTGAACTGTATGTGTTTTTGTGTATTTTTGGTGAGCATTATCTTCTCCCATTCAGCAGGCCCCCCTTTTGTGTTGCTGATAGCTTTCTTCTCCATGGAAAAGCTTATTAACCCTAATGTAGCTACATTTGTTAAGTTTTTCTGTTGTTGCCCTTGCCTTAGGAGACATATAAAAAAATTGAAAAGACCAATGTCAAAGAGTGTACGGTTCATGTTTTTCCTATGAGTTTTGTGGTTTCAGATTTTAACATTTAAGTCTTTAATCCATTATGAGTTTATTTTTGTATACAGTGTGAGAAAATATTCCAGTTTGACCTTTTTCATATAGATGTCCAATTTTCCTAACATCATTTATTAAAAAGGGTATTTCTTCCTATTGTATGCTCTTGCCCATGTAAGTGTAGGTTCCTTTCTGTAGGTCTTTCTTCATTTTCCTTCTCTTAGAGATGACATTTCTGTCTTGGTTGTTATTCAATAAATGAAAACTTATTTTATAAATTTTATATAATTTTCTTGTTAAGATAACAGTAAATTTATTTCTTCTTATCTCATCATAGCTGAATTTGGAAGACCTTAAAATTCTTTTTTTTTTATTTTTTTAATTTTTTAACTTTACAATATTGTATTGTTTTTGCCATATATCAACATGAATCCACCACAGGTATACACATGTTCCCCATCCTGAACCCTCCTCCCTCCTCCCTCCCTGTACCATGCATATTTTAAACTTTTATATCTTAATTCTTACTGTACATTTTTCAAATTCTATAGCTGTTTATTTATATGTTCTTTTATCTCTGAGTTTGTTTTCAATTTCTTTGAACTTCTGCTTTCTTCAGAAAATATCTGCCTCTTTTCTTGCTGCATTCCATTTTTCTCTTCTGCTTTATTCTTGGTCTGGGAGAAGGAGTGGTATTTAAGCTTTATTTTATGTCATATGTTTCTGCTTATAATTAATAAAAGATAAAACAGGTTTGTATGGAACTTCTTTCTATTTCAGTTTTCTGTGATGATGGTCAGAAGTATAACTTGAGGTTGTTATGAACTTAAGTTCATACCAAATGAACTTAATTTGTTCATTCACCCTGAAACACTTTTCCACTTAACCTTGTTTTCTGCCTTGTGGTTCACTTCTTGTTTCATATTGCCACACTTCATTTTACATATCAGAAGATAACTCAGATGGGATGTTTGCAGGGAAACTTGTGTCTTTCAAGTAACAGGTCTTCCGTTTGCATTTTCTTCATTTCTGTTCACCTCACATTGATTGTAAGTTGCAAAGCTAATTTCCTCTTCCTTTTGGTTTCCACCCAGTCCGTAGTCAGACAGTTTATAGAACATTCGTGCCCAGATTGCAAAGTCTATCCATTGAAGTAGTGAAATAAAACTTACCTCTTTTTTCGGTCCTTCTTCATTTCTACCTGCCAGAATATTTTTCAGTCTGGCAAGCTTCATATTTCCCATGGTTTTTTTCTTATACATCCTTTTATTTTAAAGGAAAAGATTCTTGGTTTGGCTTCTTAACAACCGCTCGCTTTTTTCCGATGAAAACTAAATCCTGTTGAGACTTGGAGTGGTAAGCACAAATTTTTGTATTCTTTCTTATTGTATTCATATAGTTGGAATATTTTGGTTTTTGTGCCTATGACTATGTAATCTAGATGTTATATAGTTATACATGATATAATATTATATAAAATATTGCAATAAAGATATAATCATACATCTGTACATATATTGGACTTTTGTTTGTTTCTTTGGGTTATATCCCTGATCTCTCACATATCCAACAATTCCATGTTGTGACGAACATTAGGCTATATGTTTGCACACATGCTGTACTGTATATAAGAGATCAGAAAAGTCAAAATAGATATAGAATATCTTCAAATTGCAACTTACTTTAATTGAGTAATTTTTTTCTGGTTAACATAAATTGATAGACACAGTCAAGAAATGAAGTTAATTGTTTTTTTTTTCTTTTTTTGGTTTGAAAAATTATCTTAACCAGGTTAAAATCCTACTTTCAAATGAATGGTGCAGTTTTGTGCCGTGTATAAGATGGAAATGGACAATAGAAATTTCTTCAGCCACATCAAGGAAGATTCAATAGAGCTTCCTTGTAAGGCCTGTGCTTCTTACTTGCTATATCAAAGCAGGTTGTGGAGCATTCACCCTGATATGTCCTTTTGTGACAGGACCATCACATTGTATACTGCAACTTTTTCATATCTTCAGTATTTATTAATCATGCTGCCTCTGGCTAGGAAGATGCAGCACCTTGTACCCATAACTCTTAGGATCTCTTGAAAAAATCCATATGAGTCACAGCTCATTTAACTATTAGAATCTTAGGACTATTTATTATCAAATGAAATATCCCCATGCCCTGGTTCTGGAGATACCTTCTGGTCTAAATGTTACTCACTTCCAAGGGCCTGTTGCTTTGTTATTTCAAAAAGGTCATGATCAACCACCTTGGTGACCCTATACTATATGTCTCAACTCATAAATTACCTAGGTTTAAAGGATGAGGTTGGAGAAGCAACTATTTGCAACTATTTTCAATGTCATCCACATCTTTGTTCCCAGTGGATGCTAAGTGATCTCTAACTGAGTGATGTCCAGATCTGGTTTTATAATGTAAGTTGTTGGGTAAGCAAAGAGAATAAAACCACGGAGTAATTATGTAAATGCCTAGTAATGTATCACTATCCCATATTAAAGACCCTGAGCAATAGCTGGAGAAAGGGAAACAGATTGGAAAGAGTTTTTGCTAGTGTTTGATCTTCCTTCCAATATTGTTTTAGCTTTCAATATATTTGTTTTCCATCAAGCCTAGGTTTAGAGTGAACAAAATTTAGATGATCTTTTATCAGTTTTCCCAATTTGAGACAACTAATGGATCAATGATGGATGGTTTATGTTTGGACCTAGAATAGAGTAGAAATTTTTGGAATCTTGGTGATACAACTTGAAAGTATACAAAGAGGTTCAGAGGAAGAAGCAAAAAAGAAAGAGGTAATTGCAGAGAGATAAGATTCTCATCTTTCAGATGACAATCAAATATTACTGATTAAAGTTGATGGAACAAACAGAGCTATAAGGACATAAAGTTACAAAAATAAGAAATCGACAAAAATTATATATATATAAAATAAAATTTATATATGTGTGTGTGTGTATATATATATATACACATGTTATATGCATTCATCTATTTATCTATCTGGCGAATAGAAGAGTAGAGAAGGAGAAATTCCTTCTTTTACAGTGGAGAATCAGTCTTGTATAATATCATCATATATATCTTGAATCATAGATTTTACACATTTTAAAATATGAGACAAGCTGTCAAAGGATCTAAATCAAAGGGAGTGCATGATATTTTCATCTCTGAGACTGGGATTTTCATAGTAAGTTCTGTGATATTTGCTTTTTAAAAAAATCTTGTTAAAATATTATTTTAATAAAATGTATAAAAGAGTTTGTATGCTTTTACAGTTCTCAAATTAATGTGGGCTTTTTATAGAGTTGGCATTTTAAGTCATATATGAAGACAGAAGAAGATATAATCTCTCCTGTCTAAATTAAGTAAGGACACATATTTTGCAAATATTTACAACAAAACATCTACCAGCAAGGGTGTTAAATGTAAAATAACAGATTAGGTGATTTTGTCAACATATTTAAGAGATGGAGAAAATAAATATTCTGAAAAATTGGAAACAAAGTAAAAAAAATTAATTGCTGCTGCAAAAATGTTGGACTGTTATTCTACAAAACTACTCTAAAAGAATAAATTTAGTCACTGAGAACTCTTTCCTAGTCTCCAGTGTCCACTTTGCACTGGAACCTCAAGTATCTCTTTGTGGTTTTATGAGTACATTTATTCAAGTACACTTGGAATGTTTAATTCTGATCTCACAGCTTCTGATGTAAGGTTAGAAACTATGAAATAAGAATAGATTGATAAAATATATTTCCAGAATTTTATAAACCTACTGACTCCCTTAAAAGAAAAAAAAAAAATACGGACTCTGCAAAGCATTGGATAGAATATGCTTTATTTATTAGAACTGGCATAGTATAAATACTCTAGGCTTCAGGTTATACTGAAAGTGAAGTTGTTAGTCGCTCAGTCATGAATGACTCTTTGCGACCTCACAGACTGTATTCCTCCAGGTTCCTCTGTCCATGGAATTCTCTAGGCAAGAATACTGGAGTAGGTTGCCATTCCCTTCTCCAAAGGTTCCTGACCCAGGGATTGAACCCTGGTTTTCTGCATTGCAGGCAGGTTATTTACTGCCTGAGCCAGCAGGGAAGCCCAGATTACACTGACCTGAGTTCAAATACTGATTACAACACTTGGTATAGCTACCTTATGATGTCGTCATGAGGACTTGAAGGAGTGTTTCATTTAAAATGACTGACTCCATATCCCATAAAAGGTAGCAATTAATATTACTTCTCCTCCCCAAATACAAAGCAGCACACGGTAAAGGGGTCCAGTTGGACGAGCACCTCTCATTTAAATGCACATCAAAATAAATTGTATAGACTACTGGAAATCAACTTTTGGAAAATGGTAGTTACATTAATAGTTTTGCCAACATGTGATGGTAATTATGAAGCCTGCAAATCATTAAGTCCTCAAAAACAATGTGGGAGGACAATAACCTTTTTTTCTCTTTTGCTAAGATACAGTTTAATAAGAATGAAAAAAAAGATGTCTGAACATAATTGGTAGCTTTTATGAGAAATTTTATTAACTACATTGATGAAAATAGTCAGATGTGTTATTTTGCTTTTAAGTACTCAAAGTAACTGCTGAGTTTGTGCCTCACTTTATTTGACAAAACTTATCTAAAGGCATATTTAGGAAAAAAAGGTGATTTTTTACTTTGAGAAAGTTGAGTTTAACATGATGTGCTTGTGCACATGAGCATGTGCACGCACACACACACACACACACACACACATATATGCTCATGCTCAGTTGCTCAGTTATGTCTGACTCTTTATGATGCCATGAACTGCAGCTCACCAGGCTACCCTGTTCATGGAATTTTCCAGTCAAGAATACTGAAGTAGGTTGCCATTTCTTACTCCAGGGGATCTCCTTGATCCAGGGATCGAACTCTGTCTCTTACGGCTCCTGCATTTTCAGGAGGATTCTTTACCACTGAGTCACGTGGGAAGCCTATGTAGTGAGAAATAGGGATACAAAGTAAAATCAAGGAGAACCAGATGACCAGATGCAAGGAGTAATGTATATTACAACTATGAAGACTCTGTGGCTCACAGAATTGAAGACAAAAATAAAATGAAAAATGAAGTATAAAAAGTACAGGACAACCAAAAAATATTAGGGTCAAAGAAATTGCATTGGAGGAATTATTTTCCTAAATATTAGAGTATAAATGTGTGGTTCAAGAGATTGGTAACAAAAAATAAATAAATAGGCCATGGTTATAGGTAATTCATAAATAAATAAATCGGCCAATGGTTATAGGTTATAGGTAATTAAAGGGATTAGATGTGACATAGTGCCTGAAGAACTATGGACAGAAGTTCATGACATTGTACAGGAGGCAGTGATCAAGACCATCCCAAAGAAAAAGAAATGCAAAAAGACAAAAAGGTTGTATGAGGAGGCCTTACAAATAGCTTAGAAAAGAAGAGAAGCTAAAGGCAAAGGGGAAAGGAAAGATATACACATTTGAATGCACAGTTCCAAAGAATAGCAAGAAGAGATAAGAAAGCCTTCCTCAGTGATCAATGCAAAGAAATAGAGGAAAAAAATAGAATGGGAAAGACTAGAGATCTTTTCAAGAAAATTAGAGATACCAAGGGAAATTTTCTTACAAAGATGGGCACAATTAAGGACAGAAATGGTATGGACCTAACAGAAGCAGAAGATATTAAGAAGAGATGGCAAGAATACACAGAAGAACTATACAAAAAAAATATCTTCATGACCTAGATAACCACGATGGTGTGATCACTCACCTAGAGGCCAGACATCCTGGAATGTGAAGTCAAGTGGGCCTTAGGAAACATCACTATGAACAAAGCTAGTGAAGGTGATGGAATTCCAGTTGAGCTATTTCAAATCCTAAAAGATGATGCTGTGAAAGTGCTGCTGCACGCAATATGCCTGCAAATTTGGAAAACTCAGAAGTGGCCGCAAAACTGGAAAAGGTCAGTTTTCATTCCAATCCCAAAGGAAGACAATGCCAAGGAATGCTCAAACTACCACACAATGCATTCATCTTACACACTAGCAAAGTAAGGTTCAAAATTCTCCAAGCCAGACTTCAATTGTAGGTGAACCATGAACTTCCAGATGTACAAGCTGAATTTAGAAAGGCAGAGGAACCAGAGATTAAATTGCCAACATCTGTTGGATCATTGAAAAAGTAAGAAAGTTCCAGAAAAATACCTACTTCTGCTTTGTTGACTGTGCCAAAGCCTTTGGCTGTGTGAATCACAACGAACTGTGGAAAATTCTGAAAGAGATGAGAAAACCAGACCACCTGACCTGCCTTCTGAGAAATCTGTATGCAGGTCAGGAAGCAACAGTTAGAACTGGACATGGAAAAACAGACTGGTTCCAAATAGGAAAAGGAATACATCAAGGCTGTATATTACCACCCTGCTTATTTAACTTATATGCAGAGTACATCATGTGAAATTCTGGGCTGGATGAAGCACAAGCTGGAATCAAGTTTGCTGCATTTCTGTTCAAGACCACTAAATACTGAGATATGAATGCATACCAAAAGAGGGTTCAGGATGGGGAACACATGTATACCTGTGGCGGATTCATTTTGATATTTGGCAAAACTAATACAGTTATGTAAAGTTTAAAAATAAAATAAAATTAAAAAAATAATAAAATAAAATCAATTCATTGTGTTCAAAAAAAAAAGTTGATGGAAGAAATATCAATAATGTCAGATATGCAGATTACACCATTCTTATGGCAGAAAGTAAAGAAGAACTAAAGAGCCTCTTGATGAAAGTCAAAGAGGAGATTGAAAAAGCTGGCTTAAAACTCAACATTCAGAAAACAAAGGTCATGACATCCAATCCCATGGCTTCATGGAAATAGGTGGGGAAACAATGGAAACAGTGACAGCTGTTTCTTGGGCTCCAAAATTACTGCAGATGGTGACTACAGCCATGAAATTAAAAAAACACTTGCTACTTGGAAGAAAAGTAATGCCCAAGCTAGACAGCATATTAAAAAGCAGACATTGCTGACAAATGTCCATTTAGCCAAAGCTATGGTTTTTCCAGTAGTCATGTATGGATGTGAGAGTTGGACTATAAAGAAAGCTGAGCACCAAAGAATTGATGCTTTTGAACTGTGCTATTAGAGAAGACTCTTGAGAGTCCCTTGGATGGCAAGGAGATCAAACCAGTCAATCCTAAAGGGGATCAGTCCTAAATATTCATTGGAAGGACTGATGCTGAAGCTGAAACTCCAATACTTTGGCCACCTTGATGCAAAGATCTGATTCACTGGAAAATACCCTGATACTGGGAAATATTGAAATCTGGAGGAGAAAGGGACAACAGAGGATGAGATGGTTGGATGGCATCACTGACTCAATGGACATGAGTTTGAGTAAGCTGTGGAAGTTTGTGATGAACAGGGAAGCCTGGTGTTCTACAGTCCATGGGGTTGCAGAGTCAGACACAACTGACCAACTGAACTGATAGGCAATCAAAGTCAAAATACCTTAGAAAAATTTGATGAGGTCTTGGGTAAGTGATAATGAGGGCTGCTGGACTAACCCAGTAAACCACCCTCTACTGATGTATTGTCCTCCATGGAAATATAAAGCCCTAAAACAAAGGAGATCCAACCAGTCCATTCTGAAGGAGATCAGCCCTGGGATTTCTTTGGAAGGAATGATGCTAAAGCTGAAACTCCAGTACTTTGGCCACCTCATGCGAAGAGTTGACTCATTGGAAAAGATTCTGATGCTGGGAGGGATTGGGGGCAGGAGGAGAAGGGGACGACAGAGGATGAGATGGCTGGATGGCATCACTGACTCGATGGACGTGCGTCTGAGTGAACTCTGGGAGTTTGTGATGGACAGGGAGGCCTGGTGTGCTGCGATTCATGGGGCCACAAAGAGTCAGACACGACTGAGCGACTGAACTGAAGTGAACTGAACTGAAAACAAAGGAAGATGTATGTAGCTTGCACTGACATGTGTAAATACAATTTGGTTCATTTCATTAATTGATCTAGTGGAGATGTATTAAAGCAAACAGGATTGTTGTTGTGAAATTACCTTAATGTAGATTTTGGTTAATGAGTCTTTTTTAAAATCATTCTGTATTACACATGACTCTTTGAAAAAGTATAACAGATATCTATCCTTCAGTATGGATACTGACACCATTTAAGAATGTAACTCACTGAGTTTATAATTTCAGAATCAGTACAGAGTGATTGCCAAATCTAACAAAGACCAGAGTCGTGTAGCAGCCTGAGTCAGGAATGCCTATATATAGAATGAATCCAGAAGTGCCCAGGGTTCTGCCACCTGGGCAGCACACTACTTCAGAACTGCACTGAGAGACAGAAAAACAGAAGGCAAAATTGTGCATGCCATCTGTACTTTGTAAAGCTAGGGCTAGACATTTTTATATCATTTTTATGCCAGAATTTTGTTGTCAAATTAATCAATACTAATCTCATTTTCATTTCTTATTCTTCAGATAAAATGTAACAAATATATATGCATATGAGCAGTATCTTAAATTTGAGAATAACTATTTTAAGTAAATGATGAGGATAAAGTTATATTTAATTCATTTATATTTTATAATGTAATAATTATAATATTTTATGATTTTATATAAAATTTTAGTTTATATAATATATTGTTCTTTTTTTATTATTCATTCTCTCTACCACCATGCTGGTCTAAATCACCATCATTTCTCAGTCGGCTTAATAGTCAGGACTTTTGCAGTTTCCAGTGACAGAAATCCAAATTTCCACTTAAGTTCTGTTTTCTGTTGGGTTAGCTTCTTAAACATGTTCTTTCCATGCTGTAGCAAAGATGCCCCAGGAGCTCAGACTTAAATGATTTTTAACATCAGCTTCCCCCAGAATGAGAAATTCTTTTTTTTTCTCAGCATCATATCAGCTACTAAGAAAGAACTGGTCTGTGCTCTTTATTTGTAACATATAGGCATGTTATTCATTCTATTGTCAATACAGTGATCAAAAGGGAAAACTGAGTGTCTAGCTCCAGGGAAGGAAGAATAGCATTAGTTTCATACATCCCATTTAGATTAAGAATAGGAATGGGATGGTCCCCCAAAGAGATGAAGGATGGAATTAAAAGTATGTTCACTATATGACTGACTTTATATTCTTCTCTTCAGATTCAGCTTTTCTCTTCTCTGATCATTTCTCAAGAAAAAAGTCATTTGTAACAATCAGCATGATAATTATCTCAACATAAAAATTTAAAAACCCTAAAGACAAAAACAAAAGTCAGTATGATCACATTACTTCCACATTTGAAGTCCTCCAATGGATTCCTAGGGACTTCCCAGGTCGTGCAGTGGTAAAGAATCCGCCTGCCAATGCAGAAGACACAAGAAATGCAGTGGGTTTGATCCCTGGGTCAGGGAGATCCCCTGGAGGAGGAAATGGTAACTCACTGCAGTACTCCTGCCTGGGAAATCACATGGACAGAGGAGCCTGGTGGGCGACAATCCAGGGTCACACAGAATCTAACATGACTGAGCACTGAGTACCCTTGGCAATCATTCAAAATCCTGAAAGAGTTTATAAGGATTTTCTGTGGGCAACTCCTTTAGACTGAGCTCCCCACTCTGCCACACTGATCTTATTTCTGTGGTGTCATGTTTTACCAAATATCTTAGTGTTCATTTTCTGAAACATCTTCCAAAATCCATCTCCTTCTTCCATATCTGCTCAACTCCACACTTCTTTTTTCAACCTCACTCCTTATCCTGGTCAACACTGAGTGATTTCCAGGTCTTAGAATAAAAATCATTCTCTCAGGGAAGCTGTATTAATCAGTGATTTTTCCAGAGAACTAGAACCAGCAGGATGTAATGGATTTAGAGAAACAGAATTTTTATGAAGCATTGGTTCACAGTGACTCTTGGAGCTGGAAAGTCCCACAGTCTCCATCTGCCAATTAAAGGCACAGGGAAGGTGGTGGTGTTAACCCCACTCAAGCCTGAAGACCCAAGAAGGGGGTCTCAGTCCAAGTCCAAAGGCTCAAGAACCAGACACAATGTTTATAAATGTATATGTATTTGTATATATATACATACACATATACTGAATCGCTCTGCTGAATAATAGGAAGTAACAACATTGTAAATCGAACTGTAATTCAATGGAAATTAATTTTAAAACTTAAAGTTAAAAAACTTGTTTAAGCTTAAACTGTAAAAATATGTATGCCAAGAACACACATGTGAAAATTTGAGGATAGAACTTGGGTAAAGGCAAGAGTTGTAAACTCAAATGCTTGCAAGAAACAGGCAAGAAGTACAAAAAAGCAAAGCCACCTAGGGGAAAGAGAGGAGTGGACAGTGAGAGCTCAGAAGGACAATTGTTATTCAGCTCCAGCCACTGGGGGATCAGAATTGCCAGATTACCTGATTTGCCAAAAAAACAAAAACAAAAAATGTGTCTTTGTTTTAAATATTGGTAAATAATTCCATTTTCTTTTTAAAGTCAACACTGTGAGGTCAAAATGAGACATTTCCGTAGTCTTCATGTAAGCTTTGGGAAATAGTTAACAATGTCCGGCACAGAAAGAAATCCTCTCCTTTTGGATCCTATGGTGCTCCTGTTAGTTCGACGTTTTTCAGGCATAGCTCCTCCTGATGGGACTCAGTGAGTCCTATTTCACAACTCAGGAGAGCAAGAACAAAGGAAAACAAAACCATTTACATGCTTTTTCTTGTCCTTTGAAGTTTTAAAATGTATTGCAGTTTTGAGTGGTTTTCCAAGCCGTTGTGTACAATCCTAAGTGGAATATATTATACAACCTAGGGTACTGAGATACCTATTTTTTTCCCCATATTTTTTGTACCAGTTCAGTGAGAGCTTTGTTGCATATGCTTTGTGTTGATTTCTTATACACATTTAAGGCATTCTCTTTGTGAAGGCAAGTGAAAGTCTCTTAGTCGTGTCCAGCCCTTTGCAACCCCATGGACTGTGCAGTCCATGGAATTCTCCAGGCCAGAATCCTGGAGTGGGTAGCCTTTCCCTTCTCCAGGGGCTCTCTTCCCAACCCAGGGATTGAACCCAGGTCTCCCACATTGCAGGCAGATTCTTTACCCACTGAGCCACAAGGCATTCTCTTTAATTGCCCCTAAATGCAAATCCCAAGGTGTATTTAAAAAAATGCCATCTTGTTCATTTTTAAGCAGAAACAAAATTATGGCTTGTTCTTAGGAATAAAAAAAATAGCCCATTTTTGTTAAGCAAATATTTATTTCACAGAAAGGAGGATGAAACAACCATGTGGTTTGTATATTAGAAGAAAAGACTTCCTATTTTTCTGTATCAATGATAAATCTGAACGGCATGCATCTGAGGCTGCATTTTTCACTTTAAAGCCATATTTAGGCATAATGGCTTCACTAGGTTTTTATTAAATGCTCTTAATAATTTATACCTTTTAAATGGAACCCGAATTCTAGGTTCACATAGTAGGCTAAGACACATGTTTTCATTGGGTGGGAAAAATTATCTATATTTTGGTATTCTCTACCAAATTTCAGATGCCTGAGAGAGGAAGATATCAATAATGCTGCCTGTAGCAGTGCTTCTTAATCTTTTTATCAAGATAACAGTCTGAAGGGAAGAAAGAATGCACATCTTTCAAAGTATCTTTAAACTTTCAAGACTCATCACAAAACTTATATTTTGCAATTCATTTTATAATGTAGTATTTTTTAAAAGAGTTTATTTGAGCAAAAATCATTGGGAATTGGGCAGCACTGAACTGGAAATGGTTAGGAATATTCCTCTGTCAAGAGTTTGGGGAGAGACTTTTACAGAAAAAGGCTGTGTAAGAAAGTAATTGATTGGCTATAGGGCTTCCCTCTTAGCTCAGTTGGTAAAGAATCTGCCTGCAGTGTAGGAGACCTGGGTTCGATTCCTGGGTAGGGAAGATACCCTGGAGAAGGAAATGGCAACCCACTCCAGTATTCTTACTTGGAGAATCCCGTGGACAGAGGAGACTGCAGGCTACACGGCTTTGGGGTCACAAGAGTCGGACACGACTTAGCAACTAAACCACCACCATAAAGCCTAGTTGGCTCTTTGTGATTAATCGTCATTAGCATTTTGGTTTCATAACCTCAAGGCATTTATAGGCTAAGTTTTGGGTAGCTTACACAGGCTGCCACAGCACTGGAGCCAACTCAGTCTAATGGTCTCCTTGTTTAATTAGATTAACAGTTCCCCCTTTTGGTCATCCTCTCACTCATGAAAGACTGACCCTAAATTGCATATTAGCACCATTCTCAGTTATCAGAGTTCAGTTGCTCTAGTCTCATTGTGGAACTCGTGGATTATAATATCAGACCTGGAGAACTGTTTTTGCTACTTATCTTGTTTCTGTTTCTCCAAGTGCAATGAGACTATCTGATGTACTTATGATGGCTGAGATCATGCATTTAAGACCTTTGAGAAGACCTGTTCACCAGGAAGACTGCAATGACAACTGTTAGGAGAATTATACCAAGAGACTGAAGTATATTCCTCAGCCAGAGCCCCTGTGAACCAAAGCATTTGGTACCAAATAAGTCAAAAAATGTACCTGAAGGGAAGTCAGCCTGTTTTAGCCAAGTGGACATTTTGTTAGTTTCCTGTATTTGCTATAATACCAGAAGTGTTGATCAAGGTACACCAAAAGATATTTGATATGGCACAGACACACAGAATCTAAACCAATTCTATTTTCTAAAACCACCTTATAAAAAGCTTGGGGCTGGTGCACTGGGACGATCCAGAGGGATGGTATGGGGAGGGAGGAGGGAGGAGGGTTCAGGATGGGGAACATGTGTATACCTGTGGTGGATTCATGTTGATATATGTCAAAACTAATACAATATTGTAAAGTTAAATAATAATAATAAAAAAAAAACACTGTAGACAGTGACTGCAGCCATGAAATTAAAAGACACTTGCTCCTTGGAAGAAAATCTATGAGCAACCTAAACAGCATATTAAAAAGCAGAGACTGCTTTGCCAACAAAGATCCATCTAGACAAAGCTATGGCTTTTCCAGTAGTCATATATGGATGTGAGAGTTGGACTAGAACTCAGAAGAATTGATGCTTTTGAACTGTGGTGTTGGAGAAGACTCTTGAGAGTCCCTTGGACTGCAAGGATATCCAACCAGTCCATCCTAAAGGAAGTCAACCCTGACTATTCATTGGAAGGCCTCATGCTGAAGCTGAAACTCCAATACTTTGGCCACCTGATGCAAAGAGTAGACTCATTAGAAAAGACCCTGATGCTGGGAAAGATTGAAGACAGGAGGATAAGGAGATGACAGAGGATGAGATGGATGGATGGCATCACTGACTTGGTGGACATGGGTTTGAGTGGTCTCCGGGAGATGATGGAGGATGGGGAGGCCTGGTGTGCTGCAGTCCATGTGGTTGCAGGGAGTCAGATACAACTGAGCAGCTGGACAACAACAACAACAATCCTTCTATTGGAGAGGGAATGTTAACCCACTCCAGTATTCTTGCCTAGAGAATTCCATCAAGAGACAACGGGGTCACAAAGAGACCGACACTGAGTGACTGACACTTTCACTTTAATCTATCACATATTGATATGTAGGTAAGCAAATGTTTTTAATTTTATCAGTGTTTTAATTTATTTACTATACTATTACCAAATTTTGTTGCAACTATAACCTTTGGAGAGACATATTGTAATGCCCTGTGTTTGCAGATTCTGTTCAGTCAGTTCAGTTGCTCAGTTGTGTCTGGCTCTTTGGGACTCCATGGACTGCGGCGAGCCAGGCCTCCTTGTCCATCACCAGCTCCCAGAGCCTGCTCGGACTCATGTCCATTGAGTTGGTGATGCCATCCAACCATTCTGTTGGTTTCCAGTGATTGTTTTGAGGTTTCATTTTTGAAGCTATGCTTTTAGATGCAAAACATTGATGACTTTTATGTTTTCTTGATGACTATAATCTTTAGTGAATCTACTTCTATTAGAATTCATACACTTATATTCTTTTTTTATCTGTATTACTTCTACTATTGCAACTTTCATTTGATAATTTCTTGGCAAGTATTTTTCGATTCACCTATTTTTAGACTTTCTGTCTGCTTTGTTTTAGGATTTTTTAAGCAACCTATCATTGCACTGTTTTTTCACAAAAATGTAAACTCTGTTTTTTAATAGATTTTTGTCCAGTTTTATTTATATATAAATAAATGCTTTTATTTATATATAAATAAATGCTTTTATTTATATATAAATAAATGCATTTATTTATATATAAATAAATGCTTTTATTTATATATAAATAAATGCTTTTATTTATATATAAATAAATGCTTTTATTTATATATAAATAAATGCTTTTATTTATATAAAAAAATTTAAAAAGCCTAGAGACTTTTGTTATACAGCTTTGACTTTAGCATAAGATTCAGCAATAGTTACCAGAATTAAGGAAGATTATCTTCCTATGCATTTAAAAATAGAAAAAGCAAGTAGCAAAAGGCAAAATAAATAAAGGTTTCTTTTGGGAGGTGAAGATCTTAGTTTGTGACCTTGGAAGAGCTGTCAAATTCAAGGTTCTCTCTGCTTCTGAGGAGGAACTTCCCCAGCCAATTTCAACTTTAGATCTCTAATCAGTATGCAGTTTCAAGATCTTGGAGGAACTCTTTTTAGCTGGAAGGTGGTGTGGACCTAGGAATCAAGTCCCTGAAGTTTGGTTGCCATCTAGGTCATGAGTAGGACCTCCTATGGGTCCTTCCAATGAGCTTCAAGGCCATTCTTTGTTCTTAGTGATTCCAAACCTGAAAGGTGGTAGAAAATTGGAAACATTATTCTGGAGAGTTGTAGCCAGATATTTGAAGAAACAAGAAGAATTCAGAATCCAATTCAGTTTGCATATATGTAACAAGAATTGCAAAGAAACTGACCAGACAAGAATCTGATATTCACTTGGTTGTATTATAATTTTATACAGAAACATCATTTTCTTTTCTCTATAATCACTCTCATTTCTATCAAAGATGAACTCAGTAAGATTTGTTTGTTTGTAAAATAAGGCTAATCTCATTAAACTTGGCCTGATTTTCTACCTGAGTGCAACAAGAATAGTGATTGGCTTTTTAAAAAATCTGCTTTGCTGGAGCTTGTAAAAAATCTTGGACTGGATTTTTTTTTTTTAAATCTCTCTAGGCTGAGAAGACAAGCCAGAAACTTACCATCAGACTTTGCCTGCAACAATTACAAATTTTGGTGAATAACTCTCTTCTTGAGATCCCAAAGACACACTGAGGTTCTTGGGCTTGTTAAGAAGTGACCTTACTTACCAAGTAAAGTTGTTGAGAACTCTATAAGAAAGGTATTAAATTAGTTTTTCCAAGGGATTTTTAATAGCTCCCTAAAGACAACCTTAGTTCCTTAAAACTATCTGATCATATATGCTTTTAAATGTGTTCTCGGATTCAAAGCCTTGATAATATAATTGTTTCCAATTGTATTCTGTTACAAGAATAGATTTGTATTGAACTTATGCAAACAACTATATTGCCATGAAAATAAGAATATCAATAAGTTTCTGAATTCTGAAGGGATCAGGTATATAGAAAAAAACAAATGTTTTAATGCTTTTTAAAGATCAGTTCAGTTCCGTTCAGTCGCTCAGTCCTGTCCGACTCTTTGTGACCCCATGAATCGCAGCACACCAGGCCTCGCTGTCCATCACCAACTCCCGCAGTTCACTCAGACTCACGTCCATCGAGTCAGTGATGCCATCCAGCCATCTCATCCTCTGTTGTCCCCTTCTCCTCCTGTCCCCAGTCCCTCCCAGCATCAGAGTCTTTTCCAATGAGTCAACTCTTCACATGAGGTGGCCAAAGTACTGGAGTTTCAGCTTCAGCATCATTCCTTCCAAAGAAATCCCAGGACTGATCTCCTTCAGAATGGATTGGTTGGATCTCCTTGCAGTGCAAGGGACTCTCAAGAGTCTTCTCCAACACCACAGTTCAAAAGCATCAATTCTTCGGTGCTCAGCCTTCTTCACAGTCCAACTCTCACATCCATACATGACCACTGGAAAAACCATAGCCTTGACTAGACGGACCTTTGTTGGCGAAGTATTGTCTCTGCTTTTGAATATGCTATCTAGGTTGGTCATAACTTTCCTTCCAAGGAGTAAGCAAATTTTAATTTCATGGCTGCCGTCACCATCTGCAGTGATTTTGGAGACCCCAAAAATAAAGTCTGACACTATTTCCACTGTTTCCCCATCTATTTCCCATGAAGTGATGGGACCAGATGCCATGATCTTTATTTTCTGAATGTTGAGCTTTAAGCCAACTTTTTCACTCTGCACTTTCACTTTCATCAAGAGGCCTTTTAGTTCCTCTTCTCTTTCTGCCATAAGGCTGGTGTCATCTGCATATCTGAGGTTATTGATATTTCTCCTGGCAATCTTGATTCCAGCTTGTGTTTCTTCCAGTCCAGCGTTTCTCATCATGTACTCTGCATATAAGTTAAATAAATAGGGTGACAATATACAGCCTTGATGAATTCCTTTTCCTATTTGGAACCAGTCTGTTGTTCCATGTCCAGTTCTAACTGTTGCTTCCTGACCTGCATACAAATTTCTCAAGAGGCAGATCAGGTGGTCTAGTATTCCCATGTCTTTCAGAATTTTCCACAGTTGATTGTGATCCACACGGTCAAAGGCTTTGGCATAGTCAATAAAGCAGAAATAGATGTTTTTCTGGAACTCTCTTGCTTTTTCCATGATCCAGCGGATGTTGGCAATTTGATCTCTGGTTCCTCTGCCTTTTCTAAAACCAGCTTGAACATCAGGAAGTTCACAGTTCACATATTGCTGAAGCCTGGCTTGGAGAATTTTGACCATTACTTTACTAGAATATGAGATGAGTGCAATTGTGTGGTAGTTTGAGCATTCTTTGGCATTGCCTTTCTTTGGGATTGGAATGAAAACTGACTTTTTCCAGTCCTGTGGCCACTGCTGAGTTTTCCAAATTTGCTGGCATATTGAGTGCAGCACTTTCACAGCATCATCTTTCAGGATTTGAAATAACTTACTCTAAATCATAGCTTACTTAAGAGAAAAAAGTTTGAAAAAATCTGGAAAAGTGAAACATTAGTTACTAACAGTGTTTCAAAGAAAAAGAATAAAAAAATAATCATTCTCATTAGTTTATTCAATTCCATATTATTAACTCTTATTTTCTTTAATCCAGTTTTTCCATTAGTTTTGAATATTCTTACCCAGTTTAGTCTTATGATCTTAAAATTGTCAGAAAACTGTATGCTGGTAAGACATAAAATCTCTGCTTTTCAGGTAGATTACCTGAAAGGTAAAGAAGTAAAACCTTTCACAACTTTTTACAACTTTTTATTAAATAAGAACAATATTCTAAAAAGAAAAAAAAAAAACTTTGTTTTTTAAACAGGGAGAAAACCAAATTCTAATTCTGCACCAATGTAATTTTGATGTAAAAAACTCAGTATTTAATAAAATTAAACAATTTCATTCCAATTTATAGTCAGCTTGAAAGTAAAAGTGAAAGTGAAGTCGCTCAGTCGTGTCCGACTCTTTGCGACCCCGTGGACTGTAGCCTATCAGGCTCCTCAGTCCGTGGGATTTTCCAGGCAAGAGTGCTGGACTGGATTGCCATTTCCTTCTCCAGGGGATCTTCCTGACCCAGGAATCGAACCCGGTTGACAATTCATAAATTTTATTTTCCAAGATTCCTTTTCCACAAACTTTCTACAACATCTTTTTACATTCATTCAGATTTTGCCCTGTGAGAATTACCTCTTTAGAGTTTACATTTCAGGAGGTGACTCTTGGTTCCTAGAGAAGACCAAGTAGAATGTTTACATCTCAAAGCCACAGAGAAAGAATGTGAATTTCTCCAAGAAGTTCTCTTATTTCCTAAATCCAGGTTCTTATAATATCTGTGCTCTTTTGAAATGAATAGTGGAAGTTTGGGGAATGGTAAAAACGATAGGTGGGTTTTAAATTGTTTCTAGAGCCCCATTTCTGTACTTGAAAAGATTTGTAAGACAAGTATACTTATTTTTAATTCCTCAATGAACTGGGTGGCAACCTGAATGCTAGCAAAGCTCTGATGCAACCATCTAACGATATAATCTTTGATTTAATGCCTTATATCAGGGAGAAAATCTTCAACTATGGTGAAAATTAAAAGATTCTTATGGTCTAGATTTAAAGCTTTGTTGTTTTATTAAACCCATCCACAATGGTTTCAAATGTTTTTCTTTCCCTCTGGGTATAAAGTTTCATTTTAGCTCAGGATAGCAAATCTAAAAATAATTAAAAAAAAATTCCTATCAGGTTCTAAATATCAGCATTCCATTTGGTCAACTCCTGACCTCTGAGTTACTTTGAATGAAAATCTTTCAACTATTGAAGCCAAATCGGGCCTCTGTATCCCAATACTGAATTCAATCTTGGAGATACAGTTTTGGGTGAAACAGAAAAGAATAGCTTTTTTTTTTTTTATTTTTAAACTTTACATAATTGTATTAGTTTTGCCAAATATCAAAATGAATCCGCCACAGGTATACATGTGTTCCCCATCCTGAACCCTCCTCCCTCCTCCCTCACCATACCATCCCTCTGGGTCGTCCCAGTGCACTAGCCCCAAGCATCCAGTATCGTGCATTGAACCTGGACTGGCAACTCGTTTCATACATGATATTTTACATGTAAGAATAGCTTTTTATTGCTCTACCAGGTAAAGGGGGCCACAGCAGGTTAATGCCCTCAAAACTGTGTGTCCCAACCTGGAGGGGGTAGTGAGGAGTTTTATAATAATGGGTTGAAGAGAATCAGCAGGTGAGCAATCTTCTGATTGGCTGGTGGTGGCGTAAGTGGGAATCAACATCATCAACCTTCTGGTTCTAACTGCTCTGGGATCTATGTACCTATGCTGCTACTGCTAAGTCACTTCAGTCGTGTCCGACTCTGTGCGACCCCATAGACAGAAGCCCACCAGGCTCCCCCGTCCCTGGGATTTTCCAGGCAAGAACACTGGAGTGGGTTGCCATTTCCTTCTCCAATGCATGAAAGTGAAAAGTGAAAGTGAAGTCGCTCAGTCGTGTCCAACTCTTAGCGACCCCATGGACTGCAGCCTACCAGGCTCCTCCGTCCATGGGACCTTCCAGGCAAGAGTACTGGAGTGGGGTGCCATCGCCTTCTCTGTATGTACCATGGTCAGATACTATTAATTTCTCCCACCTTCTGGGGATTTGAGTATCTGTAAAATACCTCAAAGATACTGTTTTGTGTATCCCTTGAGGTGGAATCAGGACCCTGTCTCAAGGCTGCACTGTTGTTTCTCTTAACTGTTCCTCCCTTGTCTTTGCAACCCCATCCCTTCCCTAATTAACGGCTGTTTGAACCTGCTCATTGGAACTCTGGAAAGATCAGGGAGGCTGAATGAAGCCTATTTCCCATAATCAAGAAATGGGGGACACAGAAAAGCCTTTGTTCCCAGGAGCCCCACAGGGTCCTGCTCCATGTTAATATCTTGTCAAATTTTAGCCAGGGTAAATGTTGCAGGAAGGGGGACCCCTTCCAGGGCCCAAAACTGGGCTCTTGTCTAACACTCTGAAATGAATTGCCATCAGAGACACATGTGCTGACAAAGCAAGAGACTTTATTGGGAAGGGGTGCCCGGGTGGAGAGCAGGAGGGTAAGGGGACCCAGGAGGACTGCTGTGCCATGTGACTTGCAGTCTCATGTTTTATGGTGATAGGATTAGTCTCTGGGTTGTCTTTGGCCAATATTTCTGACTCAGGGTCTTTCCTGGTGACGTACGCATCGTTCAGCCAAGATGGATGCCAGAGAGAAAAGGATTCTGGGAGGTGGACGGACATGCAGTGTCTCCTTTTGACCTTTCCTGAACTCTTCCGGTTGGTGGTGGCTTATCAGTTCCGTGTTCCTTACCAAGACCTCCTGTCGTAAAACAACTCATACACATGGTTAGTACGGTGCCTGGCCAGGGTGGGCGGTTTCAGTCTTTGTGCTTCCCCTAACATAAACAGTAAATATTCCTGGCACTATTGACCAACCTCATAGATTCAAGACAGGTCCTCAAAGAGGGTGGAAAAGATACTACCTTCCCAAGATCCAGAGCTGCTCCCAAAGATAATCAAAAGAAGAAAAGATTTAGACAATTCCTTTGAGATCTGGCAACGGTTGGTAGCATCCAAGCTGCAAACAGAGCACAACCCACACATGTGTCCAGGCATATTTTGGGGCCCCCAAAACTGCCAAGTTAAGTTCTCAAGATACAATATGAGACAATTGAGAAGGCAATAACTATCACTGGGAACAAAATCATCAATTACTCATGCTTTTTCCTGACCCTCTGAATTGAAAAAGAAGGTATAACATGAAATTTTATCTTCCTCTCTCCACCAGGCACCACAGATAAAGATCTGGGCGAGCTGACTGGGTAAGAATCCCATTTTGCTGGTTTCTGCACCCCCTGGGATGCCATCAGGAGGCTCCAGAGTGAGGTGTAAGCAAGTCTCATTCTGGGCACCAGACACTGTAAAGGAGGAAAAATAACTTTCCCTCCAGCATTTGTAGAGAGTGACTGGTTGAGACCCCTTTTACTCTTATCCACTTTGTAAATGGATAAGCTTATTGAAGATGGTTAAAAGTTCTTCACCGTGGCCACTGAAATAAAATATTACCTTTGTTAAGTTTAGCTTACTTGTTCAGCCTTAAAACACAGTTTATTCACTTGAGGTCACACAGTGACTCCAGTCTGTTTTCTAAGTCAGACACGGTCAGACCCCAGAGGTAGTCTTGTTGCAAGAAGGGAGATGCCTTTCAAGGCCTGAGAGTGGGCTCTTGTCTAACATTCAGAAATGACTTGTCCAAGGAGACACACGTGCTGGCAAAGCAAGAGAATTTATTTGGAAGGGGCGCCCAGGGGGAGAACAGGAGGGTAGGGGAACCCAGGAGAACTGCTCTACCATGTGATTCACAGTCTCAGGTTTTATGGCAATGAGATTAGTTTCTGGGTTGTCTCTCTCTGGCCAATCATACTGACTTGGAGCCATTCCTGATGGAGTGAGCACTGCTCAGCCAAGATGGATTCCAGTACCAAGGACTCTGGGAGGTTGGTAGAACATATGGACTGGGGCCTCCTCTCTTCCTTTGACCTTTTCTGAATTCTCCCAATTGGTGGTAGCATGTTAGTTTCTCACTTCTTACCAGGATCTCCTTTTGTAAGATAACTCATACAAGTAGTTAGTATGGTGCCTGCCCAGGGTGGGTGGTTTCAGTCTCCTAACAGACTGATTCTGGCCAGTTTCTGGACCCAGTCCAGAAAAAGAAATGCTCAAATAAAGTCTGAAACCTTCTAATGCAAAATCTGCAAAGCTAGAATCTGTGGTCTGAGAGGAACTTTACCCCACCTACAGAACACTGAGAAAACTCTTTATTGACAAGTTATTGTCTCAAATTATTATCAAAACAGGAGTTTCCTACCCTCTCGGGTGTTTGTGGTATTACAGGGCTTCTTGTGGTGGTGGTTTAGTCACTAAGTCATGTCAGACTCTTGAGACCGCATGGGCTGTAGCCTGCCAGGCTCCTCTGTCTATGGGATTCTCCAAGCAAGAATACTGGAGTGGGTTGCCATTTCCTTCTCCAGGGGATCTTCCCAGCCCAGCGATCAAACCCGGGTCTCCTGCATTGCAGGCAGATTCTTTACCAACTGAGATATGAGAGAAACCTGGTTAGCATAATCAAACTACCAGGGTTCAAATTTTACTTGATCACTTATCATCTTAGATAAGCCACCAACACAATTGGTGATAAAATAGTGTGTATTATGTATGGATTATATGAGCTCTGCCTTATGTAATTGGGAGGAAAATAGTAGTTGTCCTGATGTTTCAATGGAATGCTGTATACAAAACACCCAGCACACCATGGGAACCCCATTGAGCCTTCATCACAGAGCATATGCTGTTTCTTGGAAATTCCTGTTATGTATTTGATATCACAGTTCAGGCAGACCTCAGAGAGAGTACAGGTTTGGTTCTGCTGCTGCTGCTGCTGCTAAGTCACTTCAATTATGTCTGACTCTGTGCGACCCTATAGATGGCAGCCCACCAGCCTCCCCCTTCCCTGGGGTTCTCCAGGCAAGAACACTGGAGTGGGTCTGGACCACCACGATAAAATGTATATCACTATAAACAAGTCACATGATTTTTTTGGTTTCCCAGTACATATAAAAGTTATGTTTATATTATATTGTACTCTATTAAGTGTGCAATAGCATTATGTCTAAAAATAATATGCATGTCAATTAAAAATATTTCACTGATAAAAATTCAAACTATCCCCTGATCTTTCAGCAAGTCATACAATTTTTGCTGGTGGAGCATCTTGCTTTGACATTGGTGGTTGCTGATGGATCAGAGTGGTGGTTGATGAAGGTTGGGGTGGCTACGCAAACTTCTTAAAATAAGACAACAATGAAGTTTGCTCCATCAGTTGGATTGAATTTTTCTTCTATTTGAACACTGAGCAGACACTGTAAAGCTAGTTGACTTAATTTCAATAATAATGTGTCTCAGGGAACAGGAGTGAGAACACACGCAACTTTTATTAAGTTGGCCATCTTAGGGGCATGGTTCAAACATGCTCCCAAACAATTAGAATATTATCATCCAAGATCACTTATCACAGATCATCATAAGAAATATTGAAATGTTAGAAATATTGTGAGAATCACCAGGATGTGACACAGAGAAGTGAGCACATGCTGTTGGAAAAAATGGCACCATTGCAGGGTTGCTACAAACTCTCAATCTGTTTAAAAAAAAAAAAATGCAATATCCACAAAGCTCAATAAAGCAAGCTATGCCATATTTTAAGAATTCTGATGCATATAAATTACAGATTTAATTACGTTATCTTTTTCACTGATTTATGAATAGATCATAATAATCATTAAAGAGAGGTGTTCAAGGTAGGGTAAAGCAATGTTCTTAGGCTATTGCTGAAAATCCATTGAAAAGAGCCAGCTGTTTCGAGTAGAGGCACACGTATATGGAGAATGACCTTGGAGCCAGTTAGTCTTTCTATTGATGCAAGCAAATCCTAGTCTAAGTACTTTTCTCAGTCAAGTCAGATGACTAATTATGCTGTCTTTTAATATGTGATTTTAAACAGTCAAATTACATACAGCATCACAAAGAACATTCTAGACCTGAATCTGAAGTTTCATTTTTTTCATTGAAGTAATCTTGATAAGTATAGATTTAAAAAAGAAAAAAAAAAAAAACACTATAGTATATTACAGTACTTTGTAGCATTGATGGAAATTCAGTAACCGCCACCTCCCACCCCAAATCTATCAAATTTGTCAATTCTGGGCCACTCTTCATCCTTAAAATGCATGGAGTTCCTCACCTCATACAGCTTTTTTGCTGATTATTGTCCTCCATGGAGACAGATAAAAATTTAACCTTGAGTTTAAAATTCCTACCAGCACCTTCTTGCTGGTAGGCAAGATGACTTGCCAAGTCATCTCAAAGCCAGCTCTCAAGGTGGCTGCCCATATAATTACGAAAAGGCTCATTAAATATAATAAAAAGTACTGTTTTAACTATTCCTTTGATCCACTGAAAAAAATCCAGAAGTAAACATGTTGAAGTGTGGTATTCTCAGCAAATGATACAGTGTCAACATTTAGAAGACATATTGAATATTTTCATTAATTTTTAAAGTATTTTTTACTGTTAAAAAGTCAATTCAGCAAATATTTATTAAACAAATGCTAAGTTTTAAAGATTGGTTTAAGGAATATTCTGATTTCAGAAAGATAATGTATTAAATAACTTGATTTAATATTAATTTTAATTACTTGCTTAAATTGTCAACCACTAACCATTTTGCAAGTTCAATTTTTCTTACACATCATCATGATGAATATATCAGGCAAGGCCCAATAAAACACTGGGTTAAATTCAATCAATCTACTGTTACTGTACACATGTCTCTTGCCAGTATCTTGGTACCTCTTTTGCTAACATTGTTCATTAAGGCAGTAAAACTGTCTGTATTTAGTTTGGCTGTTACAAAACATATTCGAGTCTTTGTTCAATCCAAACCAGATTTGACCCTTTCCGTGGCTCAAGAAGTAATGCAAGCACCTCTCATTATGCTAATTTTACTTCCCAAGGTGACTCTGAATGACTGAAAAGGGCACTTAAGAGAATTATTGATTTCTGGTTTACTTGTATTGGTCATTATCTTGCTTTCAGTTCAGTTCAGTTCAGTCGCTCAGTCATGTCCGACTCTTTGTGACCCCATGAACCGCAGCATGCCAGGCCTCCCTGTCCATCACCAACTCCCGGAGTCCACCCAAACACATGTCCATTGAGTCGGTGATGCCATCCAACCATCTCATCCTCTGTCGTCCCCTTCTTCTCCTGCCCTCAATCTTTCCCAGCATCAGGGTCTTTTCCAATGAGTCACTTGTTTGTAGGAGCAAAAAATATTTTTGGTATTTTTCTTTAAAATTGTGATTTTTAGTTGTTTTTTTGTATGGTTTTATTTATTGGCATTATTTAGAAATGGAAATTAGCCTGCTTGCTAAAATGTTCAAACACTATAAAAGGAAAACGGGTGCAAAGGAAGTCTCCTTCCCACTGTGACCAGTTATGTTTCTAAAGCAACTACTCTTCCCAGCATTTTGTCTTTTGTTTCAGAGAAATCTATACATATATGAATATATAGATGTCTCCCTCTTTCCATACATAAGAGGGATTGACATAGTAGACAAATAGATAGATAAATAAATACATACATAAGCTGCTTGACTATCTTTATTTCTCCTTTATTTTCCTCAAAAGGTGTAATAGTACATACCTATAAACTTTCTCCCTTTTCAGTTTTTTCTTACTTAGCATTATATTTTAAATGGTCTAATTTTGAAAACAAATTTATCAATTAGTTATGGCAAGAGGGATAGCTTCATGAACTGTTTGCTTCATTTCAGCTTTCTCTTTTAAGATATCAAGTTTTATGTGCATTTGAACTTCACAGCAACGAGACCAATATTTCAAATATCCATTTCAGTACATCCTTGACTTTCTAAATTTACAGCTGATTTTACCAACAGCTGTGTGGTTAGATGAGTACTTTCATCTTTTTTTTTTTTTTTTATATAATGTACCTGGTTGGCCTCTGGAAAAAGTGCTTTGGCTGTTGCAACACTCCGTGTGTTTTTCTGAATATCCCTCATGACTTCTGTGTGTATTTCCATCTATTTCAGAATAGCTAAATTTCATAATTTCAACTACCTATACATATTTTCAGTTGAACCTGTAATTTTAAATAATTTTGCCTAAATATAGATACTGCTGCTACTGCTAAGTCACTTCAGTTGTGTCTGATTCTGTGTGACCCCATAGACGTCAGCCCACCAGGCTCCCCCATCCCTGGGATTCTCCAGGCAAGAACACTGGAGTGGTTGCCATTTCCTTCTCCAATGCATGAAAGTGAAAAGTGAAAGTGAAGTCGCTCAGTTGTGTCCGACTCTTAGCGACCCCATGGACTGCAGCCTACCAGGCTCCTCCATCCATGGGATTTTCCAGGCAAGAGTACTGGAGTGGGGTGCCATTGCCTTCTCCAAAATATAGATACTAAATAACACAAAAACAGATTGATGTTCACAAGAAATACTCTCAAAAAATTCATGATGATGAGAGGTGACTATGATGTTGCATTTTTAGAACTAAGACTTGAGCAAAAATTGCTGTATGGAATCAAACTGCTTTATGGTAGTTTTATTCTGAAGGCAACATTTTTTTTTAATTGCTTCATAAGGTGATAAACTTAGTTTACAAAAACAAACAAACAAAATAGCCAACTAGCTTTATGTGTTCCAAGGACTCCCTTGCACACTTGCAAACAGCACCCACCCCCCACCCCCACCGCCCCCCATCCTCTGGTGACCTCACAGCTGTCCTGCTCTGGGGCGCTGTGTTAGCACACAGCTCCTGCTCACCCTGACTTGACTATAGCTCAAAAGACAACATCTCCACCAAACTCCCACAGGCCAGATTACCCGCTATTTAGAATCCAGTCTTTTTTTTTTTTTTTTACTTTACATTCTCCCACAAACAGAAGACAATTTATTTGGAAAGAAAAATACGACTGGTTTTGTTGTGCATAAAATAAAACCTTTACAATAATTTATGATGTATTTCCTCAAATCAGCAAATGATGATAATCAAGTGGTGATGTTATGAGGAAGACTCCACATTCCAGTAAGGGAGAGTATCTGTCTTCACACTTTGACCTGTAGAATAGTTTTCTTTGGGCTGGTTGTCTAATATAAAAATTTTTTTCACAGGAAATAGAGATACTTACTCAGGCAGGGTGTGGAGTGCAAGGATCATATCTTAGTTGATAATCAATAGGTGTCTGGGTGGAGACCTGAAAGACCTTCACAATCATATGTTCCTTATTTCCAATGACAGTGCTATATTTTTCAGAGGTGGATGATCGGACATATTAGAAATGTGCAAACCAAGGTCTTGAAACTGTAGCCAAGTGGACGAAGGCAGAGCTGTGGGTGAAATTCTCCAGAAGTGCCTCCAGAGTTAAGGTTTACTATCCACATGTGCTTCCTTCTCTATTCTAGCTCTGTACCTTGCTGCTGCTGCTGCTAAGTCGCTTCAGTCGTGTTCAACTCTGTACGACCCCATCGACGGCAGCCCACCAGGCTCTGCCATCCCTGGGATTCTCCAGGCAAGAACACTGGAGTGGGTTGCCATTTCCTTCTCCAATGCATGAAAGTGAAAAGTGAAAGTGAAGTCGCTCAGTTGTGTCTGACTCCTAGCAACCCCATGGACTGCAGCCTACCAGGCTCCTCTGTCCATGGGATTTTCCAGGCAAGAGTACTGGAGTGGGGCGCCATTGCCTTCTCCGGCTCTGTACCTTATCATATAACTATTTCCATGTTGCATTTATCTATGTCTCTTCTACTGATTTTACTGACTTATGAGTTCCCAAACTACCAGTTCAATTTTGTGTGATCAGCCTGAGCACAGAATCTGGTTGTTCATAATTTCTATAATCTATATAAACCTGTAGCATAAAATAATAATAACCAGTTCATTGCATTGCTGAAACTGTGTGTGTGTGTGTGTGTGTGTGTGTGGTAGTAGTAGTAGTAAAGGAATTGCCAGGCATCATGGCAGGCATTTTATTTATAATGCTATCATTTCTGTTGTTGTTACTGTTACTTAATACTCTTTGTTATGCTAAAAGGAAAGGAATTGATGTGTCAACTAACTTACATGTAGGTTTTAGTAGATACATGGATATATTCAGATCAGATCAGTCGCTCAGCCGTGTCCGACTCTTTGCCACCCCATGAATCGTAGCACGCCAGGCCTCCCTGTCCATCACCAACTCCCAGAGTTCACTCAGACTCCCTCCCAGCATCAGAGTCTTTTCCAATGAGTCAGCTCTTCGCATGAGGTGGCCAGTGTACTGGAGTTTCAGCTTTAGCATCATTCCTTCCAAAGAAATCCCAGGGCTGATCTCCTTCAGAATGGACTGGTTGGATCTCCTTGCAGTCCAAGGGATTCTCAAGAGTCTTCTCCAACACCAC
The DNA here is from genome assembly GCF_029407905.1 of Bubalus kerabau. Taxonomy (NCBI): domain Eukaryota; kingdom Metazoa; phylum Chordata; class Mammalia; order Artiodactyla; family Bovidae; genus Bubalus; species Bubalus kerabau. Next base: position 46,684,851 of record NC_073626.1, read on the forward strand.
AGTTCAAAAGCATCAATTCTTCGGCGCTCAGCCTTCTTCACAGTCCAACTCTCACATCCATACATGACCACAGGAAAAACCATAGCCTTGACTAGATGAACCTTTGTTGGCAAAGTAATGTCTCTGCTTTTGAATATGCTATCTAGGTTGGTCATAACTTTCCTTCCAAGGAGTAAGCAAATTTTAATTTCATGGCTGCCGTCACCATCTGCAGTGATTTTGGAGACCCCCAAAAATAAAGCCTGACACTGTTTCCACTGTTTCCCCATCTATTTCCCATGAAGTGATGGGACCAGATGCCATGATCTTCATTTTCTGAATGTTGAGCTTTAAGCCAACTTTTTCACTCTCCACTTTTACCTTCATCAAGAGGCTTTGGAGTTCCTCTTCACTTTCTGCCATAAGGGTGGTGTCATCTGCATATCTGAGGTTATTGATATTTCTCCTGGCAATCTTGATTCCAGCTTGTGTTTCTTCCAGTCCAGCGTTTCTCATCATGTACTCTGCATATAAGTTAAATAAATAGGGTGACAATATACAGCCTTGATGAATTCCTTTTCCTATTTGGAACCAGTCTGTTGTTCCATGTCCAGTTCTAACTGTTGCTTCCTGACCTGCATACAAATTTCTCAAGAGGCAGATCAGGTGGTCTAGTATTCCCATCTCTTTCAGAATTTTCCACAGTTGATTGTGATCCACACGGTCAAAGGCTTTGGCATAGTCAATAAAGCAGAAATAGATGTTTTTCTGGAACTCTCTTGCTTTTTCCATGATCCAGCGGATGTTGGCAATTTGATCTCTGGTTCCTCTGCCTTTTCTAAAACCAGCTTGAACATCAGGAAGTTCACAGTTCACATATTGCTGAAGCCTGGCTTGGAGAATTTTGAGCATTACTTTACTAGTGTGTGAGATGAGTGCAATTGTGCGGTAGTTTGAGCCTTCTTTGGCATTGCCTTTCTTTGGGATTGGAATGAAAACTGACTTTTTCCAGTCCTGTGGCCACTGCTGAGTTTTCCAAATTTGCTGGCATATTGAGTGCAGCACTTTCACAGCATCATCTTTCAGGATTTGAAATAGCTCAACTGGAATTCCATCAGCTCCACTAGTTTTGTTCATAGTGATGCTTTCAAAGGCCCACTTGACTTCACATTCCAGGATGTCTGGCTCTAGGTCAGTGATCACACCATCGTGATTATCTGAGTCGTGAAGATCATTTTTGTACAGTTCTTCTGTGTATTCTTGCCATCTCTTCTTAATATCTTCTACTTCTGTTAGGTCCATACCATTTCTGTCCTTTATTGAGCCCATTGTTGCAGGAAATGTTCCTTTGGTATCTTTGATTTTCTTGAAGAGATCCCTAGTCTTTCCCATTCTGTTGTTTTCCTCTATTTCTTTGCATTGATCGTTGAAGAAGGCTTTCTTATCTCTTCTTGCTATTCTTTGGAACTCTGCATTCAGATGTTTATATCTTTCCTTTTCTCCTTTGCTTTTCGCTTCTCTTCTTTTCACAGCTATTTGTAAGCCAGCCATTTTGGTTTTTTGCATTTCTTTTCCATGGGGATGGTCTTGATCCCTGTCTCCTGTACAATGTCATGAACCTCATTCCATAGCTCATCAGGCACTCTATCTATCAGATCTAGGCCCTTAAATCTATTTCTCACTTCCACTGTATAATTATAAGGGATTTGACTTAGGCCATACCTGAATGGTCTAGTGGTTTTCCCTACTTTCTTCAATTTAAGTCTGAATTTGGCAATAAGGAGTTCATGGTCTGAGCCACAGTCAGCTCCTGGTCTTGTTTTTGCTGACTGTATAGAGCTTCTCCATCTTTGGCTGCAAAGAATATAATCAATCTGATTTTGGTGTTGACCATCTGGTGATGTCCATGTATAGAGTCTTCTCTTGTGTTGTTGGAAGAGGGTGTTTGTTATGACCAGTGCATTTTCTTGGCAAAACTCTATTAGTCTTTGCCCTGCTTCATTCCGTATTCTGAGGCCAAATTTGCCTGTTTCTCCAGGTGTTTCTTGATTTCCTACTTTTGCATTCCAGTCCCCTATAATGAAAAGGACATCTTTTTTGGGTGTTAGTTCTAAAAGATCTTGTAGGTCTTCATAGAACCATTCAACTTCAGCTTCTTCAGTGTACTGGTTGGGGCATAGACTTGGATTACTGTGATATTGAATGGTTTGCCTTGGAAACGAACAGAGATCATTCTGTCATTTTTGAGATTGCATCCAAGTACTGCATTTTGGACTCTTTTGTTGACCATGATGGCCACTCCATTTCTTCTGAGGGATTCCTGCCTGCAGTAGTAGATATAATGGTCATATGAGTTAGATTCACCCATTCCAGACCATTTCAGTTTGCTGATTCCTAGAATGTCGACATTCACTCTTGCCATCTCTTGTTTGACCACTTCCAATTTGCCTTGATTCATGGACCTGACATTCCAGGTTCCTGTGCAATATTGCTCTTTACAGCATCAGACCTTGCTTCTATCACCAGTCACATCCACAGCTGGGTATTGTTTTTGCTTTGGCTCCTTCACTTCATTCTTTCTGGAGTTATTTCTCCACTGATCTCCAGTAGCATATTGGGCACCTACTGACCTGGGGAGTTTCTCTTTCAGTATCCTATCATTTTGCCATATATTAGCAGTTGCTTAATCTGTAAAAGATAGTAGTTGAAATGAGAGAATGAAACAAAAATAATAAATAGATATTGATCTGAGCTTACCCTGAGCTCAAATTTAAATATGTACGTTTTCAATTTTTACATCTTTTTTTATTTCAGGTCTGTATTGCTTGTTTCTGTGAGATATGTGTGAGCTTTATACTGAATTATCTATGTCTATTTCCCACAGGACTTCAAAGTGTTTCAGACATTCAAAAATTTTTTTGTGTATGTGTTGGGTCTGACTCTTTATGACCCCATGAACTGTAGCCCACCAGGCTCCTCTGTCCATGGGATTCTCCAGGCAAAAATACTGGAGTGGGTTCCCATTAACTTCTCCAGCGGATCTTCCCAACACAGGGATCGAACTCGGGTATCCTACATTGCAAGCAGATTCTGCTTTTGATCCAAACTAATTTTCCAGTTGAAAGTGGCATATACTTTTTTTGTCACAAGGTGTATTTCCATTTTTTTAACTTTTAGAAAATATTGTCAACATATGTGTGCCATGTAAAAGTTTATTGATTTTGAAAAGAAATAGAGTAACACATGAGGCTTGAAAAAGTTTCCTTCTCTAGAAATGATCATTTGAAGGAACAGGTGCTTTTATTTGCAAGAAATAAGTAAAGCAGGTGAAATAGAGTATATAGTTTACTGGTACATATGGGATATAACTTATTTTGCTAATGTAAGTTATTTTCTTTAAATCTCACTAATTTTGAATCTGTATGCTCAAAATTCTCCAAGCTAGGCTTCAAAAATTTGTGAACCAGAGCAGTCCGGCCTTCACTCCCACTTGACACCCCAAATCAGTGTCTGGTTTCTGGGCAGGTCCTGCCTGTAGGAAAAAAAAAAAAAAATTGTGAACCAAGAACTTCTAGATGTTCCAGCTGGATTTAGAAAAGGCAGAGGAACCAGAGATCAAATTGCCAACATTCACTGAATCATAGAATAAGCAACAGAATTCCTGAAAAACATCTACTTCTGCTTCATTGACTATGCTAAAACTTTTGTGTGGATCACAACAAACTGTGGAAAATTCTTAGAGCTGGGAATTCCAGACCACCTGACCTGTTTTGGGGCTTCCCTGATAGCTCAGTTGGTAAAGAATCTGCCTGAAATGCAAGAGACCCCGGTTTGATTCCTGGGTCAGGAAGATCTGCTGGAGAAGGGATAGGCTACCCACTCCAGTATTCTTGGGCTTCCCTTGTGGCTCAGCTGGTAAAGAATCCACCTACAAGGCAGGAGACCTGGGTTCAATCCCTGGGTTGAGAAGATCCTCTGGAGAAGGGAAAGGCTACCCACTCCAGTATTCTGGCCTGGAGAATTCCATGGACTGTATAGTCCATGGGGTCGCAAAGAGTCAGACACGATTGAGTGACTTTCACTTTCAATTTCTTTCACCTGTCTCCTGAGAAACCTGTATGCAGGTCAAGAAGGAACAGTTAGAACCAGACATGGAATAACGAACTGGTTCAAAATTGGGAAAGAAGTACACCAACGCTGTATATACTCACCTTGCTTATTTAACATACACATAGTACATTAGGGAGTTGGTGATGGACAGGGAGGCCTGGCGTGCTGCAGTTCATGGGGTCGCAAAGAGTCAGACACGACTGAGCAACTGAACTGACCTGAACTGATAGTACATTATGTGAAATGCTGGGCTAGATGAAGCACAAGCTGTAATCAAGACTGCAGGGAGAAATATCAATAACATCAGATATGCAGATGAAATAACCATTATGGCAGAAAGTGAACAAGAAGTAAAGAGCCTCTTGATGAAATTGAAAGAGGAGAGTGAAGAAGCTGGCTTAAAACTCAGCATTCAAAAAACAAAGATCATGGCATGTGGTCCCATCACTTCATAACAAAGAGATGGGAAACAATGGAAATAGTGGCAGACTATTTTCTTGGGCTCCAAAATCACTGAAGATGAGGATGCAGCCATGAAATTAAAAGACACTTGCTCCTTGGAAGAAAAGTTATGACCAACTTACACAGCATTTTAAAAAGCAGAGACATTACTTTGCCAACAAAGGTCCGTCTAGTTAAAACTATGGTTTTTCCAGTAGTCACGTATGAGTGTGAGAGTTGAACCATAAAGAAAGCTGAGCACTGAAGAATTGATGCTTTTGAACTGTGATGTTGGAGAAGACTCTTGAGAGTCCCTTTAACAACAAGGAGATCCAACCTGTCCTTCCTAAAGGAAATCAACCCTGAACATTCCCTGGAAGGACTGATGCTGAAGCTCAAGCTCCAATACTTTGGCCACCTGATTCTAGAGATGACTTATTGGAAAAGACCCTGATGCTGGGAAAGATTGAAGGCAGGAGGAGAAGGGGACGACAGAGGATGAGATGGTTGGATGGCATCACTGACTTGATGGACATGAGTTTGAGCAAGCTCTAGGAGTTGGTGATGGACAGGGAAGCCTGGCATACTGCAGTCCATGGGGTCACAATGAGTCAGGCATGACTGAGCGACTGAACATCAGCAATCTTGAAAATGCTTTGGAATGTTTAGATTTAATTGTGGAGGATGAATATTATTTAATGGTTAACCCTTTATTTTAAAAAGTAAAAAGCATTTTAAGAAATAGTTTAAAGGGGAGAGAAGAAAAGAGAGAGAGACAGAGTGATGGAGAGACATAAGGAGCAGGAGAAGCAGGGGCAGGGGAGAGAGAAGAGAGAAAAAATACCATCATTTTTGTGGTTACAAGTGGACTCATTTCTTTATGAAATGTCCAGAACACAGTTTATCTGAAAGAAAATTCATAGAGATGTTTTCAATTATACCTGAACATCTGGTTCCCAATGATTATATAAAAAACAGTAATTATTCTGGATAGTACTATAAAGAGAAAAAATCAAGCTCTTCTTCCAGTGGAACTGATTCAGAAGCCATTACTCAAAGGTCATAATAATGAAAGGCACTAACAGTCTAAATGATATGAATTCCATGTGATTAGGTTGGTTCACAAAACTCTCAGAACTATAATTATGTGGAAAAAGGAAAATGTGAAGATGTCACAGGCCATGGAAGGCAGATTTCCATCATCAATAAATGGGTTTTCCTTGCTTTTGAGACACAGGGCTTTAAATAAAGCATCTGATAGCTGAGACTGGGATGCTACATCTATAATTGCATCTTACATCTTATATCTTATAAAAGATAGAATCAAGGAAAAAATTATGCTTACAATATGATGGCAGCCAATCAAATAACAATTGCATTTAAAATACAGAGATAAGCCGTGTCATGAGAATTAGTTGAACTGGACACTGGTCACATGATGTCTGGAATATAGACTCACGCTGTAAAAGTGTCCGAGTTGATAAATCAACAGAAATGTAAGTTTGAATAATACCAATAACTCATATGTAAGTACAAATTTATGATCTATTAAAGCACTTGAGTAAATTGCTATAGTTGGCATTTATCATAGTTTTGATAAATTAAACGTGAAAGTATCATAATAACCATTTTTTATCCACAGTATAATACAAATCCTCAAAAATGTTGAATCAGACAGATCTAAATTAGCCAATTAGGCATTAGAATCAGTCTCTTAAATTTCAGATAAGTGCTCCTTTTAATGAGAGAGCAATTGAACCTGTAGTAATTACTCTGCACACTCTCTCCATCCACAGAGGTCCATTTCCTAGATCCTCTGTGCAGAAACTGGAGTTTCTCTTGAGGTTTTTGCCACTACGTTGCTGTGAACGCCCTGTGACTTGCATATACTCTTGGGATAAAGTCTTTAAAACATGGAAAACTCACTCTCTTGGCATTTGGGTCTTCAAACTTTTGACTTCCTTCCGCAATTTGCCTGTTTTCATTTACTTTTTAGACTACTATCCAGGTAATAGGTGTTTCAGACCTTAACTGGTGGCTCAGATGGTAAAGAATCTGCCTGCAATGCCAGAGACCCAGGATCAGTTCCTGGGTTGGGAAGATCCCCTGTAGAAGGGAATGGCTACCCACTCCAGTATTCTTGCTTGAAGACCCCATGGGCAGAACAGCCTGGTGGGCTACAGTCCATGGTGTGGCAAAGAGTTGGACACAGCTGAGCAACTGACACTTTAACTTTCACTTTTCAGGTGTTTCCAGTTTATTTATTTTTTGTACAGATTTTTTTTTTAGTTGTAATAAGCAGGAGGGATGGGGGATGGTGGGTTTTCACCACTATAGCATACTAGAACTCTCTATTATTGATTTCATAGAATATCATCATAAAGGAATTTGAAAGCATCCAAAAAAGATGTTGTTTCTATTTTCCCCATCTACTTGCCACGAAGTGATGGGACCAAATGCTATGATCATTTTTTGAATGTTCAGTTTTAAGCCAGCTTTTTCATTCTCTTCTTTCACCTTCATCTATGACAAACCTAGAAAGTGTATTAAAAAGCAAAGATATCACTTTTTTCCACAAAAGTCTGTATAGTCAAAGTTATGGTTTTTACAGGAGTCATGTACAGATGTGAGAGTTGGACCATAAAGAAGGCTGAGTGCCGAAGAATTGATACTTTTGAACTGTGGTGTTGGAGAAGACTCTTGAGAGTCCCTAGGACTTCAAGGAGATTAAATCAGTCAGTCCTAAAGGAAATCAACCCTAAATATTCATTGGAAGGACTGAAACTGAAGCTCCAATGCTTTGGTCATTGATGCAAAGAGTGGAGTCATTGGATAAGACCCTGATGCTGGAAAAAGACTGAGGATGGGAGAAGAGGAGGTAATAGAAGATGAGATGGATGGATGGCATCATTGACTCAATGGATATGAGTTTGAGCAAACTCCAGTAGCTAGTGAAGGACCACAAAGATATGCTTCAGTCCATGGTGTCAAAAAGACTTGGACAAGACTAAATGACTGAAAAATAACAACAATAAAAGATGCTAGTGTCCTAGGTACCATATTTTCAAATCCAAAGGTTGTCTTCTGCATCTGATAACCTTGATCTCACACTCCTGAAAATGTTGGCTTCTCATGGTCCTCTTCAACAAATCAGATCTTTGTTTTCTTTTTATTTTTGGCATCTTTTTCTCAGCCTAGCCCTTAAAATCTGAGTTCCCTACTAAACTGTCTTGGTCCCATTGTTTTGTTGAGGCTAATCATGCAATTTCATCAATTCTCCTACTTCTGACAACTGCTTATATGCTGATGATTCATAAATATTTATTTCCTGCTCAAATCAGACCCTAAATTTTTTTTTGTTGTTTTTTTTTTTTTTTTTGCTCATGTCTTAAATGCTGGTTAATCATACCCCTGGTTCTTTCCATAGTCATTCAGTAGGTCCAACCTGGAGATGAAAGTGAAAGTGAAGTCGCTCAGTCATGTCCAACTCTTTGCGACCCATGAACTGTAGCCTACCAAGCTCTTCTGTCCATGGGATTCTCCAGGCAAGAATACTGGAGTGGGTTGCCATTTCCTTCTCCAGGAGATCTTCCCAACCCAGGGATCAAACCCAGGTCTCCTACATTGCAGGCAGACACTTTAACCTCTGTGCCACCAGGGAAGCAAATGAAAGTTGCTCAGTTGTGTCTGACTCTTTGTGACCCCATGGACTGTATAGTCCATGGTATTCTCCAGGCCAGAATACTGGAGTGGATAGCCTTTCCCTTCTCCAGGGGATCTTCCCCACCCAGGAATTGAACCCAGATCTCCTGCATTGCAGGCGGATTCTTTACCTGCTGAGCCACAAGGGAAGACCAACCTGGAAACTCCTCCCCAAATATGCTACATGTCATAAATGGCACTGTAATCGTCTTCAAAACTAGAGGCCTTCAAGTCACTCCACAGGCTCTTCCTCTTCACTCTCATTTCCTGAAAAATGCAGCATCCTGTGTAATAAATAATCTTTGCCTGCCTTTTCCATATTTCAATTATCTACTCTCAGCACCTGGTCCAGCCACTTCTCAGGTTTTCATCTTTCCTGCCGTTTTGCTCTTGTATTCATACTGCTAAGTTCCTGTCAGGGTGTCCCACCTAAAATACAAACCAAGTCATGCATCTTCTCAGCCAGTATTCTTCAACTGCTCCACTCCTCCTGCCAGATGGCATTCAGACTCCCATGCCAAGTGGTTTTAGAGCAAATTTGCTTTAACTGCAACTCATTAATCTACTTATCTACATCAATTTCCACTCCTTTTCTTTTGCTTTGTGTTTTAGTCTAACACCAACACATGCATATTTTCCTGGACACACCATGGGGTTTCAGGCCACTATGTCAAGGCTTCCTTGGTGGCTTAGATGGTTAAGCGTCTGCCTGCAATGCACGAGACCTGGGTTCAATCCCAGGGTTGGAAAGATCTCCTGGAGAAGGAAATGACAACCCATTCCAGTACTCTTGCCTGGAAAATCCCATGGACGAAGGAGCCTGGTAGGCTACAGTCCATGGGGTTGCAGAGAGTCAGACACAACTGAGCAACTTCACTTTCACTTTCATGTCATAATTTGATTAACACTAATGTAATAACTGGAGAAGGCAATGGCACCCCACTCCAGTACTCTTGCCTGGAAAATCCCATGGATGGAGGAGCCTGGTGGGCTGCTGTCTGTGGGGTCGCTAAGAGTCGGACACGACTGAGTGACTTCACTTCCACTTTTCACTTTCATGTATTGGAGAAGGAAATGGCAACCACTCCAGTGTTCTTGCCTGGAGAATCCCAGGGATGGGGGAGCCTGATGGGCTGCCATCTATGGGGTTGCATGGAGTCGGACACGACTGAAGCAACTTAGCAGCAGCAGCAGCAATGTAATAACATCTGGACTCAGGTACATTCCCAAGGCCCCTCAGGCAGGTGGCTGCCCTGGGGAGGGAAGCACGAGGAGCCTGCCCATGATACACCAGATCACCCCTAGCTCACTTCCTGTGCTGCCTGGCAGCACAGAGCCTGGGGCAGTGGCAGGGAGAGCAAGAAGTGACACATAGATTCAAGGGATTAGATCTGATAGACAGAGTGCCTGAAGCACTATGTATATAGCTTCCTGACATTGTATACCAGGCAGTGATCAAGACCATCCTCATTAAAAAAAATGCCAAAGCACAAAATGTTTTTATGAGGAGGTCTTACAAATAGCTGAGAAAAGACGAGAAGTGAAAGGCAAAGGAGAAAAGGAAAGATATGCCCATCAAATACAGAATTCCAAAGAAGAGCAAGGAGAGATAAGAAATCCTTCCTCAGTGATCAGTGCAAAAAAATAAAGGAAAACAATAGAATGGGAAAGACTAGAGATCTCTTCAAGAAAATCAGAGATACCAAGGGTACATTTCATGCAAAGATAGGCACAATAAAGGAAAAAAAATGGTATGGACCTAACAGAAGCAGAAGATGTTAAGAAGAGGTGGCAAGAATACACAGAAGAACTATACAAAAAGATCTTCAGGACCCAGATAATCACAATGGTGTGATCACTCACCTAGAGCCAGACATCCTGGAATGTGAAGTCAAGTGGGCCTTAGGAAGCATCACTACGAAGAAAGCTAGTGGAGGTGATGGAATTCCAGTTGAGCTATTTCAAATCCTGAAAGATGATGCTGTGAAAGTGCTGCACTCCATACGCCAGCACATTTGGAAAACTCAGCAGTGGCCACAGGACTGGAAATGTTAGTTTTCATTCCAATCCCAAAGAAAGGCAATGCCAAAGAATATTCAAACTACCACATGATTGCACTCATTTCACACACTAGAAAAATAATGCTCAAAATTCTCCAAGTTAGGCTTCAACCATGTATGAACCATGAACTTCCAGATGTTCAAGCTGGATTTAGAAAAGGCAGAGGAACCAGAGATCAAAATGCCAACAACCGTTGGATCATTGACTACACCAAAGCCTTTGGATATGTGGATCACAACAAAATGTGGAAAATTCCTAAAGAGATGGGAATACTAGACAACCTTACCTGCCTCTTGAGAAATCTGGATGCAGTCAAGAAGCAGCACTTAGAACTGGTCATGGAACGACGTACTGGCTCCAAATTGACAAAGGAGTATGTCATGGCTGTATATTGTCACCTTGCTTATGTAACTTATGTGTAGAGTACATCATGTGAAATGCCAGGCTGGATGAAGTGCAGGCTGGAATTAAGATTGCCGGGAGAAATATCAATAACCTCAGATGTGCAGATGACGCTACTCTTACAGCAGAAAGTGAAGAGGAACTAAAGAGCTTCTTGATGAAAGTGATAGAGGAGAGTGAAAAAAACTGGCTTAAAACTCAACATTCAAAAACAAAAATCACGGCATCTAATCTCATCACTTCATGGCAAATAGATGGAGAAACTATGGAAATCGTGACAGACTTTATTTTCTTGGGCTCCAAAATCACTGCAAATGGTGACTGCAGCCATGAAATTAGAAGACACTTGCTCCTTGGAAGAAAAGCTATGATCAACCTAGACAGAATTTTAAAAAGCAGAAACATTACTTTGTCTACAAATGTCCATCTAGTCAAAGCTGTGGTTTTTCCAGTAAGTCATGTATGGATGTGAGAGTTGGACTATAAAGAAAGCTGAGTGCCAAAGAATTGATGCTTTTGAACTGTGGTGTTGGAGAAGACTCTTGAGAGTCTCCTGGACTACAAGGAGATACAACCAGTCCACCCTAAAGAAATCAGTCCTGGATGTTCATTGGAAGGACTGATGTTGAAGCTGAAACTCCAATACTTTGGCCACCTGATGTGAAGAGCTGACTCATTTGAAAAGACCCTGATGCTGGGAAGGATTGAGGGCAGGAGGAGAAGGGGATGACAGAGAATAAGATGGTTGTATGGCATCACCGACTCAATGGACATGAGTTTGGGTGGACTCTGGGAGTTGGTGCTGGACAGGGAGGCCTGGTATGCTGCAGTTCATGGGGTCGCAAAGAGTTGGACATGACTGAGCGACTGAACTGAACTGAACAGATACTGTGAACTAACTTTAATTTTTCTTGTTCAATTAATGAGATTCATATCACAAAACTTGGAAAACATTGTCAAGTGAAAGAAAAAAATGTTTAAACCACCTAGAATCCTACCATCCAGAAGAACCACTTGGACATTTTGCACATTTTTAAATATATTCTTTTCAAAAAATATGTCAGTTCAGCTATTTCCTTGAAGAGAGTGTCTCTGACTTCAGCAAATTTTCCAAGGATAAATCTTCTCAAGGATGAAAGGAATGCCCTTGAGATTCCTGAATCATAACCATCAGGATTTAGCAAATTCTAAACACATAAGGAGAATTTAGTGTTAGCTAAATTTCAAAATGAAAAATAGAATTCCAAGTGGTGAGTTTAAGCTGAGGATTCAAGAAGAGTGAGGTTGACTTGGAACATCTAGCACCACAAGATTAATCAAAAAGTGTAAGGAATGACTTCAAGTATACCTAATGTCACAACAGCATTTTCTGCAATTAAAAATTTCTACTTTGATGTTATCAAGGAATCCAAAGCTTTCAGGGTAGTCTGTGAGTAATTTTACATGTATTATTATTGATAATAAAATGCACAGTAATTCACCTTTTATAAGACACTGACTTCAGACTTTTCCTGTCATGGAATGTATTTGGGTTGTGCAGAGAAGTGTGAATATAATTTATTTTAAAAATTCAAATTCCAGACAGTTCTCAGAAGACTCAAAGATAGGGTAATTTACTGGAAACAAATTTTAAGCTCCTTCAAAGATGATTCCAAGTTAACATCCTTTTGTGAGTATTAAAACCTTTATAGCCTCTGAAACTAATTTAGTTACTTACATAATTTTAATGATTATAACTCTTAAATATTAATTTCACAATTTAAACTAATTGGTAACATTAAATTGACTTATTAACAAAATTAACACTTAGGTGAATTTATTTACTCTTTCAACAGGCCCCCCCCAAATAAACTTTCTTTAGGTGAAATATACATTTGAAATTAATCATTATACAAAATCTCACTAGGATAAGAAAATTAACATACTTTAGGAGAGCCAAGAATAATCTCACAGCAGCAGAATAATATAATACCACTTGTTAAAAAATAAAACTTACTCATTCAGTTATTTATTCTATAAACATTTGTCACACCAAAACTATGTGGAAGAACTCTGCATAGGATGCAAAGAGAAGTGAGGCTCTCCTGCTTGGAGGAGCTAATCAGTGAAATAGGAAAGGAAGCAATTACAAAACAATGTTGCAAGCATTACAATCAACCTGAGTGTGATGAGTTTGAGGAGCACAAAGAAAGATGGGTGCCTTAAATCTAAACACCCAAGTGGCTTTTTCTGAAGACTAAATAAATAACGTAACTTGCACATGGATTTGTGGCTATTTTTTAAACACGTCTAAATGTCTCTTGAATAAAATTAATAATCATTGGTAACATTTTCTTTTTGCAATAATTTTGAGTAAACATATCCAAAAGTCACCCCCTATCATAAAGACGAATCTTGTTAATAAATATATATATATATGCTTAGTTGCTCAGTCATGTCCAACTGTTTTGTGACCCCATGGACAATAGCTCACCAGGTTCCTCTGTCCATGGAATTCTCCAGGCAAGAATTCTGGAGTGTGTAGTGTTTCCCTTCTCTAGGGGATCTTCCCTACCCAGGGATCGAACCCACATCTCTTGCATCTCCTGCACTAGCAAGCAGATCCTTTACCACCGTGGCATCTGGGAAACCTGATATGTATATGTACATATACATATATTTTTGTTTTTGTTGCTAATTTAATAAAAAACATTCTTAAAAATTGGAGATCCATCATTTTGTCTCCTGAACTTGTTTCTGCTGCTGCTAAGTTGCTTCAGTCGTGTCTAACTCTCTGTGACCCCATAGACAGCAGCCCCCCAGGCTCCCCCGTCCCTGGGATTCTCAAGGCAAGAACACTGGAGTGGGTTGCCATTTCCTTCTCCAGTGGACCACATTTTGTTTGAACTCTCCACATGACCTGTCCATCTTGGGTGGCCCTAAACGGTTTGTCTCATAGTTTCATTGAGTTAGATAAGTCTGTAGTCCATGTGTTCAGCTTAATTAGTTTAAATGTTAACGTAAAATTAAATGTTACTGGGAAATTTAAGTGTGAACAGTAAAACTGAGGTGCTTCTGTGGGATGCCCCTTACAGATGAGTCAGCTCTCACCTGGGAGGGAAGGAAGGAAGACATTGAGGGACATGATGGGAGTGGGCCTGGCTGTAGGCCAGCCCCTGTACCTCTTATTTATGTTATTCTTGAGAAGAAACAGAAGCGTCTTTAGAGATAAATTGCTGTACGCGTTTGTGTGGTTGTTTTTCCTGGCTCATCCTGTAGGGGAGAAAACCAACCTTTTACTGGACACCACAGATCCATGATTGCATAGCTTTTCAGTTGCATGGGACTTTGAAACAACAGAAGGGGATGAAACAGCATGCTGTGAAGTTACATTCAAACAATTCTTTAAAAACTGGCATGAATGACAATCAGAGTAAGAGCCTTGAAATGTGGTGCTCCATTGAGCAACAGACATTTAAATTTGGTAGAATAACAATCTAGATATGATCGCAGTTAGACATACTGTATTTGTGTTGAATATAAGATCAAATTAACACCAGTAGGTCAAATGGTAGCACATGTTTTTAGAGTACATTTTTCCTCTCAGCATGATCTATCAAGCTTGACATTTCCTGTCTCTTTGCTCCAATGTTTCCAGTCCCTTCTCTCATGCATTTTTATGAATATGCAAGTGAAAGTGACAGGCATCCTCCCTTTCCTTGCTTTCTTTTCACGTGTGTGTGTGACTCTATACACACATATTCATTCACTATGGAGGCCCTTATAAAATTCAGAATGAGTATGTATCCAAACATTCAGAAATAACAAACACCAAAAATATGATATTCATTTCAAAGCATTCTTCAGTTATTACATAGTGACCTGAAAGTCAGGAATTTCTTGTTAGATCTGAGCTCACTGATATTAATTTTCATGCTACTTTGAATATCGTTTGCTGCAGAATCATTGTGGCTTCTAAGAAGGAAAAACAGATATACATATATGTTTATGTATATGTAAACAGATATGGTTTGCCTTGGAAACAAACAGAGATCATTCTGTTGTTTTTGAGATTGCATCCAAGTACTGCATTTCAGACTCTTGCGTTGACTGTGATTGCTACTCCATTTTCTAGGGCATTCTTTCCCACAGCAGTAGAAATAATGGTCATCTAAGTTAAAGTCACCCATTCCACTCCATTTTAGTTCACTGATTCCTAAAATGTTCATGTTCACTCTTGCTATCTCCTGTTTGACCAGGTCCAATTTGCCTTGATTCATGGACCTAACATTACAGTTTCCTAGGCAACATTGCTCTTTACAGCTTCACATTTTGCTTCCATCTCCAGTCACATCCACAACTGGGTGCTGTTTTTCCTTTGGCTCCATCTCTTCGTTCTTTCTGGAGTTATTTCTCCACTGATCTCCAGTGGCATATTGGGCACCAACCGACCTGGGGAGTTCATCTTTCAGTGTCCTATCTTTTTGCCTTTTCATACTGTTCATGGGGTTCCCAAGGCAAAAATACTGAAGTGGCTTGACATTCCCTCCTCCAGTGGATCTCATTTTGTCAGAACTCTCCACCATGACCAGTCCATCTTGGGTGGCTCCACACGGCATGGCTCATAGCTTTATTGAGTTAGACAAGGCTGTGGTCCATGTGATTAGATTGGTTAGTTAGTCTGTGACTGTGTTTTTCAGTCTGTCTGACCCCTGATGGAAAAGTATAAGAGACTTATGGAAGCTTCCTGATGGGAGAGACTGACTGAGGGGGAAACTGGGTGTTGTCCTGAAGTTGAACAATTCTATGAAGACCTACAAGATCTTCTAGAACTAACACCCAAGAAAGGTGTCCTCTTCATTATAGGGGACTGGAGTGCAAAAGTAAGAAGTCAAGAAATAACCTGGAGTAATAGGCAAGTTTGGACTTGGAGTACAGAATGAAGCAGGGCAAAGGCCAATAGAGTTTTCCCAAGAGAATGCACTGGTCACAGCAAACACCCTCTTCCAACAACACAAGAGGAGATCCACACATGGACATCACCAGGGGTCAATACCAAAATCAAACTGATTATATATATGCTTTGCAGCCAAAGATGGAGAAGCTCCATACAGTCAGCAAAAACAAGACTGGGAGCTCAGGCTCAGATCATGAACTCCTTATTGCCAAATTCAGACCTAAATTGAAGAACATAGGGAAAACCACTAGATCATTCAGGAATGAACTAAATCAAATCCTTTATGATTATACAGTGGAAGTGACAAGTAGATTCCTGGGATTAGATCTGATAGACAGAGTGACTGAAGAACTATGGATGGAGGTTGGTGACATTGTATAGGAGGTGGTGATCAAGACCATCCCAAAGAATAAGAAATGCAAAAAGGCAAAAGGTTATCTGAAGAGGCCTTACAAATAGCTGAGGAATGAAGAGAAGCCAAATGCAAGGGAGAAAAGGAAAGACATACCATTTGAATGCAGAGTTCCAGAGAATAGCAAGAAGAAAGAAGAAAGCCTTCCTCAGTGATCAAAGAAATAGAGGAAAACAATAGAATGGGAAAGACTAGAGATCTCTTCAGGAAAATTAGAGATACCAAGGGAAATATTCTTGCAAAGATGGGCACAATAAAGAACAAAAATGGTGTGGACCGAACAGAAGCAGAAGATATTAAGAGGTGGCAAGAATACACAGAAGAACTATACAAAAAAGATCTTCATGACCCAGATAATCACAATGGTGTGATCAGTCACTTAGAGTCAGACACCTGGGATGCAAAGTCAAGAGGGCCTTAGGAAGCATAACTACAAACAAAGTTAGTGGAGGTGATGGAATTCCAGCTGAGCTATTTCAAATCCTAAAAGATGATGCTGTGAAAGTGATACACTGAATATGCCAGCAAATTTGGAAAACTCAGCAGTGGCCACAGGACTGGAAATGGTCAGTTTTCATTCCAATCCCAAAGAAAGACAACGCCAAAGAATGCTCAAAATACCACACAATGTACTCATCTCACACACTAGCAAAGTAATGCTCAAATTCTCCAAGCCAGGCTTCATCAGGATGTGAACTGTGAACTTACAGATTTTCAAGCTGTATTTAGAAAAGGCAGAGGAACCAGAGATCGAATTGCCAGCATCCAGTGGATATTGGAAAAGCAAAAGAGTTCCAGAGAAACATCTACTTCTGCTTTGCTGATTATGCCAAAGCCTTTTACTGTGCGAATCAGAACAAACTGTGGAAAATTCTTAAAGTGATGGGCATTCCAGACCACCTGATCTGCCTCCTGAGAAATCTGTATGCAGGTCAGGAAGCAACAATTAGAACTAGCCATGGAATAACAGACTGGTTTCAAATTGGGAAATGAGTACATCAAGGCTGTATATTGTCACCCTTCTTATGAAACTGATATACCGTGTATATCATGAGAAATGCTGGACTGGATGCAGCACAAACTGGAATCCAGTTTACCGGTAGAAATATTAATAGCCTCAGATATGCACGTGACACCACCCTTATGGCATAAAGTGAAGAAGAACTAAAGAGCCTCTTGATGAAAGTGAAAGAACAGAGTAAAAAAGTTGGTTTAAAACACAGCATTCAGAAAACTAAGGTCATGGCATCTGGTCCCATCACGTCATGGCAAATAGTTGGGAAACAATGGAAACAGTGACAGAGTTTATTTATTTGGGCTCCAAAATCAGTGCAGATGATGACTACAGCCATGAAATTAAAAGACACTCGCTCCTTGGAAGAAAAGCTATGACAACCTAGAAAGCATATTACAAAGCAGACACATTACTCTGTCAACAAATGTTCATCTAGTTAAAATGATGGTTTTTCCAGTAGTCGTGTATGGATGTGAGAGTTGGCCCATAAAGAAAGCTGAGCACCACAGAATTGATGCTGTTGAACTGTGGTGTTGGAGAAGACTCTTAAGAATCCCTTGAACAGCAAGGAGATCCAACCAGTCCATCCTAATGGAAATCAGTCCTGAATATTCTTTGGAAGGACTGATGCTAAAGCTGAAACTCCAATACTCTGGCCACCTGATGCGAAGAGCTGACACATTTGCAAAGACCCTGAGGCTGGGAAAGATTGAAGGTGGGAGAAGAAGGGGATGATAGAGGTTGAGATGGTTGAATGGCATCACCGACTCCATGGACATGAGTTTGAGTAAGCTCTAGGAATTGGTGGTGGACAGGCATGCCTGGCCTGGTCCTGTCCAGGGGGTCACAAAGAGATGGACATGACTGATAGACCAACTGAATTGACTAGAAGAGAAATGGAAAAGACTGTCCTGAAAAAATATTGGACCAGATTTGGTCAGTGAATGGATTTGAAAGAGGGAGATATGCAGGATCCAAAAATGGCATGGGAGTCTCATGGTTCAGGAAAATACTTAGATTTTTATGAGAAATAAGGGAAGAGAAAGCTTTGTGGGAGATTAAATTTCAGTGTAGAGGAGAGCCATTGGTTTATCCAAATGTGTTCCATGGAAAGAAATGCAAATCTGGCCCCAAAAGACAAAAGAGTGCTATAGACCTCTAGTCGATCATAAAACCATGAAATGTTCTTAGCAGCATTTTTACTCATCTGCTGTTGCTTCAGTTGGTTTTGAAAATTTCTCAAAAATTCTTCCCTCTGTCTCTTCACAAACTCTTTCCATATTTTTGAGCTTCAAATTCTTTTCAGCTTGTATTAGAATAACTTGGAGCTTGATTGAAAGGAGACAGTAGTAAGTCTTATACTGTTCACTATGTCTTGAACCTCTCTCTAAACACATGGCATAGATTAATTTTCTAAATTATTAATTTTCAATACAGATGTATATAAACAATGTGACATTTTTATATCCACTTTTATAGACGGGCAATCTGAGGCATGAAGAAGTTACAAGCTCAGGGTAACTAGGTAAGTAGAGGAGCTAGAATTCACCTGGTTTCAGAGAATGCACTTTGAATTACTACTGAGGGTGCCTCTGTAATGGCTGCACTGTTTTATTTCTTCAATAGGGAGAGGATGAGATGATAACTTAAAGAGTTACACCACATTAGGTCTTAGGTTTGGAGGACACATTGCTGCTGCTGCTGCTAAGTCGCTTCAGTCGTGTCCGACTCTGTGCGACCCCACAGACAGCAGCCCACCGGGCGCCCCCGTCCCTGGGATTCTCCAGGCAAGAACACTGGAGTGGGTTGCCATTTCTTTCTCCAATGCATGAAAGTGAAAAGTGAAAGTGAAGCCGCTCAGTCGTGTCCGACTCCTAGCGACCCTATGGACTGCAGCCCACAAGGCCCCTCCGTCCATGGGATTTTCCAGGCAAGAGTACTGGAGTGGGGCGCCATTGCTTGGAGGACACAAACCATGGCCAAATTTCATGTGGACTCGAATGTGGAAAGTTAGGCACATTAGCACGTGCTCCTCTTCCCAGCTGTGCACATGAACTCCGTAGAGGAGAGACACAGTGAGTGCTTACTAGTCATGTTGGTCTTTTTGCTGTGCTAGACTGGGGGATTGGGTTTACGAATCCAAGGAATAGTATAAACTGACTTAATGTTCTCTTTTCACTTACTTGTATATTTGTTTATTATTTATATTTTATATTTTAAGTATACTTGGCTTATGATATTATGTTTCAAGTTGTACAAGAGAGTGATTTGATATTTTTATACTACAAGATAATACTCAGGTTAAGTCTAGTTACCATTTGTCACCTTTCAAAGTTACTACTGAATTTCCTGTGCTGTGTATTACATCTCCCTGACACATTTTGCAACTGGAAGTTTTTTCCCCTTAATCTCCAGTACCTATTCTACTGGTTGCCTACCCCTACACACTTTGGCAACTATCAGTTACTTCTCTGAATCTATGAGTCTCTTTCTGTTGTATGTTTTTTTATTTACTTTGTTTTTAGATTCTGCATGGAAATAAAATTGTACAGTAGTAGTCTGTCTTCATTTGACTTATTTCAGTTAGCCATGTACTCTCTGGGTCTATTTCTGCTGGTGGAAATTATAAGATATTAATAATAGTCCATTCTGTGTGTGTGTGTGTGTGTGTGTGTATATATATATATATATATATATATATATATATATATATAATACATATTATATTCCATGCCACATGTGTGTGTGTGTATATATATATATATCACATATTTACCCATTAATTATTGATGGGTACTTAGGTTGTTTTCATGTCATGGCTATTATAAATAATGTGACAATTAGCACAGAGGTCTATAATTATTTCAAATTAATATCTTTTTTTTTTTTCAGAAAAAAAATACACAAGTGGAATTTCTGGGTCCTATGATAGCTTTATTTTGTTTTGGGGAAACTTCGTACTGTTTTCTGTAGTGGTTGTACCAATTTATATCCCCACCAACAGCGACTGAGGACTCCCTTTTCTTCACACCCTCATCAACACTTGATGTTTGTTTTTGATGGTAGCCATTCTGACAGGTGTGAGGTGATATCTCACTGTGGTTTTGGTGTGCATTTCCTTGATTATTGGTGACCTGACTGGCCTGCTGGAGGGAGGGTAAGCTGCAAGAACTAGTGGGCTGAGGGAAGACTCCAAAGTGGTGCATGCAGTCCTCACTGTGGTCACGGTAGAATGAGCTCCTCGCAGCGGCTGCCACCTGGGAAGTCCCAGATGCTTCCTGCCTCTCTGGGAGGCACTCCAGGATGAGCAAGTGGGTATTATAAGACTGCTTTCCAACAAGTGCCTCTGTGCTGGGAGTGGAATGTGAGGTTTCGTGTGATCCCTGTGAGAGTGGAGTCTCTTTCCCCCAGCCTTTGCCTCTCCTGTGTACAAGTCCTGTTGGCCTTCACAGCTGGATGCTCTCAGTGCTCGTCTTGTCTTCCTGCTGCAAAGCTCCTGGGCCAGGGAGCCGCTGTGATGCTCAGCTACTCACGTCTTGCAGAAAGCTGTGATGTGTCACTATGATTATCCCCTCATTGTGGTCACCTCCTTGGGGGTGTGGGGTCAACTATAACAAATCTCTGCCCCTCCACTGAATTTCACTGTTTCCTTCTTTGTACCTTTTGTTGTGGAAAATTCTTTCTCCTAGTCTTCATGTTGTCATTGTTATTAGTTACTCTGTGAAGAGTTGCAATCTTGGTGTGCCCTTGGGAAGAAATGAGCTCAGGCTCTTCCAACCCCACCATCTTGACTGCACCAAAAATGCTTTGCTCCTGTCTTAATGGGGCTTCCCTGGTAGGTTTGCTGGCAATGAATCCACCTGCAACGCATGAGAGTTCAATTCCTGGGTTGGGAAGATCCCCTGGAGGAGGATAGGCTACCCACTTTAGTATTCTTGGGCTTCCCTGCTGGCTCAGATGGTAAAGAATCCACCTGCAAATGTGGGAGACCTGGGTTGGATCCCTGGGTTGGGAAGATCCCCTGGAGGAGGTCATGGCAACCCACTCCAGTATTCTTGCCTAGAGAATCCCCATGGACAGAGGTGCCTGGCAGGCTACTGTCCATAGGGTCAGAAAGAGTTGGATATGACTGAAAGACTAAGCACAGGCTCTCTTACACTAGTTTACTTTGTATCCCACATTGTATTAAAAGAAGTGTAAGAGAGTGTCTTGGTTCTCTGAAGTGCAGAACTAGTGAAAGTGGAAAACCAAACTAGTTTGAAACAGCTGAGTGTCATGGAATTGAGCCTGAGTCTGAAGACCTAATTCTAAGAAATCTTGAATTTAATGAACAGAACCTCAATATTATTATAGTAATGAGTTAAAACAAAACAAAAATGGCATCTTGTTCAATTCCACACTTTAACTTTCGTTTCCTTGTCTACTTTTTCTATAGGAATGGCATGTAGGAAGTTGGGTAGAGAAGTTCCTTTAACCAGGAAATCACAGTTACAAAAGGATCAATAATACATTACCACCTTTTTTAATATAAATTGCAAAGTGACCCAACCTACACTGTGCAATTTGATTTGTTTTTCAATTTGATTTTTATAGTAATTCTTCCAAACTGATAGGAAATATGTTATCATCTCTACTTTAGAAAGGAAGAATATGAAACAACAAATTTCAGTGACTTCCCCAAGTTGACACAGTGATTAAATGAGACGTTTTCCAGATTTTCTGAATCCAACTCCTATGCTCCTTTGACTATAACCTTTGGATTTTAAAGTAGGATATCTCAGTAGATGACTCCCCAAAACTCCTTTCTCACTCTTGATTCTATGGCCCCACATAGTTTGGCAGGAAGTCCTGCTCCCCATGGGACCTCAGCTGATGATGAGTCTCTCTCTTGCAGCTATGCCATCTGGAATTTGTTGTCTCTTTAGCTGCTGAGGCAGAGGAAGAGAGCTCTGAGGGGTCTCATACCAGCAATTAAATACTTCATCATTCCTTCTCACAAACCATTATCCAGGAGTAGTCACATGGTGGGGACTTTCAGCCTCTGTGACCCTGCACAGGGAGGGGGAGTGGTGGTGAGTAAGCACCAGAAGTCTTCTGCCATGACAACCTTGGATGAATAATGTTCACAGGAATGACGTGAACATTAGAAATCATTAGGAAATAATTTCCCATACCTGGGTTTTTTTTCAGTTAATTTCTTTTTATACAAACAACAGTATCAAGGAATAAAATTTATTTAAATTAACCCCAAACACATCATGTATACTAGCCACATTTAATGTGCCAACAGCCTGAAAAGCAGCCAGGTAAAATCTTCCATACACTCTGTGAAAACAACAGCCTTTATTGTCCCGAGATTACTGACCATTCTTGGTTTAGGAACTGACCTTTTAGGTGCATCCAACTTAATGTTTAGACAGAGAGAAAGAATAAATATAGCAGTGTTTGCTTATTAATTATTTTTTTCCTGATAACAAGGTATTAAAAACTCCCAAGATCCACTATATTATTTCAGATAGATAGAACTGTGATCTTTTTCAGTAGCTAGAAGTATCAGGCAATTATAAGGATGGATTATCATTCAGTATTGCTCTGTACTCAGGAAGCTTGAGAGAGTAGCTAGGTAAATGACCAGAGCAATTTTAAATCTTAGAAATCAAAGAAACAGTATGATTTAAAGGAAAAAAAAGGTGGACTGCAGAGTCAAATGCCCTTGCTTTGGTTCTTGATTATGCCATTCATTGAGTCTCAGGCTGGTTGAATGTAAAAATATATAAATATTACAACTGTCTTACTGAGTACTTGTGAGAAACCAATGGGATAGTTTTTGTGAAAGCCCTCTCCAGACTGTCAAGCACTAAAATAAAAATAAGTTGTTACTGAAGATTTGTTGGATTGACATACAGGAAATGAAAGACCAAATCCTATGAAATGTAGGAACCAGTCTGGCCCTTACAAACGCGGCCAGAGGAACTTACAGTTTTCAAGTCTCTTTCTTTCCTGATTCTTAGTGCTGACATCTAAACATGGTAAACTCTGCTCTTCCTTCCTCCACAAAAGTACAAGAAATTTGGAGTTCGCTTCATGGTTAAGAACAACGTTCACTTTCATTATTATTATTCTTTCTAAATCCATTTTATGTAATCAGTGAAAAAGTTGTGTGTAGGAATAAAAGAAAAACAAAAAGCAGGGGAAAAGCTTTAACTTTTCAAGCATGCTGAAAAAAATGAAATAAAGTTGTCTTGTCCTGAAACATTTGCCTATAAAGATATTTCATATGATCAATTTGATGAGATGATCTAGTTTAAGGTAGATGTAATTTGCTCATTTGTTTCTAGCAAGTAACCTGAGCTCCTTCAAACAAAATGTGTGCCAGTGAGATGTTACAATGTACAGGATCAAGATGTGAACTTGACCAAATTGGCAAACAGATTGGTCAAATAACTGGAGAAAGTAATAACTCATTAACATGATATCTCTCCTGGATGAAATATATGACTGGCATTGAAAAGCAATGTGCCCTTGTAATGGTGATAGTATTTTTATTCAAGCTAATGAGGTGAGGAATAGATGTTAAAAAAAACTCAGTTTTCTGGCTGTAACACTCCTTTATACAAACTAATTCCTTCTGGAATATAGTCCTTATCTTTAACTTTTTCTAGTGCTAAAATTTTAACACGTGTCATGTTAAACTACTTAAACAGCCAGATGGTTAGAGATTTCCTAACCATCTTTTGGATGGAATTGCTTCCAAAAGCAGGTAGTTAACCTACATCTTCAGGACACTGATGAATATTTCCATATGGGAAGCTAACACGGGCAACAATCCAACCCTGCTGGGCCTGTTTCGTCTCAAGGCTGTTCATCCATTCATTTATTCATTTCTTCACTCAATGTATACTGTTTAGATTCCTTTTTGCTAAGCACCCTTCCAGGGGCTGGGAATGAAGCAGTAAGGAGGAAGGAGTTGAGGATGGGGGTTGGGATAGGGCTCTGTAGAGACAGAGGGTATCTCTGAAGGGTTGAGAGGAGCCAGGGACCTAAATTAAACATCCAGACAAAACTTTAGAAGGAGAAATTGCAATTGCATTTGAAAGGAGACTGATCCATCAAAAGCCCAAGGTCAGAGTGCTCTTTCTGTATTTAAAAAGAAGCAAATGTAACTACTTTAGCACGAGGAAGTGGAAGAAAGGTCCTTGAAGCTAAACCCTGCAGGGCCTTGGAGTTCAGAATGAGAGAACCATGGATTTGCTTTTAGATGGGATGGTTGCTATGGAAATTCGGGATGTAGTAGAGAAGGACAGGACTACATTCCTGCTTTAGACTATTCTGGCCAGATCTGAAGAATGGAGTAAAGGAGTGTGTGCTTAGCTGCACAGTCATGTCCGACTCTGTGCAACCCCATGGACTGTAGCCTACCATGCTTCTCTATCCAAGGGATTCTCCAGGCAAGAATACTGGAGTGGGTTGTCATGCCCTCCTCCAGGGGATCTTCCTAACCCAGGGATCGAACCCAAATCTCCCACATTGCAGGCAGATTCTTTACTGTCTAAGCCACCAGGGAAGCCCAAGAATACTGGAGTGGGTAGCCTATCCCTTCTCCAGGGACTAAAGGGGATTCATGTGCAAATAGAGAAGCCAGTTAGGAGACAACCGTGGCACAAGAAGCCCACCTCCATATGCCAAAGGTCTTTAATGCCTGTTATTTAAGGGGCAGGTTAACACATGAAATTAACTTCTTAAGCTGGAAGCTCAAGAAGCTCAGCTTTGAGACTTGCCTGGCAGTCCTCTGGCTAAGACTCCATTCTCCTAAGGCAGGGGGCCTGGGTCCGATCTGGTCAGGAAACTAGATCCCACATGCTGCAACTATGATCTGGTTCAGCCAAATAAATAAACATGTAAATATATATTTTGAAAAGCCCAGCATTGATACGGTTGAACTTTGTGACTCTGGTTACTTAT
This sequence comes from Bubalus kerabau, assembly GCF_029407905.1. Classification (NCBI taxonomy): domain Eukaryota; kingdom Metazoa; phylum Chordata; class Mammalia; order Artiodactyla; family Bovidae; genus Bubalus; species Bubalus kerabau. The sequence goes on from NC_073626.1 coordinate 46,709,871, forward strand.
TTAATACTCCTTAAGGAAGTTGACAAGTTCCTCAAGGAGTTCTTAAGGAAGTTCTATACTCTTTAAAGCCTCTGTTGCACTTATCAGTACAATAGAATGATGCCTCACTTTCCTTCCACATGTAATGGTGGCAGGATCAAAGAAGATCATGTGTAATAAAAGCATTGGAAAAACCATAAACTTCAAAGCATGGTGCTCTGCAAAGGCCAGGTACTATTATGCATAATTATTGGTCCTGATTTGATTTTCAACAAAGAACTCTTTGTTTTCTCAATATTGGTCAAAGAGGAATCAAATGTTATTCTAAAACACAACTAAATCTTGCTTTCTGGTACCCCAGGTAAAGTAAGTGGAATCTGAAAAGGATCATTTATGATTTTTTTAAGAAAAGGTGTGTTTCTTTATAAATAAATAAATGTATATATATGAGACATAAAATTGGCAATTCGACATACTTAAAATTGGTAGAGTAATTTTTAAGATATATATCTTTGAAATGTCATGTTTTTCATTATGAAATTGAGCCATGGGGGTTTAATTGACTATATTAAAGAGTACAGCTGCATCTCAGGACACTCAGATGCCTGTCTCTGCCTATGCACCCCAACTTCTGTCCAGACAAACCACAAAGCATACTGAAATGATACTATTGAGTTTTGTAGACTTTAATCTAGTTGAACTCTTTCTGAATGACCAGAACAACCGGCACGAGGTCTCCCACAATCTGCCCATCCTTGCTTCCGTCTTCCTTGACCATCTTCTTTTCTGTCTCATAATATTGAAAATTAAGGCCTACAAAAAATTGAATGGGTGGTTAGGGAGTTCCAGCCTGGTTTTGAGGAGTTCTAGGCCATTAGGGAGTCCCTTGCTTTGTGTTTGACTAATCATTTCCTCATAAGTGGATTCAGCCTTTTCTACAACCTCTTCACTCAGATTTTCTTGCCACGGTTTCCTGGGAGATGACTCCACAATGACTCCGTGTTTTGTTTTGTTTTGTTTTGTTTTTTGTATTTTAAGGAACAAATACAGGTGAGGAAGGGAGAAAAGAAAAAAAATATGTTTTTAAAAAGTTGCCCTCCCTCCCATTAAGCCTTTTTTTTTTTTTTTTAATAACAGCACAACACATTATTAGCAGTCCTAGGAAATACTTGTGGAAATTGAGATTTTACAAACTGCATTATATAGGTTCTCTGCTTTTAAAAAACAGACACACACACTGTAAATAAATCATTTTATGATGAAGAACCAGAAACATACACACAAGTAAGCTGTAGAACTAGGAAATTAACCTATGTCTTTCTACTTTTCTTCCACAGACTCATAGTTGCATAGAAAGACTATGTTAGAATAGTCAGAGGGATGGAATGGGGAGGGAGGAGGGAGGAGGGTTCAGGATGGGGAACACATGTATACCTGTGGCGGATTCATTTTGATATTTGGCAAAAATAATACAATTATGTAAAGTCTAAAAATAAAATTAAAAAAAAAGAATAGTCTTGCAAGTGTGCATTCAAAAGGCATTTAATATTTTATTTTATTTTTTTTAATTTTATTTTATTTTTAAACTTTACATAATTGTATTAGTTTTGCCAAATATCAAAATGAATCCGCCACAGGTATAGATCGGATACAGGTGACTCTGCTCTGATAGAGATTAGAAGGACAGGGGAGAGAAGGGGTTTAAGAGGTAGTTGCAACCTGACTTGGAATTTCTGTGCCTTCACTTGCTAGCTTTATAAAAATGCTCCTTTATTTAACAACTGTTTATAGGCTGCTTATCAAGTGATGGGCTCTGTGATAGACACATACATCAGAAACAGTAAAGGTTCTCATTTTTCAGATGAGAAAAGCAGGAAAGAGAAGCAAAGTCCCTATGTTTCCAAAGGGAAGACAAGAGAAGAAAGTACTCCTGATTCTAGTTTAATTACCTGTCCATTAGATCATACTGTCTTCCAGTTGCTAATAAATATACTGATGTTATTTGTTTAAAGAATATGGCCTTTACAAAAATATTCCTTCTATCAAAGAGCCTATTATTTCTTTAGAGGAGGACATTTCAAATGGATAAAGTAGTTCATGGATGTTTAGATCGAGCTATTAGATGTTTAAAAAACTATGACATCTCTTTCCAAGGGAAGCATCTATTCCTAAAATAATCATGAGTAGACAGAAGTTGAATAAATAAAAAATTATTTTAACAGATAATGTATTAATGGGGACTATTAATTGATACACATACATTTAGAAATATGAACTATGTATTAAAAAACTATTGCCAAAAACAAGAATGAAAGCTATCAAATCATAAAATACATCCAAAATTTTTTCTTCATTGAATAAGAAATAGAATACCAAGAAAGGGGAAATGCACTATAAAATTATGTCAGTAAAATTTCACATTTTAATCATAAAAAAGGACAGTAAATTCCAGTGTTTAATTAAATAGTCAAATCAAGATGTAATGGATGTCAAAACAGTACATAAGGCACATCAAATAGTGAGATTTATCTCTGCTAAATCTTAAACAACTTCATAAAGATAGTTAAAGAGACTTTAAGAAAAATGATGACATATTTTAGAGTTCAAATGAACACTTAATTTTTTAAAGTAGCATTAATGGTGTATTTATTTTATTGGACATAAGAAACCTTGATATATAAGTAGTTAATAGAAGACAAATATGTTATTTTTTATTTGGGGGGAAGCAATCATAGTTCTCCAGATGTTTTATTTTGTATTTTTTAAACTAAAGAAGTAACACTGAGATAAAATGGACACACTGAGATTTATTAATAATGCATATTTTTCCAGCTGTTTGTTACCAGACCCATAATTCTGAGTCATCCACATTGTGATTATTCAAAGAAGCACCTAGAAATGATTCAAGTCCGTTTAAAGTGGTCAGCAGTACACCTATTTTGAGTAAGATGACATTTTAGAAATGTGCATACTTCTATTCCCATAACATTTCAGAACCTGGGCACAACCTACAAATAAATGTATGTAGGTAGCTGGGTAGACAGAAAAAGAGGACCAGGCATTATATGTAAAACATTATGTATAAAAGCTATTATTTCTAGATAGCCAAGGAAGTTTGAAATTATTGGGTAAAACTTTAGTGCTTAAAAATACTGTACATATTTGATGTATACAATTGTAATAAACTTGAATCTCTTGACTTCTTACAGTCTGGTATTGGACATTTGGTGTTTTAGTTTAGGAACTCTGCCATCTTTATCGCCTGTGTTCTTTTGTGTTTTTCCTTAGAACGCAGAATAGAATGATTTTAATTCTGTAATTATTTGCATACAATGGAGTCCACAGACTCACCATATGGTCCTTTTATTAACACTTTCATCCCAAATGTTTCTGTGTTTCTTAACATGATGTTAAAAAATTATTATTTGTTCAAAAGGAAGGTTTGTCAGAAACTTATTGACTTGCTTAGGAATTGATTTCTATTTTTTTTCTTATTTAGAATTGTAACTGTGATTGATATAAATCTTGGATGATCCCTACCAAGCTAAAGTACTATTTCATTTATAATAATAGGTAGCATTTATTTAGTGTGTGTGCTTTGTGCCAGCTATTTCTAAATTCTTAACCTTTAGAATCTTATTTAACCCATGCAATAATTGCATTAGGGTGAGTAACAATGCTGGCCATTTAATACTTGGGGAAATGAGACCCATAAGTATCTCACTTATGTACCATATGGAGCAAGCTATGAGTCTGGGAAGCCTGTACGAAACTTCTTGCTAACAGTCTTAGCATAACTGTTCTGCGATGTGGATTAAAGCTAAATTGCAAGCACCATTTGATTAATCATTAATAGTTTTTGTTATAACTATGCCTTTGTATTAGTTTTATGTCATTATCAGGCCCTTCAAATAGAGACATAGATGTAGAGAACAAACATATGGATATCAAGAGGGGAAGGAGGGTTGGGATGAGTTGGGAGATTGGGATTGACATATATATATATATATTATTGATACTTTATATACAGTAGATAACTAATGAGAAACTGCTGTATAGCACAGGGAACTATATTCCTCTGTGGTAACTTGAATGGGAAGGGAATTCAAAAAAGGAGGTATATGGATGGCTGATTCACTTTGCTGTGCAGAAGAAACTGACACAACACTATAAAGCAATTATACTCCAAAAATTCACTCTTCGGTCATGGATTATGTTTGGGAAAAGTGAACAGCAGGAGATCTTGACTGGCACGTATATTTTCTTATTTCCCACATTCATTGCTCTTCCCTGTCCTAACTCTCACTTAATCATGGCCCTTTCTCAGCAGAATCATTTTCTTTCACACGTCCTTCAAATATTGATGGTCTAGAGGATCTGGTGCTCTGGTCTCCTTGCCGTCAATTTGTGGGTGATGTGAGGTGGCCAGCATTTGTGGTCATTAATGACTTGTGAGTCTTCTTGGCTGGTCCATGCTGTGCTGTGAGCGTTGGACTAGTATATAGTATACAGTTTCAAGAACAATGCTAAGATTTTCCACATGGTAAGACACCAAGATGGGTAAATTTACCAATGCTCTCCCTATCCAAATTGTCTTTTTCTTCCTATTTTCTTCTGCTTCAGTGATTTGCCTCATCATTAGCATCTTTCCCCAAAGGAAAGTCATGAGTATGTTTTGTCACCTATCTCACTGCTTTCTCCTTTTATGTTCTCCCTGTAAATTTTACTCCCCAAGTGCTGTTTAAGTATTACTGCGCAGGCAGTAATAAAAGTAATCCTTTTATTACTAATGTACTTTATGTCTTTATAATCTGTAGACTGCCTTAATAAATCTTTACTTGGTCTTCATTGATTTATTTCCTCAGTCTGTTTCATTTTCCATTAAAAACCCAAATCTTTTCAAAAAAAAAAGAAAACCACTTTTCTTGCAGTTGTTCACATGCAGTATAATAATTCCACATGCCTGAGGAAATGACCTGGCTCTCTTATGTTGTAAGTAAGTTCTCACTCAGTTGGTAAAGAATCTATCTGCAGTGCAGGAAACCCTGGTCCAATTCCTGGGTCAGGAAGATCTGCTGAAGAAGGGATAGGCTACCCATTTCAGTATTCTTGGGCTTCCCAGGTGGCTCAGCTGGTAAAGAATCTGCCTGCAATGCGGGAGACCTGGGTTCAATACCTAGGTTGGGAAGATCCCCTGGAGAAGAGAAAGGCTACCCGCTCCAGCGTTCTGGCCTGGTGAATTCCATGGACTATATAGTCCATGGGGTCACAAAGAGTCGGATGTGACTGAGGGACTTTCACTTTCAGTTTCAATCTTGCCCAGCCTCCTTTCCACTTTCTTTACTTCCTTTTGTTTCACACACTACAATGGTTACACTAAGCTTCTTTCTATTCTCTGAACATGGTATCTTTCTCTCATTAAAACAACAACAGAAAAAACTGGTATCAAATCTCTCTGAACTCCATCCCCCTTTGCTGAAATCAGAATAGTCCTTTTACTTATGAGCTAAATTGCACCCCCCTCCACCACTGGTAGAGAGATTGTTCTTTCTTTCTATATTTCTATCTACTCTTCCAGTTGACACACTGAGCCTTATTTTGCTTAGTAAGTAAGTGTTAGTTGCTCAGTCTTGCCCAACTCCTTATGACACTGTGGACTGCAGCCCACCAGGCTCCTCTGTCCATGGGATTCTCCAGGCAAGAATACTGGAGTGGGCTGCCATTTCCTTCTCCAGGGGATCTTCCCAACCCAGGGATCGACCTGGGTCTCCTGCACTGCAGGCAGATTCTTTACTGACTGAGCTACAAAGGAAGCCCTTATTTTGCTTAATTTATTGGTTTTACAACCTATGTTTCTTTTTTTTTCCTATGTTCATCAGGGATATTGGCCTATAATTTTCTTTTCTGGTAGTGTTCAGGTCTGGATTTGGTATTAGGGTAATTCTAGCCTCATAATATGAATTTGAGAGTGTTTCCTCTTATTTTAGGGAGAGAATTTGAAGATGGGTATTATTTTTTCTTTGAAGGTTTGGTAGAATTCACCAGCGAAACCATCCGGCACTGGACTTTTGTTCGTTGAGAGGTGTTTGGTTACTGATTCAACCTCTTTACTAGTAATTGGACCAATTATGATTCACTTCATGATTCACTTTCAGTAGGTTTTATGTTTCTTAGCTTTCTGAATGTTGAGCTTTAAGCCAACTTTTTCACTCTCCTCTTTCACTTTCATCAAGAGGTTATTTAGTTCTTCTTCACTTTCTGCCATAAGTATGATGTCATCTGAATATCTGATGTTATTGATATTTCTCCCAGCAATCTTGATTCCAGCCTGTGTTTCATCCAGCCCAGCATTTTGCATGATGTACTCTGTATATAAGTTAAATCAGCAGAGTGACAATATACAGCCTTGATGTACTCTTTTCCCAATTTGAAACCAGTCCATTGTTCCATGTCCAGTTCCAACTGTTGCTTCTTGACCTGCATACAGATTTCTCAGGAAGCAGGTCATGTGGTCTGGTATTCCCATCTCTTCAAGAATTTTCCAGTTGTGATCCACACAGTCAAAGGCTTTGGCATAGTCAACAAAGCAGAAGTAGATGTTTTTCTGTAACTCTCTTGCTTTTTTGATGATCCAGTGGGTGTTGGCAATTTGATCTCTGGTTCCTCTGGCTTTTTTAAATACAGCTTGAGCATCTGGAAGTTCATGGTTCACGTACTATTGAAGCCTGGCTTGGAGAATTTTGAGCATTACTTTACTAGCGTGTGAGATGAGTGCAATTGTGCAGAAGTTTGAGCATTCTTTGGCATTGCCTTTCTCGGGATTGGAATGAAAACTGACCTTTTCCAGTCCTGTGCCCACTGCTGAGTTTTCCCAATTTGCTGGCATTTAATGCTATTAATTCTCTCTTAGATCTGAATTTTGCTGCATCTCATAAGTTTTGGTATGCTGTATTTCCATTTTCATTTCTCTCAAGTTTTTTTTTTTTTAATTTCTCTTTTTCTTGACCTTCAGGCTGTTTAGTAACTTGATCATCAAGTATGTGTGAATTATCCAATTTTCTTGTAATTAATTTCTGGTTTCATACCATTGTGATTGGAAAAGATGCTTGGTATAATTTCAATCTTATTAAATTCTTTAAGGCTTGTTTTTTGATGTAATATATGACTTATCCTGAATATATTCCATATATGCTTGAGAAGAATTTGTATTCTGTTGTTTTTGGATGGAAGGCCTGTTTAGTCTATTTGGTCTAATGCATTGTTTAAGTCAAATGTTTCCTTATTGATTTTCTATCAAGATGATATATCCATTAATGAAAATAAGGTGTTGACATACCTTAAAATTATTGCATTGCTTTCTATTTCTCCATTTAGATCTATTAATATTTACTTTATGTAAACCTAAGTTTCAAAATGGAGCTTGTATGATATTAGTATTGTATTAACTATGCAAAAACATCCCCTGTAAAAAATTTTGGTACATAGTAGACTAGCAGCAATCACCAAACTAATAAATTATTTTATGATAATAGAGAAAAATTATAAGATTTTCATGGAATTGGCATATATTTAAATTTAAGAAACAATATACAGTGTTAATTTATCTAGGGGCCTATAAAATCTGAAAAAGAGATAATCGTGTTAATTGAAAAGCAACAATTTACTCACATAATAGCAAGGCAACAGTTATATTGTTATAAATTTCTTATTACTATACTAAGAAGACTTATAGACATTAATTTTCATAGTACAACTTTATAACAAAACTGACATTTCAAGGTCAAAATGCTAATTGAGATTTGGGTAAATGAAAGATGTCTTATTGAAAAGAACTTTAACAATCTTGCAGATAAATTTTCTGATGTTTAAAAAATAAAATCAGAATATCAGGTTAGGGTAAAGATTAGTGGAAAAAAATGAATTTTCCCCTTAAGATCACTGTCACACATGCTTATTATGCAAATATTTTTTCCAAACTATTTTTTTACATACATTATTCTGATTAGAAATTTTATCTTTCAAATTTTAGTCAATGGTTTTCAAATTTGAGATTTCATGTGAATTACCAGAGATATTGCTTATAATGTACACTCTAAGCTAGTAGGTCTGAGGTAGGGCCCAGGTTTCTTTATTTATAAGAATCTTTTAAGTGATTTCAATGCTGGTTTTCTGAAGGCTACACACTGATTGGAGAAGACTTAGAGCAGTGGTTCTCATTTGTGTTGCATATTAATTAACTAGATGGTTTTTTAAAACTACTGGTGCCTGAACAACAAAAGCAAAAATCTACAGATGAAACTATATCCAACTCAAAAGCTTCTTCACAGTAAAAGAAACAACAAAATGAAAAGAAAACTTAAGGAATGGGTGAAAAATTTTGCTAATCATGTATCAGATAAGGGATTTTATCTAAAATATATATATAGCTGATGCAAATTAAATAATGACAACAGAAAAACAATCTGATTTAAAAATGGGTGGAATAGACATTTTTTCCAAAGAGGACATCAAAATGACTATCAGACACGTGAAAAGATGCTCAACATCACAAATCATCAGGAAAACACAAGTAAAAGCTACAGTGAAACATCTCACACCTCTTAGAATGGCTGTTGTCAATAGACAAGAGACATCAGATGCTGGCAGGGATGTACAGAAAAGGGAAACTTTATACATGTTTGGTGGGATGTGAACCAGTACAACCATTATGGAAAACAGTATGAATATTCCTTAAAAAACTAAACATAAGTCTACTACATGATCCAACAATTACACTTTTGGGTAGATACCCAAAAAAATGAAAATAGGATTTTGAAGAGAAATATTCACTTTCATGCTTATTGCAACATTATTCACAATAGCCAAGATATAGAAACAACCTAAATGTTTATCACAGAAAAAAAAATATATATATACAATGGAATATTATTGAGTTATAAGAAATTAGGCTAGTCTGCCATGTGTGGCAATATAGATGAACCTTGAGCATATTATACTGAGTGAGATAAGTCAGCTTGAGGAAGGCAAATATCGTATGGTATCACTTATATGTGAAATCTAAACATGTCAAACTCATAAAAGATAGAGTATAAGATGGTGGTTACTAGGGGATGGAGGTGGAGGGATTAAGAATGATGTTTTTAAACTTGCAAATTTTCAATAAGAAGCAAGTAAGCCATAGAGATCTAATGCACAGTATAATGAATATAGACAACAATATTGTACCACAATCATCAAACTTGCTGAGAGACTGAAAATTAATTATCCAACCACTAACAAGAACGGATAATTATGTGATGTGATAAAGGCCCTAAATATTGCTGCACCAGCAATCATACTGCAGCATATAATTGTACCAACTAAACACTTTGTACACCTTAAATTTACATGATGATATATGTCAAATATAGTCAATTAAAAATGGGCCCATTTCAGCTGTAAACATAGATACAGAAGTCCTAAATAAAATATTTGCTAATTAAATTTTTGAAAATACCCACTGGTACCTGACTCTCATTGTAAGTCATTTTGATTTAATATGTATATGATATTGCTTGGATATTGTGACTCTTTAAAAGTTTCAAATGTTTACAATAGGCAGCAAATTGGTGAAAACACCAATTTAGGATATGTTTAAAATTTTGCATACACATTTTCTTCACAAAATGTAAGTTATTTATTGTCATTACTTTCATTTATTAGTTGTATTTGTAGCATGACTATGAATCAATATTTAGATAAAGCAGTAAATATGAATTAATCCATGATATTTCATAAAAAATGTACATAAGTGATGAAAGTACATATTATATTGTGACTCTTTCATAGTGACTGTACAGGGAAATATATGTTAATTTGACTAATAAAGTGTAGCTTACTAAAAATATTACGTCTGCACATACACATGTACACACAAATAGCTATTACACAGAATATCAGCTGTTGACTGGAAATTAAAAGGAAAGCCATTTCTCTTGTATCAAGTTACTCGGGCACTGACAACCTTACCTTTCCCCACCTACACCACCTTCTTCAGATGTTTACATCAAACTAGTGAAACAATCGTGCCAGAAGCAGGGGGCTAGAGTGGTTTACAGGATGGTTGCTAGGGAAACCAAACACTGGGTTGTGATACAAAGCCAACTCCTTCCTCCTCGGCAGTTTCAGTTTATGGGCACTCTTTAATTTGAAGCAGGAAAACGTCATATTTCCTTCGGCTTCCTATTGCTAAGTCTATATAGGGCTGAGGTTTTGAACTGGGAAATCCATGAATGAGTTCCAGGAAGAGTGTAAATATGATACAAACAATTTAAAAAGGATAGAAGTCATTGCATCTCATTACATCCTTAAATGTGTATGGGAATCACTAAATTTTAAGAACCACCTCTTTAGAGGGATAAGAGCTGTTTCACAGACATGGATCCTGAAGCATAAGAAAGCAAAATGAACATTTCTGGTAGAAATATATATATATATATTTTCCTACTTTATCCTTGAATGGTAAACTTAGCTATTGTTGTGAGCTTTTATTCAAAAATATTTGCATGGATACTTATAGCCTAAGGACAATCATCTAGTTGATTACTCTAGTGTGAATATAGCCAGCGGACGTCTAGAAAAGAGAACTTCTCTGTCACATACACCTTAAAAATCTCTTTTTCCCGCCTGTCATTTGTTATGTTTATAATTCTTCCAAAGTTCTGCTTTATTTCCTTTCAACCAAATACAGAATTTATTTTGTAGGGAAAAAAGCCCACTTTAATGCTGAGTCCAAAATCTGTTTACTTATAATTGTTATTCTATTTCAAAAGAGGTCATCAATGCATTAAATATTTAGACGAGTGTGGGCACCCAACAGGCTTTAATACTACACAGCAGGGCTTTTCTCTGGGATAGTGCAGATGAGGCCACTCTTTTTCAGGATCTTACCAATAAATGAAAGTGGACCCAACTGAGGGTAGAAAGTGAGGTGGGGAAATTGCTATTATTATTAATTTTAGATGTGCTTTCTGTTCTCTTCTTGTTATCAAGCATGAATACAAGAAAGATCAAATGAGGACACATCACAACATCTTGACAAAGCCAAATCTGCCATCCACAAATGAATAATAACTTAGAAATTAAATATAAACACTTTAAACACAAATTTCAAATAAAACATGCCAGCCATCATTTGTACTTTACATTATTCTATCAGTCTCAACCCCCAAAATATTTTTTAATTGTAAGGATACAAATAATGTATTAAAACAGGTTTTTATAATAATAGCTTTAGAATTTATTCATTTATTTGTGTGTCCTTTACAAAGTTAAAGAAGTTCCCTTCTAAGGTTGTTGAGAGTTTTTATCAAAAATGGAGGTTTTACTTTTTATTTATTCATTTATTTATGCTTACTGAAATATAGTTGTCATGCAATATTATGTTAGTTTGAAGTATGTTACAGTGATATGAACTTGACAGACATTATAAAATTATCACCAAGGTCTAACAGCTCTTGGCCCCCATACAAGTCATTACAATATTATTGATAGATGCTGTATTTTATGTATCTGTGGCTTATTTATTTTATAACTGGAAGTTGAAAATAAATTTAAATGATTTAAAGTATTTTTTTGCATTCTTTTAAAAAATTTACTGGAATCTAAAATACAATATGAATCAACATATCTATGAAACAGACTCATAGAACAGACCAGTGGAGGCCAAAGGGGAGGAGGGGTAGAAAAGGATTGAAAGTATGGGATTAACAGATGCAAACTATTATGTACAGGATGGATAAGCAACAAGCCTCCCTGCCATGGAATTCCTCTGCCCATGGAATTTTCTAGGCAAGAATACTGGAGTGGGGTGCCATTTCCTACTCCAGGGATTCTTCCCGATACAGGGATAGAATCCGTGACATTTCCATCTCATACTCTGGCAGGTGGATCACCTGGACAACATATTAAAAAGCAGAGACATTATTTTGCCAACAAAGGTCCATCTAGTCAAGGCTATGGTTTTTCCAGTGGTCATATACATATGTGAGAGTTGGACTACAAAGAAAGCTGAGTGCTGAAGAATTGATGCTTTTGAACTGTGGTGTTGGAGAAGACTCTTGAGAGTCCCTTGGACTGCAAGGAGATCCAATCGGTCCATTCTACAGGAAATCAGTCCTGAATATTCATGGGAAGGACTGATGCTGAAGCTGAAACTCCAGTACTTTGGCCACCTGATGTGAAGAACTGACTCACTAGAAAAGACCCTGATGCTGGGAAAGATTGAAGGCAGGAGAAGAAGGGGATGACAGAGAATGAGATGGTTTGATGGCATCACAGACTCGATGGATATGAGTTTGAGCAAGCTCCAGGAGTCAGTGATGGACAGGGAAGCCTGGTGTGCTGTAGTCCATGGGGTCGCAAAGAGTTCAAGACTGAGAGACTGAACTGACCTGACCTGAGTGCCACCTGGGAAGCCTTATTGTACAGCATACTGAACTATATTTAATATCTTGTGATAAACTATAGTAAAAAGAATATGAAAAAAAGTATATTTGTATAACTGAGTCACTTTGCAATTCAACAGAAATTAACTCAAGAACATTTTAATAAAATTTAAGATATATTTTAAGAGAGGAGGGAATTTATCTGCCTTGAATCTCAACCTGCATTTAATTATATTTGATATAAAATCTCAATATTTATTTTCAAAAAATTGTCTGGATTTGCTATTTAAATAAGGCAAATGCACTTGTTTCTTGGAACTTCTCATTAGATACTATTTAGAAAATATGTTGATGTATGGCAAAACCAATACAATATTGTAAAGTGATAAGCCTCCAATTAAAATAAATAAATTTAAATTAAAAAAATAAAATAAATGGGCCTTGAATAAAAAAAAAAGAAAATGTGATAAGGTTAAAACACTTCAATGTTGCTCTTTTGTTGCTATTGTTTAGCTGCTCAGTTATGTCTGACTCTTTGCAACCCCATGGACTGCAGTGTGCCAGGCTTCCCTGTCCTTCACTGTCTCCCAGATTTTGCTCAAGCTCATGTCCACTGAGTTGGTGACACCAGCTAACCATGTTATACTCTGTTGCCCCCTTCTCCTCTTGCCCTCAATCTTTCCCAGCATCAGCATCTTTTCCAGTGAGTTGGCTCTTCACATCAGGTGGCTAAAATGTTGGGGCTTCAGCTTTAGCATCAGTCCTTCCAATGAATATTCAGGGTTGATTTCCTTTAGAATTGATTGGTTTGATCTCCTTGCTGTCCAAGGGACTCTCAAAAGTCTTCTCCAATATGGTAGTTCGAAAGCATCAATTCTTTGGCATTCAGCCTTCTTTATGGTTTAACTCTTATATCCATACAAGACTACTGGAAAAATGATAGCTTTGACTATACAGACCTTTGTTGTGACTCTTCACTAAACTTTATGTTTCTTATCTGAACTCTTCTCTTTCTTAAAAAAGATGGTACTAAAGACCCTATCTTTTGTAGAGGAACCAAGGGGGATGACCTGTCTTGATGACTCCCTGAGATGAGCCTTAGTGTCCAGGATGCACCCACAAGACATATTTATCAACTCTCTCTCTCATTTTCTTGGCACTGTGTTAAATTCCTGATTCAATGCTATGTTTAAGCCTATTAAATCAATCTATGATTTTACTGCCAGGTTACAATGGTTTCATTTGTTTGGTTGCTTCTGATTTTCCTCCCCTAAATTTCAAAGACTTTTCCCTATTTTTTCTGTGAAATAACAAACTGAGTCAATGGATAAAAATATTTTAGAACTGGATGCTTGGGGCTGGTGCACTGGGACGACCCAGAGGGATGGAATGGGGAGGGAGGGGGGAGGAGGGTTCAGGATGGGGAACGCATGTATACCTGTGGCGGATTCATTTTGATATTTGGCAAAACTAATACAATTATGTAAAGTTTAAAAATAAAATAAAATTAAAAAACAAAAACAAACAAACAAAAATATTTTAGAACTCTAAGCCTCTTTGTAATTCCCAAGATTTTCATTTAAATATAATTGTATGTGTTAGCACAAAAACCAATCAAGGATGTTTAAATCAACCCTAATTCACATCATCACTAGACATCTAAAAAAATAAGATAATAGATATCTTGTTGTCTTTAGAAGATACTCAACCATTCAATGTTTTCTACAAATGTGTACTGTTCTACTTCGGAAAACACTTGTCTGAATTGCCAAGGACTAAAAGCTATTCATTGCAGAGATATGTGAGGGTTGTGGTTAGATGTTTTCAACATGTATTTTAATTTATTCCAGCATTAGAGAAAAAAGTTTGTAAAGAAGTTAGTTTTCAAGGTGATAGAAAAAATTAGATTGAGTCACTCTTATTTTATTTAAATCCACTGTCTACTTCAGAAAATGTATTAATATATAGTTTTGGAAAAATGTTTGAGTAAAATTTGTTTAATATGATTTTAAAAAATGTGAGAACAACTCTTGAATGAGAGTGAAAAATGACTCAAATAACTCACATAACAAATATTACTATGTCACAAATTTTACTGATTATCTGTAACTTCTGAGCTATGTGACACTGAACAATTTATCTAAACTTCAGGTATAATTCTGACTTTGAATATGAAGAAAAGTAACAGCACCTTCATCATGGCATTGTGAGGATGAAATAAATCAATTCATGTCAAGTGCTTGGGGCAATGTGCACTCAATACATATACAGTGGTGATAACGTATTTTATTGTTATATGATTATAGCTATATTATGACTATTACTAATGTGGCTATTTCAATACAGCTAAGATGATGGTGACTCATTTTATACAAGCTGTAATAAAGTCCAAGAGTGACAAAGTATAGTAATTTTAGTTAGGGAGCTTCCCCGGTGTCTCAGCAGTAAAGAATCCACCTGCGATGCAGGAGACACAGGAGACACGGGTTTGATCTCTGGGTTGGGAAGATCCCCTGGAGTAGGGCTTGCAACTCAATCCAGTGTACTTGCAGGAAAATTCCAAGGACAGAGGAGCCTGGCAGGTGACAGACTATAGGATCGCAAAGAGTCATGACTGAAGCAGCCGAAGCGACTAAGCACAGCATGCACACACAATTTTAGTTAAAGGTACAGATATTTCTCAAAATTCTCCAAGCCAGGCTTCAACAGTATGTGAACCGTGAACTTCCATATGTTCAAGCTGGATTTAGAAAAGGCAGAGGAACCAGAGATCAAATTGACATCTGTTGGATCATCGAAAAAGCAAGAGTGTTCCAGAAAAAAACATCCATTTCTGCTTTATTGACTATGCCAAAGTCTTTGACTGTGTGGATCACAGCAAACTGTGGAAAATTCTGAAAGAGAGAGAAATATTAGACCACCTGACCTGCCTCTTGAGAAATCTGCATGCAGGTCAGAAAGCAACAGTTAGAACTGGACATGGACAACAGACTGGTTCCAAATCAGGAAAGGAGTATGTCAAGGCTGTACATTGTCACCCTGCTTGTTTAACTTATATGCAGAGTACATTATGTGAAATAATAATGTACAATCAATAATAATAAACACATATTATTATTTCACAGGCTGGATGAAGCACAACCTGCAATCAAGATTGCCAGGAGATGTGTCAATAACCTAAGATAAGCAAATGACACCACCCTTATGGCAGAAAGCTGAGAAAGAGGAGAGTGAAAAAGTTTGCTTAAAACTCAACATTCAGAAAACTAAGATCATGGCATCCAGTCCTATGACTTCATGGCAAATAGATGGGGAAATGATGGAAACAGTGAGAGATTTTATTTACTTGGGCTCCAAAATCATTGCAGATGGTGACTGCAGCCATGAAATTAAAAGATGCATGCTCCTTGGAAGAAAAGCTATGACCAACCTAGACAGCATATTAAAAAGCAGAGATATTACTTTGCCAACAAATGTCCATCTAGTCAAAGCTATGGTTTTTCAAGTAGTCACGTAAGGATGTGAGAGTTGGACTATAAAGAAAACTGAGCCGAAGAATTGATGCTTTTGAACTGTGGTGTTGGAGAAGACTCTTGAGAGTCCCTTGGACTGCAAGGAGATCAAACCAGTCAATCCTAAATGAAATCAGTCCTGAATATTCATTGGAAGGACTGATGCCAAAGCGAAGTTGAAGCTCCAATACTTTGGCCACCTGATGCGAAGAACTGACTCATTGGAAAAGACCCTAATGCTGGGCAAAATTGAAGACAGGAGAAGGGAACGACAGAGGGTGAGATGATTGGATGGCATCACCGGCCTGATGGCCATGAGTTTGAGCAAGCTCTGGGAGTTGGTGATGGACAGGGAAGTCTGGCGTGCTGCAGTTCATGGAGTTGCAAAGAGTGGGACATGACCGAGAGACAACTAAACTGAACTGAGCATATGTTTCTATTTCTACCCAACCAAGATTGCTGTTTTATTCTTAACACCCACCAGTGCCAACACTTGTGATATAAATACTGTGAGTGACAGTTTATAAAGCACACATAATAATCTCATTTAGCCTTCACAACAATTTGTATGTATAAAGTTATTAGTCTAGAAATGAGGAATCCAAAGCTTTAAATTATTGAGACGTTGCCTCAAGTTCAATCATAGTGAATAATAAAACTAAAATCAAAACCAGAGTCCTTCTATGAGGCTGGCAGTATTCTGATATCAAAGCCAGACTAAGAAACCATAAGGAAGAAAACTGTGAGACAACATAAGTATATAAATATATCTCATTTAATGCAGGTGCGTGCATGCTCAGTCACTGAACTGTGTCCGACTCTTTGTGAACCCATGGACTGTAGCCCACCAGGCTCCTCTCTACCTGGAATTTTCCAGGCAAGAATACTGGAGTGGGTTGCCATTTCCTTCTCCAAGGGATCTTCCCAACCCAGGAATTGAACCCAGGTCTCCTGCATTGCCAGTCAGATTCTTTCCCACTGAGCCACTAGGGAACCCCAATACAGATGCAAAAATCCTCAACAAAATATAAGCAAACTGAACTCATGAACTATGAAAGATATAGCATGAACAAGTGGGATTCACCCCAGGAATATAAGATTGGTTCAGCTTAACGACTGTAATAGACCATAGCAATAGTTGTATAGTGCAAAAAATTCCACAGATGATCATCTCAAGAGATGTAGAAAGTCAACCAAGTCCAATATATTGTCATGAGAAAAATATCCAACAAACAAGGGATAGAAGGGAAATTCTTCAGTTTCACAAAGAGCATCTATGAAAACCCACAGGTAGTGTTGAAAGACTGAAATCTTTCCCTTAAGACCAGGAAAAAGGCTGAGTTCCACTTTCACCTATTCTCGTCAGCACTGTATAGCAATTACTTGCTAGTTAGACATGAAAACAAAGCAAAATACATCCAGATTGGAAAGGAAGAAGTAAAACTATTTTTGGCAGATGATATCATCTTATACATAAAAAACTCCGAAGATTTTACACACATAAAATCACTAGAGTTCATGATGAGTCCTTCAAAGTTACAGGATATAAAATCAATATGCAAAAATCTGTTGTGTTTGTATACACTATCAACGAGCAATCTGGAAATGGAATTTAAAAAGCAAGTCCATTTACAACAGCATTAGTATGAATAAAATGATTAGGAATAAATTTAACCAGGGACATGCAAGTTGTATTGACTGAAAAATATAAAACATTGTTGAAAATAATTTTTAAAGGCCTAAATAAGAGATAATCTGTGTTTATTGGAGGACTTAATACTATTAAGATGGCAATATTCTGTAAATTACCCTACAAATCCAAATTCAACACAATCTCTATAAAAATCCAGTTGTCTTTTTTTCAGACATGGACAAGTTGATCCTAAAATTCATAGGGACCTGCAAGCAATCTTGAATAGCCAAAATAATCTTGAAAAGGAAGGTAAAAATTGATGGGACTCACATTTCTCTATTTTGAAACACACTATGAAGCTATAGGATTTAAAACATTGCAGTATTGGTAAAAGAATAGACGTACAGATCAATGCAATATAATTGAAAGGCTAAAAATGAACCCTTATATGTCTATGGCCAATTGATTTTCAACAAAGGTGCCCAAAGTGTTTAATGTTTAAAAGAGAGTTTTTTTTAAATAAGTAGTGCTGGGTCAACTAGATATCCATATGCAGAAAAAAGAAGAAAAAGAAAAAAATTAATTTGAACCCTTTTCTTATGCCATATATGAACATTAACTCACATAAATCAAAGACCTAGATGTATGCCCTAAACAATAAAAATCTCCATAGGAAACATAGGTGTAAATCTTTAGGACCTTTGATTAGACAGTATGATACCAAAGGTAAAATAACAAAAGAAAACATGAATAAAATAGACTTCATCAAAATTAAAGATGTTTTGCATCAAAGGACACTATCAAGAATGTGAACATACAACCCACAGAATAGGAAACAAATATTTGCAAATCAAGTTTCTGATAAAGGTCTAGTAACCAGAATATATTTTTTAAATGCTTACAATAATAAAAATACAAATTTTCAGATAGGCAAATAATTCCGATAGATTTTTTTTTTCAAAGAAGATACACAAATGGCCAACAAGAATATGAAAGAATGCTCTAAATCATTAGGGGAATAGAAATCAAACTTACAATGAGATACCACTTAACACCCACCAGGACAGTTAAAAAATCTTTTTCTAAGGCAAGTATTGGTAAGGTTGTGAAGTAATTAGTCAACTTATACATTGCTAGTGGTAATGTAGAAGAGTATAACCACTTTGGAAAACAGTCTGGTAATTCCTCTAAAAGTTAAATATACAATTACCACGTAAAACAATAATTCTACTCCTAGGTATATATCTCAGAGAACTGAAAGCAGAAGTTAACACAAAAACTTGTATGTGGATTTCATAACAGAATTACAACAGCCAAAAAGTGAAAAAAATCAACTGCTGAATGAGTAAATAAAATGTGATATATCCATACAATGGATTGTTGTTCAGCTATTAAAAATACTGATATATGCTACAATATGGATGAACCTCGAAACTATTATGCTAAATGAAACAAGGCAGAAACAAAAGCCCACATATTCTGTGACCTCTTTCCTAGGAAATTTCCAGAATAGTTAAATCCAGTTGCCAGCATTTAGGAAGATTGGTGAATGAGAGATTATGGGGTTTCTCTTTGGGGTGATGGGCTCATTCTGGGGTTAGGTAGTGGTGATGGTTGAACCAAATGAGAAGTATATTATTGATAAAAATCCCCCGAGTTGTACACTTTAGAAAGGTAGGTATTTCACTGGCAGTCTCTTTCTTGGTTAGACAATCATCAGAGTACTTGCAGGTAACAGACTCTTCTCATAAAACGGTGCCCATAAAAGTGCTTGCCTAGAATGAGCAAGCACTCCAAAAGTTACAGTCTGTACCTTTGTATTGGAGTATAACTGCTTTACAATATTGCGTTAGTTTCTTCTATACAACAAGATGAACCAGCTATATGTATACATAAATCCTGTCCCACCTGACCTCCCTCCCACTTCTCCCATCCCACTTATCTAGGTCATCACAGAGCACTGAGCTGAGCTCCTTGTGTGATAAAGCAGGTTCCTGGTGGGAATGTAAATTGATACAGCCACTATGAAGAACAGTATGAGAGGCCCTTAAAAAACTAAAAACAGAACTACCATTTTATTGTTGTTTTTCAGACACCAAGTCATGTCCAACTCTTCGCAACCCCATAGACTGCAGCAGACCAGGCTTCCCTTCACTATTTCCCAGAGCTTGCTCAAACTCATGTCCACTGAGTTGGTGATGCCATCCATCTCATTCTTTGTCACCCCCTTTTCCTCCTGCCCGCAATCTTTCCTTTCAACAAATAAGCTCTTTCCATCAGGTGACCAAAGTATTGACACTTCAGCATCAACATCAATCCTTCCAACGTTGGTTGAACGTTCCAACGGTTGAACGCTGAACATTCAGCGTTGGTTTCCTTCAGGATTGACTGGTTTGATCTCCTTCATGTCCAGGGGACTCTCAAGAGTCTTCTCCAGCACCACAGTTCAGAAGCATCAATTCTTTGGCTCTCAACATTTTTATGGTACAACACTCACATCCATACATGACTACTAGGCAAATCATAGCTTTGACTGTACAGAACTTTCTTGGCAAAGTGATGTCTCTGCTTTTTAATATGCTGTATAGATTTGTCATAGCTTTCCTTTCAAGGAGCAAGTATCTCTGAATTTCATGGCTGCTGTCCCCTTCTGCAGTGATTCTGGAGCCCAGGGAAATAAAATCTGTCCATGTTTCCACTTTTACCCTTTCTATTTGCTGAGAAGTGATGGGACTGGATTTGTAACAAATTCAATAAATGCTTTTTTTAATGTAAAAAAGATACAAATTAACTTTTTTTTAAAGAGTTACTCCTAATAATATCACATCATCAGAAGCCCCGTTCATCGTTTTTATCTGAAAATGTATTTCTAGATTCCCTGAGACTCAAAGATTTTTCCAGAAAGCTCTAGCTCAAGGCCACAGTGTTTGAAGCCTAGAGATATCAGATAACATCCTGCAAACCTAAGGCATTTATTTCCAGAATCTGTCAGCTCAACATAGTCACTACTAAGAATGCTCCAACTTGAAATAATGAATTTTTATTTCTTGAGATAAAATAAAAATTTTCATTCTGACAGAAGCAATGGAAGGAAAGCAGCTTGCTTTCAAATACTGAGAAGTCAATAGTGGAACACCTCTCTTTTCCTTTCTTTAGTTTAATCTTTAAAATACACAGAGAAACAGACACATAAACTTCAAACATACTATTATGTAGTCAGCCTTCCTCAAGGCAGTACTAAAGAAAGATGCTTACATCTGGATGATGTCTGTTCGGGCAGTTAAATTTTAAAATAATTCTCACCTCTCCACACTCCCCACAACTGCTGCCTTCATTTTGAAAGCAGGATGAAACTTCCACCTACCAGCCCTCACCTTCAGATCCACCCTTCTCCAATCCAGTCTCCACAGCAGTGCCAACGCGGATTGTACAAGCCTGACCTTGCTCACCTTGCCTGGTTTTGCCCCCACACTCTGTGTTTTCCCGTCTCCATGCATGGCTGTTCCCTCTGCCTGAACACTTCCTGTCCTTAACCACTTAGATATCTTCTCCTTCTCTCCAAGGGGTCAGCTCAAGAGTGACTTTCCCTGTGGGGGACCATCCATTCAGTTCTCTCCAAGTGAAATTAGGTGTTCTTTATGACACTCTCACAGAGTGATCCTATAATTACAATGCTTCTAATTCACCATTGGACTATGAGATCATTGAGGCTGGACTATGTCTTATTGATCATTATGTCCTAGCTCTTAGTGATGTGCTCCTTGGCACATACAGATATTCAGAAGCATTTATTGAAATGGATCCATAATGTCATTTTAGGGCTGCAAAAAGTATGGAAGATTTGGGACAGCCTATACAATCTGAGATCTCTGAGCAACATAGCTACAACCACTGAAAGAACCAAAAAATCTGATTTAGAGATTTATTTTCCTTTACTTTCTCATTTTTAATATATTCAGGCTAGCAGCAAAGCTAAATAAAAGTGAGAAAAAATTAAGCTGGGTAGTTAATTGGGATTACTCAGATTATTGTGATCTACACTTTTTAAGGAAATGTGTTAACACTTAGAGTAATAACAAATAATATTCACATCATGAGATCATATAGTTTAAAATTTTATTCAGCATACATTTTTCAGATAATTTTCTATATACCAGACACTGTTCTAAAAATATCAATTCATTTAATTCTTATAGCAGCCTTAAGAGGTCATCATGACAAACTTGGAACTTTCTTTACTGTCTTGTGATATTGGCCTGACTCCTTCTCCCTATACCCAGCAGAAAGATTTGGAAATGAAGAAAATAATATCAACAGAGCAAAAAATTCTTTTCAAATATCCTAAAAGATATCCAAAGATCTAATGAAGGAGGTCATATCAAAATGAGTATTGTAATATTCAGCATCTCTAATGTGCTTGCAAAAAGATAAAACAAATGATAACTTGAATATTTTAGTAAATTTTTGTATGACATTGGGGTATTGCATATTTAAAATAAATAACCTGATAAACCCTGAACAGCAGGGTTCCAGAAACGGAATCCTTACAGGATCAAGATAAATCCAGGCTCATCATAGCATAAAGCAGGCATCAGAACAAAATCTTAAAGACATTCTCGTTTCTCCTTATTGACACTTTTAGTAAAGAGTGATGATTGATTGTAGGTAGAATATTTAAAAAGAGCATATGGAAGTACTGACAGGTTAAAGTGCCACCCAGTGAAAGCTAATGGCACTGAATACAATGGAATAGCACATGATGCCCATATTCATGGAACATCAATCGCAAGGAATTTGCAGAGGTTAATGAATAGAGGTTGAAACTAAAGTTACAGCAACTTTTCCCATTTTGAAAAGATTAATACAGGGAAGTGGGAAATATAGATATCATTAAATCAGAGGAACACATATCACAGGATCACGTTAGCAGATTTGTATCAGTGACCATGAACGAAGCCACAGAAGGCCTGCTTGTCAAATTTACTGATGACATCAGCATTCAATAAGATTTTGTTAAGCCTCAAATTAGCAAAATTAAATTAATTTATGCCTTTACCATTTGGGTAACATGTCACCTCTTCACTCAGGTCTTGTCAACCATCTATTCCTAACGTGGACTTTGGAATTCTCCACTCACTTCATCAGTTTGATTTTCATTATGGCATTTATCCTTCCTCATAATTATCTTAAGTATTTACTGGTATTTATTTATTTCTTGAGTATTTGTTCAAATATTATTTATTTCTTAAGTATTTTTATTAAGTATTTATAAAAGCATAAACCTTGTTCAACTTGTGTCACTGATTGAAATAAAAGCACCAAGTAAATATTTGTCCAAAAAATACCTATCTATTCATTTCTCTTAAAAATAAATTTGACTAGTGCAGATTGGAAAAATACCACAATAGTATTTCTTGTGAAACATGACACACATTGAATAATAAAAGCATTAGGCTGAGATCAGAAGACTGTTGTCACTGATACCTCACTCGACATTTCATAAATCACTTCATTTCTCCAGGAACAGTTTTCTCATGTATAAAACTGGGCCAACAATAGCCAGCCTCTCAGGGGTTTTTACATTTATGTGCATTAAAGAATTTTGTAAACTGTAAAGTACAGAACATATATGAAGAATTATAATTGGGGTGGGATAGGGATCTTAACTAAACACTGCTGCTGCTACTGCTAAGTCGCTTCAGTCGTGTCCGACTCTGTGCGACCCCATAGACGGCAGCCCACCAGGCTCCCCCAACCCTGGGATTCTCCAGACAAGCACACTGGAGTGGGTTGTCATTTCCTTTTCCACGCATGAAAGTGAAAAGTGAAAGTGAAGTCGCTCTGTCGTGTCTGACTCTTAGCGACCCCATGGACTGCAGCCTACCAGGCTCCTCCGTCCATGGGATTTTTCCAAGCAAGAGTACTGGAGTGGGGTGCCATTGCAGATATGAATTAACAATGTCTTGTGACTTTTGAAAGAATTGGTTACAAACATTGGTTTCATCCAAAGAATAGTTTAGATTTTGTACTGGCAAAACAGATTACTGCATCTCCTCCTAGTTGCATACTTTGCAAGACATTGACAGTTGTCCTAAGAAAAGGCCAAGGTAGGTTGTGGAGATAGTGTCTCTTGAACAACAATGAGAATAATTGTGGAAATAGTGAAAAAGGAAGCATGGAAGGGGATGGTGGGAATTGTGATGCTTATTTTGGGTATGTGAAGGATTGTCATGTGGAAGATATATTGCAAGTAAAGATGCAATAAGAGGCAAACTAGGAATTAGGAATGAAAAATTGAGAAAGACAAATGCCGGTTTAATGTAAGGAAGAGTTTTCTAAGCTTTAGAGCAGTCACATGATGATGGAGGTAGTAAATTGTGGTGGTCACATCCAAACTAGGTGGAGAACATTATCAGAAGGCTTTTAATATTAGACTGAAGCTCAGGCTAGATGATTCCAAGGTCCTACCCAAGTCCAGCATTGTAATTGATCCAATGCAATACTCCTATCATGATTATTGAAAGTGAAAGGGTCATGAACTCAAGCTCTGACAAATCCCCAAGTGCTACTCTTGGAGACAAAATCAACCCATGAGAGAATGGCAGGTGACACCAGTCCTGAGTCAATGAGAAGAAAGAGCAGCCAGGGTGTGGGGTTCCCCAGAGAGCTCATGGCTGCGTGGGCACCACTCCATCCTACAGTTGTGTGTTGTCCTCTAGTCACTAAGTCATAGCCCACCAGGCTCCTCTGTCCATGGGGTTTCCCAGGCAAGAATACTACTGGATTGGGTTGCCATTGCCTTCTTCCAGGGATCTTCATGACCCAGGGGTTGAACCACTCTCCTGCATTGGCAGGTGGATACTCTACCACTAAGCCACTAGGGAAATCCACGTCCTACTGAGAATCCCTTTAATGTTGTGGGTTATTGCCCTTCAAGGATTTGCTGCTATATTCCACGAGACACTTGCTGTTGCAAAGACGGATTCCAGTTATATACATCTATCCTTCAATTCAAAAATGATCTCCAGCTCGTTTGAGGAGCAGGGAGGAGGAGAGGAGGAGATACCTCAAAGATACAGCAAGTGCCACGTTGGCAAAGCCAAGCAAATGTTGCCTGAAACGACTTTTGCATCCCCCAACTTGAGGAACACAGTGACTGCCCTTCATCCCTTTCTATTTAAGTGTCCCACACAAAAACATAGGCACATCCTATGTTAACCCTCTATTGCCAAGCTTCATGTCCAGAGATCTATACTTGAGACATGAAAGGTGGGGGGAGTAGAAAAGAGGGAGATGGAGCTCACGGAGACACAGGTTGACATCGTTGTCATGATTTTTTTTTTTCCTACTTTAGTCCTAGCTCCCCTGGGCGCGGGAGGAGGCTGTGGGCTGCGGACTCCGCGCTGAAACCAGAAGTCATTGAGCCAGAGCCCAGGGAGCGTCCCCTCCCGGTATCCCTGCTGCAGCCTCCGGCTGGTCCCTGGATGCTCAGCCTCGCTGCCTCCTGGGGCAGCATCTCCTCCAAAGACAGCCCTGCCGCCGCCGCACCGGGTGCCCGGTGGGCGCGAGACTCCGAGGCATTGGCTCCGTAACTTTTCACGTCATTTTCTGCTCCGGATCCCCTGGTAGCCGGTCCGCGCCTCCTCCCGCCTCAGAGCGCGGCGCCCATGGGGCAGGGGCCGAGCCGCTTGCAGCACTGAGTGGACCCGGGCTGGAGCCAGGGATGTCCGGCACCAAACTGGAGGACTCCCCCCCTTGTCGCAACTGGTCATCGGCTCCGGAGCTGAATGAAACTCAAGAGCCCTTTTTAAACCCCACCGACTATGACGACGAGGAATTCCTGCGGTACCTGTGGAGGGAGTACCTCCACCCCAAAGAATACGAGTGGGTCCTGATCGCCGGCTACATCATCGTGTTCGTGGTGGCGCTTATTGGGAACGTCCTGGGTGAGTGTCGCTCCGGGCAGCCCCCATGGGGGCCGCCAAGTCCACGCGCCCGGAGCTGTCAATACCCCTCCTCCCCGCAGGGATGCATACAAAGAGGTCGCTGCTCTTGGGGTGGGGTTATTATTATTATTATTTTTCAACAGAAGTTTTCGGATTTTAGGAACCAGAACTGAGCCCTAGAATGGTGATCCTTTATTTCTGCAGGGAGGCGCGGGGAGCCGCGCTGCCTTTGCGATCACCTGGGTTCCCAGCGCCAGAAGAGGGGCAGGGCTGTCCAGGTGAATGTGCCCGAGTGTGGGGGCAGTCAGTCATCATTTTGTGTCACGTGGCCGTGGCCGGGTGTTTGGGGGTTCCTGGGGGGGAGGTCAGTCTGGCAGGATGCGAAGCTGTGTCCCTAAGGGACAAGCTCTCCTGGGCTGGGGGAGTCATAAAAGATTTGTGAGCCCAGTACACTGTCCTTTGGCGAGAGAGAGGGTTGAGGCTCTGTCTAAAGGTGGTAACGAAAGGGCAGGGAGTGGGGACGGAGGCAAAGCAGGGAGGTGTGCTCATGCACAGAAGCTGAATTAAAAGGGACCCATGCCGCTGGGAGCAAGCAAGAAGGAGGAGGGGCCTCTGAGAAAAGTACCAGGGCGATCGCGATCATTCATCCATCCATCTACCCCATCCATTCATTCATTTATCTACGGTACGCATGTATTTTCCAGAGCATGCTCCGTTTCCAGGCTCGGGAAATATTTGCAACTGATTTTTTCACCCCCAAAGCTGAGACTAAGCTTAGTGCTAGGTTCTCACTGTTCCTCTCTGTCTAGGTTTATATGTAAACATACATTTCTTCGTCCACTTTACACCTCTGCACAATTTTTGAGGGTTGGGTGGGGGGAGTGCAGTGGCGAGATGGTGGCTGTGGTGATGGAGTTTATTAGGGCAGCTGGAAACCGACTTTTTTAAAAAAGCAGCTTTGGAAGTGAGGGTGGACTACACATGAATTGTGAATGGAAGGAGCGTCTACCTTGATGAATGGAGAGAGAGTGGGAGGTGTTTAAGTGCAGAGGGCAGTGTGGAGGGAATCTCTGTGGAAAATGACAAGAGAGAAGCTAGGCTAGGAGAAGATGCTCTTGATTTTGAGGCTCTTCGCCTCAAAAAGGCGGAAAAGGTGAGTGAGGTGGAATAGGCTGGGAGGCACTGAAATCCAAAACATAGACTTTGTAACTGCAATGGAGGCTGATAAGAGACTTACTAGGCTCTCAGCACCAGCTTGATTTTAACCTTCTCTCCCCAAGGGTGTCAGTCTGGTAAGAAGCATCCAATGTAGTCCCTCACCTATTCAGGGGCAGAGTAGCTGATAGGTGACTGGAAGGCATTCCTCAGAGCTGGTAGATTATTATTTGATAAGAAAGATAAGAACCCCCTGAAAACTTTAGTTGGCCCCATCTACATGTTCTTTCAGCCTGTTTTAATTTTGGTGCTGTTTTTAAAGGCAAACATAAAGGGAATCTTTTGAGGATGCATGTTAGGTAGATGGAGGTGGAAATACACATTATTAGGGCTATCTGTTGTAAGGATAAATCTGTTAATCATAATGCTATGCTTTTCTTGTTTCCCTTCTTGTTATCTATCCTTAAAACTACAACAATTAGGATATATGGCTACTAGCAGAGCAACATTTTACTGCATTATGCTAATACTTAATGATAAGTGAATAATCAAAATTGAACATCTATTGAGTACCTACTGTGTGCCAGACACCTTCATATATGCTGTCTCACTTAAAGCTAAGAGTAACCTGCATTTGACAGAAGAAGCAAGACTTAGAGAAATGAAATGAGTTTTTAAGGAACTTGATTCAGATTTGGTTCCATTTCTTCTGACCTAGGTCCAGAATTCTCCACTGTTATTCCACTCTAGATTTAGAAACCATATAGAGAATGAATTCTTTGCTCCTGGTATCTGCAAGCCTACTGAATGCATTTCCTGTTTTCCTCTGCATCTAAGTTCACTGTTAATAAATTACCACGAAGGGTTAATTATTCGGTCATTCTCTCCAACAGAAACCCACCCGGAGAGGAACTTTATTGCATTGCAGTAAAATTTTGACGTTTTGGAGAATGGCTACAAATCACAACTATTTTTTTTCAGGCTTAACCTCTGTGGTAAAATTTGCTCCTTTTTACTGTTATGTTACTCTAGCTTGAACAGACCTGTGATGCATTATCTTTGTATCCTAATTGCATAGTTTAGGGGTGCGTGTTGGCTAGTCTGAGGAGTGTTTTAGTCTCAATAAGGAAACACCTGTACAGTAAGGCTGCTTGTTTGGTCACACCAAGGCAGACAGCACTGTCCACATCCCTAAGAGCTGAAACGGCCAATTTTATTCAGCGTAAAACAAATAAACAAACAAAAAAGACATACAAAAAGCACTCTGTTTTCAAAAAACTAACAGCTGTTTTATTCAGGACTGGATGGCACTGACATCTTCTCTGGCTGAACTGAAACCCATATTCTTTACTGACATATTCCCTGAAAGTTGATGAGGCTGAAGTTTGACATTTAAGCAAATGAGAAGCATCATTACTCACAGACAGCTTCCTGCTCTTGGAAGTCTGTGTCAAATTTGCAAAACAGATTAGATTGCCCCTCCACCCCATCGTATGTCATTTTATGCAGAGTGGCAGGACAAGAAGTCACATTATTCATTCAAGATAGAGGCAACATTAGGTATGAAGGTGAAATACCACAGCCCAGCCAGCAGATGTAATCACTGACCCTTCAGGTCCACTTACCACTTGTACTTTCATGTAACTGACTACTTGGAAAATCTCAACCTTGTTGAACTTACAAAGAGAATGTAATCAGTTAGAAGTCATTACTCCCACAGTGTTCTTTTGTGAACAGAATGACAACATCACTATCATACCGCCTACTTTTCTGCTCTCCATGGTACCTCTCTCATTATATATCCTCTCCATCATCAGAAGCTTCTTTCCCAAGATAATAAGCAGTTTCTTAGAAAAAATGTTGACAAGTTATTCAAAAATAAGGCAAAAAATTAGTTTACATGCAATTTCATGATTATACACATGCTAATAAAAACATGCACGTGTGTGTGCTAAGTCACTTTAGTTGTGTCCAACTCTTTGCATCCTATAAACCATAGCCCACTAGGTGCCTCTGTCCATGAGATTCTCCAGGCAAGAATACTAGGGTGGGTTGCATGCCCTCCTACAAGGGATCTTTCTGACCCAGGGATCGTACCCACGTCTTTTGGGTCTCCAACATAGGCATGCAGGTTCTTTACCACTAGCAGCACGTGGGAAGCCCAATAAAAACATACACATGTCTAATTATAGAATTAAAAGCCTTAGAAAGGAAGGTGATTCTTGGTTTCTTTTCGGAGATAGTGTTTTTCCACTATCTTCAAAATTATGTCACATATAACCTATTCCTAAATATATCTTGTACTTTAGCCAAGTAGCTGCATTCAATTATTAGACCAGTACATCTTGAGCAATGCTTGTTGCTGTTCAGTTGCTCAGTCCTGTCTGACTCTGTGACCCCATGGACTGCAGCACACCAGGATTCCCTGTCTTTCACTATCTCCCAGAGTTTGCTCAAGCTCATGTCCACTGAGTCGGTGATGACATCCAACCATCTCATCCTCTGTCATCCCCTTCTCCTCCTGCCTTCAATCTTTCCCAGCATCAGGGTCTTTTCCAATGTGTTGGCTCTTCACTTCAGGTGGCCAAAGTGTTGGAGTTTTAGCTTCAGCATCAGTCAAGCAATGCTTTGTTTTTAAAATTCCTGTGTTTGTGGGGAGAAGGTTCTTGGGAACACTCAAGAGAATATTTTTTTTTATATCATTCCTGCTACTCTTTGAGTGGAAACTGAACGGAGAGATGGGTTCTAGTCAGTTCAGATTTTAAATATCTGAAGGAAAGGAGTAATTCTCTGCTTCTATTACTTCTGCATTCAAATGTATGATTTTCACCTGAAGTGCTTTTGTCTTCCCTGTTGTCATCTTCATATGAAAAATGAGGAGAGCATCCAACAAATGACATCAGTCCAGCTGTGCATCTCACTTCTTGTGTGGCCATTAGCAAAACTGTCAAACTCTCCAAGTCTGTTTTTTTCCAATTGAAAATCATTGTTTATAATTACTGATTGAGACTTATGGTTGCCAAGGGAGTAGGGTTTGACAGAGGGATGAAGTAGGAGTTTGGGTTTAGCAGATGCAAACTATTGAATATAGATGCATAAACAACAAAGTGCTACTGTATCCTTTGATAAACTATAATGGAAAAGCTTGTGAAAAACAGTGTATTGATATGTATAACTTAATCACTTTGCTGTATAGCAGAAATTAACACAACATTGTAAATCAACTATATTTGAATAAACTACACTTATAAAAATAAATGCAAAATAAAAAAATAATTCCTGCCTTGTAGAAATCCTGTGAGGATATATGAATATCCTATATATAGATATAAGAGGATTGCACATATATATTTTTTCCAGACACAGTATACACTAAATGCCAATTTCTATCCCTTCATTCTCACTAGAAATCTCTCCCTGGTGTGGTTAGTAATCATCCTCTGCCTCCATGACCAGTCTGTAGTTTTGCTAAGTCTTCATGGCCTCTATTCTGGTGTTTTCCTCAATTGAGTGTTTTCCTAGAAGCCGTTAGTAGCATGGCGTTGGCATACCCACCCAGCTCCACCCACCCACACCCCCATAAGATGTTTATTGCATCATACTAGCTGTTTAACATTGCCTTCCTGCCTCTGTGTGAAAGTCATTCCTAACCATCACAATAAGTTTCTCTTGGTTACATTTGTATGCACCAGGTTCCATTCACTCAGAGTTTTTGCAGTATTAGTTGGATGGTCTATCTGTATTGATGTTTTAAATAGCATGCACACATATAATATGTTGACTTAAAGCACACTGCCCATTAAGAAATGTATCCAATAAGAGTTAAACTAAACTGGGTAGGTGGAATGGAGAGAATACATGTAATAGGATTGCTTCTTACCGAGCTGCTAATCCTATGCCCTAGACACGGAAATGGCATAGTTTCAAAGTTGCAAGTTTGTGTTGCTCCTAAATCTGAGACCTTTCTTTTCTGCTTATCCTAAAGCCCACCTCAGCTCCGTGGGTCTTTTAGAACCCACCTTTTCTTACACAGGAAGCAGAAAGAGCTTAGAGATAATACATTACTCATCTCTGCTGAGACCCAACAGAAGTCATGAATAGTGACCATAAAAGGTAAGATTAGCCACTAAGCTTTAAACTTGACTTTAGTTACAGAATGCAATGCATGCTTACCTGAAGAAGAATTAAACCAATACCCTCACATTTTTCCTAATATCATAACCACTTAATTTTACCAGGTAAAATAAATCATGTTTTTGACTTGAAAAGAATGTCGGTGATAACTTTTTAAATGACTGTCTCATAGATAACAGCAGCATTTATCATGGGCTGACAGTAATGAGATAACATGTGCTACTGATAATTGAAATAGAATGGGTTCTTTCTGTATTTGAAAAAAAAATGATGAGTAAAGTGAAATAAATGAAAATAATACCAACTTATAAAAGAGGCTGAATCTAACACTTAAATACAAATACATCAACTTTTACAATTTTTTTCTTGATTTTGTTAGGGCATACATGTACTTTTTATGTTTTTTAAATTTTTTTAAATTTCATATTTTAGAGCATGTTTGCAAATCCTTCCATACTGTAGTTATGTTAGCATTCCTAAGTTCCTGAATCTTACTCAGCTCCTCAGATTTCAGGGATATCCACCAGTGGTGTTATTTCCTTGTGAGAGATAATCTTTTCATCCTTCTTCTTCTAGAATTCTGACATATCGTCCACCCTTAGGGCTCTGTTGAATAATAATGGCTCTGCTGACTCACTGCTGAGTCCAATCAGTGACGTGTGACGAGTAAAATGAAGGGCATTAAAAAAATTATCTTTTTTTTTTAATTTAAAGATAATTACAATGTTGTGTTAGTTTCTGCTGTACAACATAGTGAAGCAGCTATATATATATTTATATATTCCTTCCTTCTTGAATCTTCCACAGCCACCCCATCCCACACCTCTAGGTCGTCACAGAGCACCAAGATGAGACCCCTGTGCTTTACAGCAGGTTTCCATTATCTGTTTTATATATGGTAGTGTATATATATATATATATATATGTATGTCAGTGCTACTCTCCCAATTCATCTCCCCACCATGTCGTCATGTCCATTCTCTCCATGTCTCTATTCCTGCCCTGCAAAGAGGCTCGTCTGTATCATCTTTCTAGATTTCATACATATGCATTAATATATGATATTTATCTGACTCTGACTTAATTCACTCTGGTTGTCAGACTCTTTGTTGTTGTTTAGTCACTCAGTCCTCTCTGTTCTTTTTACAACCCCATGGACTGTAGCCCACTAGGCTCCTCTGTTCATGGGATTTCTCAGGCAAGAATACTGGAGTGGGCTGCCATTTCCTTCTCCAGGGGAATCTTCCTGACCCAGGGACTGAACACATGTCTCCTGCATTGCAGGTGGATTCTTTACCACTGAGTCACTGGAGAAGCCCTTGTACAGATCCATCCAAATGGAAGGGTATTTATTTGTCTCCAACTCCTTTTCTCATTGCAAAGGAAAATAAAGAATATTTATTGAGAATACCAGGTCCTGGAAGCTAGGTTCCACCATGAATATATGTATTTCCATGATGCCTCATGACAAACATAACAAGGAGATGAATAGCTTTGATTTACAAATGAGAAACATGAAATCCAGAAAGGTATTTTCCTTGTACCAAAGTTTAGCCAGACAATAAGCATCAGTCCTAGGTTTCCAATATGCATTGATCAGACTCCATGGCCCACCCGTGTTCCATTATTTCCTCCTGCCTTTGTCCCATATTTCTAATCCTGACCAAGAAAAAGAAAAGAAAATAGAGAATGAGAATGCTACTGAGGTGGGTGCCCTCCAGACGATTTATGGAGCTGTGCTGGCCGGTTGCCATGCTGCTCCTCTGCTAGACCACAGTCGTTCAGGTCGGAGGATGAGCTCATTTGATAAGCTAACCAAGGTCAGGCTAGGGTTACTTTGCAAGAGAAAATTTCAAGGTAAAATAGGTGCTGCCAAAAATGCTTTTGCCTGTTCGGGGGGTGACTCATTGGATAAATATCAGATAATTGTGACCAAGGATTATTTTGTTACTGAAGGTGCTGTCTTTAGACATCGTTAAAGACCAAGGACCTAAACATTTACTATCTCAGATAATCCAAAGATCTTTTTGATCTTTTTTCCCCTTCATTTTCAAACCTTCTCACAAAATTTATTTTTCTTTTCATAAAAAATCATATTCCTATGGAATCATTTCAAAATCATAAGTTTGTATCGATTTGACTGAGTAGGTCAACATTTATATCACATAATAGTGTTCCTAGAGCACGATGGTGTGGCACATGTCCAAAGAGGCCTTACCCACAGCATCATACATGAAACGACCTTTAGACACTGACAGTGGACCACTTTGAGAGGCTGTTGTATGAAATGCATGACATATATGACCAGTCACTTAGATATCTGACTCAGGACTGAATTTATTCATTTCATCTTTGTTCCTGATGAGAGATCATCTCTTAACCAAGTAAGTTGTCTAGATATATATTTAAATAGCATGAAATTCCTTTGTCATTGGAACTGCTTCCTTAGAAACAAAAACCAAAACTATTCAGAATGAATAAGTACTTTATTCTTGAAAATAATTTCGGATTATTACATTGAGTCTTTTACAGTAATTTGCTCTCAATATCACATACATATGAATGATGTTTGACATTTGTATATTATTTTACTCCTCAGAATACATTGTTAAATATATTGCTCCACTTATTCTTCAGAGCAATCTAATGAGGTAGGTCCTACTTAATGAAAATTTTAGGTCCCTGAAATGATTTGAATTCATTTTAAAAGTTTGAATACACAGAAACCTCCAGGTAATCTGTGTGAGCTTGGGAAAAGCTTGCCAGCTTCCTGTATCCCGAGAAGCCGGAATAAGGATACAAACTCCCATTGTCTGATCTTCAGCTACGATGTCTTTCACACCTGGCTTTGTCAACATTCTGAGTTCAGACACAAATTAACCAGATTTACAAAACTTGCACATGCATAAGTAAATAAATCCAATGTCTTAATTGAGAATAAGAAGGTACTCTTACAAGTCATAATACTTGAAGCTCTTTCAATCATCATGTTCTCTTTCTGTAGACATAACTATGTGAAGAGCTTTATTGGTCTGAAAAAGTAGGCTGTGCCGTACTAGCAAATGAACCCTAAATTCTTCTTGGCTTAGCATCACAGAAGATCATTTCTTATCTGTTTGACATCTAATGTAGCTTGGAGAGTCCCTCGTATCCAGTGACTCAAGGGCCAGACGTTTTCTCTGTTCATGGACCGCCTCAGCATAGAGCCTCTGTGAAACTAACCTCCAAGAGGGGTCCCAGCATCCCCCCATTGCCCAGTATTCACTCCCTGTCTTGTACCCTTTCATGTCGTGCCAGAAGTGATCTGGGTGACCAGCAGCATGCATACTTATATATATGCCAGTTTTGTAAGTATGGTTAATTTGTGTCTGAACTCAGAATGTTGATAAAATCAGGTGCCGAAGACATGATAGCTGAGGGTCAGAGAAGGAGAGTATCCTTATCTTGCCTTCTTGGAATACAGCAGAAGCGACAGTACGTCACCTTCAAGACTACATTATAAAAGATCATAGCTTCATCTTGGGCATTCACTTTCTTGCTCTTGGATTTCTTGCTCTGGGTAAAGTAAGCTGCTTTGTTGAGAGAAACTCATGTGTTAAGAAACTGAAATATCCAGCCAACAGCCATAGAGGAAACGTGGTCTGCTAACAACAACCACATGCATGATCCTAGAAGTGAATCCTACAGCCAGATTGAACCTTGAGACGATGCCAGCAGCATCCCCCACTGCCCTCACCAGCTTGACTTAATGACAGATTCTGAGACAATATCTAGCTAAGCTTCTCGCAGATTCCTGACCTTGTAGAAGCTATGAGATGTTTGTTGTTTTAAGTTTTTGGTTTTTTTTTTTTAAATCTGGGGTTAAGTTGTTTTACAGCCTCTATGTTGTCATGATTGGAGAAGAGTGAGTGGGAAACTGCACAGTGGCTCTTAACTATCATTGCCAAAAAGCAGTGCATGCTGCTCAAGCCCCTAACCCTCTGAGCAAATCCAATCCCGTCGTATCAACCTACCTACAAGTGCTGCTGAAACATTTAACAGTCTCTGTCACAGGAACCAGACAAAGTAGTTAAAAGTAGTTTAACTTGCATAGTTTTAGAACAAGAGGATTTAGAGGAATTGAGCTCATAATGGCATAAGGCTAAGATAAGCTGGTAGATATTTCCTCTCCACATTTTGGATCTCTGCCAATAAAAGTAACATATAGTATTGGGAGACTTTGTGCCAATTAGTGTAATAAGAATTCAGGGTCCAAAGATAGTAGAAATCAAGGAACCTATACTAGGTGAAGAGACAAATACATTCACAGATAATCTGAATATAAGGTGTAAAGTGCTCTGACATGAGTTACAGCATGTTGTCAAAGCACATAAGAAGGACACCTAGTTCCATTTAGGGGATTAGAGAGAGGTCCAAGAGAAGATGACTCCTACGCTGAGTTTTAATGCAGGAATTCACGTCAAACAGGTGAAGAAAATTGAGCAAGTTGTTCTAGGCAGAGGAAACAGCAAGTGCAAAATCAGAGAGGCGTGAAATAACATAAGCATGCAGAGAATGTTAAGCGACTGGGTAAGTGCAGATGAGGAGAGGCTAAGGATGGAACTGGGCTGGTAGATAAGGGCTGGGTTAAGGAGCGCAGTGAGTCTCACCTTCTCTGAGACTGCAGCTTATAGGGAGCCCTTCAAAGACTTTAAGGAGGGTGCTGTCATTGAGAGACTTGGAAGGTTTTCACACTGGAGTCTGTCCTGTTTGCGTGCATACGAGCTCAGTCACTCAGTTGTGTCTGACTCTTTGTGACCCCATGGATTGTAGCCTGCCAGGCTTTTCTGTCGATAGGATTTTCCTGGCAAGAATACTGGATTAGGTTGTCATTTCCTTCTCCAGGAGATTTTCCCGACCGAGGGATCAAACCTGCATCTCCTGCATTGCAGGTGGATTCTTTACCACTGAGCCACCTGTGTCTTGTTTGGGGCTCTCTTAATCAAGCCTGGCTTCCCTGGTGGTTCAGATGGAACAGCGTCTCCCTGCAATGCAGGAGACCCAGGTTCGATCCCTGGGTTGGGAAGATCCCCTGGAGAAGGAAATGGCAACCCACTCCAGTACCGTTGCCTGGAAAATCCCATGGACAGAGCAGCCTAGTAGGCTACAGTCCACGGGGTCGCAAAGAGTCAGACACAACTTCACTTTCACTTTTCACTTTAATCGAGCCTACTTTAATTTTAAAAAACTGATGATTGAATCCAATCAAAATTCTTCTAAGTGGCTTTCCATATGCTCCCTGAGAGAGACAGGAGAAAGTGAGAAAATGAAGAAAGGGGTAAAGAAAAAAAGGGGAAAGACGAAGATTAAAATATAGGAACTAATGTTACCATGTTTGCTTTGCTGAACATTTAAATTTGAGAAGAAATTTCTCCTTAAAATATGTTTTTCTTATTTCTTTCCTGAAAGATCAACATGTCAGTCTCTTGTGTCATAGTTCTATTAATATTTTCCAATATTCTATACAGCTTTTCACTAAAATTATTTCCGTATTAACTTATTTTGGAGGTTTCAATGGGTCACCATGCTCCCAGCCATCCATCATGTTAAAGTTTAGATCATTTTTTCACCTCACACTAAAACCCAAAAGATGACAAATTTGAGATCTAATGAAAATTTTTCTTATTTTCCAACGAAATTCCCAATTTTTTACTCCAGTTTACTTGCAACTTTCTAAATATGCTCATTTGAAAATGTACTTTAAATGGCATTGTAATCATTCCAATAATCAATGAAGATAATGCATCGACACTAGGTCAGCCTTTAGGGAATTATAGGAAACACGTCTTTACGTGTTGACATGTAACACTTCAAAATTTCTAAAACTGTAGTCACTATGAAAACTCTTTTTGCTATTCCTAACTCACAAGGGAAATACAGCACAGATGAAAACCTGTAATATCCCTTTCTAGATTTTCAGGGAGTTTTTATTCCTACTCAGTGACTTTAAGATGAATTTATGAGGCACATGCGGAGCCTTGATTCTGCTATTATGTTGTCAGAATTGGAGTCACAAAACCACTATCTGTAGTAATTTATTTCATAAATTCAGAATGAATTTGATGAGTCATCCACTTTGGTAGAGAACCATAATGTTTATAAATACCATTTTGAAGGCAACTTATCTTTCTTAAAATGTACAGATTGAGCTAATCTTTCTCACACAAGTAGAGAGGTGTGGTTAATGCTTATTAACCATTTTGTCATTGGGTGAAACTGAGTCAACCTTTCATTGTAAAAAATAGCTAAAGCTTAATCTCTCCAATCAGAATACTTAATACAAAAGTTTCTCAAATTTAGAAAGCTGAAAAACAAATTCATTAAAACATCTCACCAGCTGGTGTAGGAAAAAGACTTCGTAATTGTTGGGACGTTTATGTGCTTGGGCTTGATTTATATTATAATTCAGCCACAGGAAGCCTGGAAAGCCTTGTTCTTTGAAATCATCAAAGATGGTGATGGTGACTCATAGATTCCTGAAAGTCAGTAAGATTATCCTGGTTTATAAATTTATGTGTTTTCTTCCCCAGACATGATCAACTGACTGCAACTGGCCAAACTATCTCAGTGAAAAAGGGGAAAAAATAAAATTTAAGAAGCTTAAAACACATAAGAAAACATGAGCACACTCACACACATACACACACACATTTTGGGGATTGTATTACATGAACAACATGATTTTGATGTACCCTATTTTTTCATGCAAGATTAAGAAGCTACCTTCCAAACTTTTAAAATGTCCAAAAACCTGGACATAAAGCCTTGACTTTCCCAAAGTCAAGAGATATTCTCAACTATCCTCTGAGTGAATGGATTAGACTTTAGGGAAATTAAAAAATAAATACATTAGAGGCCTTGATTACATTCATGTAAGAAGGAGCACCCCTTAGGTGATTGATCTTTCTAGCAAAATGTATATTCTTTGAACAGACTCAATATATTCCTGCTTTAAGGTCTTCACAATTTCTAACCCCCTCTGGTTTGCTCCTGGCCAGTTCCTGCCCAGCTCACGTTGTCACATCTTAAGAGATGGTCTCTAAGGAGGCATCTCGTTTTGCATCTCTACCCACAATGTTAGCCTCTCATTTTGTTTCTCTCATAGAACTTACTACTATTAGGAAATTTCCTGGTTGTACAGTGGTTAGGATCCTGTGCTTTCACTGCTGAGGGCCTGGGTTCAATCCCTGTGCAGGGAACTAAGATCCCAGAAACTTCATGGCATGGATACAAATAATGATGATGATGATAAAATAAAAGAATTTGTGATAGAAGAAGCAGACCTGAAAATTAAAGGAAAAAAAACATTTAAAAGAACTTAGTACTATTAGAAATGATATTGTTCATTTGCTCATTTTATTGTTGTGTCCTATAAGTAACATATAAGTTCCAAGAGAGTAGTTCCTTTATTTCTCATTTTCACAGGTGTGTCATTAGCATCTAGAACAGTGCCCAACACACAGCAATGAATTAAAGTATTAGATTTCCACCAGGAAAAATACTTTAGATATAGGCACATTTTAAAAATTAGGAATTGTAGGTTTTAAATTTCTTCTATATACAATTTCAAAACAAACCTCAATCATTTGACTCATTTTGGGGATAATTTTGTTCAATATCTTGAGAACACACACATTAAAATAAATATTATATAATTACTCATGATTAGGGGAGACTATTTCTAAAATCTCTCCCCATCACTCTAATTCCACTGACAATACCAAGAAGGTGATTTTGCTCTCCTCTTGAGGAGCAAATGAGATTTATAAGCATATTCAAGAAATATGCTTTCAAATAGCATGCTGTATTCCTGCAATTACTGAGGAGAACATGTATAAAATCCGTAGTTAAAACCCACTTTGTTTCAAAGTGATTCTTAGTTGTTGTTGTTGTTTTTATGTTTTTATAGAAGCCTAAGGAAATGTGTGACCATTTGTGTCCCAGATGGGATAAGAGAGCTGAGACTGAATGTTATCACAACCTCATACTTTCTGTAAGCATAAAAGGGCTAAACATATCCCTGTATGAGCCCAAGATGATTCAGGAATGCCAACACAGCCTCAGCTCTAGGAATCCTTTGTCATTTTCCCCCATTGCTAGTGGCAATAGACTACAGAAAAGGTAAAAAAAAAAATCATATTTTCAGGTAGAGCTCAGGGGTAATGTTGGTAATAACTGGAGAGTTCCACATTCTTTTAATGTGGAACAAGAGAATTAATAAGCCCATTGACTAATTCTGGTCCTCAATTTCCTGAAATAGCCATCAAATTAAAAAAATTTTGAAAACCAAAGCACAGTCTTGCCCAAAGATGGGAGGCATTGTTAATTCTAGCAGACTTATGACTAACTCAAACAATATTATCAATGTTTCTCGTTACTGTGCATCAGTGAATTCTAATAGACTTTCGTGTTGGGCTTTTAGGGGTTATTGTGTTACCCTAATTAACTAGCTCTTCGACAAGTGTACTTGTCATCTGCCGTCTAGGTTACTCCTCACAAGTGTGACAGGGTGATTATTCACGCCTCTTCCCAGAAAGTGGAATTTTGTATTACACAACTGTTGTGTGTTAGGTGCTTGGATAGACTGTGTTAGTATGTTTACATAAATTTGCATAGTATCACTTGGCCTTTCTATTCCTGAGCAGGAAGTAAATATAATGCTCTGTTCTGCACTTCCTTTTTCCTTTTGCTAGTGCCTCCATGCTAGTATGTATAGAAAGTTGAAAAATACGTATTCAATTAAAGGAGAACACAAATATTAAAGGAGAACACAGATTCTCATGTCCTTTTTTTTTTTTTTTGGAAACTCAACTGAAATGAACTTGAGTTTCAATGACTCATCAATACTGCCTCAGTGATCTAAAGCTCATTTTAAGCTACCTGGACATAGCAGTTAGAGGAGTGAGAGCAAGAGTCAAGCTGGGTGCAGACTTTCCTTTCTAGTGAATGGAAGATCATAAGATCTCTCTGAGAACCAAGTCACCATTAGCAACAGTGACAACATCTAGAGAATCTTGAAGTCATGCAAATATATTTTTCATCCAAATGGAGGTAGAGGCAGCATAAAGAAGCAGAGGGCTTAGTCCAACAAGAGCAGCAAAAGGTACACAGAATAAAGCAGCCTGGACCAACATAATGGCTTTCTAGGGCTTATCTAATTTGGAGCTATTTCCTTTTCTTATTTCATTCAGCAAATATTTATTGAGCACCCACAACGTGTAATCTGTTCTATTACATTCTGTGGAGGAAATACAGAGTGAAGGAGGCATGGTCCTTACCTACAAGGAATTTCTAATCTTGGAGGAGAGACTGACATGTCAAAAATAGTCTGTGGTATGAGGGTTATTGGAGAAACACACGCTAAGTACTAGACCATAGAAACATAACTATTAGATCTGATTTGGGGTAGGAAGTGGGGCTTCCCTGGTAGCTCAGATGGTAAAAAATCTGTATGCCATGCAGGAGACCCAATTTTGATTCTGGAGAAGGGGATGGCAACTCACTCCAGTATTCTTGTCTGGAGAATTCTATGGACAGAGAAGCCTGGTGGGCTACAGTCCATGGGGTTGCAAAGTGGCAGACATGACTAAGCAACTAGTGTGTATGTGTCGAGGGAGCAGGGGGTGGGTAGGAAGGACCCTTTCCCTGAGGAGGTGGCATTTGAGGTGTTGCTGACATGTGAGTATATTTTTGAAAAGTTCCAAAAAATGAAAAGAAATTACATCTAAGTTGATAAAGTTTTATATATACACATAAATATAAAACTGTGCTGAAAATGGGCTTCCCTGGTAGCTCAGCTGGTGAAGAACCCACCTGCAGTTCAGGAGACTCCAGTTCGATCCCTGGGTTGGGAAGATCCCCTGGAAAAGGGAATGGCTACCCACTCCAATATTCTTCTGGCCTGGAGAATTCCATGGACTGTACAGTCCATGGAGTTGCAAAGAGTTGGACATGACTAAGTGACTTTAACATGCTGAAAATATCATTCAGGGAATTTCAGTAAAAAACAGGCTTCCGTTATTTTTTAATTTCAAAGAATAGAGAGCTCAAGTAATATTTTTGATGCTTTGCATTGCTTTCATGATCTACTTTATTTTGTGGGTATCTGTGAAGTCTCCCCTGTATTTTTATATCACGGTGGATTGGATTTTATTTTTTTTTAATTTTATTTTTATTTTTAAATTTTACAATATTGTATTAGTTTTGCCAAACATCGAATGACATCACTTGAGTTTATTTTAAAATGAGTCCTGATAGATAGGAGCTTTTCAGGGGAAGATAAATCTGGGGCAAAGGTAGGAATGCGTTGAGGTTATGAGACCAGGCACTGGGAAGCCTACTGAGACTCTTCAGGAAACTCTTCAGGAAAGTGATTATGAGGATAAAAACAGGGCAGTGGAATTGAATATGAAAAAAAGAAACAAATATGAAACATCATGGAAATAGAAATTAGCAACTCAGAGATGTGGAAAATTGATGGGAAGAGAAAAGAATCTTCTGATTAATAGAACTTTTTGGCCAATGAAAGTATGATGATTGCCTTATTAGTCTTTTTCTCAACATAGGCAGGACAGAGAGAAAGAAAACTAGGCTTTGTGAGTAGAGGGATCATGGTGAATTTGCCAAGGCAGGTTGAGTTTGCATTGTTAGAGGAATATGCACGTGAGCCTATCCAGCAGGAAGTAGAGCTGGATGACCCACACGCCACTCACAATTAGTTTTGCTACTCTGAGAGAATTTTTTTTCCTCTTTGTATCTGTACAGGCAACATATACAGTTTATGTGAGAATTAGACTTCTGAAGTAAAGTTTTCAAGGGAATGTAAACCTCTTAATGGGTACATCAAATAGAGAGACTCTTTTTTGCAACACTAAATTCTTTGGCTCAACAATATTTATTGTGTGTCTATAGCAACAAACAGAGAAAACTTACTCTTTCAGAAAGTTTATATTCTAATGGTGGCATTAAGGACATATTTTGACTGTAGAACCAATAGGATTTACTGATAGAGTGCATGTGCGTGTGAAATAGAGTGGGGAGTCAACATTTTCATGCCAAGTAGATGATGAGTGGTGTCAGGTGAGATTCAGAATCCTGGGGGATGTGTGAGTTAGATGTAGGGAAGGAGAGAGAGTTAAAATTTTGATGTCAGACAGTCTAAATTTGAGACAGTATCTGTAGGTGTATTGTGAACATTTGAATAGTCAGGAATTTAAGCAAAAAGGACAAACCAGGCAAAAAAACCCCGAGATTTTATAACCAATATCCTCGTTTATATCCATTTTTTTTTAAAAATGAGGAAAATTTTACTGAGAGAACTGTTAAAGATAAGAATTTAATAAAAGGGGTTGCTATATCTTCTTTTTTGTTTGTTTTATTTTATAATGTAATATATCTGATTAGCAATGTTGTAATAGGTTCAGGTGTACAG
The DNA here is from genome assembly GCF_029407905.1 of Bubalus kerabau. Classification (NCBI taxonomy): domain Eukaryota; kingdom Metazoa; phylum Chordata; class Mammalia; order Artiodactyla; family Bovidae; genus Bubalus; species Bubalus kerabau. Next base: position 46,752,125 of record NC_073626.1, read on the forward strand.
CAAAGGGATTCAGTTATACATATACATATATCTATTCTCCCCTAAATTCTCCTTTCATCCAGAAAGCCACATAAAACTGAGCAGAGTTCCTTGTGCTATATAGTAGATCCTGTTGGTTATCCATTTTAAATACAGCAGAGTGTACCTTGTCCATCCCAAACTCATTTTAACATATTCCCTGCAGATATGAAAAACTGTAGAAGGAAATGCACAGTGAATTTAAAAAAAAGAGTTCTTTGCAGGTTATTTTACTCTTTTTTTCCCCTATATGAAATCATTACAGCTATATTTCCTTGAATCTTGAAAACGGTCACTTTGAACTGTACTTTAAAAAACAAAAACAAACAACTGGAGAATGCGGTAAAAATTTCATTTTCAGTGCTCATGCATGACTTACTGAGTCAGAATTTTAGGGATGCTGACTGTAGAATCTCCATTTTAAATAGGACTCCAGTACACTGAACAGGAAATTCCTGTCACAGAAAAAAGTAAAGGTGAGCCTCATTATTTGAGACCTCCTATTTCTGGAGGCCAATATGAAAGCCCTGTGCTTTTACATTTGACACAAGTTCGATTGTGTCAATAAAGATCTATCAGAGGAGAGAAGATAAAAGGACCTGCTTTCAAATGGGATTAGGCAGAAAAATAACAACAACAACAAAAATGAGGCAAAAAGACTAATAGGAGGGATTAAAGGAAGAAAAGGAAGGGTTAAATGTGTGAGAGCACCCAAATTCCTCTGACAACTTTGAAGCAATACTTTGTTATAACATTTTTAAGCAAGGTGTCAGTGTGCGCAGTGGCGCAATTTATTATTGTAGTAGCCAGCACATGCTCATTGTTATACATCTTTACCTAAATAGGACATTTCAGAAGTCTGGCATGACAGGCAGAATTCACTGCATATAGAATTACTATTGCAACAACAGAAAAATTCTAGAGCAAGGTAGAATTAGTAGTGCAAAGCATTTTTCTATATTTTCTAGTTTATAATTTTCTACATGGAGTTACTATTTTAGGATTAAAACAAAATTTACTTCCCTTTTCAGTATATAAACCATTAAATATATATTGCCATGCATAATCAATGTAGTTAACTGGGTGGCTGCTATGAAGATAAAAGGTGATTGACCACACAAAAGTTCAGGTTCTGATTTAGATGTGTGGTGCTGATTTATTAAAGTATAAATGTCAGGAGTTATTGGTCACAGAATAGATACTAGGGTTATGTGACATTCTAAAAACATCAAAACCTTTTTGGCAATAACATTGAAAGGATAGAAACACTGAAAGGATAAGGATTAAGACAAGGAATGAACACTGTCTTCCAAGGACTTGTCTACACTAAGATTTTAGAAATGCAATTTTCACTGAAATGTCGTTAATCCTCTATATAGAACAGTTCAATGGTTGAGTCACTCAGTCGTGTCTGACTCTTTGCGACCCCATGGACTGCAGCATGCCAAACTTCCTTGTCCATCACCAACTCCTGGAGCTTGATCAAACTCATGTCCATTGAGGCAGTGATGCCATCCAACCATCTCATCCTCTGCTGTCCCCTTCTCCTCCTGCCTTTGATCTTTCCCAGCATCAGGGTCTTTTCCAGTGAGTCAGCTCTTCACATCAGGTGGTCAAAGTATTGGAATTTCAGCTTCAGCATCAGTCCTTCCAATGAATATTTAGGACTGATATCCTTCAGGATGGACTGATTGGATCTCCTTGCAGTCCAAGGGACTCTCAAGAGTCTTCTCCAACACCACAGTTCAAAAGCATCAGTTCTTTGGTGCTCAGCTTTCTTTATAGTCCAACTCTCACATCCATACATGACTACTCATAAAACCATAGTTTTGACTAGACGGACCTTTGTTGGAAAAGTAATGTCTCTGTTTTTTAATATGTTGTCTAGGTTGGTCATGACTTTTCTTCCAAGGAGCAAGCGTCTTTTAATTTCATGGCTGCAGTCACCATCTGCAGTGATTTTGGAGCCCAAGAAAATAAAGTTTGTCATGATTTCCATAGTTTCCCCATCTATTTGCCATGAAGTGATGGAACCGGATGCCATGATCTTCATTTTTTGAATGTTGAGTTTTAAGCCAACTTTTTCACACTCCTCTTTCACTTTCATCAAAAGTCTCTTTAGTTCCTCTTCACTTTCTGCCATAAGGGTGGTGTCATCTGCGTATCTGAGGTTATTGATATTTCTCCTGGCAATCTTGACTCCAACTTCTGCTTCACCCAGCCCAGCATTTCTCATGATGTACTCTGCATATAAGTTAAATAAACAGGGTGACAGTGTACAGCCTTGGTGTACTTCTTTCCTGATTTGGAAAAAGTCTGTCCCACGTCCTGTTCTAACTCTTGCTTCTTGACTGGCATACAAATTTCTCAGGAGGCAGGTAAAGTGGTCTGGTATTCCCATGTCTTTAAGAATTTTCCCACAGTTTGTTGTGATCCACATAGTCAAAAGCTATATGGAAACAAGGAGGAAATAATAAGACACTAATGAGGTCCATCTAAGCCACGGCAGACAGATGGTTATGTACCCTTTTCTTCAATTCACTTGAATTTGCAAATATTCTACCTCTAAAAAGCAGGTGTAATAAAAATACTGTGAAGGATTTCTAGGACTTGAGATATATTTGGCTACAGTAGATTAGGGAAGGTATATTTTTATTTTGGACTACAATAAATTCAGGTTTGGGTTATGTAAGTGCAATTATTTTCCTGAATATTGCATATATATTGTACATATACACAAAGACATGTGTATACTTACATGTAGTTTAAAGAGTTATTAGCCTCATTACTTATAAATTATTTGGATTTCTATATTCAATTAATAAATTCAAATTTAAAGCACATATTTTTATCTCAAGAAAAATATATCAGATCTATTAATATCTTGGTTTTTGTAAGAAAGCCATTATCTTCAACTTTCTGACAACTAGATCCTACAAGTTATTACTTTCTGTAAGATAAGTATTGATTGATAAGACTTTTAAAGCTCATTTGTTATGAAATCTGTCTTCCTCTTTTGCAGGCAATCTCGAAGTACTCTATATTATTCTGCAAACCCTGGATACAACACAGGGATATATGCTGTAGTTCTCTGCTTATTTTTCTATTCAATATTATAGCTAAGTGTTGAAAATTCTATTTTTGTTGCTGTTCAGTCATTGTTTGTCCCACTTTTTGCCATAGACTGCAGCATGCCAGGCTGCCCTGACCTTCACTATCTCCCAGAGTTTGCCCAAATTCATGTCCATTTAGTTGGCAATACTATCTAACCATCCCATCCTCCACCACCCTCTTCTCCTTTTCCTTCAGTCTTTCCCAGAATCAGGGTCTTTTCCAGTGAGTCAGATCTTTGCATCACATGGTCAAAGTATTGGAGCTTCAGCTTCAACATCAATCTGTCCAATGAATATTCAGCAATAATTTCCTTTAGGATCAACTGGTTTGAGTTCCTTGCAGCCCAAGAGTCTCTCCAGCACCACAATTCAAAAGCATCAATTCTTTGACACTCAGGCTTCTTTATGGCCCATCTCTCACACCATACATGACTACTGGAAAAGTCATAACTGACTATATAGGCCTTTGTCAACAAAACAATGTCTCTGCTTTTTAATACGCTGTCTAGTTTTGTTAGCTTTCCTTACAAGGAACAAGCATCTCTGAATTTCATGGCTTCAGTCACTGTCTGTGGTGATTTTGGAGCCCAAGAAAATAAAATCTGTCACTATTTCAACTTTTCCCCTTCTGTTTGCCATGAATGGGACCAGGTAGCACTGTGTGATTATAAGAAAACATGATCTGTGCTGATTTAAGGAGTGAAGAAAGTTTAATGAAGGTTTCTGATGATTGCAAGGTCGTAGGAACTGATATATTTGGTCATGGAACACTATTTTCTTGCGAGAGAAAGTCAGCATTTTGCATGGATCCTGATGTTCCCCAGAGATCTAAAATGGGTGATGAGCTACCCATATCTAATATGGGTGTTTAATGAGTGCAAATTAATTCTGAGTAATAGAATATTCATTCATTTATTCATTAAATGAGCGTATATTTATTGACAGGCATTCTTCTAGAAGAAACAAAGATCAAAAAGATACCATCATTGTCCTCAAGGAGTTAATAGTCTCCTAGAAGGACAGAAATGCAATGTATAGAAGAAAAAGGCCATGTGGTATCTACTGTTAAAGAAGTAAGAACAATGCACTGAATATGTGTGCATGCAAAGTCACTTTAGTCATGTCTAACTCTTTGTGACCCAATGGACTGTAGCTCACCGGGCTTCTTTGTCCATGGGATTCTCCAGGGAAGAACACTGGAGTGGGTTGCCATGTCCTCCTCCAGGCGTTCTTCCAGATCCAGAGGTCAAACCCGTGTCTCTTATGTCTCTTGCATTGGCAAGCTGGCTCTTTACTACTAGCATCACCTAGGAAGCCCCACTGAATATAAGATATGTGTATAAAATTAGCTCAATGGAAACATTAACATGAGAGATTGGGGCAGCTGGCAGTGAAGGACAAGAGGGACAAAAGACGAACCAAAAACTACTATTGATACAGGATGAAAACAAACTAAATTTTTGCCACCTCCAGGTTTTGGTATCCTCAGAATCACAGAAAGAATGGTCTTGGTCCTTAATAATCTGTTGTCCCTATACTCCAGGTAGCAAACCTTAGGGTTTTCCTCCTCTCTGGCAAATGACAGTCTACGGAGAAATTCCCATTGCTTCCATCCCATCCTTCTGCTCACCTATGAGACTTGGTCAAAGTGTCATTATCTACAAATTTCTCATCCAGTATAACAGTTTGATTGTTCATTATTACTTTCTTTTAAATGGATTAAAAAAAATCCTTTACAGAATTCTTTGCTGGTCCAGAGGTTTGAACCCTATGCTTCCACTACAGGAGGTCAAGTTCAGTTTGAGGTCAGAGAACTAAGATCCTGCATGCTGCATGGTGCAGCAAATAATAATAATATAACAAAGTAATAAAAGTAAATAAACGGAAACAAACCCTTCAGTGTTAGCATCACTAATTTTATCAATGTCGGATTCTAAAACTACAGAGTTAATTCCATTAATGTTAATGCTATCGGCTTTCTTTGCTTATTCTTTCTTCTCTGTTCCTGACTGAAGACTGGTTCTCGACTTGCTCCACCTCAGCAGTGGAATGAGCAAAAAATCTTAAGTTTGTTGTCTGCCTCTGTAGCATTAGGCAATGTTTTATTTTTTCATAACAGATTTAAAAAACATACTCTAAGTAAATTTTTATTTCATTTGTCTAAATCCTCTTTATTTTCCATGGTCCTAAATAGTTGAGTTATAAGGACAGTATCTCCTACATTTGTATTATTAATTTAACATTATTAAGAATAGGAGTCAACCTTAACAAATCTAAGAATGAGAGTTTTTTAGTTATTTGCAATAGCTTTAGGACACATACAGTATAATTGAAAACATTGCTTATTTGCGAGCTCATATATTTAAAATCCTAATAGGAGAAAATATTTTATGTTTCTTAGTGTTTAAATGACTTCCCTCTTAAAAAAGATTAATGCTTTGTTATTGAAAAATAGTAGTTAAAGAAGTAGAATTCATTTTAAACATATGCTTTTATAACACATTTTGTCATCTGGAAACAGTGATCTTTTTAGTGGAATTTTGAAAATGATTTAATATATAATTATGGACATTTATTTTAAAATTTCAAATCAGAAAATATATCTGACATGGTAACTATTCTTTAACTATGTGTTATTCCTACTTCACTATGATCACTATTGAACTTAAAATATTAATACTTAAGTCTAATTTTATAATAAACATGATGAAAAAAGTCATGGAAACTTGAGATTTACTTTGGAAGAGGCTATTCTGTTCTGTTAAGCTTCCCAATATCTGTTTCTATAAGTTTGATATTTAATTACGTGTCGTTGTCACTGAGTGAGCTGAAAGTATGACTTTTGGGACACAAAACAATGAAATATCAATGATGGTCCTTTATCAGAAATCTAATGTTTTTTGAATGACAGAGACACTGGCCTATTGAATATCTATAAAATAATAAAAATATGGCTGTTAATGAAAATATAATTATATGGAAATATAAAATTAGAAAAAATTAAACATGGAGTGATTCATATAAAATATTTAAAAATCTAATAATGCAGACACAGATATTGTTATCTCTAATTTGTTTTCAACTAATTATCACCAAAAACACTGTGGAAATGGTATTTACAAAGCTATGCACTTTCAGAATAAAGGGCAGGAAGAGAAGAATGAATGGGGAAAAGACCTAGTAACAACATAGAACAAAAATAATAAAGGAAGATAAAATGAAATGTAAGTAGGATATTGACTTTTTAAAACACAGAAACATCACAATATAAGACAATTCAGGAAGGGAAACATCACACACAAAAATAAACCAAAATAATGAAATGAAAGGAAAAGCATACCAAAGTGACTTGAAGAATCATTTTGGAATCATGAAGAAAGTGCTGTATAAAATTGTTCTAGGTATCCAAGGAAGATAAAACCAGAGTAAATGAAAAAAAAATGAGGTAAATTTAAATCAGAGACAATCAGAGTAGCTGAAATAGGCATAGTAAGAATACAGAAGACAAAAAGACACATAATCTCTACAACTCAACAATGTGGGAAATGTCATGAATTTAAAATTTCACTACAGTATCAGTTCAGTTCAGTTCAGTCGCTCAGTCGTGTCTGACTCTTTACGACCCTATGAATCGCAGCACGCCAGGCCTTCCTGTCCATCACCAACTCCCGGAGTTCACTCAGACTCACGTCCATCGAGTCAGTGATGCCATCCAGCCATCTCATCCTCTGCCGTCCCCTTCTCCTCTTGCCTCCAATCCCTCCCAGCATCAGAGTCTTTTCCAATGAGTCAACTCTTCACATGAGGTGGCCAAAGTACTGGAGTTTCAGCTTTAGCATCATTCCTTCCAAAGAAATCCCAGGGCTGATCTCCTTCAGAATGGACTGGTTGGATCTCTTTGCAGTCCAAGGGACTCTCAAGAGTCTTCTCCAACACCACAGTTCAAAAGCATCAATTCTTCAGCTCTCAGCCTTCTTCACAGTCCAACTCTCACATCCATACATGACCACAGGAAAAACCATAGCCTTGACTAGACAGACCTTTGTTGGCAAAGTAATGTCTCTGCTTTTCAATATGCTATCTAGGTTGGTCATAACTTTTCTTCCAAGGAGTAAGCGTCTTTTAATTTCATGGCTCCAGTCACCATCTGCAGTGATTTTGGAGCCCAGAAAAATAAAGTCTGACACTGTTTCCACTGTTTCCCCATCTATTTCCCATGAACTGATGGGACCGGATGCCACAATCTTCGTTTTCTGAATATTGAGTTTTAAGCCAACTTTTTCACTCTCCTCTTTCACCTTCATCAAGAGGCTTTTTAGTTAGGGATCTGTAATAGATACCTGTTGCTTTTCCCATATCAGCATTAGCTTTAGCTTTAGGAAACCATTGTTTGCCACTCCATGTAAATATGATGGAGAGAGGGAAGAAACTGCCAATCAAAGTATGCCCACTCCTCAGAATCAGAGCTAAGTCATGTCCCACTCTTTGTGATGCCATGGACTGCAGCATGCCAGGCTTCCCTGTCCTTTGCCATCTCCCATAATTTGCTCAAACTCATGTCCATTGAGTCAGTGATGTCATCCAACCATATCATCCTCTGTCATCCACTTCCCCTCCTGCCTTCAATCTTTCCCAGCATCAGGGTCTTTTCCAATGAGTCAGGTCTTCACATCAAATGGCCAGAGTATTGGAGCTTCAGCTTCAGCATCCTCCCATCCAATGAATACTCAGGGCTGATCTCCTTCAGGATGGACTGGTTGGATCTCCTTGCAGTCCAAGGGACTCTCAAGAGTCTTCTCCAACACCACAGTTCAAAAGCATCAAGTCTTCTGTGCTCAGCCTTTTTAAGGGTCAGAGACACAAGGGCTAATCATTCTCCATCATCCACCACCATGTTTAGTAAAGGGACAATATTTTGATACAAATGGAAATAGAGTTTTTCTGTTGGATTTTACATATGACTTATAGGAGATGAAACTTTTTTTTTTTAATCTAAGATTTTGGTACTAGGGATGATTAGACCTAATGATGCCTAAGATCTTTCCTTGGCAACATAGAGGAAAAATCAACAATAGCAGCAGAATTAGATCAGCTTCCACAGATAGAGATCAAGAGATGGAAAGAACCCTAAAGATACTTGTTGGGCTCTGTAGACCTAATTAGACCACCCCTTCCCATACACATGAACTTTATTTGTTTACACTTACTAGATTTTGGATGGTTGCACTGAAAAGTACTGATTAAAACAGGTTGTTTTAATCCCAACCCACATCATAGAGGCAGTGAGAAGGTAGACAGAGATAAAAAAATGAAAGTTAAAAAAAAAAAAAGGATAAAATGGAGAAGGAATGTGAGAAGCTCTGACTATATTTTCTGAACTGGTTTACACTTGTCAGAGATTTAAGTTTATGTAGAAGAATGAAGATGATACACAAGCATGTAGCCTGGGTGGTCCTCCAGTGACCCCTAAAAAGGTCAAAGAGTATGCTATGCACTCAGGAACCACAAATCTATATTTATGACTAATTGTACTGTAACATGACCAATGCATCTGAATATCCCTAGAAACCTAACCTCACCATAATGTCAATAATTCTACCTCTAAGCTAATCTAACATTTATTCCATCAGATCAGATCAGATCAGTTGCTCATCGTGTCCGACTCTTTGCAACCCCATGAATTGCAGCACGCCAGGCCTCCTTGTCCATCACCAACTCCCAGAGTACACTCAGACTCATGTCCATCGAGTCAGTGATGCCATCCAGCCATCTCATCCTCTGTCGTCCCCTTCTCCTCCTGCCCCCCAATCCCTCCCAGCATCAGAGTCTTTTCCAATGAGTCAACTCTTCCCATGAGGTGGCCAAAGTACTGGAGTTTCAGCCTTAGCATCATTCCTTCCAAAGAAATCCCAGGGCTGATCTCCTTCAGAATGGATTGGTTGGATCTCCTTGCAGTCCAAGGGACTCTCAACAGTCTTCTCCAACACCACAGTTCAAAAGTATCAATTCTTCGGCACTCAGCCTTCTTCACAGTCCAACTCTCACATCCATACATGACCACAGGAAAAACCATAGCCTTGACTAGATGGACCTTTGTTGGCAAAGTAATGTCTCTGCTTTTGAATATGCTAACTAGGTTGGTCATAACTTTCCTTCCAAGGAGTAAGCGTCTTTTAATTTCATGGCTGCGATCACCATTTGTAGTGATTTTGGAGCCCAGAAAAATAAAATCTGACACTGTTTCCACTGTTTCCCCATCTATTTCCCATGAAGTGGTGGGACCGGATGCCATGATCTTCGTTTTCTGAATGTTGAGCTTTAAGCCAACTTTTTCACTCTCCACTTTCACTTTCATCAAGAGACTTTTGAGTTCCTCTTCACTTTCTGCCATAAGGGTGGTGTCATCTGCATATCTGAGGTTATTGATATTTCTCCTGGCAATCTTGATTCCAGCTTGTGTTTCTTCCAGTCCAGCATTTCTCATGATGTACTCTGCATATAAGTTAAATAAACAGGGTCACAATATACAGCCTTGACGAACTCCTTTTCCTATTTGGAACCAGTCTGTTGTTCCATGTCCGGTTCTAACTGTTGCTTCCTGACCTGCATACAAATTTCTCAAGAGGCAGATCAGGTGGTCTGGTATTCCCATCTCTTTCAGAATTTCCCACAGTCTATTGTGATCCACACAGTCAAAGGCTTTGGCATAGTCAATCAAGCAGAAATAGATGTTTTTCTGGAACTCTCTTGCTTTTTCTATGATCCAGTGGATGTTGGCAATTTGATCTCTGGTTCCTTTGCCTTTTCTAAAACCAGCTTGAACATCAGGAATTTCACGCTTCACATATTGCTGAAGCCTGGCTTGGAGAATTTTGAGCATTACTTTACTAGTGTGTGAGATGAGTGCAATTGTGCGGTAGTTTGAGCATTCTTTGGCATTGCCTTTCTTTGGGATTGGCATGAAAACTGACCTTTTCCAGTCCTGTGGCCACTGCTAAGTTTTCCAAATTTGCTGGCATATTGAGTGCAGCACTTTCACAGCATCATCTTTCAGGATTTGGAATAGCTCAACTGGAATTCCATCACCTCCACTAGCTTTGTTCGTAGTGATGCTTTCTATGGCCCACTTGACTTCACATTCCAGGATGTCTGGCTCTAGGTCAGTGATCACACCATCGTGATTATCTGGGTCATGAAGATCTTTTTTGTACAGTTCTTCTGTGTATTCTTGCCATCTCTTTTTAATATCTTCTGCTTCTGTTAGGTCTATACCATTTCTGTCCTTTATCGGGCTCATCTTTGCATGAAGTGTTCCTTTGATATCTGTGATTTTCTTGAAGAGATCCCTAGTCTTTCCCATTCTGTTGTTTTCCTCTATTTCTTTGCATTGATCGCTGAAGAAGGCTTTATTATCTCTTCTTGCTATTCTTTGGAACTCTGCATTCAGATGTTTATATCTTTCCTTTTCTCCTTTGCTTTTCGCTTCTCTTCTTTTCACAGCTATTTATAAGTCCTCCCAGACAGCCATTTTGCTTTTTTGCATTTCTTTTCCATGAGAATGGTCTTGATCCCGGTCTCCTGTACAATGTCATGAACCTCATTCCATAGTTCATCAGACAGTCTATCTATCAAATCTAGGCCCTTAAATCTATTTCTCACTTCCACTGTATAATCTTAAGGGATTTGATTTAGGTCATCTGAATGGTCTAGTGGTTTTCCCTACTTTCTTCAATTTAAGTCTGAATTTGGCAATAAGGAGTTCATGGTCTGAGCCACAGTCAGCTCCTGGTCTTGTTTTTGCTGACTGTATAAAGCTTCTCCATCTTTGGCTGCAAAGAATATAATCAATCTGATTTCGGTGTTGACCATCTGGTGATGTCCATGTATAGAGTCTTCTCTTGTGTTGTTGGAAGAGGGTGTTTGTTATGACCAATGCATTCTCTTGGCAAAACTCTACTAGTCTTTGCCCTGCTTCATTCTGTATTCCAAGGCCAAATTTGCCTGTTATTCCAGGTGTTTCTTGACTTCCTACTTTTGTATTCCAGTTCCCTATAATGAAAAGGACATCTTTTTTGGATGTTAGTTCTAAAAGGTCTTGTAGGTCTTCATAGAACTGTTCACCTTCAGCTTCTTCAGCGTAACTAACTCTAATTCTGATCATAGTCATAATCCAATCACTCTTAAATTTGACTTGAAAAGCAACTGTAAAAGTAAAATCAAAAGTACCTCTCAACAAAAGCCAACCATGAAGCTAAATAATTGTATCTCTAACCCTAATCTTAACCATAAAACTAAAATTAACCCCAATTTGATATAACATTAACTGTATTGTTATTATTGTTGTTCAGTTGCAAGTCGTGTCCATCTGTTTGTGACCCAGTGGACTGTAGTCCACCAGGCTCCTCTGTCCATGGAATTTAAAGGCAAGAATACTGGACTGAGTTGCCAATACTCCAGGGGATCTTCCCCACCCAGGGACTGAACCCACATCACCTGTGTCTGCATTGGCGGGCAGAATCTTTAGCATTGAGCCACCTGTGAAGCCCAAAATATCTTAGCTGCTAAGCTGCTGCTAAATCACTTCAGTCGTGTCCAACTCCGTGCAACCCCAGAGACGGCAGCCCACCAGGCTCCACCATCCCTGGGATTCTCCAGGCAAGAACACTGAAGTGGGTTGCCATTTCCTTCTCCAATGCATGAAAGTGAAAAGTGAAAGTGAAGTCACTCAGTCGTGTCCAACTCCTAGTGACCCCACGGACTGCAGCCCACCAGGCTCCTCCATCCATGGGATTTGCCAGGCAAGAGTACTGGAGTGGGGTGCTATTGCCTTCTCCAAATATCTTAGACCTAACTATAATTCTAATTCTATCCCCAGTCATATCTCTAACCACAACCTTAACACAACAAATCTTAACCATACAAAACCCTAAAATTCTACCTATAACCTTAATCCTAGGTTATAGGTAGAATAATCCTATTCCTATCAACAACCCCACCCTATGGGGTTCATGGGGTCGCAAAGAGTTGGATACGACTGAGTGACTGAACTGAATTGATCAATAACCCTAACACTAAAACAAACCCTAAATCTTATCTTTATCCCTAATACTACATGCAGCCACATATTTAACACTAATCTAAAATCTCATACTAAACTTCAAACCCAGCTTTAACCTAAATCTTAAACATTAACCCTGAGCCTCTCTTTCATCTTGCATCAAATTCTAAAAGTAACACTAAATCTAATTCTTACCCTAAACTTAAAATTAACCCTAGCACTATCTTTAACTCAACCCTAAAATTAACCCCAAAGCTACCTAAAACTCTAACACAAACCCAAATCCTGCCTCTAACCCCAACCTTAATTCCAAATCTGGTCCATAATTATTTTAGCACTCACTAGTTCTCTGAGCATCACTGCTTTGCTTGCCTATCTTCTGACTTTCCTCACTGCATTTTGATATTGAATCATGAAAGAGCATTGCGGGATTTTGGTCTGAGAACTATTGCTACTACCCATCATTTCTCTGCTGCAAGTGGACACAGCAGAGAAAACCAGCTAACAAAAAAGAAGTTTAGTGGGGTAGGGCGGGTTAAAGGCTCATGGAATTGAAGAGGCTAGGATACATCTCACAGATACCTGGATCCAGAGTTCTCAATGCTGCCATCAGAATCTGTTCTATTTCCATCTTCAGACTCTTCTCTCGTACCCATTTCCTTTGTTTTCAAGTTTCTGTGACTAGGATCAACTCCAGTGGAAAAAGTCATTCTCTTTCTGGTTGCTTAAGACTAAGTCCCAGGAGTAATTTAGATTGAACATTGTTGACTTTGCCTTTGGGTCAGGTTGTCATCTTAACCATCATAAATAACATGACATGATGCTCCAGTTGGCCAATTATAAATCTCATGCCCGCTCCCAGGAGCATGACCAATGCTAATGGATGCACTTATATGAAATGCAGGAGCCTTGTGGGGGTTCTCCATAAAAGAAAAATCAGGTAACTATTAACAGGAGAAAGAAAAATGGATATTGGATGACAAAAAGCACAAATGTCCACCAGAATTTTTGAGGAAGAGTTCCACTTGATTATCATCTAGCTCAAATTTCTAATTTTAGGAAAGAGGATATTGTAGGTTTGACTTTTTTTTTCACATGACACGTCACAAAATTAAGAGTGGTCACTATCTTGAAAATTTGGAGACTACTAAAGATGCTTAGAAAAGGAAAGATTGAATACTTTTAGAAATGCAAAAAGTGGCCTTCCATCTTGGGTAATATAGGTGCTTCCTGGGGAAAACTAACTCATGAATTTCTTTTTTCTCTACTAATAATTTTTTAATACTATTTTTTTTAATTTATCTCCTTTATTCTTCTAATCTATCCACTACTAAACATGTTCAAATTTATGTACTAAGTTGATTTTTCCTCACGTTACATTCTATTTATCAAAAAAGCAATGAGAAAGTAAATACAAAACAAAATTATGCTTTTAAGGATATCTCTTACATGCACTTTAAAATAATCACATTTGTTTTACTCTAAAAAGCATTAACAAGAAGAGGTAATCTGAGGATAATTTAAAGCTAGGGAACAAAATATTCACTGTAATTGACGATGTGAGAAAAATATTATATTAAAATTCCAGGTTTCTCCCCTGTTTGTGTGAATGAATGAAAAATTCATAAGGGAAGGATTTAATCAGTCAGTCAAAAATCTAAATTCATCAAAACATTATGCACTGCATACTATCAATGTGTTTGGGACTTGAATGAATACATTTTTTTTTTTAATCTACATTTTGCGCTATGAATGTGAATGAGTACAGGCATACCTATTTTACTGTACTTGCTTTATTTTGCTTCTCAGATATTACATTTTGTTTCTAAAAAAATGCAGAATTTATGGCAACCTTGCATCAAGCAAGTCTAGCAGCACTATTTTCCCAACAATATTTGTGCAATTTGTGTCTCTGTATCACATTTTGATAATTCTCACAACATTTCAAACTTTTTGATTACTGTTATATTTTTATAATGATCTGTGATCAGTGATCATTTATGTTACTACTGTAGTTATTTGGGGGCACTGGGAACCACAGCTATGTAAGATAGCAAATATAATCAATAAATGTGTGTTCTGACTGCTCCAATGACCAGCTGTTCCCCCATCTCTCTCTTCCTCCTTGGGCTTCCCTATTTCCTGAGATGCATCAATATAGAAATGAGGCCAGTTAATAAGTCAAAGTGGCCTCTAAGTGTTCAAATAAAATGAAGAGATGTATGTCTCTCACTTTAAATCAAAAGCTAATAATGATTAAGCTTAGTGGGGAAGGCATGCTGAAAGCTGAGATAAGTCAAGAGGTTGGCCTTTTGTGCCAAACTGTTGGTCAAGTTGTGGCTGCAAATGGAAAGTTCTTGAAGGAAATGAAAAGAGTTAATCCAGTGAACACACAGATCTTAAGAAAAATGATACAGCCTTATTGCTGAGATGGAGAGAGTTTTAGTGTCCAGATAGAATATCAAACCAGTCACAACATTCTCTTAAGTCAAAACCTAATCCAGAGCAAGGCCCTAACTCCCTTCAACTCTATGGAGGCTGAGAGAGATGAGGAAGTTGCAGAAGAAAGTGTGGAACTAGCAGAGTTTTGTTCATGAGATTTAAGGAAAGATGCCACCTCCACAATATAGAAGTTCGAGTTGAAGCAGCAAATGCTAATGTAGAAGCTGCAGCAAGTTGTCCAGAGATTTAGCTAAGATAATTCATAAGGGTGGTTGTGCTGAACAACAGGTTTTTCAATGTGGATGAAACATATATCAGAAAAAGATGCCATCTAAGACTTTCATAGCTAAAGAGGAGAAGTCCAATGCCTGGTTTCAAAAGATAGTCTGACTCTCTTGTTAAGGGCTAATGCTACTGCTGAGACTTTAAGTTGAATACAATATTAATTTAGCGTGTGAAAATCCTAGGGCCTTTAAGAATTATGCTAAATCTACTCTGTGCACTAGAAAGGAACAGAAAGTCCTGAATGACATCAGATTTGCTTATGACATGGTTTGATGAATATTTTAAGCCCCCTATTGAAGGATACTACTCAGAAAAAAAGATTCCTTTCCAATTACTGCTCATTGAGAATACACTTGGACACTTAAGAGCTCTGATAGAGATGTATAAGGAGGTTCGTGTTGTTTTCCTGCCTGCTAACACAGCATTATTTCTGCAGGCCATGGATCAAGGAATAATTTTGAGCTTTAAATTTTATTTAAGAAACATATTTCACAAAGCCAGAACTGCAACAGATGGTGATTCATCTTATTGAACCTGGACAAAGTAAATTGAAAACTTCCTGTAAAGAATTCACCATTCTAGAACCCATTAAGACCATTCATAATATCAAAGGAATAAACCAAAATACCAGCATTCACAAGAGTTTGGAAGCACTTGATTCCAACCCTCATGGATGACTTTGAGGGATTCAAAACTTCAGTGGGGGAAGTAACTGCAGATGTGATGGATATAGCAAGAGGACTAGAATGGGAATGGAGCCTGAAGATGTGACTGAATAGTTGCAATCTCAGAATAAAACTCGAATGACTGAGGAATAGCTTCTATGGATGACTAGGCAAAGTGGATTCTTTGGATGGGATCTACTCACGTGACAATTGTTGAAATGACAAAAAAGCATTTAGAATTTCACATAAACTTAGCTGATAAAACAGTGGCAGGGTTTGAAAGGTTTGACTCTAAGTTTGAAAGAAGTTCTACTGTGGGTAAAATGCTATCAAACAAGATTGTATGCTACAAAGAAATCTTTTGTTTGTAACAAGGAGCCAGTCAATGAGGC
Organism: Bubalus kerabau; assembly: GCF_029407905.1. Classification (NCBI taxonomy): domain Eukaryota; kingdom Metazoa; phylum Chordata; class Mammalia; order Artiodactyla; family Bovidae; genus Bubalus; species Bubalus kerabau. The sequence goes on from NC_073626.1 coordinate 46,768,098, forward strand.
AAACATCACTGCTATCTTGTTTTAAGAAATTGCCATATCCCTTATGATTATACACTGGAAGTGAGAAATAGATTTAAGGCACTAGATCTGATAGATAGAGTGCCTGATGAACTATGGAATGAGCTCCGTGACATTGTACAGGAGACCGGGATCAAGACCATTCCCATGGAAAAGAAATGCAAAAAAGCAAAATGGCCATCTGGGGAGGCCTTACAAATAGCTGTGAAAAGAAGAGAAGCGAAAAGCAAAGGAGAAAAGGAAAGATATAAGCATTTGAATGCAGAGTTCCAAAGAATGGCAAGAAGAGATAAGAAAGCCTTCCTCAGCTATCAATGCAAAAAATAGAGGAAAACAACAGAATGAGAAAGACTAGAGATCTCTTCAAGAAAATTAGGGATACCAAGGGAACATTTCATGCAAAGATGGGCTCGATAAAGGACAGAAATCGTATGGACCTAACAGAAGCAGAAGATATTAAGAAGAGGTGGCAAGAATACACAGAAGAACTGTATAAAAAAGATCTTCATGACCCAGATAATCATGATGGTGTGATCACTCACCTAGAGCCAGACATCCTGGAATGTGAAGTCAAGTGGGCCTTAGAAAGCATCACTACGAACAAAGCTAGTGGAGGTGATGGAATTCCAGTTGAGCTATTCCAAATCCTGAAAGATGATGCTGTGAAAGTGCTGCACTCAATATACCAGCAAATTTGGAAAACTCAGCAGTGGCCACAGGACTGGAAAAGGTCAGTTTTCATTCCAATCCCAAAGAAAGGCAATGCCAAAGAATGCTCAGACTAGCGCACAATTGCACTCATTTCACATGCTATTAAAGTAAATGCTCAAAATTCTCCAAGCCAGGCTTCAGCAATATGTAAAGCATGAACTTCCTGATGTTCAAGCTGGTTTTAGAAAAGGCAGAGGTACCAGAGATCAAATTGCCAACATCCACTGGATCATGGAAAAAGCAAGAGAGTTCCAGAAAAACATCTATTTCTGCTTTATTGACTATGCCAAAGCCTTTGACTGTGTGGATCACAATAAACAGTGGAAAATTCTTGAAATGATGGGAATACCAGACCACCTGACCTGCCTCTTGAGAAACCTATATGCAGGTCAGGAACCAACAGTTAGAACTGGACATGGAACAAAAGACTGGTTTCAAATAGGCAAAAGAGTACGTCAAGGCTGTGTATTGTCACCCTGCTTATTTAACTTATATGCAGAGTACATCATGAGAAACGCTGGGCTGGAAGAAGCGCAAGCTGGAGTCAAGGTTGCCAGGAGAAATCTCAATAAGCTCAGATATGCAGATGACACCACCCTTATGGCAGAAAGTGAAGAGGTACTAAAAAGCCTCTTGATGAAGGTGAAAGAGGAGAGTGAAAAAGTTGGCTTAAAGCTCAACATTCAGAAAATGAAGATCATGGCATCTGGTCCCATAACTTCATGGGAAATAGATGGGGAAACAGTGTCAGACTTTATTTTTGGGGTCTCCAAAATCACTGCAGATGGTGATTGCAGCCATGAAATTAAAAGACAGAAGGAAAGTTATGACCAACCTAGATAGCATATTCAAAAGCAGAGACATTACTTTGCCAACAAAGGTCTGTCTAGTCAAGGCTGTGGTTTTTCCAGTGGTCATGTATGGATGTGAGAATTGGACTGTGAAGAAAGCTGAGTGTGGAAGAACTGATGCCTTTGAACTGTGGTGTTGGAGAAGACTCTTGAGAGTCCCCTGGACTGCAAGGAGATCCAACCAGTCCGTTCTAAAGGAGATCAGTCCTGGGTGTTCTTAGGAAGGACTGCTGCTGAAGCTGAAACTCCAGTACTTTGGCCACCTCATGTGAAGAGTTGACTCATTGGAAAAGACTCTGATGCTGGGAGGGATTGGGGGCAGGAGGAGAAGGGGACGACAGAGGATGAGATGGCTGGATGGAATCACCGACTCAATGGACGTGAGTCTGAGTGAACTCTGGGAGTTGGTTATGGACAGGGAGGCCTGGCGTGCTGGGACTCATGGGGTTGCAAAGAGTCAGACATGACTGAGCGACTGAACTGAACTGAACTGAACCCTAAACTTCAGCAACCACCAACCTGCTCAGTCAGCAGCTGTCAACATGGAGGCAAGATTCTCCACCAGCAAAAAGATTGCACCTTCCTGAATGCTCAGATTATGGTTAGCGTTTTAGCAACAACATATTTTAAAATTAAGGGATATTCATTAGTTTAGACTACATATGATATAGAGTAAATATAACTATTTTATGTGCACCAGAAAACCAGAAATATCCTACAACTGGCTGTATTGTGATATTTGCTTGATTCCAGTGGTCTGGACAGAATCCATACTATCTTTGAGGTATGGTTGTACAGCACAGTGGTTTAAGGGTTGTCCTTTGGTGTCTGACTACCTAAGCTCTGCCTCTCACTGCCCCAGGTAAACATTCCCATTCATCTGATTTCTCTACCTGAAAATTTCACTTTGATTGCAGCAATCAAGTGAAAATGCACATTATTTAAAATCCTTTTGCAAAAAGAATTTAGCTAAATATAGATGCTCTTTTCTTGTGTCTGCAACTTCCATCCTTAAAATGTCCTCCCCCCACAACTTTACTATTATGTTTCTGTGCTTGTTTGCTTTCTAAAATCATTTTTAGTGATTTTGAAAGTGAGATGTGCAAACAATTCTACCATCGTTGATTTTAAGTCTGTCAATTGTTTAGTAAAGGCATCTATTGCTCTTTCTCCCTCTGTATTATTTACAATTTTTAATGATTCCACATATCTCTTTATAATTTCATTTATACCATCCTGAAGACTAAAATCTATAGAGTAATTTCAGAATTTTGCCACTGATAACAAAACATTTAGTATAATTATGGCTCTTCTTACCTACAATTATAGGCTAAATATATCTTATACAATATGATGATATAATTTACAATTTTTGTATAATAGTTTTCATCATTTCCTTTTTTCTGCATGCTTATTTACACATTATTTGCTGTATTCTATAATATGGTTTTAATATTCAACTCTGATTGTTGTTGTTATTTGCTAAGTCATGTCTGACTCTTTGCCACCTCATGGACTATAGCCCATTAGGCTTCTCTTTCCATGGGATTTCCCAGGCAACAATACTGCAATGGGTTGCCATTTTCTCCTCCAGGAGCTCTTCCTGACCCAACCCACGGACTGAACCCATGTCTCCTACATTGGCAGGCAGAGTCTTTACTGTTGAGCCACCAGGGAAGCCAAAACTATAGTTATTCATACTTTTCCCCCAATGTCAGTGTCTTAATTTTGATATATGTATTGAATTTGTAGATCTAAATTCCCCTTTCTTGGCAGAGTGTAGTTTTTTAAAATTTATTTATATTAATTGGAGGCTAATTACTTTACAATATTATAGTGGTTTTTGCCATGCATTGACATGAATCAGCCACGGGTGCACATGTGTTCCCCATCCTGAACCCCCCTCCCACCTCCCTCCCCATCCCATCCCTCAGCAAGTGAATGTAAGATTGACTGGACATAACATTGTTAATAGCAATATAGTTTTAAAATCTGATTCTGTACATATTTTTCTAAATATGTTTGTCCTTTTGTTCTGTAAAGAAATAATTTTAGTCAACCTGATATTTTGCTTTTTGAGAAGTAGCAAGTTTTTCTCTATGATCCTTACTCATATTAGCTAAAACTGTATGGATACATGTCATCCGATTTGAGTCTCATATTTAAAAAAATTTCTATTCTTTGCTTAGTGCTCAATTTTCTCAGTGGTTGATTTAATTTTTAGACTATACTTACTTGTATCTATTATCTTACCTTACAAATTTTTATCTCATTCTCCTATGTCTGGGTTATTTCTCAGCTAAGTGTTGGTTCTAGTTTCTAGTGCCTCTGGTGAATGTTTTAAATTCTTCCCTAGAATTTCAAGTCTCATTACACTGTTCTATTTTTTATTTTAATTAATTTTTTGAGGTAGCATTGGTTTATATCATTATTTATTTCATCTCTATAGCATTATGTTTCTACTTTTGTACACACTTGTAGAGAGCTCCACCACCAAAAATTTAGATTCCGTTCATCACATACAGTTAATCCTTTTCACTCATTTCACGCTCCCCCAATCCCTTCCCTGCTACGCACTACTCTGTTCCCTGTATCTGAATGTTTCTTTTGATTTGGTTTGATTTGTGCATTTATTTGGATTTTGTTGTTTGTTTTTTATATTGTACATATGAGTGAAATTATACAGTATTTGTCCTTCTCTGTCTGACTTACTTCACTTAGCATAATATACTCAAGGTCCATCCATGTTGTTGCCAATGGCAAGATTTCATAACGACTAAGTAGTATACCACTGTATGTTCTACCCTTGAGAAAGTTCCATGTGTGCTTGAGAAAAACTGTGTTTTCTGCTGCATTTGGATGGAATGTCCTATACAAATCTGTCAGATCCATCTGGTATAATATTTCATATAGCTGTCAATTTCTCCCTTTAAGTTCACTAACAATTGTTATATATATGCTGGTGCTCCTACATAGGTGCATATGTACTAATAACTCTTATGTCTTCCTGGTGAATTGTCCCTTTTATCATTATATATGGTCTATCTTTGTGTATTGTCACCTTTTTTTGGCTTAAAGTCTATTTTGTCTGGTATAAGTATGACTGTGCCCACTGTCTTTTGACTGCCACTGGCTTGGAGCATCTTCTTTCATCCCTTCAGTTTGAGCCTATGTTTTTCTTTAGAGTTGAGGTGAATGTCCTGGAGGCAGCATAATCAGATCAGATCAGTCGCTCAGTCATGTCCGACTCTTTGCGACCCCATGAATCGCAGCATGCCAGGCCTCCCTGTACATCACCAACTCCCGGAGTTCACTCATACTCACGTCCATCGAGTCAGTCCATCTCAGCCATCTCATCCTCTGTCGTCCCCTTCTCCTCCTGCCCCCCAATCCCTCCCAGCATCAGAGTCTTTTCCAATGAGTCAACTCTTCGCATGAGGTGGCCAAAGTACTGGAGTTTCAGCTTTCACATCATTCTTTCCAAAGAAATCCCAGGGCTGATCTCCTTCAGAACGGACTGGTTGGATCTCCTTGCAGTCCAAGGGACTCTCAAGAGTCTTCTCCAACACCACAGTTCAAAAGCATCAATTCTTCCACACTCAGCCTTCTTCACAGTCCAACTCTCACATCCATACATGACCACAGGAAAAACCATAGCCTTGACTAGACAATCTTTGTTGGCAAAGTAATGTCTCTGCTTTTGAATATACTATCTAGGTTGGTCATAACTTTCCTTCCAAGGAGTAAGTGTCTTTTAATTTCATGGCTACAGTCATCATCTGCATTCATTTTGGAGCCCAGAAAAATAAAATCTGACACTATTTCCAGTGTTTCCCCATCTATTTCCCATGAAGTGATGGGACCGGATGCCATGATCTTCGTTTTCTGAATGTTGAGCTTTAAGCCAACTTTTTCACTCTCCACTTTCACTTTCATCAAGAGACTTTTGAGTTCCTCTTCACTTTCTGCCATAAGGGTGGTATCATCTGCATATCTGAGGTTATTAATATTTCTCCTGGCAATCTTGATTCCAGCTGGTGTTTCTTCCAGTCCAGCGTTTCTCATGATGTACTCTGCATATAAGTTAAATAAACAAGGTGACAATATACAGCCTTGATGAACTCCTTTTCCTATTTGGAACCAGTCTACTGGTCCATGTCCAGTTCTAACTGTTGCTTACTGACCTGCATACAAATTTCTCAAGAGGCAGATCAGGTGGTCTGGTATTCCCAGCTCTTTCAGAATTTTCCACAGTTTATTGTGATCCACACAGTCAAAGGCTTTGGCATAGTCAATAAAGCAGAAATAGATGTTTTTCTGGAACTCTCTTGCTTTTTCCATGATCCAGCGGATGTTGGCAATTTGATCTCTGGTTCCTCTGCCTTTTCTAAAACCAGCTTGAACATCAGGAAGTTCACAGTTCACATATTGCTGAACCCTGGCTTGGAGAATTTTGAGCATTACTTTACTAGCGTGTGAGATGAGTGCAATTGTGCGGTAGTTTGAGCATTCTTTGGCATTGCCTTTCTTTGGGATTGGAATGAAAACTGACCTTTTCCAGTCCTGTGGCCACTGCTGAGTTTTCCAAATTTGCTGGCATATTGAGTGCAGCACTTTCACAGCATCATCTTTCAGGATTTGGAATAGCTCAACTGGAATTCCATCACCTCCACTAGCTTTGTTCGTAGTGATGCTTTCTAAGACCCACTTGACTTCACATTCCAGGATGTCTGACTCTAGGTCAGTGATCACACCATCGTGATTATCTTGGTTGTGAAGATCTTTTTTATACAGTTCTTCTGTGTATTCTTGCCATCTCGACAGCATAATAGGTGTGCCTTTTCTTTCATCCAGCAACTTTGTGTCTTTCAACTGGTGGGTTTAACCCATTTATAATTAGGATGATAATTAGTAGAAGGAAGTGGCAAGGTATATTCAAAGTCCAGAAAGGGAAAAACCTGCAACCTAGGATGCTCTACTCAGCAAGATTATCATTTAGAATAGAAGGAGAGATAAAGAATTTCTCAAATAAGTGAAAACTAAAATAATACAGCAATATTAAGCCTATCTTAAAAGGAATATTGAAAATTTTTCTCTAAATAGAAAAGAAGCAAGAATCTATAGGAAAAGGAAAATCACAACAGCAAAAAAGAATACATAGGTCAGTTAAATAAGCTAGCACTTAGATTTTTAAAAAAATTAAAAAAATTATGAAAGTAATTAGAACCCTGCTGCTGCTGCTGCTGCGTCTCTTCAGTCGTGTCCAACTCTGTGCGACCCCATAGACGGCAGCCCAACAGGCTCACCCGTCCCTGGGATTCTCCAGGCAAGAACACTGGAGTGGGTTGCCATTTCCTTCTCCAATGCATGAAAGTGAAAGGTGAAAGTGAAGTCGCTCAGTCATGTCCAACTCTTCGTGACCCCATGGACTGCAGCCTACCAGGCTCCTCCATCCATGGGATTTTCCAGGCAAGAGTACTGGAGTTGGGTACCATGGCCTTCTCCGGATTAGAACCCTAATAAACGACAAAAAGACAATCATTAAGATGCAAAATGGGTCATCAAATCATAAAACATTGGGGAAAGGAGTAGTAAAATATAGATAATTTTTTAGTTTATCTATTTTAATTCATCTGCTTTTTGTTCTTTGTCTTTGTCTTAGCTCATTCATGAGTCTTTACTCTGTTTCCAGAGAAGCGACCATCCTATTCCATTTTTGGAAATTCTCAAGCAGTATTTTCCCAAGATTGTCATCTGCTTTTTAAAATAATTTTTAACCATGCCTTGTTTTTGAGTCTTCAGTCCAATGTTCTTTTCTCTTTATTTGTGTATCTTTCCTCTCTTCATGCCCATTGTTCCTTTGCTTTTTTAAGGGTTGATTTGCAGCTCCTCTCCCTCTTACAATGATGAACTCCAGAGAAGTGTTACTGGCAGGTCTTCCTCCTCATATTCAATCCACATAGGAGTATAATACCTATCTAAATTTAAGAAATTTACAAGCTGTGAGCATTTGGAGCTAATGTTGAAATCTTTTTTTCTACAAACTATGATGTACTCCAACTCAACTAGAACTAGCTACAGTTTTAAATTCTTGAAATAAAATTTCACCTAAAGGATTAAAAAGATTAAATCACCCAACAAATATTGATTCCACCTCTCTTCCCTGCTCTAGCCTAGCTGCAATTTCTCACTTGGATAAGTAATGATCTCATTTCCCTCCTGTTTGCTTCCACATTGCATGCTTCCATAGGCATAGAAAGAGTGGAGCTGACAAGAATAGCAAGTAAGACAGACATGCTTGGTAAGGTTTCCCAAATTTTAGAGGATGATCATCTTCTTTTCTCTCTTGGTCCTTGAAGCTTCTTGTATTTGGAACTAAGAACAGGCAGAACAGAGGTATTAGACCTTATCTGTTTTCTTTGGTGTTGTGTGTCTTGCTCTGCTTTAGGCAAAGAAACACATGTAACTCAAGAATTTCCATGCAGCTGCATCAATGATGTGATTAGTGAAATTCCATTCAGACTTAGATCTTTGCTGTTCTTTCCTTTTCTTTTTGTTTTTCTCTATTTATGTTTAGGTCATGCTAACTATTCTCACAAATGCAAAAAGGAAGCTTAGAGAAAGTGCATCAAATTGCACATATTTCAGTTCAAAAACACATGTGTGTGTAATTCTAAAGGTTAATTTCAATGACACAATTCTAATTTGCAATTGGCAGATGATATGATTTTTAGTGATTCGTTGTCTATTTATGAATATATTATTAAATGACAAACACAATGCAAGAATTATCTTTTATCTTGCTAAGCTATATTGACTTATTAGTAGCAGAGGAAGAAGTCAGGCAAAACAGATTTTTTTGTGACTATAGATAAACCTATAAATGCCATATACAATGCTTGGGTGGAATTTATACAAATCTAATAATTACACTCCACCTCCTACTTAGCTGTAGGTTAATCTAATGCTATATACTTCAAGAACACTTTGGTAGACCTAGTTTTTTTTTTTTTTCCCACAGATTATTTTGATCCACAAACTGAAAATTTATAGCAATTATCTAGAAAAGTAAGCCAGAAATATCTTCTATTAACATTTTCTTGTGTTACTCATATATATGATATGATAATTTTATTGGCTTGAAATGTTTCTTGACCATAAATTTAAATAATGAATTATTCAAGAAGCAATTTTAAGAATTTGGTATTAGAAATGAACTTCAGATAAAACAATATTAGAAAAACAAAAGTTCCTGTACTCACAACAGAGGTGAATTCAAGGTATAGTCCCTCTAATTTGGGAAGAAGAATACAGGCAACTTTTCAATTATTTTCAACTTTTCAATTATTAATTGAGTAAGAATTAATTATATCTTCAAGAAATCTTTGAAATCTATATAAAATAAAGTTTTTTTAAAAAAATTCCAATTTTGCTATTTAGGAAGGAAATGATAACTTGCTAGCTTCATAGATCTGTGTCTTTTCTATCACCTATTTTTACTCTTTTTTTCCAGAGCCACAAAGTTAAATCCCATTGGAAAGTATTGAATATCCGTAAGCAAGAGGTCTACTTTTTGTGGAGGTGGTAGACCTCCTTTAAAGGAGCAGTCCATCTAAATCTGAACCTTCAGATTCCTTTGTATGCCTGACTTCAAAACCTGAACTGCCTCCCTAGAATGACTTATTTCAGGATATGGCCCTGTGAAAAGCATGGCAGGTGCAAATAGCAGGGGCCAACAGCCCGCATCCCACACAGGGTTCAAATGTTGTCTATGTTATATTTGGTTCAACATAAAGCTGCTTTAAATCTATTTGTATTACTTAAAAATGTGAAAACAACTGGGTCAAGTACTCCATGTTTTATTAATATGTCAAATCAGAGCTGGAAACATAATTAAATTAAGGTACCTTGGATCCCTTCTCTAAGACTGCCTGAATAAAAAACTGCCCTCACTTTATAAAGAGAATATCTATGTGAGAGTGTACAAAATAAAAATTTTCTGAAAGATATCAACTTATCCTTTGCCCTATATATAAAAGCTCATTTGACAAATAATATACATAAATCAAAGATTGAGAACTTTTTTCCTGATTATTTGCTATCTCTCTTATTAAATAATGAGGGGCTTCCCTGGTAGCTTGGATGGTAAAGAATCTGCCTGCAATGCAGGAGGCCTGGGTTCGATCCCTGGGTTGGGAAGATTCCCCTGGAAAAGGGAATGGCAGCCCACTCCAGTATTCTTGCCTGGAGAATTCCACAGACAGAGGAGCCTGGCAGGGCTACAGTCCATGAGGTTGCAAAGAGTCGGACTGAGTGACTAACACTGGTATTACTTCTTCTTAATAAATAATGATACTCAATGATATTCGATGTTGCAATCATTGTTTGGGTTTTGGGTTTTTGTTGTTTTTTCCTTGTGGGTCTATTAGTTCAGTTTTATTAGGAGGATAGGTGATAGAGAAATGAACAAGGTAGAAACAATCGCTGTCCTTGTGGACCTCATATCTATTGGGAGTTGAGAAACAATGAACAAAAGCAATAAGTAAAGTATGTACACTAAAATTTTAGATGGAGTTAAGTGCTGTGGGAAAAAAAATGGAATGACAGGTATGGGTTTATTTTACAATTGGATGGTCAGGAAAGTTCTCAATTGAGCAAAGATCTTCAGAAAGGAGTGATAACCCCATACAGACATCCAGGGAAAGGACATTTCAAAGAAGACCTTTAGAGCAAAAGCCCTGATGTAGAATCATACCCAAGGCAGGTGTAGAAAAGCAAGGAGTTAATGGCAAGGAAAAGAGATGTAGTTGGGGACCAGACGAAATATCTAATAAGATCTTGTAAAGCACCATATGGACTTGAGATTTTGTTTTCTCAAAGTGAGATGAAAATCCATTAGAAGGATTCGGGCAGAGGAGTGAATGATCTGACTTATGTTTTGCAGGCTCACTCTGTTGCTGGATTTAAAATAGAACGTGTATCAAATGTGGTATTGACTTCACTCTTTTTTTTTTTTAGTTGGGGTATAGTTTCTTTACAATGTTGTGTTAGTTTCTGCTGTACAATGAAGTGAATCAGCGATATGTACACATATATCTCCTCCCTTTTGGACCTCCCTTCTTCTCGCCTGCCTCGCACCCAATCCATCCCACTAGTTATCTATTTAACACATAGGATATACATATATATATCAATCCTGATCTTCCAGTTCATCCCCACACTTATCTCTCCCCCATATCCTCACATCTGTTCCCTATGTCTGTGTCCCTATTCCTGCCCTGCGAATAGGTTCATCTATACCATTTCTCTAGACTCCGCATATATGTGTTAACACATAATACGCTCTTATCTGCTCATCACTTAACTCTCCAGCCTGACTTCCAATTCCTATGATTTTTTTGAATGAAGCCTTTTCTGTGCTCTCTCTTAAAGAAAGTGAGACTATAATCTGTTCACATACCTAGACCATTAAAAGTGCTATGGAGCACAGATCAGAAGCTCTCACCTTATGACTAATGGTGATCACTGGATAAATACCCCAGCTCTCTCTCACTCTTTTGCAGGGATAACTGAGACGTGTGACCCCTTCTTAATTAAGTTCAAATTGCTGACAGTGATATCTTGCTCATGACATAAGTTTTATCTATTTTTTTCTCTTCACTTCTCCATTTATCAAGAGTGCTTCTGGAGAAAATGTCCCAAATCAACTACATTTGCTTGAATACTTTTCTTAAAATCTTCTTCTAGGGGACCCTCAGCTGAGACTGGGCCCAAGAGGAGAAGCAGAGAAGCACTTTACAGCCTTCTAATGCAATAAGAGAGAGCATGGTAGCTTGGATCAGGGAGAGAGAAATAGAGACAGTGAGAACTCTCATGTTCTGGACAAACTTTGAAAGCAGAGCCAAAATTATTTGTTGACAAATGGACTGTGAAAAAGGATTTTTAAAACAGAAAGAACTCAATGGATGTCACCAAAGTCGTCACCTTAAGCTAGTGAAAGCTTGGATTTAGGAGCATTCAAATTCAAAAATATCAAAATTCATTTTTACATATTTGAATTTGAGATGTCTATTAGATATCCTAGTGGAGAAGCTAAGTAGTGGAGTGTATTTAAAAGAGAATAATACGAGAAGAATCGGACACTTAGATATAGGCAATTCTTTCAATGAGTTTTACAATTAAGGAAAGAAAAAAATCTAGAAATGGTAAGTGCATGGAAAGAAATAGCATCAAAAGTAATTTCTTGATTTTTGGTATTTTTGTTGGTTCATATTTGTTTTTTAGATAAGCAAAATATCATCCTTTATATTCTTCTCCATGTTTTAATCATTGCTTGGGCTGCCTAGTGTAGCACATCTGTATTTATTGTTAATCTAGTATAGTTTATGTAGCTTGGATTTTTCATCCATTTCTCATATGGATTTTTCATTATATATATATATATATATATATATATTATTATCTTTTTACAGTTGTTAAATGTTTATTATTATTTTTTCATTTACTGAAAACATTCTCTCATTTTTTTTCCAGAAAATTGGGGCCTAGGTACATATTTAAGGCTTTGAGAAGCATTAATAAGACTAGGAGAAGTTGAAGATTTGGTTGAATAAAATTTCATGTTTTGATATTAGAAAAAATTAAGTTATGGCTCAACCAGTTTTAATACAAATGTAGGTGTAGTTATACAAATCCTCAATTAATATTTATTTGAGTTCATACTATCTGAAACACTTTAAAACTTAGAGAACCACTAGGAATAATTATATAAATGTAAAATGGCAAGATATTATAAATAAGATCTCATAACTGAGATAGCACCTGAATATTTTCTTCATCTTCTTTGAAAAAAAAAATAATCTCCTATTTGTGTTTATTGTACTTATTTTCTGAAACTAGCTATGTGTTCAAAAGATGAGCTAAGATAAAGCATAAGGAATGATACAGATTTTCAAAAAGAAATTGGAGATAATGGAAATTGTGTGAGGCTATTAAGAATTTACTGAAAAAAAAGAATTTACTGAGCATTTGGTTTATTTAAAAAAAATAAGTGCAAAGAATATGATGAAAAACAGCATCTACCTATTAGCATTTGCAAAGTTACTGATGCTTTTAAAAACAAAAAACCAAGACTTCAGGTTCACATCCTTGGCTCATTTAACTAGAACAAATATAAGATATGTGCTGCAAAAAATAAGATATGTGACATTTACTGAAAATATAAAAGGTTTTGTATGCATTATTATACAACAGAAAGATTTTTATCATTTAATTAATTTCAAACCTTTTTAGCATAACCCATTCCCCTTTAAAGATCACATCAAAAGAGGCAAAAATAATTGAAAAATCATTATCAAATAATTTTTGTGGGTGTGAGTATTATCACTAACTTAGGGTAAATTTCCAATTTCAGGATTTATCACGCAATGAAAGAAAGACAAAATGAACTTGTTTAGAAGACAGGAGACTTTATTATATTTCCGTATTTACAAGTAATTGATGTTTGAACATATATGATATGTTTATTCTTCCTGGCTTGTTTTGCTTTCTATAAAATGGAAAGATTGAAAATATCCAAATTATCTCATAAATGAAATAACCCTTTCAATTACATATGGAAATTCATAGATCCACAGATTATTGAGATTGTGTCCTTTTATTATGCTTCATAAAAGGGTTGGAAATTTATTCTGAATTCTGTCCAATTTATATTCATCAATAATAGATACATTTCACTAATAAAAGAAGAAAAATTTATTTTAGCAGTGTATGTTTCTAGCTTGTAAAATAAACTTTCAATTATGAAAGCATTTGTTGTCATTCTAAATGCAATATGTATTAATAATATATGAAACAGAATGTTTGCTTTGAAATTAGTTAAATGAAGAAGTTAAGGATTTGCATTTTCCACTAATTTAATTCAATGGTTTCCATATCAGGTGTGAAAAATATGGATGAATTCTTTGATACTTGCCTTTTGAAATAAACCTAAAATTCCAATTAGATTATGAACGTTTCAGAGGCAAGGACCAAACTGATACTTTTTGAAGTTGTATTAGGACAAAGAGATGGAAGCAATAGGTAGAACATTGTAGCTTGCATTAGGGAAGAACTTCTAACAATTGTAAATGATGAAACAGCTGAAATAATACGTGCATTAGTCGCTCAGTCTTGTCTGATTCTTTGTGACCCCATGGACTGTAGCCCACTAGGCTCCTCTGTCCATGGGGTTCTCCAGGCAAGAATAGTGGAGTGGGTTGACATGCCCTCCTCCAAGGGATCTTCCCGACCCAGAGACTGAACCCTGGTCTCTTGCACAGAGGGAGGACTCTATCATCTGAGCCACCAAGGGAGCCTGCCTGAAATAATATCAGCTCCTAAATGTTTCAAATTCTTAAACAATTCACTGGAACAAGGCTATTGCCTTGAGTGGGAGATCAGACAAGGTGACCTACATGTTTTTTTTTCTAACAGTAAACAGCACAACTCAGTTTTTTTTGTTTGTTTATTTTTTCCTATCTTCTATGGAAGTGAAGAAAGTATTAGTCGCACAGTCCTGTCCAACTCTTTGTGACCCCATAGCCCACCAGGCTCCTCTGCCCATGGAATTGTCCAGGCAAGAATACTGGAGTGGGTTGCCATTTCCTTCCCCATGTATCTTCCCAAACTTGAGTCGCCCACATTGCCGACAGATTCTTTACCATCTGAGCCACCACTCATGTCAAAAGACGGCATGTAATAAACCATCACTGAATGTCAATATGTCTGCATTCACTAAAAAAAGTCTGCTACCAATCCAGATATTGAAATAAACAGTTTATCTATGTGATCTTAGAACAAATTTAGCTTTTAAAATGGTGCCATTTCTTGGTTTAACATGTCTTCCTTGGATCTAGCTAAGTTTTAATAGCATCATCTTTGGATATGGCTGAGATTTATGTTAGGAAAGTCTTTGGACAACCGTGGATTGCTACCTTAATGAGAAAACATTCAATCTTTTCAACAAGAGCTATTTTTAGTTTGGGCTTCAAAGAAGCAGACTTCTAAATTTTATCCGTAAACCACATTTAAGAATGTGTTACTCATAGATTTGCCTCATTACTGTTTAGATCTAAACCTTCAAGGATAGGTATTTTGATGGGAATAGGAAGGCTATTCCAAGCTGTTACCCATACAATCTATTGATTTCTGCTGTGATTCATATGGATGAAGTTACATCTCACACTTTAAGCTGGTGTCATCCTTTTCATTTTCTGCTGCGATGTACATTTAAGGACCTCCAGATTAAATCTAAGTGGAATTCAGCTGTGATAAATATTTATAGATATATTTAGATGAGCTCAATAATGAGCTGTGTTTTAATCAACATCAGACTGAGAGGAACTATGTAAATGAAAGAACCATGCACTGAGTTGACATTTGTGCAAAAGTATTACTTGAGTTCATGTGCAGAGTACTTAGAATACAAAGACTATCTCAAATTACATTGTTATTTAAATCATGTCCTTCAGGTCTTAATTCAAGGCTGCAATACAGGTGCTGCTGCTGAGGCATCTCGGGAAATGAGATGTAGAGTACTGAAATATATCTGCAAGTTCAAAAATCATATTGTACTTAACATGATTCTTTTATTATAGATGTATTTTTAAGCTAACCTTTGCATATTTAAAATTTTATGCTATGTTGACATGGCAACAAGGTAAATCATTGTTGTTGCTGTTTAGTCACCTAGTCGTGTCTGACTCTTTGTGACCCTATGGACTGCAGCACGCCAGGCCTCTGTCCCTCACCATCTCCCGAAATTTACCCAAGTTCATGTCCATTGCATCAGTGATGCCATCCAGCCATTTCATACTCTGACACTCTCTTCTCCTTCTGACCAATCTTTCCCAGCATCAGGAACTTTTCCAATGAGTCAGCTGTTTGCATCAGATGACCAAAATACTGGAGTTTCAGCTTCAGCATCAGTCCTTCCTATGACCATTCAGAGTTTCTTTCCGTTAAGACTGACTGGTTGGATCTCTTTGTTGTTCAAGTGACTCTCAGAAGTATTCTCCAGAACCACAGTTCAAAGACATCAATTCTTCTGTGCTCCACCTTCTTCACAGTCCAAGCTCTCACAACCATGCATGACCACTGGGAAAATGATCGCCTTGACTATATGGACATTTGTTGGCTGAGTAATGTCTCTGCTTTTCAACATACTGTCTAGGTTTGTCATAGTTTTCCTGACAAGAAGCAAACATCTTCTGATTTCATGACTGCAGTCACCATTTGCAGTGATTTTAGAGCCCAAGAAGAGGAAATCTGTCACTATTTCCACCTTTCCCTTCTATTTCCCATGGCTGTATGCCATAATCTTAGTTGTTGTTTTTTTTGTTTGTTTTTTTTTAATATTTAGTTTTAAGCCAGCACTTTCACTCTCCTCCTTCACCCTCATCAAGAAGCTCTTTAGCTCCTCTTTGCTTTCTGCCATTAGAGTGGCATAACATCTGCATATCTGAGGTTGTTGATGTTTCTCCAGCCTGTCTTGATTCCAACTTGTAACTCATCCAGCCTGGCCTTTCTCATGACGTACTCAGCATATAGATTACACAAACAGGGTGACAGCAGACGTCTGTGTCATACTCCTTTCTCAATCTTGAAACAATCATTTGTTCCATACAGAGTTCTAACTATGGCTTCTTGACCTACATACAGGTTTCTTTTTTTTTTTTAATGTCACTTTTTAATTTAATTTAATTTAATATTTTTAACTTTACAATATTGTATTGGTTTTGCCATATATCAACATGGATCTGCCACCAGTATACACGTGTTCCCCATCCTGAACCCTCCTCCCTCCTCCCTCCCTGTACCATCCCTCTGGGTCGTCCCAGTGCACCAGGCCCAAGCATCCAGTATCATGCATCGAACCTGGACTGGCGATTCGTTTCTTATATGATATTATACATGTTTCAATGCCATTCTCCCAAATCATCCCACCCTCTCCCTCTCCCACAGAGTCCATAAGACTGTTCTATACATCAGTGTCTCTTTTGCTGTCTCGTATACAGAGTTATTGTTACCATCTTTCTAAATTCCATATATATGCGTTAGTATACTGTATTGGTGTTTTTCTTTCTGGCTTACTTCACTCTGTATAATGGGCTCCAGTTTCATCCACCTCATTAGAACTGATTCAAATGTATTCTTTTTAATGGCTGAGTAATACTCCATTGTGTATATGTACCACCGCTTTCTTATCCATTCATCTGCTGATGGACATCTAGGTTTCTTCCATGTCCTGGCTATTATAAACAGTGCTGCGATGAACATTGGGGTACACGTGTCTCTTTCAATTCTGGTTTCCTTGGTTTGTATGACCAGCAGTGGGATTGCTGGGTCATAAGGCAGTTCTATTTCCAGTTTTTTAAGGAATTTCCACACTGTTCTCCATAGTGGCTGTAATAGTTTGCATTCCCACCAATAGTGTAAGAGGGTTATGGGAAAGATGGTCTGGTATTCCCATCTCTGTAAGAGCTTACCACAGTTTATTATGATCCACACAGTCAAAGGTTGTGTGGATCATACAGTGATACCTGATCCACTGAAAGTCAACCATACTGTTTTCTAAATCCATTAAAATCTCCTAATGGGATTGTATTATGTTATTGGCATGTTTGCCTGTGTACAAGACAGCAAAAGAGACACTGATGTATAGAACAGTCTTATGGACTCTGTGGGAGAGGGAGAGGGTCAGAAGATTTGGGAGAATGGCATTGAAACATATAAAATATCATGTATGAAATGAGTTGCCAGTCCAGGTTCGATGCACGATACTGGATGCTTGGGCCTGGTGCACTGGGACGACCCAGAGGGATGGAATGGGGAGGGAGGAGGGAGGAGGGTTCAGGATGGGGAACACATGTATACCTGTGGTGGATTCATTTTGATATTTGGCAAAACTAATACAGTTATGTAAAGTTTAAAAATAAAATTAAAAAAAAAAAGAAAAATGATTTAATCTCTAGGCTACTTAAATTTACATACTAAAGAGTCATATTATAAAGGAGGCTTAATCATGTTATTTAAATGTTGTTGAAAAAGTTTTATTATGAAATTTTACTTACAGAAGAATTATAGAATACCTCATTGAACAGGACAGTTTTCTCACAAATCCTATGGTTTTTGCTTCAGAATGGCATCATTCAAAACTATTTTTTTGTTTGTTTGTTTTGGTTGTGTTGAATGGCATACAGGATCTTAGTTCCCTGACCAGAGATGAGCCCATATTGTCTGCAATGAAAGTGTAGAGTCTTAACCACTGGACAGTCAGGGAGACACCCAAAACTATCTAACTCAGTATAGCTTCTCTCGTGTTAACAAATAAAATACATTGATAAAGAGGATTGTTAAACTGTATTACATCTTAGGAAGAAAGGTTGGTAGACACAGTAGTTACACACTTTAAATGGCATAATTTCTAGAAGTCTTTAGTTTGTTAGTGATGTAATAGAATTTTGAGGTTTCTTCCTTCCTCGAAGTGACATCTTTTGGGGAGATTTTCTCTCCAAATACATAGTCTGGGATGGCCAGCAGATATGAATTCTATAACCCTATAATTCTCATGCTCATTGAATAGACCAGGTGTGGACATCTGCCCTGGGATCAGTCAGGAGTTTTTGTCTTAAAATTTACACTATGAACTAAGACGTTGTCACTTATCTTTGCCATCACTTACATTAGAACAAGACAGTTCTACCATCTTATTATTCATACCATTATTCATGCTCTACTGTCACAGTGGGGATTGGAGAGATCCAGTTCATGGGGAAAGCAGAAGAGGAGAATAGCTGATGACTAATAAGTGATGACAGGAAAGAGGAGACACAGAGAGATGGTTTTCCACTTCCTGACCACACTCCCTTTCTTGGCCAGATGTAAACTAGCCTCTGGGCTCTGTAAAGCATGCCTTTATCCTTACATCATATTTTCATTTCTTTTCATAAGCTAGCATTGTTTTCTTTCACTTGCAACAAAAAGACCAGTACAACATGAATTTGCCACGTTCTCCCAGATTTAAAGGGACTTTGGACATTAGTTGACATTGCTTTTAATGTCTTGAGAATATTATAAACTCTATTGTATTTTATGGCATTTAAAATGGCATTTCTCATGATGTACTCAGCATATGGATTAAATAAACAAGGTGACAACAGACATCCCTGTTGTACTCCTTTCTCAATCTTGAACCAATCAGTTGTTCCAGACAGAGTTCTAACTGTTGCTTCTTGACCCACATACAGGTTTCTAAAGAGACAGGAAAGATGGTCTGGTATTCCCATCTCTTTAAGAGCTCTCCACAGTTTGTTATAATCCACACAGTCAAATACTTTAGGGTAGTCAATGAAACACAGGTAGACATTTTTCTGGAATTTCCTTGCTTTCTCTGTGATTCAGCAAATGTTGACAATTTGATCTCTGGTTCCTCTGCCTTTTCTAAACCCAACTTGGACATCTGAAAGTTCTTCATTTGCATAATGCTGAATTCTAAAATGCAAGATTTTAAGTATGACCTTACTAGCATGGGAGATGAGCGCAGCTGTCTGATGCTTAGAACATTCTTTATTACTACCCTTCTTGAGAATTTGGATGAGGATTGACTTTTCCAGTCCTGTGACCAATGCTGGGTCTTCCAGATTTGTAACATATTCAGTGCAATGCTTTGAAACCATTAACTTTTAGGATTTTGAATAGCTCTGACTGGAATTCCGTGCCATCCACTAGCTTTATTAATAGCAGTGCTTTCTAAGGCCCACTTGACTTCACACTCCAGAATGTCTGGCCCTGGGTGACTGACCACACAATCATAGTTTTCTGGTTCATTAAGATCTTTTTGTCCATAGTTCATATAGATGAAAGATCATTAAGACCTTTCATCCATATGTCTTCAGGTACAGCTTACTAGATCTAATCTCTTGAAGCTATTGATTACCACCACTGAAAATTCATAGAGATTTGATTTAAATCATACCTGACTAGTCTAGTGATTTTCACACTCTCTTTAGTTTAAGCCTGACGTTTGCTGTGACAAGCTGATGATCTGAGCCACAGTCAGCTCCAGGTCTTGTTTGTGCTGACTGTATACAACTTCTCTATCTTCTGCTACAAAGACTGTAATAAATTTGATTTTGATATTGACCACTTGGTAATGTCCATGTGTAAAGTCATCTCTTGTGTTGTTGAAAAAGGTGTTTGCTATGACCAATGCATTTTCTTGGCAGAATTCAGTAGGCTTTTGCTGTGCTTCATTTTGTTCTCCAAGGCCAAATTTGCATGTTACTCCAGGTATTTCTTGACTTCCTACTTTTGCATTCCAATCACCAGTGATGAATAGAACACCTTTTTTTGGTGTTCCTTAGTTTGTTTTGCACTTCCCTAGATCTCTAAATTGGAGAAGGCAATGGCACCCCACTCCAGTACTCTTGCCTGGAAAATCCCATGGATGGAGGAGCCTGGTAGGCTGCAGTCCATGGGGTCGCTAAGAGTCGGACACGACTGAGCAACTTCACTTTCACTTTTCACTTTCATGCATTGGAGAAGGAAATGGCAACCCACTCCAGTGTTCTTGCCTGGAGAATCCCAGGGATGGGGGAGCCTGGTGGACTGACGTCTATGGGGTCGCAAAGAGTCGGACATGATTGAAGTGACTTAACATAGATCTCTAAGTACACTACTCGTCTCTGACCTTCCAGCCTTTGGACTTACAGTGTTCTTGATGGGTAGCTGCTCGGCCAACTTCTACTTCTACTTTAGGCCTCCGTTTTAACATCACTTCCTCTGGGAAGTATGCTGTGATTCCCAAGGAACTGGGATGTTTAGTCCCACAGCAAGCTGGACTATATGTCACATCACCTCATTTTATTATTTTTTCTTTTTTTTAAATTAATTTATTTTTTATTATTTTTTCTTTTTTAAATTAATTTCTTTTTTATTGAAGGATAATTGCTTTACAGAATTTTGTTGTTTTCTATCAAACCTCAGCATGAATCAGCCATAGGTATACATATATCCCCTCCCCTTTGGAACTTCCTCCCATCTCCCTCCCCATCTCACTCCTCTAGGTTGATACAGAGCCCCTGTTTGAGTTTCCTAAGCCATACAGCAAATTCCCACTGTCTATCTATTTTACTTATGGTAATGTAAGTTCCCATGTTATTCTTTCCATTCATCTAACCCTCTCCTCCTCTCTCCCCATGTCCATAAGTATATTCTCTATGTCTGTTTCTCCATTGTCGCCATATAAATAAATTCTTCATTACCATTTTTCTACATTCCATATATGTTTGAATATGATATTTATCTTTCTCGTTCTGACTCATTTCACTCTGTATAATAGGTTCTAGGTTCATCCACCTCGTTAGAACAGACTCAAATGCATTCCTTTTTATGGCTGAATAATATTCCATTGGGTATATATACCACAACATCTTTATCCATTCATCTGTCAACGGATATCTAGATTGCTTCCATATTCTAGCTATTTTAAATAGTGCTACAATGAACAATGGGATATGTGTGTCTCTTTCAATTTTGGTTTCCTCAGGGTATATGCCCAGGAGTGGGATTACTGGGTCATGTGGTGGTTTTATTCCTAGTTTTTTAAGGAATCACCATACCATCTTCCATAGTGGCTGTATCAATTTACATTCCCACCTACAGTTCAAAAGTGTTCCCTTTTCTCCATAACCTCTCCAGACTTTTTGATAATGTGTGAGATGATATCTCATTGTAGTTTCAATTTTCATTTCTCTAATAATGAGTGATTTTGAGCATCTTCTCATGTGTTTGTTAGCCATCTGTATGTCTTTGAAGAAATGTCTGTTTAGGTCTTTTTCCCACTTTTGATTGGGTTGTTTGTTTTTCTGATATTGAGTTGTATTAGCTGTTTGTATATTTTGGAAATTAATCCTTTGTCAGTTGTTTCATTTGCTATTATTTTCTCCCATTCTGAGGGTTGTCTTTTCACCTTGCTTAGAGTTTCCTTTGCTGTGCAAAAGCTTTTAAGTTTAATCAGGTCCCATTTGTTTACTTTTGTTTTTATTTCCCTTACTTTAGGAGGTGGGTCATAGAGGATCTTGCTTTGATTTATGTCATTGAGTGTTCTGCCTATGTTTTCCTCTAAGAGTTTTATAATTTCTGGTCTTACATTTAAGTCTTTAATCCATTTTGAGTTTATCCTTGTGTATGGTATTAAGAAGTGTTCTAATTTCATTCTTTAACATGTAGCTGTCCAGTTTTCAAAGCACCATTTATTGAAGAGTCTGTCTTTGCCCCATTGTATATTCTCATAGGTGCTTAAGTTTATTTATGGGCTTTCTATCTTGTTCCATTGGTCTATATTTCTGTTTTTGTGCCAGTATCATACTGTCTTGATGACCATAGCTTTGTAGTATAAAATCAAGGAATCAAGGAAGCTTGATTCCTTCAGCTCCATTCTTCTTTCTCAAGACTGCTTTAGCTATTCGGGGTCTTTTGTGTTTCCATATGAATTGTGAAATTTTTTGTTCTGGTTCTGTGAAAAATGCCATTGGTAATTTGTAGGTTGCATTTGGTAGTATAGTCATTTTCACAATATTGAAGATCCTTGATTCTTCCTACCCAGGAACATCTGTTTATGTCATCTTTGATTTCTTGCATTAGTGTCTTATAATTCTCTGTGTACAGTTCTTTTGTCTCCTAGGTAAGTTTATTCCCAGATATTTAATTCTTTTTGTTTCAGTGGTGAATGGGATTGATTCCTTAATTGCTTTTTCTGATTTTTCATTGTTAGTATATAGAAATGCAAGTAATTTCTGGATATTGATTTTGTATCCTGAAACTTTGCTAAATTCCCTGATTAGATCTAATAATTTCCTGATACTATTCTTAGGGTTTTTTATACACATCTCCAAACAGTGAGATCTTTACTTCTTCTTTTCTGATCTGGATTCCATTTATTTCTTTTTCTTCTTTGATTGCTATAGCTAGAACTTCCATAACTGTGTTGAATAATAGCAGTGAAAGTAGATACCCTTGTCTTGTTCCTGATCTTAGGGGGAATGCTTTCAGATTTTCACCATTGAGAATAATGTTTGTTGTAGGCTTATCATATATGGCCTTTATTATGTTGAGGTAGATTCCTTCTATGCCCATTTTTTGAAGAGTTTTAGTCATAAATGAGTGCTGAATTTTGTCAAAGGCTTTTTCTGCATCTATTTAGATGATCACATGGCTTTTATCTTTCAACTTGTTAATACAGCATATCACATTGATTGATTTCTGTATATTGAAGAATCCTTGCATCCCTGGAATAAACCCAACTTGATCATGGTGCATGAGTTTTTTGATGTGTTCCTGAATTCTGTTTGCTAAAATTTTGTTGAAGATTTTTGCATATTTGTTCATCTGTGATATTGACCTGAAGTTTTCTTTTTTGTGTTGTCTTTTTCTGGTGTTGGTATCAGGGTGAGAGTGGCCTCATAGAATGAGTTTGCAATTGTTCCTTCTTCTGCAATTTTTTGAAGGAGTTTTAGAAGGATAGGCATTAGTTCTTCTCTGTGGTGGATTCATTTTGATATTTGGCAAAACTAATACAATTTTGTAAAGTTTAAAAATAAAATTAAAAAAAAATAAATAAATGTTTGGTAGAATTCTCCTGTGAAGCCACCTGGTCCTGGGCTTTTGTTTTTTTTGGGAGATTTTTTATCACAGCGTCAATTTCAGTGTTTGTAATTGGGTTGTTCATAATTTCTATTTCTTGCTGGTTCAGTCTTGGAAGACTGAACTTTTCTAAGAATCTGTCCAATTCTTTCAGGTTATCTATTTTATTGCCATATAGTTGTTCATAATAGTTTCTTATAATCCTTTGTATTTCTGCATTGTCTGTTGTAACCTCTGCTTTTTTCATTTCTAATTTTGTTGATTTGATTCTTCTCTCTTTTTCTCTGATGTGTCTGGCTAAGGGTTTGTCAATCTTTTTTATCTTCTCAAAGAATCAGCTTTTAGTTTTATTCATCTTTAATATTGTTTCTTCCATTTCTTTTTCATTTATTTCTGCTTGAATCCTTATGATTTCTTTCTGTCTACTAAATTTGGGGTTTTCTTCTTCTTTTTCCAAGTTCCTTTAGGTGTAAAGTTAGATTGTCTATGCCATGTTTTTCTTGTTTCTTGAGGTAGGATTGTACCGCTATAAACTTCCCTCTTAGAACTGCTTTTGCTGCATCCCATAGGTTTTGAGTTGTCCTGTTTTCATTTTCATTTGTTTCTAGAAATGTTTTGATTTCTCTTTTGATTTCTTCAGTAACCTATTGGTTATTTATAAATGTGTTGTTTAATCTCCATGTGTTTGTATTTCTCAGTTTTTTCTTGTAATTTATATCTAGTCTCACAGCACTGTGGTCAGAGAAGATCCTTGATACAATTTCAGTTTTCTTAAACTTGAGGTTTGATTTATGACCCAAGGTGTGGTCTATCCTAGAGAATGTTCCATGTGCCATTGAGAAGAAGGTGTATTCTTCTGCATTTGGATGGAATGTCCAGAAGATATCAAGGAGATCCATCTCATCTAACATATCATTTAAGACTTGTGTTTCCTTATTAATTTTTTATATTGATGCTCTGCCCATTGGTGTGAGTGGGGTGTTAAAGTCTCCTATTGTTGTGTTACTGGAAATTTCTCCTTTTATGTCTGTAAGTGTTTTTCTTATGTAATGAGGTGCTCCTATATTGAGTGCATGGATATTTATAATTGTTATGTCTTCCTCTTGGATTGATCACTTGATCATTATGTAGTGTCCTTCTTTATTGCTTATAATCTTCTTTAAGGTCTATTTTGTCTGATATGAGGATTGCTACTCCATCTTTCTTTTGCTTCCCATTTTCGTGGAATATATTTTCTCATCCTCTCACTTTCAGTCTATATGTGGGTTTTTTGTATATATATGGGTCTTGTTTTTGTATCCATTCAGCCAGTCGGTGTCTTTTGGTTGGAGCATTTAATCAATATATATTTAAAGTAATTATTGGCATCTGGTCCCATCACTTCATAGGAAATAGATGGGGGAAACAGTGAAAACACTGTCAGACTTTATTTTGGGGGGCTTAAAAATCACTGCAGATGGTGATTAAAGCCATGAAATTAAAAGACACTTACTCCTTGGAAGGAAAGTTATCACCAACCTAGATAGCATATTCAAAAGCATAGACATTACTTTGCCAACAAAGGTCCATCTAGTCAAGGCTATGGTTTTTCCTGTGGTCATGTATGGATGTGAGAGTTGGACTGTGAAGAAAGCTGAGCACCAAAGAATTGATAGTTTTGAACCATGGTGTTGGAGAAGACTCTTGAGAGTCCCTTGGACTGCAAGGAGATCCAACCAGTCCATTCTGAAGGAGATCAGCCCTGGGATTTCTTTGGAAGGAATGGTGCTAAAGCTGAAACTCCAGTACTTTGGCCACCTCATGTGAAGAGTTGACTCATTGGAAAAGACTCTGATGATGGGATGGATTGGGGGCAGGAGGTGTAGGTGACAACAGAGGATGAGATGGGTGGATGGCATCACTGATTCGATGGACGTGAGTTTGAGTGAACTCCAGGAGTTGGTGAGGGACAGGGAGGCCTGGTGTGCTGCGATTCATGGGGTTGCAAAGAGTCAGACATGACTGAGCAACTGAACTGAACTGAACTGGTCTTCCTATTGCCATTTTCTAATTGGGGTTGATTTTGTAGATCTTTTTTCTTCTCTTGTATTTCTTGACTATATACGTCCCTTTAACATTTGTTGTAAAGCTGGTTTGGTGGTACTGAATTCTCTTAACTTTTGCTTGTCTGAAAAGCTTTTTGTTTCTCCATCAATTTTGAATGAGATCCTTGCTGGGTATAGTAATCTTGGTTGTAGATTTTTCCCTTTCAGCACTTTAAATATATCCTGCCATTCCCTTCTGGCCTGAAAACTTTCTGCTGGAAGATCAGCTGTTAAGCATATAGGGTTTCCCTTGTATGTTACCTGTTGCTTCTCCCTTGCTACTTTTAATATTTTCTTTGTGTTTAGTCTTTGTTAGCTTGATCTGTATGTGTCTTGGCATGTTTCTCCTTGGGTTTATCTTTTACGGGTCTCTTTGTGCCTCTTGGACTTGATTACCTATTTCCTTTTCTATGTTGGGGAAATTTTCAACTATAATCTCTTCAGAAATTTTCTCATACACTTTTTCTCTTCCTCTTCTGGGACCCCTATAATTTGAATATTGGGGCATTTGATATTGTCCCAGAGGTTTCTGAGACTGTCCTCAGCTCTTTTCATTCTTTTTACTTTATTCTGCTCTTCAGAAGTTATTTCTGTCATTTTATCTTCCAGCTCACTGATTCTTTCTTCTCCTTCAGATATTCTGCTGTTGATTCTTTCTAGAGTAGTTTTAATTTCAGTACTTGTGTTGTTTGTCTCTGTATGCTTATTCTTTAATCCTTCTAGGTCTTTGTTAATTGATTCTTGCATTTTTCCATTCTGTTTTCAAGGTTTTTGATCATCTTTACTATCATTATGCTGAATCCTTTTTCAGGTAATTTTCCTCTTTCCCCTTCATATTTGGACTTCTGTGTTTTTAGTTTGTTCCTTCTTTTGTGCAGTATTTCTCTGCATTTTCTTTTTCTTTCTTTTCTTTTTTAAGCTATTGAGTTTGAGGTCTCCTTTTCCCAGGCTTCAAGGAAAGTTGAATTATTTCCTTGATCCTTTCTTCCTTTTGGTTTCTTCCCTCCTAAAGTTGGTCCAGTGGTTTGTGTGACCTTCGTATAGGGTGAGATTTGTGCTGAGTTTTTGTTTGTTTGCTTGTTTTTCCTCTGATGGGCAAGGCTGAGTGAGTTGGTACTCCTGTTTGCTGATGATTGGGTTGGCATTTTTGCTTTGTTTGTTGTTTAGATGAGGCATCCTGCACTGGTGGTTGGGTGATGCTGGGTCTTGAATTCAAGTGGTTTCCTTTGAGTGAGTTCTCACTCTTTGATACTCCCTAGGATTAGTCCTGGAGAAGGCAATGGCACCCCACTCCAGTACTCTTGCCTGGAAAATCCCATGGGCGGAGGAGCCTGGTAGGCTGCATCCATGGGGTCGCGAAAAGTCGGACACTACTGAGCGACTTGACTTTCACTTTTCACTTTCATGCATTGGAGAAGGAAATGGCAACCCACTCCAGTGTTCTTGCCTGGTGAATCCCAGGGACGGGGGAGCCTGGTTGGCTGCCGTCTATGGGGTTGCACAGAGTCGGACACGACTGAAAGGACTTAGCAGCAGCAGGATTGGTCCTCTGATAGTAAGGTCGTGGAGTCAGTGCTCCCACTCCAAAGGCTCAGGATTTGATCTCTAGTCAGGAATGAAGATTCCACAAGTGATTTGTTGTGGCATTAAGGGAGAGTAAAACAAATATCAAAAAATGAGAAACCAGAGATGAACACCAGACAAATGGCAGTTACAAAATCAGGCAAATAATAATTAAACTAATGGAATATACACATATACATATACACCCATTGAGCAAAGTGAAAACAGTCCAACAAAAAAAGATCCTCATGACCCAGATAATCACAATGGTGTGATCACTCAACTGGAGCCAGCCATTCTGGAATTTGAAGTCAAGTGGGCCTTAGGAAGCATCACTACAAACAAAGCTAGTGGAGGTAATGGAATTCCAGCTGAGCTATTTCAAATCCTAAAAGATGATGCTGTGAAAGTGCTGCACTCAGTATGCCTCCAAATTTGGAAAACTCAGCAGTGGCCACAGGACTGGAAAAGGTCAGTTTTCATTCCAATCCCAAAGAAAGGCAATGCCAAATAATGCTCAAACTACCACACGATTGCACTCATCTCCAGAAAGAAATGCTCAAAATTCTCCAAGCTAGGCTTCAACAGTACGTGAACCATGAACTTCCAGATGTTCAAGCTGGACTTAGAAAATGCAGAGGAACCAGAGATCAAATTGCCAACATCTGTTAGATCATCAAAAAAGCAAGAGAGTTCCAGAAAAACATCTATCTGCTTTATTGACTATGCCAAAGACTTTAACTGTGTGGATCACAATAAATTATGGAAAATTCTTGAAGAGATGGAAATACCAGATCACCTGACCTGCCTCTTGAGAAATCTGTATGCAGGTCAGGAAACAACAGTTAGAACTGGACATAGAACAAAAGACTGGTTCCAAATAGGGAAAGGAGTATATCAAGGCTGTATATTGTCACCCTGCTTATTTAACTTATACGCAGAATACATCATGAGAAACATTGGGCTGAATGAAGTACAAGTTGGAACTTAGATTGCCGGGAGGGAAAAATATCAATAACCTCAGATATACAGATGACACCACTCTTATAGCAGAAAGTGAAGAACAAAAGAGCTTCTTGATGAAAGTGAAAGAGGAGAGTGAAAAAGTTGGCTTAAAGTTCAACATTCAGAAAACTAAGATCATGGCATCCGGTCCCATCATTTCATGGCAAATAGATGGGGAAACAGTGGAAACAGTGACAGACTTAATTTTGGGGGGCTCCAAAATCACTGCAGATGGTGACTGCAGCCATGAAATTAAAAGACGCTTGCTCCTTGGAAGAAAAGTTATGACTAACCTAGACAGCATATTAAAAAGCAGAGACATTAGTTTGTCAACAAATATCTGTCTAGTCAAGGGTATGGTTTTTCTAGTAGTCCTGTATGGGTATGAGAGTTGGACTATAAAGAAAGCTGAGTGCCTAAGAATTGAGGCCTTAGAGCTGTGGTGTTGGAGAAGACTCTTGAAAGTCCCTTGGACTTCAAGGAGATCCAACCAGTCCATCCTAAAGAAGATCAGTCCTGAATATTCTGTGGAAGGACTGATGTTGAAGCTGAAACCCCAATACTTTGGCCAGCTGATACAAAAAACTGACTCATTTGAAAAGACCCCAGTGCTGGGAATGATTGAAGGCAGGAGGAGAAGAGGAGGACAGAGGATAAGATGGTTGGATGGCATCACTGACTCAATGGACCTGAGTTTGAGTAAACTCTGGGAGTTGATGATGAACTGGGTGGGGTGGGGGGGCTGGCGTGCTGCATTCTATGGGGTCACAAAGAGTCGGACACGACTGAGTGACTGAACTGAACTAGTTGGGGTCCTTCTCTGTAGTTCACTGCATCAGGCGTTTGGTGGGCCAGCCTGTCTATTTGTTCAGCTGCCCAAGTTGGTGTGTGGAGAGAGGCTATGGAGATGGCTCCAGTCCCTACCCCTGACTCAGCAGTGTCGCCTTGCTTCCCTGGCTGCCTGGCTTTCTCCTCCACAGGCATTTCCCACCACAATCTCCTCCCTCACATCCCCTTGATCCTTTCTGCAGTTGACAGCAGCCTTTACACTGGGATTGCTCTGCAATCCCTCAACTTCAGCTCCCAGCCACTGCCCTTTCCAGGAGACCCACGTTTCTGCCTGGCATATGTTAGGCTGAAGCAAGGACTGTCTGATTCCATTCCATTTAGGCTGCCATAGATGAGCTATTTTATTCTCACCCTTAAATGTTTCTCCTCTGACTCAGACAACTGCCCCACTGTGGGGCTCGGACCCTTGCTGCAGTTTCCCCACCTGCCAAGGGTAGGTCCGGTACTGCGAATACTCCTGTTTTTCACCCTAGTTCCTTTGTCCTACCGAGTTTTTCATGATGTGGATCACAATAAACTGTGGAAAATTCTTCAAGAGATGGGAATACCAGACCACCTGACCTGCCTCTTGAGAAATTTGTATGCAGGTCAGGAAGCAACAGTTAGAACTGGACATGGAACAACAGACTGGTTCCAAATACGAAAAGGAGTACGTCAAGGCTGTATATTGTCACCCTGCTTATTTAACTTATATGCAGAATATATCATGAGAAACGCTGGGCTGGAAGAAGCACAAGCTGGACTCCAGCTTGCCAGGAGAAACGCTGGGCTGGAAGAAGCACAAGCTGGAATCCAGATTGCCAGGAGAAATATCAATAACCTCAGATATGCAGATGACACCATCCTTATGGCAGAAAGTGAAGAGAAACTAAAAAGCCTCTTGATGAAGGTGAAAGAGGAGAATGGAAAAGTTGGCCTAAAACTCAACATTCAGAAAACAAAGCTCATGGCATATGGCCCCATCACTTCATGGGAAATAGATGGGGAAACAGTAGAAACAGTGTCAGACTTTATTTTGAGGGGCTCCAAAATCACTGCAGATGGTGAATGCAGCCATGAAATTAAAAGATGCTTACTCCTTGGAAGGAAAGTTATGACCAACCTAGATAGCATATTCAAAAGCAGAGACATTACTTTGTTAACAAAGGTTCGTCTAGTCAAGGCTATGGTTTTTCCAGTGGTCATGTATGGATGTGAGAGTTGGACTGTGAAGAAAGCTGAGCACCAAAGAATTGATGCTTTTGAACCATGGTGTTGGAGAAGACTCTTGAGAGTCCCTTGGGCTGCAAGGAGATCCAACCAGTCCATTCTGAAGGAGATCAGCACTGGGTGTTCTTTGGAAGGAATGATGCTAAAGCTGAAACTCCAGTACTTTGGCCACCTGATGCACAGAGTTGACTCATTGGAAAATACTGATGCTGGGAGGGATTGGGGGCAGGAGGAGAAGGGGACGACAGAGGATGAGATGGCTGGATGGCATCACTGACTCGATGGACCTGAGTCTGAGTGAACTCTGGGAGTTTGTGATGGACAGGGAGGCCTGGCGTGCTGCGATTCATGGGGTCGCAAAGAGTCAGACATGACTGAGCGACTGAACTGAACTGAACTGTTATCGTCTTTTCAGCTGGTCAGGTCCTCCTGTCTGCTCTCAGCTGGTGTTCTGCATGCATTTCTGTGTCTGAAGGTGGATTCCTGATGTACCTGTGAAGAAAGATGTACTCCACATCCACCTACTCCTCCGCCATCTTGTTCTCTTATTTTATTTTTATTATTTGTCCAATGATGTCTCACCAGCTAGCCCATGAGTGCGGTGAGAATGGAGCTATCTTGTCCTCTATTTAGCACAAAGTCTCTAATTAGATAACTGCACCACCACAACAGCACCAATGACAGTAATTAATGCACAGACTCCAGTATGCATAGAAAATCACAAGAGCCCAAATAGCCAAAGAAATCTTGAGAAAAAGGAACAAAGCTTCATGCTCTCCAGCTTCAGACTATACCAACAGTAGTCAAAACCGTATGGTGCTGTCACAAAACAGATATGTAGATCCTTGTAACAAAATATAGAGAACCCAGAAATAAATCCATGCACGTGTGGTCAATTAATCTACAAGAAAGGAAGGAAGCAGGAAAGTACAGTAGGGAAAAGAGAGTCTCTTCAATAAGTGGTGTTGGCAAAGCTGGATAGATAGCTGCATGAAAAATAATGAAATCAGAACATTTTCTCACACCATACACATTGCTCATACTATACCCTAGTGGCTCAGATGGTAAAGAATCTGCCTGCAATGCAGGAGACCCAGGTTTGATCCCTGGGTTGGGAAGATCCCCTGGAGAAGAGAATGGCTTTGTCTGGAGAATTCCATGGACAGAAGAGCCTGGCGGGGCTATACAGTCCATGGGGTCACAGACGAGTCAGACACGACTTAGCAACTAACACATACAAAAATCAACTCCAAGTGGATTAAAGACCTAAATATAAGACCCCAAGCCCACAAAAGTTGATAGAAAACATAGGCAGTATACTTTTTCACATCAGCCTCAGCAATATTTTTTGGAAATGTCTCTTCAGGCAAGGAAAACAGGAGTAAAAATAAGCAAAAGTACCAGATCAAACTTTTGCACATCAAAGGAAGCTACGAACAAATGGAAAAGGCTACCAATTGAATTTTTAAAAGATCTTTGTAAACGATGTGTCTATAAGAGATTAATATCTCACCATATGGTACAGTAGTTGTACACCTTGGTATTTACTCAAATGAACTGAAAACTTATACCCATGTAAATCTTGCACAAATGCTTAAATCAGCTTTATTCACAATTACCAAAATTTGGAAGCAACCAAGATGCCCTTCAGTGGGTGAATGGATAAATAAATTGTGGTACATCCAGACTATGAAATATTAGTCAGCACCAAAAAAAAAGGAGCTATCAAGTCATGAAAATAGATGGAAGACTTGAAAATGCATATTTGTAAGAGAAAGAAGCCACAGAAGCTAAATACTTTTTGATTATGGAAATATTATGATTTCTATATGACATTTCAGAAAAGGTGAAATTTTGATGACAGCAAAACAATAGTAGTTGACAGGAACTTGAAAGGAGAGATGAACAGGTGGAGTACAGAGAATTTTAGAGTGATGAAAATATTCTGTATGACACTAGATACTTTATACACTTGTCAAAGCTGTGGAATGTATAATATCAAGAGTGGGCCCTCAAGTGTAGTATGGACTCTGGGTAACTATAATGTGTCAATCCTTGGTAAAATTATACCATTTTGAGAAGTGGGAGAAATTATGCATGAATAGAGTCAGGGCATATATGGGAAACCTGTGTACCTTGCTCTCACCTTTGTTGTGAACATAAATTCCCCCCCCCCAAAAAAATCATCTGAAAAAAAGTGTGGAGGAAGATTTTTGCAAACTGTATATCTGTTAAGTGGGTAATATACAAAATATAGAAGGAATCCTTATGACTCTATAGCAAAAAGCATATATAATTCAATTTGAAAATGGGCAAAGAATCTGAGCAGACATTTTTCTAAAGAAGACATATAATTGGCCAACAGGTATAGTAAAAAATTGTCTACATCACTAATCATTAAGGAAATTCAAATCAAAACCACAAGATATAATCTCACACCAGATACAATGGCCATTATTTAAAAAAAAAAAAAAAGAAAAAATACAGGAAGAGTCAGCTAGGTTTTGGATTAATTGGAACCTTTGTGTACTGTTGATATGATTGTAAAATAGTGCAGCTTCTATGGAAAACAGTGTGGAGTTTCCCCAAGTAATTAAAAATAGAACTAACATATAACACAGAAGTCATAATTTTGTGTATTTTTCCTGAAAGAATTGAAAACAAAATCTAGAAGAGATATTTTTACTCCCATGTTCATTGCAGTATTATTCAGGAAAATGAAGTGGTAGATAAAAAATGTGGTGTATACACATACTTAGTACTCAGCCTTAGTATGTGCTACAACATGGATGAACTTTGAGACCATTATGTAAAGTAAAATAATTCAGTCATAGCAGGACAAATACTGCATGATTCCACTTATATGATGTCTCTTAAATAAACTCATAA
The DNA here is from genome assembly GCF_029407905.1 of Bubalus kerabau. Lineage (NCBI taxonomy): Eukaryota > Metazoa > Chordata > Mammalia > Artiodactyla > Bovidae > Bubalus > Bubalus kerabau. The sequence continues at coordinate 46,800,961 of NC_073626.1, forward strand.
AATCAGAAAATAGAACTGTGATTACCAGGTATGGTAGAAAGGAGAAAATTAGGAGTTGCAGCTCAATGGGTATAGAGTTTCAATCATGCAAAGTGAAAAATTCTAAATATCTGCTGTACAACTATGAGCATAATTTAACAAAACTGTACATTAAAATTTTGTTTGGAGACGAGGTTTCATGGTTTCATGTGTTTACCACAATATTGGACTTAATATTAAAAAACAATTGCTTGAGAATTTGCCAAATGTAATAACTTGAGCTCATTTAGGATGCTACCAAAAAAAAAAAAAAGAGACAGTAGTCTGTTTAATTTGTCAATATATCTCTTAACATTTCAGGGAATTTTACAGAAGCAAAGTATATAAAGTATTTTTTTGTCCTAATGACCCACTTTTTTCCTAGTAACTTCCCCTTTTTCTTTGGTAACTGCTAATTTACCTAAATTATTGACACCGTATTTGACATTTTGCTAAATTCTCTCAGCAGCTGGGAACCTTTCAGTTGTACCCATGTGCTGCCAAGCTATTAGGAGATGTGGGCAAGCCTGTCACAACACTCCATCTGGCTACTTTGCTGAAGAGGTCCTTCCTCAATTCTCCTTTATGCTTTCTCTGAATTATCATTACCCAGTAAACATGAATTAAAAATACATCATTGTTTGTGAACTTCCTTGAAGTAATATTTAACACCACGGAATGGGATATATTTTCTTTGTTTGGTATCCTTGACCCTAATTAACTTCTAGGAAAAAATTATACTTGCAAAGTCATTTTTTAATTGGTGGAGGTCAGATAGGATCTTTTTTTGACTGTCATTACCTTTGTTACTTACATTTTAATTAATTTCTAAAATTAACTCTGGGTTTGTTACCTGTTGATAGTTTATCACTTGAATACTTTTTATTCTATATTTTTTTCAACTTTCTATATGGTGTGTAGCCCTTTCCAATTTAGGATAAACTGTAGGGTTAATTAAAAAGCTGGCTGTCATAGAGAAAGCTAAATAAAAAATCTCCAACAGGTCACCTGGCATAAAATGCAATCACATGTAATTCACATGTATCACATATTCACTGTTATATAATTGATCATTTTAAAATAACTTAATTCATTATGAGTAAAGAGGAAACTACTCATATTAAGCACCATCAATAGAAGCAAACTCTAAACCAAATCTCTACATACTAAGCCATATAATTGAAGAAAATGCATATTATCAAGTAACTGCATTTTCTGAAACTCACATTTTAGAGACAGTTGGCATTATTTCAAATGTATGATCTTATCCTCTATTTAGATGATGAGGTATCTTTGCAGATTTAGAGTTATCTTGTGAGTATTCTTTAGTCTTATTAAATTACTAAGTGTTCTACTTTCTTAAGTAAATTTTGATTTCTAGACATTAAGTAAAAGAAAGGAAATTAGGAATTTAGATGTGGTAATTATAGTGTATACTACTGGTTTGTATTCACATAAGTGTTTCCTTTATTTTACAAATATACAAACAGAAAAGGGCCTTTTAAAATGGTGCATATGTTCTTTAATCCTCCTTATGTTTTGACTTCAGTACTTTTTTTCCTTATCAGTAATAACTTTATATTTTTAATTTTTATTGAAGTATAGTTGATTTACAATGTTTTGTTAGTTTCTTCTGTACAGAAAAGTGAATCAGTTATGCATATACATATATCCACTCTTTTTGGATTATTTTTCCATTATAGGTCATTACAGAGTATTGAGTAGGGTTCCCTGTGCTGCAAGTACATACTTATTAGTTATCTATTTTATGTATAGTGGTGTGTACATATCAATCCCAATCTCCTAGTTTATCCCTCCCCCAATTCTCCCTTGGTTTAAATTTGTTTTCTATATCTGTGGCTCTATTTCTGTTTTGTAATTAAGTTCATTTGTACCATTTTTTTTAGATTTCACATACCACCCTGAAAAGACCTTGTCCAGGACTATTTAAAAAAAAAAAAAAGATTTGTTCTTCTCATCTTTGCTCCTAGCTTTCTATGAGCTGGATTACTGATAATAATCCAGAGTAGTGGTGTAGTGCTCCAGTCCCAAAGGTTGAGCCTAAGGTATGCGAGTTGTTGTAAAGACGGTCTGTCTAGGCAAAGAAAATAATTCAGGAAATGCTTCTTGAAAAGTTCTAATATGACATATTCCAGAACCTGTGCAAAGCATAGAGAAATAAAAAGGTGAATGTAATTCATTCACTCTCATTCATTCAACAGTGTTCAAGTACCTGATAATGACAATGCAATGCATTAAAATTCCATATGCGTATGTTTTCCAGATGTATGAAGAGTGATGTAATTCATACACTGTAAATGCATTTAAACATTTTACTATAATCCATTAAAATTGTAATTAGTATTTTCTTCATCAACAGACACTAAAAGTATAATTTCTGTTATACTAAAAGTATAACTTCTAAGTATAACTGCTATTAAATGCCTTTGACATTATTTGCCTCACATACAGGTTTCCCTGTATGGCTGGGGGCTCAGACAGTAAAGAGTCCATCTGCCAATTCATGAGATATGGGTTCAAGACCTGGGTCAGAAAGATCCCCTGGAGAAGAGAATGGCTACCCATTCCAGTATTCTTGATTGGAGAACTCCATGGACAGAGGAGCCTAGCAGGCTACAATCCATGGGGTCCTGAAGAGTTGGACATGACTGAGCAGCTAACAGAGACACACCTACATACATGTATCTGTACAAAAATATTTGCTGCTGCTAAGTCACTTCAGTCGTGTCCGACTCTGTGCGACCCCAGAGATGGCAGCCCACCAGGCTTCCCCGTCCCTGGGATTCTCCAAGCAAGAACACTGGAGTGGGTTGCCATTTCCTTCTCCAATGCATGAAAGTGAAAAGTGAAAGTGAAGTCACTCAGTCATGTCCGACCCTCAGCAACCCAGTGGACTGCAGCCTTCCAGGATCCTCCATCCATGGGATTTTCCAGGCAAGAGTACTGGAGTGGGGTGCCATTGCCTTCTCCAGTAAGCACTAATTCATATGCTTATCAGGGAAGAAAAGATTTTTTTGGTCCCCAAGAAAACATTTCTCCCCTTCTTGGGTATCAATGTTCAGTGGGATGGCCAACAAGATGGTGTTAAGTTCAGAAGCTTCAGGTCACAGAATCCTTGGGAGGTTTATAAGACCTTCAGTTGCCAAATGTCATCCATGCATATACCTTTAGAGAGTGTGCTGATCCTCACACCTTTCCTCTTGACTATTCCTCTTTTTGCTGCTGTGGTTTAATGGCCTTGGTTGAGCCCCTGTTACAATATATGAATCCAAGTGTTCTAAAGTGCTTTCTATTTATTTAAATTGGAATCTGAAATAAAACAAGTGATCCTTATGGCATAAGGGAAATTTAAGGTTATATAAATTAACTGTGTGCCTGTTCAGTCTCTTCAGTTGTGTCCAACACTTTGCAATTCTATGGACTGTAGCCCAACCAGGGTCCTCTGTCCATGGGATTCTCTAGGCAAGAATACTGGAGTGGGTTGCCATGCCCCCCTCCAAAATTAACTGTACTTATGTTCATTCTCTGAGCCATTTGAGCTTATGGCGTGATATCAAATTCTAGAAGATTGTCTGCAATATCAAAGAACTCATGAAAACAAATGTGAAGACAACTGAAGCTTTTTATTAGTTAAAAACTAACTTTTCTTATTTCTAATGTAATATGTGTATTTTATAAAAAGTGGTGGAATTATAATTTTGAAGTATTTGGATGAAGTAAAAGAAGGGGAAATCAGCATAATCTAATAATAATCTATGGGGTCGCACAGAGTCGGACACGACTGAAGCAACGCAGCAGCAGCAGCAATAATAATTATAATTGATATTTGCTGAGTATTCTGCTAGATACCAAGCATTGGTCTGTTACTTGGATTTTGTCACTTAGCTCTTAGAGTTCTCTATGAAATCAGTATTATCAATATTTTTATCCCAGTTTTACAGTTAGGGCTTAAGAGAGGTTTAAATGACTACACAAGTTATATACTAATAGTAAGTTGTTGACACTCATTCATTGGGCAATAATTATTATTTAGTGGGAGTCAGGCATGGAAATATCAACATGTGTATTTCAGTTAATTTTTACAATAATTTCAGGGAGTAGGACTTAGTGTCCTTATTAGCTTTATATCACTCAAATAGGTTAATTCAAGTCACAGAGCTATCACATATTGGAACCTGAATTAGAATCCAGTTCTATATGACTCCAGTTTCTCTCTCCCACCTTTTGAATGTGTGTATATTTGTGCGTATGTGCACATACACATATAAAAACTCATCCCAATTTTCTGTAACATGAGTAAGTTTTTTAGAACTGTGTTTGAATGAGGAATTTCGTACTACATGAAAAGCTATTTTTATACAATTTACTTAGCCAATCACACAGAATTAAATATTTGACTATTGACTTTCCTTTTATGTCCTTGTGTGTTCCTATAGTTGTAATCTATTCCCATAGAAACTCTATTATTCTGAGGACAAATACTGCATTGTATGGCTATCTCCACTTCAGTACTCTTGCCTGGAAAATCCCATGGACGGAGGAGCCTGGTAGGCTGCAGTCCATGGGGTCACAAAGAGTCGGATACGATTGGGCGACTTCACTTTCACTTTTCACTTTCCTGCATTGGAGAAGGAAATGGCAACCCACTCCAGTGTTTTTGCCTGGAGAATCTCAGGAATGGGGGAGCCTGGTGGGCTGCCGTTTATGGGGTTGCACAGAGTTGGACACAACTGAAGGGACTTAGCAGCAGCAGCAGTCCTTGATTCAAGGTAGGTGTTCTTGGTTACCCTAGGAATGGGAGTTGAAAATGAGAAGTCAGTTATGGAACTAAACAAATTGAAAGTGAGATTTAGGAGGGTATATATATCCATATCATGAATGTATCAACATTCCAGGACAGAGAATTCAGAGAAGACATATGAAGATGGACATAACAATTATATTTATCCTGATAAGTAGTCACTTGACATTTGGAAAACAGGACATTATTTGGACACCAGTTAGAGTCTGGAAGATGCTTCAGTGACTTTGTTTGAGCCTAATGTGCTGTGGTGCAAATAAGCAGTGAGGGAGGAGTCAGTTAAGATTTCAAAAAATGCAAAAGCCATAGTTGAAGTACAGAGTGATTACCAGGACAGTGACAAATAACAGAATCACAGCAGAAATCCATGCAGACTCAGAGCATAGCATGAAAAGTGATAGGGCTGGGGGAAAATAAGTCAGGCAGAGTAGGGGCAGAAAACATGTTTGAAATTTTTATTTAAGAGTTCAAAGAAGAAAGGTAAAACCTGGAGAACAAATAATTCTTAGTCCAAATTTTAAAGGATATGAGTTTTACGAGCAAAAATTAAAATGTAAAAGTTCACTATGTAGTATTACAGGATTTGGTCACCCTGAGCTTGTGAATTCAGTCTGTGATGCTGTTTCATAGCATATTTAACTCACAATGTAGGAAAAGGTAAGGTGTCCTGCACCTTATAGTCCATGACTGCTGAGAATTCAGGGTCTAAATATACATTATATCTATTCTTTTCCATTGGAACCACAGCAACTTCCTCAGTAAATTGCTAATTATAACTTGATAAACATTATAAATGAACATTATTGGTGTTACTTTTTTGCAATGACAAGTTCCATTGCTTTGCAGCCATCAGACAAATGGCCCTTGAGATCTCATCTACATTTCATTTTTCTGTCGAGATCTAGTTCAACTTTCTGTATGAAGTGGAAACAACTTTCTTAGACAATAAGTTCTTTTGTATTCTTAAACCATTTTGGATTAAACACTTCAATTTCTTTATCTTTTTTTCTAAAATAACTTTCTTTAAAAATAAAATAGCTGAACACTTTTCAGGTTTTCTTCATTCTAAGTTCTGTAGTATTTAGATCTAGATGTAAACAAGTACTAAGATTTAACAAACATAAACTTAATAAATGATTTGTTTTTATAGGTGGTATTTGCACTAATGTCTCTAATAATACAATTTACAATGAAGTCAACAACAGAAAGGAACTTGAGATCCTTGCAACCTCATTACTATTCTTTATAGACCAGCAGTTGTAATCACCTAATACAGAAACATCAAAATATTTTTCAAAATGTATAATATGAATTTGAAAAGAGTTTTTGCATGAATTTAAATGAAATCCTTGTAAATGAATTAAAAATGAATTTATAATGTGTAATATAAGTTAACAAAAAGATGAGTTAGGGGAATTATTTCTCCTGGATTGATCTATCCCAGAACGTGGAGGGGGCAGTATTGCAGGAATGAATCAGGACATTTTCCCATCAACTACCATAGTGACTGACATCTATTTACTTCTCTGTAAGTTTCTACTTAATATGAATGTGTGCAAGATATACGGAAGCAGATGAAAATCTAAACTGCAATACATAGTTTTGTATTTTTTCACAAAATGAACAATAGTATGTTAAAACATGTAACATTTTTGTAAACAAAATTTACCTTCAATAAATATATATTGAAAGAATTAATTCATGAGTAAAAATTCAGGCAAAAACTCAAGTCTGGCTCAGTCATCTCAGTGTCACTATCCAAAGAAACATCTCAAAGGATTCCTTTCTAGTTCAAGCCTAGCCAGCCAGCCCAAGGTCCATACTACATAGTAGCCTGCGTACTTGCCCTGCTTCAGAACCAGTTCACTCCTTACCCACCTTCAGAAGGTATGCCTGGAATGATAGGAAATTCACTTCTGTACAGCATCTTTTATTGGGGGTTGAGTCAGTGAGGAAGAATCGGTCCTTTAATATTTTCCAAGATTAACCCAGGTAAATGATATTTCTCATAACTCCCATGTTGCTAGGTTCTTTCCCATACTAGATAAGAGGGTCATTTCCAGGATGTTCTATGTGTAAGCATTGAGGAAAAGACACAGTTTTTCTGAAAAACATGGTCCAATCAAAATAGCCTACTTACACTAGCAATCTACGCCTACTTCTGTAACTAAGCTAAATGCATGAAATTGAAAAATAGCAGTCTCTTTTGTATAATATGGGATTCCCTGGAGGCTCTCCTGCTTGCAATGTGGGAGACCCAGGTTTAATCCCTGGGTCGGGAAGATCTCCTGGAAAAGAAAATGTCTACCCATGCCAGTATTCTTGCCTGGAGAATCCGATGGATGGAGGAGGTTGGCAGGAGGGTTGCCAAGAGTCAGACCTGACTGAGCGACTTCATTTTCACTTTTATGTATAATAGGCATAGTCTTAAGATGTTATGTAAAGGGCACTTTTTAAACTTTGACTAACAAAATTTAAATATAAGTTTTCAGTGTTTTACTTTATGGTAACAAAATTAGACATGCATGGAGAGGGAAATACACTTTAAAAAATTTTATTGGAATATAGTTGCTTTACAATGCTGTGTTCGTTTCTGCTGCACAATGAACTGAATCATCAATATGTATACATATATCCCCTCTTTCCCAGGTTTTCTTCCCATTTCAGTCACCACAGAGCACTGAGTAGAGTCTCCTGTGCTATGTAGTAGGCTTTCGTTATTTATCTATTTTATATATAATAGTGTAAATAAGAAGAGAAGTGAGGAAAAAATATTCATATAAAAGTATACAGTGGACCATCTTCTTCGTTTTAATGAGTAACAAAATTAAAAGAAACTCCCATTTTTATGACTAAAAGTGTCAGGGTTGTTGATTTCTAAACAAATGTCTACTTCCTGTCTTTTCAGTTAGAAATGCATGACCCTATTACAGCATGTTTACTTATTATAAAGTATTGTTTGAACAACAACAAGAACATGAATGAAAGGAAAAGAAGAAAAAGTAAAGATCGCAGCCATTACTGGAGATTGCCAAGACTTGCAAAATTGTGAGCTGGTGAATGATAAACCAAAGACAAGCCAACGTGAGCGATTTTGATGAGACTTCCCTTTAGTAAATGCTGCCTCATCTTAGGCAAGTTTGTGCATTTAATCATGCATTCTGTTCTCGTGGCTCTAAATTTAACCACACAGCATATTTCTGATGGATGTTCCTTAAGCGCATCACATTTAACCTGTTCCAAATGGAACTCATAATTTCCTCACCTCCACTCTGCTCTTCCTACTGATTAATTTCTCCATCTTTGTTAATTGTCCACCCTCTTCCACAGAACAGATGTGTCCTAACCCATTTTGCATATCAAATTATTTCCTTTTTACTTCAAAGAGCTATTCTGACGGAAACATTTGGCCTCAGCATATAATTAAAAACTTAACAATACTAATAGCTGTTTCAAAGAGCATCTTCTCTTTGTCAGTCTGCAAGTATTTACAATAATTTGCATGTAATTCACTTTCATATCCATTCACTAGGGTATGAATATTACTTAGTCAAATAGACAATTAATTAATATAATCTTTACATAGTCACATATTAAAATGCACTACACAGCTGCTGTTTACTTGGGACTTCTCACTGGATCCATGGGCATGTGAATTTTGAACAACTGTGGCTGTTTATAACATTGGTCTTCTTGTCTAAAGGAGCCAGGTACACATTAAAAAAAAATTTTTTTTCTCTGAATTGAGAATAAAAATCTCACGTTCTTCAATGTGTTCTTTATAAAGATGTCCCCTTACCTTATTCAATGTGAACCCTAAAACTAGGAAATGTTTATTGATCATTGATTACAGGTTAAGTTTATCTAATAAGTAAAAATCACAATCTCCAGTGAAATTTTTAAAATACCCAGGGCTAGAAGTCTATATTGTTGTAAAACAGAGAAAATTTGTGGCAAATTTTACTGTTTCACTCAGTTGAAAATTTGTAATTTTTGATGAACATCTATTAGGCGTTCATGGGACTTCCCAGGTGGAGCTAGTGTCAAAGAACCTGCCTGCCAATGCAGGAGACAATCCCTGAATAAGGAAGATCCCCTGGAGAAGGGCATGGCAATCCACTCCTGTATTCTTGCCTGGAGAATCCCATGGACAGAGGAGCTTGGCAGGCTACAGTCCATAGGGCTACAAAGAATTGGACATGACTGAAGCAACTTAGCACACACCCACATCATGCATTCATGCTACAATCTCCTTGCTAAATGTTTTTGTGTTCATTAATACAAGCTTATGAGATAAGTACAAGGATTTCAATCTTATAAGCTTCAAAACTGAAGCACAGAGCTAGTTATTCAGTTGTGTCTGACTTTTTGCAACCCCACGGACCATAGACAACCAGACTTCTCTATCCGTGGAATTCTCCAGGCAAGAATACTGGAGTGGGTAGCCATTCTCTTCTTAAGGGGTTCTTCCAACCCAGGGATAAAATGCAGGCAGATTCTTTCCTGTTTCAGCCACCATGGAAGACTGAAGCACAGTGAGGTTAAGTAACTTGCCCAAAGTTAAAGGATATTGAAGCTGAAATTTAAATTATGTTTTTTAACTCCACAGTATATGATCTTTACCTCTATAGAATCTATTTATGTTTGAGAGAATAATTTTAATGCAAATGAACTGATGATTTTAAAACCTAAGCTCTCATTTAAAATTTTTCTTTCAGAAAACAATGCTTTCACACCTCCACATTTTCAGCATTCATTTGGAGAATTGAATGTCTTATGATTCAAGAAAAGTGAGATTCATTTTATAGGGCAAGTGGGAGACAAAGATGCATTTTTGAAAATTAATTAAGCTATTTTAAAAAACACTTTAGTTACCATACTATCAAACTTAATGGAAATGTCATGATCTTGGATAAGTTTAGATTTAGTAAGATTTGGGGGAAATACAGCCTTTCCTTATACTTGCTCAGTTATTGCAAATATTAATATATTCAGAGATAGGAAAGGAAATATTATTTAAAATTATATAGTAAAGTTAAACATGTAGTAATAAGTAGAAAATCCACTTATGATCATCAAATATAAATTACCATAAAATAGAAATCAACACGGTTTGCAAGCGATTGAACATTTCATAATTCTAATACCCATGCCCAAACAGAAAGATTTTCCTTCAGTCTCTAGCTTAGTTATAAACACATTTAATGTGGTCCATCCTATTATCTAAAAGGTCATTCTGATGTTTTCAATCTTCATCTAAGATACTCTAAGACATGATTTCAGGGATTTATGTAAGCAGAAGTGATATAAAGTGCCAAAGGACAAGTAAGTACTATGATTTACCTATATTGAATTCCTTTTTATTCTCTCAAGAATCAAATAGTCATGGCAAATTCTCTAATGTCAAGAACAAAATGAGTTGTGCAAATTTCATATAATCAGTCACTTAGTAACCATTAATTAGGCATCATTTTATTTAGAAATGAGGTCCTGACTTTAAAAGGATAAATACAGACTCTGTAAAATGACATACAATTTAAGGCCCAAGAGACTATATAAAGTGGTTTAAAGTACAAAGGTTTAAAAGTACTATAGGAAGAGGGGGAATAAATGGCTGGCTTAATTTGAAGAATATCTAGTTAAAAACAAGTCCAGATTAAAACCAGGGAATGATAATGTTAATTTTGAAGGAAATCACATCCTAAAGTAGCCATCAAACTGCCCCATAAAATTTTTAACAAGACTTCCTTAAAACAATGTAAATTCTGGGGGGCAATGTTCTCTTTTGCCTCTAAATATCCAATAAACATATAAAATATGCTATCCTTGGCTCAATAAAATATCTAACAAAAACAAAAAAACCTGACACTACCAAGTGTTCACAAGTGCATAGAGCAAATAGGATACTCTCATCTGCTAGCTAGAGCTAGACCTGGTGGTATAATAACATTTTAGAAAACATTTGGCAATTTTGTAATTGCAGTGGTGATTGCATACCTCAGATAGCAATTCAGCTCAGACAGATCTATAAGTGTCAAAAACCCATACTTATGTCCACCAAAAGCAAGTGCAAATATGTTTACAAGAGTCTTCAATTAGAACCAACAAAAAGGTCCATGGATAATACATAAATATTAATCTAATCATGGATTGGAACACTATACAGCAAGGAAAATTATAAAACTACACCTACACATGCAACCTGAAAGATCTCATAAATATAATGATGAGAGAAAGAAGTCAGATGCAAAATAAAACATGCATTTTGATTCCATTTAAATTAAGTTAAAGAAGCAAAAATTAGCCTATGGTGTTACAAGTCAGGATACCAGTTTCCTTTGGTTATAGGTTGTGTACATTTTTTTCTGGTGTTAAATTTGCATATTTTATACATGTTTGATACTTCAATAAAAAATAAGTTAAAAGCAGCAAAAACAATAACAGCAAAAGCAAAGCACATCAACTCTAAGAAACAATTATGCAAATTGATCTTTAAAAATAAATGCACTGGAAATATCTTCTCTCTGTGGCATTATCTTCATACTCTTTTGACGCACTTTAATTTTAGGGTTATTTATCAAATGTTCCTTTATATTTAATATTTTTGAGAAAATTTGGTCAAGAAATGCTTGTCTATCCAAAGGTCATCTGATGGGAGATTTATTTTTCCTCTTTTACATTTATAATTGACCTGGGATTAATATTTGTTTATTGTGTGATGTAGAAATAAAATTTCATTTATTTCATGTAGATATCAGTTTACTCAGAACCATTTATAGCAAAGAAAGGTGGTGTGCATTTATCATGCAGAAGGGCCCCCTTTTCTCAAGGACATCAAGAGTCTGTATAGGTGTAGGTCATTTTCTCAACTTTAAATTTTGGTTTCTTGACCTATTTTTCTTTGTGCCAGTATTGTACTGTTTTCTTTACTTTATAGTAAGATTTGATAGATGGTTAAGTGTGATCCTTTAAATTTGTTCTTCTTCAATATCATCTTGCTAGGCTCACTGAATTTTCATACAAATTTTAAAATCAGCTTATTAATCTTTACCAAAAAAAAAGCTTAGATTTTGACTAGGGATGCATTGAATTTATACAGCAATTTTAGAGAAGATTTACATTCTTATAATATTCATTCTTCAATGCCTATGGTTTATGCTATAATTCATCTATATTATTTCTCAATATTTTCATAATTTATTATCTTTCTGTGTAGAAGTTATATGCAACTCTCATTAAATTTTTCCTGCTGCTGCTGCTACTAAGTTGCTTCAGTCGTGTCCGACTCTGTGTGACCCCATAGACGGCAGCCCACCAGGCTCCCCCATCCCTGGGATTCTCCAGGCAAGAACACTGGAGTGGGTTGCCATTTCCTTCTCCAATGCCTGAAAGTGAAAAGTGAAAGTGAAGTCGCTCAGTTGTGTCTGACCCTCAGCAACCCCATGGACTAGATGTTGAATATTTTTATTGTACAAGTGGTATCATCTTTGTAATTGTATTTTTCTAGTTATTTATCTTTTTTTTAATAAAAGCAATTGATTTCTATATGAATGTTGGCTATTTTGGATATTCATTTTGTGTACTTTGTATAGTGTGTACTGCCAGCAAATGTGATTAATTCATTCAGTAGGATTAGCAGTTTATCTGGAGATTTTTCTATGCTTTTACTTACAGAATTATGTCCTCTATGAGTAATAATAGGTTTTATTGCATTCTTTCTAACCTCTATGACTTTGTGCCATCAAGTTGAACAAGTATGCCCTTCTATTTCATCTTTAAGTAATTGTTAAAAAGCTGGATAATGAGATATATGTAATATAATATTAATTGCTAATATTAATCTGGAATGAGGTCTCATGATATGTCACAGGACTCTACTTTTGTTTAGTTTTAAAAAATATTGGATAACATCTCTCCTTGGCTAATATGTTTTAAATATTGTTTCTGCCTCATTTTACTTCTCACATATTCAGAATCCAATTACTTAATATATGTATTTTAGAATTTAAACCATATATTATTCATACTATTGTCTGTATTTCCTATTGTTTTCTCTGTATTGTTTAGTTTGGATACTTTACTGTTAGTTTGCATGGTTCCATTGGTTAGCTCTATGCATCTAATCATCTACTGAATTCATTGCTGTGTTACCAGTTAACATATTTTTAAATCTAAAACTCCCTCTTAAATATTTTCTACTTATTCATTCCCTGGAGAAGGAAATGGCAATCCACTCCAGCACTCTTGCCTGGAAAATCCCATGGATGGAAGAGCCTGATAGGCTACAGTCCATGGGGTTGCAAAGAGTCAGACACGACTAAGTGACTTCACTTTCACTTTCAATTATTCATTAATTTTTATTGGAGTAGAGTTGCTTTACAGTGTTGTGTTAGTTTCTACCGTACAGCCAAGTGAATCAGCTACACACACACACACACACACACCCCTTCTTTTTTGGATTTTCTTCCCATTTAAGTCACCACACTCAATTATTTATTAATAGTCCACATAATATCACATAATTTCTTAAGCTTATTAATTGTTTTAACATTTCTGAAATATTTATTATTTTCTTTTCCTATAGACTTTGCTCTTATGGTATTGGCTTTGTGTCTGCCTGATGATTTTTTTTATTGAATGAATGACATTTTGTATGAAAACCTGTAGAAATCATTTGATGCTCTGGCTAATGGTATCTTCTTCCACAAAGAGTTTGCGTTTGCTTTGGCAGGCAGGTAGTGTTGATAGAGAAAACCTCTATCCAGTCAGTAAGTGAAGGCATTTGTAGCTGGGCTTCAGGGGAGCTTGTCTCCTTCAGACTCATCTCTACTAGAGTTTGCTCTTTCGGGTTGCCACTGAAAGCCAGGCTTGTTTACCACATTGATGGATCCTGAGCTACAAAGATTGCCCTCTGTTCAATAAGTCTGCTCAAATTCCTGCTCAACTTCTCACTTCATTTGCTGCTACATTTATTTTCAGTCAGCTGATTCTTGCAAACTGCCAAGAGCTTTGCGAAGAAAAGAGATGCTGAACGTCTTCTTTCCTTTTCTCCAGGACATTGTCCCTTTAAGTCCTCACTGCTTGGGAAGCTTTCAATGTTGTAAAGAGATGTGTGACTGTCCTGGCTGTTTCAGATGGGAGCTTTGCTCTGTAACAAGCTTATCTGTCATAACCAGAAATATAAACTGTTTTCTTAGAGTAAAACTGATGTACTGCTCAGTACTATAATAGTATTCAAAAAGGAAAAAGGCACCTTTGGATATATGCCAAAAAAGAGTATCTGGTTGAAATTGCATAATTCTCTGAACATGACAGGTCTTCCCCTTCTGATTCTATTTTTAACCCTGGTTAATTTTATCTGCTCAACTGTCTTTAATCTTTATCACTAATCCAATGAATTCCAAATATTTACCTGTAACTGAAATACAGCTTCTGAAATATAGACCCATAAATCCAAATACCAAAATATCCCTTTTGAATATTTTGATAGCAAAATAACTCACAAATGTTTCAAATTCACATAAAGAAAATGGAATTTTTCATCTTCTATCTCTACTTCCAAATGTATCCACTTCATTCTCTTCTGTTTCATAGCCCATAAGCAATAAGGTGAACAATAAGATCTCCCTACCTGCTGAGCAACTTACTGGGTGATCATCCTCAGTTCTTTTCACCTTCTTCATCCTCATATCTAATTCTTCACCATGCCTTTATATTTCAACTTCATTATTATTTCTTGAATTCATTTGTTTTCAGCATTCTTTTGTCCTCATGTTTTCCTTGGAATTCTAAAAAGTCTAAAAATTGGCTCCCTTGCTTCCAGTTTAAGAGCATTTCCACAGTCCCCCACTTTGAAAAAACAGAAACAGAGTCTTCTCACTTTCTTGCTTAAAATCTTTTAGTGACTCTCCCTAATCTTTGGGAAAGTGTCTAAGTGCTTTATGAGTTGAGTGTGAAGTAAATGCAAAATATATAAAAGATGAAAAAATGAAATTTGAAATTATGGTAAGTTCAATGCAAGATACTGGTCGCTTGGGGCTGGTGCACTGGGATGACCCAGAGGGATGGTATGGGGAGGGTGGAGGGAGGGGGGTTCAGGATGGGGAACACATGTATACCTGTGGCGATCCATGTTAATGTATGGCAAAACCAATACAATATTGTAAAGAAATTAACCTCCTATTAAAATAAATAAATTTATATTTAAAAAAATAAAAAGAAAAAAAGAAAGAAATTATGGTATGGAAAGCAAGACTGAGCCAAGAACTAGCATTAAAACTTTGGAAATTAGTCTCCTAGAGATGAGAATTGAAGTTGTAAGTGTAAATAATAACAAAGAAGGAAAGAGCATGGACAAAAAATGCAAGAGGATTAAAGATATCCATGAAATGAATGAGGGAAAGTATTTCTACAAAGGAGGTCAAAATTTAAGTTTATTGCAGGCAGTAAGACAAATAGAATTCAAGTGTCAGGCAAAGGATAGATTACTTGTGTGTCCTAATTAGCGCAAATGGGCCAAAGATGAGAACTGACCGTATGTCTCTGAAGAGCTCTGAGAATGGGGTAGAGATCCAGATGGAATTTTGAGAGGCTGCCCTGGGAATGAACATAGTGATTTATCTGAAATGAGTAAAAAGACACAGATAACCAAGAAGTTGATACCGACTCCCAGACAAACTCCTTTGATGTCTACTAGATGTAGCCATTAACAGAACTGCGGATGCTGAGACCCTGGAGTCTTCCTCCCCCTTCACCTTCCCTCCAGGCCAGCCTCAAAGGCCTGAGGATACTAATTAACATTAGGATGCTCTGGTCTCTCGCACCTTGAGTACAGAGCCTTGTTATCCTCAGTAGTTGAGCTCTCCCCGACCTCTCACAGACATTGGAAGTCAAGCTGGCTTCCCACTTGGCCCTCTGAAGAATTTCCTTTGGACTTGATTCTTGTGAATTATTATCAGCCTTGCATTTCTGTTGCATAGTCCTTCTTCTGTGTGGTTTCTCCTAGTACATTTGTGCCCATGTGAAGATACTGTCTTTCTAAATCCCTTCCCAATGACTTACTAATTGTGGTATCACAATTATTCCCCATACTACCTCACTGGCGTTAACATGAGAATTACTGCCTTTGTTTAAATAATGACCTCATTCATTATTAGATAAATGCAGATCAAAATTACAATGAGGGATCTCCTCACACTGGTCAGATGGCCATCATCAAAAAATGTACAAACAATAAAAGCTGAAGAGGATATGGAGGAAAAGGAAAATGTTTGCACTATTGGTGGGAGTGTACATTGATACAGCCATATAGAGGACAGTATGGAGATTCCTTTAAAAAAAAATGAGAAATAAAACTCCCATGTGACTCAGCAATCTTACAACTAGGCATATGCTCTGAGAAAACCATAACTGAAAAAGACACCTGTACCCCATTGTTCATCACAACACTATTTGCAATAACACTTTTTACAATACAAATGAAAACAACCTAGATGCCCATCAAGAGATGAATGGATAAAGAGGTTGTGGTACATATATACAATGGAATATTACTCAGCCGTAAAAAGGAACATATTTGAATCAGTTGTGGTGAGGTGGATGGACCTGCAGTCTGTTAAATGAGTGAAACAAGTTAAAAAGAGAAAACTAAATAATGCATATATATGGAATCTAGAAAAATGATACTGATGAACCCATTTACAGGATAATAGAGATGCAGATATGGAGGGCTGTCTTGTGGACACAGTGGGGACAGGAAAGAGTGGGACAACTTGAGAGAGTAGCACTGAAAATATACATTGTGTGCTGCTAAGTCCCTTCAGTCATGTTTGACTCTTTGCAACCCTATGGACTGTAACCTGCCAGGCTCCTTTATCCATGGGATTCTCCAAGGAAGAATACTGGAGCGGGTTGCTATGCCCTCCTCCAGGGCATCTTCCCAACCCAGGGATAAAATCTGTGTCTCCTATATCTCCTGTATTGGTAGGCAGATTCTTTACCACTAGCACCATCTGAGAAGTCCATATGTTAAATAAATAGCTAATGGAAAGTTGCTGTATAACACAGGGAGCTCACTCTTGGAGTCTGTGACAATCTAGAAGGATGGGGTGGAGTGGGGGTGTGGGGTAAGGTTCAGGTGGGAGGGGACATTCATACTTACGGCTGATTCACACTGTATGGCAGAAGCCAACATAATGTTGTAAAGTGAACATCCTCCAATTAAAAATAAATTTAAGAATATACAGATACATAGGAGTCTAAAGAACAAAGCACCATCAGAGAACAAAAAGGAGATCCCGGAAATTGAAAAAATACAAGGGCAGAAATGAAGAATTCCACAGAAGCATTGGAAAATAAAGTTGAGAAAGTTCTTCTGGAGAATAGAACAAGAGAATAAGAAAGAAAAAAAATAAGAAAATTAGGGGATCACTAAGGGGGAGAGAGAGCTTAGCAACTTAATAAAATTCTAGACAGCAGAGAAAAAAAAATAAATCTCAACATTAAGAAAACTAAGATCATGGCATCTGGTCCCATCATTTCATGGCAAATGGATGGGGAAACAGTGGAAACAGTGGCTGACTTTATCTTTCTGGGCTCCAAAATCACTGCAGATAGTGATTGCAGCCATGAAATTAAAAGACGCTTACTTGTTGAAAGGAAAGTTTTGACCAACCTAGACAGCATATTAAAAAGCAGAGACATTACTTTGTCAACAAAGGTCTGTCTAGTCAAGACTATGGTTTTTCCAGTGGTCATGTATGGATGTGAGAGTTGGACTATAAAGAAAGCTGAGCGCCGAAGAATTGATGCTTTTGAACTGTGGTGTTGGAGAAGACTCTTGAGAGTCCCTTGGACTGCAAGGAGATCCAATCAGTCCATCCTAAAGGAGATCAGTCCTGGGTGTTCATTGGAAGGACTGATGTTGAAACTGAAACTGCAATACTTTGGCCACCTGATGCGAAGAGCTGACTCATTTGAAAAGACCCTGATGCTGGGAAAGATTGAGGGCAGGAGGAGAAGGGGATGACAGAGGATGAGATGGTTTGATGTCATCACCAACTCAATGGACATGGGTTTGGGTGGACTCCGGGAGATGGTGATGGACAGGGAGGCCTGGCGTGCTATGATTCATGGGGTCACAAAGAGTTGGACATGACTAAGCAACCTAACTGAACTGAACTGAATGAGAAAATATTTGTCAGATTGCAGACTTTTATATTTTCTTGAGGAAACAGAAACTGAAATATAATGCAAACATTGTTGTCTGTGATTCTATGGTAACTTTTCTGAAGTTTTCTTTACCTTAATGTTAGAGAACCATTGGGGATGCATTTCACACCACAGAAGTGCTTCTTGTCAGTGTCCCGTCCATCAGACTTGCCAGAAAAGAAGTGGCACCTGTGCCTGCTGCTCTTCTGAGCACAGACAGATTCACAGACAGCCATCCCGGACGTGTGGGTGGAGATGGGAGGTTGAGTCAGGAATTATTGGTGTGTTTACCCAGGAAGTGAAGGAAGCAAAACTAACAACAGGAAAGAGGGCCAATGCCAGGGGGGTGAGATGTAATGAACATGAGAATGAGGAAAGTATCTCCGGGGTTTTACCCTTTGCAGACAACACCAATAGTCTCTCCTATTTCATAAATCTGCCCACAGTAATGATTCTGGATGACTCCTTTCCTGCTTTCAAGATAGAAACGAGTTGCCAGTCCAGGTTCGATGCACGATACTGGATGCTTGGGGCTAGTGCACTGGGACGACCAAGAGGGATGGTATGGGGAGGGAGGAGCGAGGAGGGTTCAGGATGGGGAACACATGTATACCTGTGGTGGATTCATTTTGATATTTGGCAAAACTAATACAATTTTGTAAAGTTTAAAAATAAAATAAAATTAAAATAAATAAATAAATAAATAAATTTTAAAAAGGGGAAAAAAAAAAGATAGATTCCTCATGGGAGTTAAATAGATGCTATCTTTTATGTGTATTCAATTGCTTTTTTGTTGTTGTTTTTCATTTAGGAAACGTTTTATTTCATCTTGATTCATTCATTTATTTAAGTATTTGATTTAAAAGACATTAGCCGTGTGTGTGTGTGTGTGTGTGTGTGTGTGTGCGCGCGCTCAGTCATGTCCAACTCTTCGAGACCCCAGAGACTGTAGCCCGCTAGGCTCATCTGCCCATGAGATTTTCCTGGCAGGAATACTATAGTGCGTTGCCATTTCCTCTTCCAGGGGATCTTCCCAACCCAAGGATACAGATCGCACCTCTTGTCTCTCCTGCATTGGCAGGAGTCTTCTTAAAAGCTGGGCGACCTGGGATTCCTGTTAGCCAATTTATTCTTTCTTAAAGATTTCATCTAGAAAAATCCCACTTGAAACAAGTCTATTTATTTTTATATTATAAAGAATATTACAACGCATGTAATGTTTCAAACTCATCTCTTAAGTGACAGTGTGAGCAGTTTCGAAGTCTTTCACTGACACTTTGTGGCAAACGGTGGAATTACAATATTGCTTAAGTTGTTTTCTGACATGTTTTATATGTGTAATATAACAAATAACAATCAAGAAATTGTCATGTTACACATCAGTATACATTCGTATATACATTAAATAAAGAAAAATCCAGAAATTGCATAGTTATTCATTAAGACACTATCTAAATTACAATGTCACAACCTACTACAAACAGCACTTTGATTTCACAAAGAAATAATTTCAATTATATCTTTAAAAATCATGTGTTGACTATCTTTAGCACAGCTATTAAAAATTGGTACTGATTCATTCTTTTAGCTTTTCACGAATTTTTTAAAAATCATAAAATGAGCAACTAAGATTGTTCCCTAGAATTTTCATTCTGTGCTTAGGATTTTAAAGGAATGTTATTGATGGCTTCCCTGGTGGCTCAGCCGGTAAAGAATCCTCCTGCAATGTGGGAGACCTGGGTTCAAATCCTGGCTTGGGAAGATCCCCTGGAGAAGGAAAAGGCTACCCACTCCAGCATTTGGCCTGGAGAATTCCATGGACTATTCCATGGGGTTGCAAACAGTCGGAGATGACTGAGCGACTTTCATTCACTTACTCACATTGTTGGGTCAAAACTTTTGTTTCCCATTTTTTATAACTACTTTTTTTCATGGAAAGTGATTTTTAAAATTGTGATAAAGCATTCATAATTTAAAATTTACCACTTTAACCATTCTCAAGTGTACAATTCATTGGCAGTAAGTACATCGATACTGTCATTCAATCATCATCATTATGTATCTCCAGAACATTTTTCATCTCGTAAAACTAAAATTCTTTCTACTTAAACAATTATAACCCACTCTCCCCTCCCCCAAGACCCTGGCAAATAGCATTTTCTTTCTTTCTTAAGGGATTTGACTAAGTACTTCACATAAGTAGAATTATATAATCATTGTCTTTTTGTGTCTGGCTTATTTCAGTTAGCATAACACGTATATATTTTTTTAATGTTGAAGAATTAAATAAATATGAAAATGCTTAAAATAATTTGAAATATTTAGTGCAGATCTTTCAAGATTCACAATAACTTCCTAATTATATATCAGTCTCCTGTATATAATATATATATATAATATATATATTATATATATTATATATATTACTGTATATAATATATAATATTATATACAGTCTCCTCTTTATATCATAATCAATTGCAAGTTGACATATATAGTTCAAGACCTACATGTATGTTTAATAAAAGATGCAGTCTCACCAACAGATTAACATTGTATCACTGTAGTTGAAATTTGTCCAAGTGCAAGGACTGATTGGAGAGATAAATTAACTTTGTCCATATATAGTCTGATGGTTATTAAAACAAAAGCCAGTTCACCATAAATGCAGATTAAAGTTGCAATGAGCTTTTTGTGTTAATACTTTCTTTTCGTTTGGCCCATCCAATTACAAGCACTGGCTTCTTATAGGCATCTCTATATTACAGTTTAAATCCCCCTCTACATCACTGGCTACAGATGCTGTCATACAGCTGGAGTCATGTTCCATCTGTCAGTACTGCAGAGAAAAGATGCAAGCTATATACCATCGGATTCTTACAGAAGAAGAGATGACGGACCAGATGAGGGATGAAAGAGAAAGGAATAAATGGACTTTTATCTTCATGCACCTCTGCATCTCAAAAAATCTGTTTCAAAAAAAAAAAAAACCATGTTAGAGGTATTAATAGATTTTCACTCAGTCCGCACCCCCACCCTCTGTTATCCCCTCTCACCCCATGTGTACAACCATCCCTCACCTCTTCCTGGTTAATGCAGGCTGACTTTTAAGTGCAGACTAATCACAAACTAACTTTAATGTTGGTGGATCATGATCATTCAGAGAACCAGTTTCAAAAACAGTACCAAGTTCATGTCTCAGACCTACCAAGGCTCATCAGAAGGCTGTATATGGGGAATTGAGTGCCAGGAAAATAACTGACAGGCAGCCAAGTTCCCTGCCAGGTGTCAGACTTTACTTAAAAGAAATGAGGAAAATAAATGCTCCATTTAGCCACTGGGTTTTTTCCTCATCTTTTAAAGAACCTCATGATTCTTTATAATGCCAAGGCAGTAACACACTGTAAGTATATGAACAAAGCAATGTTATGAATATTTAGTTATTGCAAAGAAAGTTCTAGGCAGTGTTTGCATTGGGAGAAAGGCTTTTGAAACCAAGAAGTATAAGAGAAAGAAAAAGCCCAGCTCAAATTGAAAAGGAGTCTTTGTATCAATAAGAAAATAACAACAAAAAGTGCAAAACCCAGAATAGTCCATAATAATTTTAGAATATGATTCATGATCAGGAAAGGTACAAGTAATGTTTTTTTTTTTCCTTATTTAAACTGCTTTTTTCTTTTCAAAAAATTTTATTGTAGTATATTTGATTTACATTGCTGTGTTAGCTTCAGGTGTACAACAAAATGAATCAGTTGTATTTATACATGTGTGTATAGGTTTTTGCAGAATGCTGAGTAGATTTCCCTGTGCTATGTTGTAGGTCCTTGTTGTTTATCTGTTTTATGTATAGTAGTGAGTGTATGTTATCCAAATATCCTAATTCACCCCTTCATTCCCCAGGTTCCCCTTGGTATCGGTACATTTGATTTTGAGATCTGTAAGTCTGCTTCTGTTTTTTAAAATAAGTTCACTTGTATCATTTTTATTAGATTCCACATAGAAGTGATGTAATATGGCATTTGTCTTTCCTTAACTTCACTTAGTATGATAATATGTAGGTCAAAATAATTTATGTTACTGAAAGTGGCATTATTTCATTTTTTATGATGTAATATAGTTTCAAAAGAGAAAGAAGACATGTTGAGCTAGACTAAGTAAAAGAAATTTCATGAAACCAACTCTATCATTTGATTCATTGGCTTTTGTTTCTTTTTTTTTTTTTTTTTTTTTTTTGAGGGAGTAGTATTTAGCGAAATAGTTGACTCATTGGAAAAGACTCTGATGCTGGGAGAGATTGGGGGCAGGAGGAGAAGGGGACGACAGAGGATGAGATGGCTGGATGGCATCACTGACTTGATGAACATGAGTCTGAGTGAACTCCGGGAGTTGGTGATGGACAGGGAGACCTGGCGTGCTGCAATTCATGGGGTCGCAAAGAGTCGGGCATGACTGAGTGACTGAACTGAACTGGACTGAGTATTTAGTTAAGTTTAATATGGGATTGAAATGGAATGTGGTCACTTCTAAATAGAGGAATGGCATTAGCAAACACTTTGACATGGAACATGCTTGATATAAAGTGAAATATCTAACTAATCCTGTAGCTCTGAAGTATGGACAGCATTGCAAGACATAAGGGAAAGTTCAACAAGACCTGGGTGGTAGAATGGCTATCTGAGGTTTTTTCACTTAATCCTGAAGGAAAGGAGAGACTCCTGTTGAAACGAAAGAGATAATCTAACTGATGTGAATGGTACCAATGGGTAAAGTGGACAGAAGTACAGAGAGCAGGTGCAGGGAGGTCATTGCAATGCTTTAGCTAATGGCTATTACAATCTAACCAGGTAATTGTAGTGGGAATAGAAAGACAATTTTAGATGTAAGAGATATTTGGAGGATTTTAAACATAGGTTACAGAGGAGAAAAAAGAAGAATGCTATACTTCAGAGAAGTGTAAAGTCCGGGTGTGAGAATATAGGAAAAGACGATGATTTTAACTCGGTATAATTTTGATGTCTTATGAGGAGAAGGCTGTGTTTCCATTGTATCTTTAATATTTTGAATGGGGCAAAGAATAAATTAACACAATAATGGATATTTGTTCAACCCAAATTGAGGAGATGTGCCCCCAAAGATGTGCTCAGTTCTAAATAGCTAGTTCATTTAAAAAGAATTGCTGGTTATCATCAGCATTTTCTCAATAAAGAGACCAGGGCCATGAGAGGGATAATCTTGCTATCATGTATGAAGGATCTGTAAATGTTGCATCCAGAGAAATTAAGTTTTGGGAAATAGGCATAGTCATAATCTTTAGTCAAGTTAAATTGGAAGTAGTCAAACAGGAGATGGCAAGAGTGAACATCAACAATTTAGGAATCAGTGAACTAAACTAGACTGGAATGGGTGAATTTAACTCAGATGACCATTATATCTACTACTCTGGGCAAGAATCCCTTAGAAGAAATGGAGTAGCCATCATAGTCAACAAAAGAGTCAGAAATGCAGTACTTGGATGCAATCTCAAAAATGACATAATATTCTCTGTTAGTTTCCAAGGCAAACTATTTAATATCACAGTAATCTAAGTCTATGCTCCAACCAGTAATGCTGAAGAGGCTAAAGTTGAATGGTTCTATGAAGACCTACAAGACCTTCTAGAATTAACACCCAAAAAAGATGTCCTGTTCATTATAGGGTCTGGAAGCAAAAGTAGGAAATCAAGAAACACATGGAGTAACAGGCAAATTTGGCCTTGGAGTACAGAATGAGCAGGGCAAAGGCTAACAGAGTTTTGTGAAGAGAATGCACTGGTCATAGCAAACACCCTCTTCCAACAACACAAGAGAAGACTCTACACATGGACATCACCAGATGGTCAACACTGAAATCAGATTGATTATATTCTTTGCAGCCAAAGATGAAGAAGCTCTGTACAGCCATTAAAAACAGGACCAGGAGCTGACTGTGGCTCAGTTCATGAATTCCTTATTGCCAAATTCAGACTTAAATTGAAGAAAGTAAGGTAAAACACTAAACTGTTCAGCTATGACCTAAATCAAATCCCTTATGACTATACAATGGAAGTGACAAATAGTTTCAAGGGGTTAGATCTGATAGACAGAGTGCCTGAAGAGCTATGGAGAGAGATTCATGACATTGTACAGGAGGCAGTGATTAAGACCATCCCCAAGAAAAAGAAATTTAAAAAGGCAAAATGGTTGTCTGAGAAGGCCTTACAAGCAGCTATGAAAAGAAGAGAAGCAAAAGGAAAAAGAGAAAAGGAAAGATATACCCATCTGAATCCAGAGTTCCAAAAATAGCAAGGAGAGATAAGAAAGCCTTCCTCAGTGATCAAAGCAAAGATATAGAGGAAAACAAGAGAATGGGAAATACTAGAGAACTCATCAAGAAAATTAGAGACACCAAGGGAACATTTCATGCAAAGATGGCCTCGATAAAGGACAGAAATTATATGGCCATAACAGAAGCAGAGGATATTAAGAAGAGGTGGCAAGAATACACAGAAGAAATGTACAAAAAAGATCTTCATGACCCAGATAATCACAATGGTGTGATCACTCACCTAGAGCCAGACATCCTGGAATGAGAAGTCATGTGGGCCTTAGGAAGCATCACTACGAACAAAGCTAGTGGTGGTGATGGAATTCCAGTTGAGCTATTTCAAATCCTAAATGTTGATGCTATGAAAGTGCTGCACTCAATATGCCAGCAAATTTGGAAAGCTCAGCAATGACCACAGGACTGGAAAAGCTCAGTTTTCTTTCCATTCCCAAAGAAGGGCAATGTCAAAGAATGTTCAGACTACCACACAATTGCACTCATCTCCCACACTAGCAAAGTAATGCTCAAAATCCTCCAAGGCAGGCTTCAACAGTAGGTGAACCATGAACTTCCAGATGTACAAGCTGGATTTAGAAAAGGCAGAGGAACCAGAGATCCAATTGCCAACATCCACTGGATCATCAGAACAGCAAGAGAGTTCCAGAAAAACATCTACTTCTGTTTTATTGACTATACCAAAGCCTCTGGCTGTGTGGATCAAAGCAAACTGGAAAATTCTTCAAGAGATGGGAATACCAGACCACCTGACCTTCCTCCTGAGAAATCTGTATGCCAGTCAGGAAGCAACAGTTAGAACTCGACATGGAACAACAGACTGATTCTAAATTGGGAAAGGAGTACGTCAAATCTGTATATTTCAGCTTCTTCAGCATTACTGATCAGGGCATAGACTTGGATTAGTGTGATATTGAATGGTTAGCCTTGGCAACAAACAAAGATCATTCTGTCTTTTTTTTTTCAGATTGCATCCAATTACCTCATTTCAAACTCTTTTGTTGACTATGATGGCTACTCCATTTCTCCTCTGAGATTGTTGCTCACAGTAGTAGATATAATGCTCATCAGAGTTAAATTCACCCATTCCAGTCCAGTTTAGTTCATTGATTCCTAAAATATTCATGTTCATTCTTGCCATCTCCTGTTTGACCACTTCCAATTTGCCTTGATTCATGGATCTAACATTCCGGGTTCCTATGCAATATTGCTCTTACAGCATTGGACTTTACTTCCATCACCAGTCACAGCCAGCCCTGGGAAGCTTCCATAAGCCTCTTATCCTTCTCCATCAGAGGGCAGACAGACTGAAAAAATAATCACAGAGAAGTAACCAATCTGATCACATGACCACAACATTGTCTAACTCAATGGGACTATGACCTATGCCATGTAGGGCCACCCAAGACAGACAGGTCATGATGGAGTGTTCTGACAAAACGTGGTCCCCTGGAGAAGGGAATGGCAAACCACTTCAGTATTCTTACTGGAGTACAGTGAGCCCCCAATCCAATAGGACTGGTGTCCTTGTCAGGAGAGAGCCATGTGGATACAGAGAGGCAGGAGAAAAGACCATGTGATGATGGAGGAGAAAGAGACTGGATGTACAGAGCCACACCCAGGGAAGGCCATGTTAACAGCCAACCACCAGAAGCCATGAGAGCAGCAAGGAAGGAATTAACTACAAGTTTCAGAGGCAGCATGACCCTCCTGACCTTGATTTTTGACTTCTGACTCCAGAATTCTGTGAAAATATGTTTCTATGGCTTTAAACCACCCAACCTGTGGTACTATAAAGTAGCTCTGGGAAATTAATACAGGTATGATGTAAAAAAAGGAGGTAAGTTTATTCCTTGG
Organism: Bubalus kerabau; assembly: GCF_029407905.1. NCBI lineage: Eukaryota > Metazoa > Chordata > Mammalia > Artiodactyla > Bovidae > Bubalus > Bubalus kerabau. The sequence continues at coordinate 46,827,224 of NC_073626.1, forward strand.
GTTCCAGAAATGAATAAAGAACCCATGAACAGAATTGAAGGGGAAACAGACATCAACTCAACATGAATAAGAACTTGCTGGTAGGTAAATTCACCACAAAATAGAAGCCAAGGGCTCAAGCAAGTCATAAATTGTCATTGCTTTTGTTGTTTAGTCCATAAGTCATGTCCTACTCTTTTGAAACCCCATGGACTGTAAACTGCCAGGCTCCCTTGTCCATGAGATTTCGCAGACAAGAATACTGGAGTAGGTTTACACTTTCTTTTCCAGGGGCTTTTCCTGACTGAGGGATTGAACTCAGGTCTCCTGCATTGGCACAATGATTCTTTTACAACTGAGCCTCCAGGGCAGCCCTAAGTTGCAAATTCCCCGCTATTAAAAATGTGCAAGCAGAAATGAATCAGGAATGCTGCAGAGCTGATTTATGCATCTGATTAAACTGATGATCTCCGACTCTAGAATTCAATGGACATGCATTAGAGTCTTGCCAAAGAGAGGCAGACAGCTGCCTTTCACCTTCTGTTTCACTGATAGGTGCTGATACATAATAGAATGGTATGCACGCTGTATAAGATTGAATCTAAAGTCAGCAGTTCCTAGCTATTCATCCTTAGGTAGATTCCATAACCTCCCTTGCATCAGTTTTCCACATGTTAAACAAAAATAGTAATCACTTTATAGTGTTATTATGGAGATTAACTAGTTAATAATTTAAATTGTTTATAACAGGACACAGGAAATGTAAGTGTTTATTCGTGACCTACTTGCTCTCACATTGCTTAGATGTCACGCATTAACACTGGCCTCCTATCACTGCCATTTCTCACCCTCAAAATATGGAGAATTGGGAGTCAAACTAGAACTGATTGTATTTTTCAAGTCTTATTTTCTTTTCTAGATCCCATTTGGACCATTTATTGACCAAGTATCAGAAGTGTGATTTTTTTTTTCAGTTTTCTTATAATAAGCCATGATAATGTGTTAGTCAACTGATAAGATGGGTTTATGTGTGTGTGCGTGTTTCAAGCATTTCTGAGAAGTAAATGATTCAGCAGCAGCATTTTCAGACAATAAAGACTACAGTTTATCCTAACAAAGCTCTCTTGAGCTTTCGGTACTTACATGCTGGAGTTGGAGGAAGATGTGAAGTTTTCACAATTAAATCCTCAGAAATTCAGATATTTCATTACATGAGCATCTGTTGGTGACTGGAGTGTAATTTCAGCTTCAGGAACTAGTAAAAGACTTTTTCAACATAGGACACTCATAATAACTGGCACATAATTGTCAAAAAGAAATCCTCACTAAATGACTCAAATGTAACAAAATACGCTTTTATTTCTTCACTACGGAAGGTTACCAATCACTGCATCACTTGGGCGCATGGATGACAGTTCTGACAGGTTAACGATGCTCCAGGTAAATTCAGTTACTTAGTTACATTCCGTGAAGTAAATCCATCAACAGATGTGGGTAGCAATGCTTATACCTATATGATTCTGGGGCCAGTGATTATGTAACCTTTGGATACATCAGAGGGAGGACAGAGAATCAAGGAACTGGATGCTCTTTCCATAAGGAGCAGCTTAGTGACACAGCATGCATTTTAAAGAGGGGGATGCTCTGAGAAAATGAGGGAGGCTTGGCTGTGAGAGTATGTTTTATCTGAGGCAAAGTTTAGAGGCCAAAAAGCATAGTAGAAAGGAAGGCGTTTCTAGAACTTAGATGTACTTTTTAAAAATAACTCTTTCATTTTTTTAAATAACTCTTTCATTCACAAAAGAAGGTAACCAATGCGGTGGAACAACCAGCACTTCACTTGGTGTATAAGCCCAGTTGTCATGGTGATTCCCTGCTTTATAAGCCATTTGTCCCCAACAAGTTCCACAAAAGCCCTGTGTGTCAATGACATTATAATATACAAAACATCAGTAATGATGAATTTCCTTGGGATTGTCATTGAGATTAAATAACTCAAGGGTATGAACTATCCATCTCAATATCTGGCAATAATAGGGACTGAATAATTGTAGACTTTTGTCTTTAAGTGTCTTCATCTCTTATAAGTCCTAAAGGCAGAGTTTGAGAGCAGATATGGGTCAATATGATGGATGAGGCAACACCACAGTTCACTGAAAAATAGCAGCTCTTTATTCATCTCAATTCAGCAAATATCAATATTTCTTGAGTATCTACTACATGCTGCCCACTGAGGGGATAAAACGATAAATCAAAGATTGTTCTTTAATTTCTGGAAAATGAAATTCAAAATCAAGTAAAATAAACACAGCCATATGAGCCATTGAAAAATGCCTTGCAAGGTAAGGGAACTGATTTTAAGCATATATTGAGAATTCACACTGTTTCAGTGCAAACACAGAGTAGCCTTAAATTATCTCCCTTTGGCAATATTTATTTGTGGAATTGCAGGGGTACTAGTCAGCTTGACAGTATTCCCTCACCAGACCAATTTTCTTTGTTTAGTTCCTGCCTTAGTCTGTTGATCCTGCTGTAACAGAGGACTGTGAACTGAATGGCTTATAAACAACAGAAGTTAGTGTCTCTGTTCTGGATTCTGAGAAGTGTAAGGTCAAGGCTCTGGCAGCTTCAGTGTCTGGGCAGAGTCCACTTCCTGGTTCATTAAGGACAGGCATTTTTTTTGCTGTATCCTCACGTGGTGGAAGAGGTAAACGATCTCTCTATATAAGGAGAGATCCCTTATATTAGCTCCCTTTATAAGGACCTAATGCCCTTCACAAAGCCTCTACCCTCATGACCAGCTCATTTTCCAAAGGCCCATTTCCTAATACCATCACACTGGGGGTCAGGATCCTTTTTTTTTTTTTTTTTTTTAATTGAGGTATAGTTGATTTACAATGTTTTGTTAATTACTGCAATACAGCAAAGTGATTCAGTTATATTTACATAGACATATATATGTTACTTTCCATTATGACTTATCAGAGGATATTGATCCTAGTTCCCTATGCTATATAGTAAGAGTGGCTTCCCAGGTGCTCAGTGGTTAAAAAATCCACCTGCAAATGCAGGAGACACAGGAAACGTGTATTCGATCCCTCGGTTGGGAGGATCCCCTGGAGTGAGAAATGGCAACCCACTCCACTATTCTTGCCTGGAAAATTCCATGGACAGAGAAACCTGGCGGGCTACCGTCCATGGGGTCGCAAAGAGTTGGACACGCCTGTGCATGCATGCACACTATACCGTAGGATCTTATTGCTTATCCATTCTACATGTAAAGCTTACATCTGCTAATCCCAACTTCCCAGGCCATCACTCCTTCAGCCCCCTTCTCCTCCGCAACCACCAGTTGGTTCTCTATGTCTGTGATCCTGTTCCTTTTTCAAAAACAGATCTATTTGTGTCATATTTTAGATTTCCACATATAATGGATATTGTGTATTATTTGTCTTTATCTAACTGACTTCACTTAATGCAATAATCTCTAGTTCCATCCGTGTTGCCGCAGATGACACAATCTCATTCTTTTTCACGGCTGAGTAATATTCCTTTGTGTATAGGTACCCCATATTCTTTTGAGGGGGTAAGATCTTAATATATGAATTTCTGTTTCATTGCACCTTCCACATCGTGGACGTTCAGTCCATAACAGAGAACATCCCTTTCTCTTTCCAAATCAGTCTGTGTGGCCGTGTGGAAGAACCACCACATGCGGACGGTGACCAATTACTTCATTGTCAACCTTTCTCTGGCCGACGTGCTTGTGACCATCACCTGCCTTCCAGCCACGCTAGTTGTGGACATTACTGAGACCTGGTTCTTCGGACAATCCCTCTGTAAAGTGATTCCTTATTTACAGGTAAATGCTTTGCACACTTTTGGGGGGTTCAAACACAAAAACTACCCCAAAAATGCATAATCATTTTCATTTATAGCTGTGGCCCATTAGTAAATACTTGGTGTTAAGAGAGAAATTGGCAAACTTAAGGAAAGTAATACTAGAAAATTTTGGGGTAAAGTAGGCAAGTTCTGAATAAAAAAAGTGTCAGAATCCTGTGCTTTATAAACCTTTTGCTTCTTTGATCTCTAATTTTCTGATTATAAATTAAAGAACTTGAACAAATCAATGATTGAGGTTATCCCAATCCAAATAATTGAGTATTGTTTTTATAAGTAGTCTCATTTACTGCTGAGAAATCAAGTGCTCTACTACCAAAGCAGTACAGGGAACATGTTTTAGTGCAGATTTGAATTAAACTGCCACATTTGGAACCTCTATTCTGCCTTTCACTGATTGTATACCATTGAGCCAAATACACAAGCTCTTTGAGATTCACTTATTTTAAAAGATTAATAATTTTAATTTTAAATATGTCTCTGTGGTTGCTGTGCTCATCTACTTAGATAACTATATGAACCATTTGGCACAGGTATTAGTCTCTGGAAGACTCTGGCCTTATAAAAACAGTGTGTTCTCAACAAACATCTGTCATCATCATTATCACAAGTGTTCTATTGTTCAGCTCTGAGATCCGCTTTTCTATAACTAGTTGCTCTATAACAAATTAAGAACAAATACTTCCAGAGAATACTTTTCTGATTGATATTCTGATATCTCTGAAATCTTTAAAAATTTTCCCAAACTGGTGTTCATAGCCACAGTTCTAAAAGACCTGGATTTCCTTTAGCAATTGGACAGTGAGTAAAATGCTGGCCACTCCCCACTAGTTCCCATGACCACCCTCCACCATCTAGCTCTTATTCCATCTGGCCTCCAAGATGATATCATAATATTCGGAGGAAATGACAATATGCACCCAATGAAGACAAACTGAGGCAAGAAGAATCTAAACACGGACCTTACAGTCTTCAGAAAAATTGACCAAAAATGGATCATAGACCCAAATGTAAAATGTAAAGCTACAAAACTCTTAGAAGATAACTTAGAAGAAACTCCAAATGGCCTTGTGTACTTTGATGACTTTTTAGATGTAACAACAAAGATATGCTGCTTGAAATAAATCATAAGCTGACTTCATTAACATTAAAGTCTTCTGCTCTGCAAAATTCAGTGTAAACAGAATGAGAAGGCAAAGCACAATCTGGGAGAAAATATTTGCCAAAGATATGTATAATAAGTGACTGCAGTCTAAAATAAGGGCTTCCGAGATGGCTCAGTGGTAAAGAATCTGCTTGCCAAGCAGGAGACATGGCTTTGATCCCTGGGTCAGGAAAAAACGCTGGAGAGAGAAATGATAACCCACTACAGTATTCTTGACTGGGAAATCCCCATGGACAGAGGAGCCTGGTGGGCTACAGTCCATGGGGTTGCAAAAGAAGCAGACATGACTTAGGGACTAAACAACAACAACAATATCTAAAATATGCCAAGAGTTGTTAAAACTAAGCAATCTGAAAGCAAACAACCCAACTAAAACATAGACCAAAGACATTAATGACACCTTGCTAACGAAGATATACAAATGGCAAAGAAACATATGAAAAGATGTCCTTCATCACATCTCATCAGTGAACTGCAAATTAAAATAATGAAATATCACTACAGACTTATTAGAACAGTAAAACTATGAAACTCTGACAACAACAAAAGCTGGCAAGGATGTGCAGCAACAGGAACTCTCATTCATTGCTGGTGAGGATAATGAAAAATGTTATAGCCATTCTGGAAGACTGATTTTTTTTTTACTTTACTTTTTTTTAAACAAAACAGTCCCAATATATGATCCAGAAAGTGTATTCCGTGGTATTTACCTCTCAAAAGTTGAAAATTTACATACACAGAAAAACTCTCACGCAAATGTCTATTGCAGCTTTATCCATGATGACCAAAACTTTGAGGTAACAAAGATGTTCTTCAGTAGATGAACAGATAAACTAATTGGAGTACAACCAGATAATAGAATATTATTCAGTGATGAAAAGAAATGAGTTGTCAAGACATGTTCAGTTCAGTTCAGTTGCTCAGTCATGTCTAACTCTTTGCAACCCCGTGGACTGCAGCATTTTAGGCTTCCCTGTCCATCACCAACTCCCAGAGCTTGTTCAAACTCATGTCCATCAAGTTGGTGATGCCATCTAATCATCTCATCCTCTGTCATCCCCTTCTCCTCCTTCATTCAATCTTTCTCAGCATCAGGGTCTTTTCCAACGAGTCAGTTTTCATCAGGTGGCCAATGTATTGGTGTTTTGGCTTCAGCATCAGTCCTTCCTTCCAATGAATATTCAGGACTGATTTCTTTAAGGATTGACTGGTTGGATCTCCTTGTAGTCCAAGGGACTCTCAAGAGTCTTCTCCAACACCGTGGTTCAAAAGCATCAATTCCTCAGCACTTGGCTTTCTTTATAGTCCAACTCTCACATCCATACATGACTACTCATAAAACCATAGCTTCAACTAGATGGACCTTTGCCGGCAAAGTAATGTCTCTGCTTTTTAATACACTGTCTAGATTGGTCATAGGTTTTTTTCTAAGGAGCAAGTATCTTTTAATTTCATGGCTTCAGTCACCATCTGCAGTGATTTTGGAGCCCAAGAAAATAAAGTCACTGTTTCTATTGTTTACCCATCTATTTGCCAAGAAGTGATGGGACCAGATGCCATGATCTTAGTTTTCTGAATGTTGAGTTTTAAGACAAATTTTTCATTCTCCTATGTCGCTTTCATCACGAGGCTCGTTAGTTCCACTTCACTTTCTGTTGTAAGGGTGATATCATCTGCATATCTGAGGTTATTGATATTTCTCCTGGCAATATTGATTCCAGTGTGTGCTTCATCCTACAAGCCTTCCCAGGTGGTTCCAGCGGGTAAAGAATCTTCTTGCTAGTGCAGTAGACACAAGAGATGGGAGTTTAAATCATGGATTGGGAAGATCCCCTGGAATAGGAAATGGCAACCCACTCCCGTATTCTTGCCTGGAAGATTCCAGGGACAGAAGAGCCTGGCTATGGGGTTGCAACAAGTGGGTAGCCTATCCCTCTTCCAGGGGGACTTCCTGGCCCAGGAATTGAACCAGGGTCTCCTTCATTCCAGGCAGATTCTTTACCAGATGAAAAGAATACTACTACCTGAGAATATTACTACCCAGGAAGCCCTATAGGAGCAGTGAACTGCTTTTTCAGAGTGACTTTTTCAATATAACTGAAGAGTCTCTGCACAGGAAAAGAACAAAAGTCTACTGAGATTTGGGTGATGGGTGTTCAGTAGGCGGATGGTCTCCCTCTTTCTCTCAGTCACACTTTCCTACATTCCAGTCTATTAGTGCCTATCATCCAAACTTGCAATTTGGCAGAATTTCCATTTCTACTTGTCGTGGATCTCTGGTGCTGTTTGCCACATCTGTATGCTAGCATGAAACTGACTCCTCTACCAAAGAAAATGTTCCACATTGACCTGACCACAGGGTACTCATAGGACAAATGCAAGATAAAGCATCGACAGCAAAAGAAAGTTCACATCATCTCACTTTGCTTCACTCAGTGTTCACAATTCACACTACATTCATTTCTGAAAGGATTTACTATCAGTTTGGTTTGACCTACTGTCAAAATCTCAATGAAAAAGGCACCCAGAAGTGCACTCCTACAAGTGAAAAGCAACAACAGAACTCTCATTTATAAGCACTTACAATAAGGTGCAATTGTGTATCACCTTTGAGAAAATCATGTAAATTGGATTCTAATTGTATACTACAGTATATTATACACCAGCAAATACAGTAGTCAAACAACGACTGTTAAATCACTGATGCCTAAGGGTTCATTCAATGGATTATACCATCAGATTATCCAAACCAGCATGTTCTCTAATGGGAAGGCACTGTACCCTGGCTCACCATTGGCACTGGACAGCCATCTCTCAAGTACACTGATTGGAACTGATTATTGCAAGCAGTTGAAGGAACTCCTAGAAATGACTTCAGAATTTGAACCACATTACTTCTATCCCATTCACCCATGTTGATTAGAATTTATGAAAAGCAAGATACTAAGCCTTGTTGAGAACTTTTCATTTCTAATGGCTAGAGAGAATAAATATAGCCCTGGCTCAGTCGTATGAAAGGTCAACTGTATAGAGCTGGATGACCACTGTTCTATCCCCAGGTTGGCAAGGGTTTGGAAGGGCTCTGGGTTCTTGACACATTCTCAGGGAGGAATGGAGGTTGATACAACTCCAATGGCAGAAAGGGAAGAGGAACTAAAGATCCTCTTGAAGAGGATGAAAGAGGAGGGTGAAAAAGCTGGCTTGAAACTCAACACTAAAAAAAATTAAATAAAATAAAACAAGATCATCACTTCATGGCAACTAGAAGGGGGAAAAGGGGAAGCAGTGGCAAGTTTTCTTTTCTTGGTCTTCAAAAATCACTGCAGACGGTGACTGCAGCCATGAAATTTAAAGATGCTTGCTCCTTGGAAGGAAAGCTATGACAAACCTAGACAGCATATTAAAAAGCAGAATGTTACTTTGCAAACACAGGTCTGTCTAGTCAAACCTATGGTTTTTTCCAGTAGTTATGTATGGATGTGAAAGCCGGACAATATAAAAGGCTGAGCACCAAAAATTGATGCCTTTGAACTCTGGTGCTAGAAAAGACTCTCGAAAGTCCCTTGGACTGCAAGGAAATCAAGCTAGTCAATCCTAAAGAAAATCAACCCTGAGTATCCATTGGAAGGACTGATGGTAAAGCTGAAGCTCCGATATTTTGACCACCTTATGCAAAGACTCAACTCATTAGAAAAGACCCTGAAGCTGGGAGAGATTGAAGGCAGGAGAAAGGGACAACAGGGGACGAGATGGTTGGATGGCATCACCAATTCAATGGACATGAATTTGAGCAAACTCCAGGAGATGGTGAAGGACGGGGAAGCCCGGCATTCTGCAGACCATGTTGCAAAGAGTCAGACAACTGAGCAACTGAACAGCAACAAATCAACCAACATAAACCTACTCTGATAGAGTTCATCCTTTTCAAATTAAAGTTGAAATTAGCCCCAAGAGTTTAGAACAGTTTACATCTTTACTTGTAATTTCTATAACTATTCTTCACTGTAAAGCAGTCTGTTCCAATGAAAAGCTAGAACTCTAAGCTCGAGAATAGAAGAAAATATGAATAGTATAATCCCCATCACCACTGCCATCATGATAACAAGGAATAACAAACACTTATCATTTATACACCAGGCCCAGATTAGGCATTTCACATGTTGACTGACTCTTCTTCCAACAAGTCAGTGGTGGCTATGATAATGGCTATGATTATCATGCGAGTTTACTGATGAGAAAATTGAGGCATAGCTTAAGTAACTTACCCAAGATCTCACATTTAGCACGTGCCATGTGGTGCACCCCAGGAAACTTGGTAGTGGAATTGGTTTCAACTGTATTCTGTCATCTTTTCTAAAGAGAATCAAAAGAATCAGAGTTGGCAAACATCTTATTGTCAATTTTACTCATTTAATAGGAAAAACATATACACATTTGCCAACCATTGTTAAGTAGGTCACCCACATTGTGCAGCTAGCTGGGAGGAGATGAGAACAGCTATGTGGTCCTGATGCTTAGCCCAGAACCTCTCCTCCTCTGCTGGACCAGCATGTACATCCCTCTCACTCATCTGTACCTACAGTCAATGCATCAACAAGCAAGGTCCTGTTGTAAGAAGCAGAGACACCCTCCCATTCACATATTATAGGATCAATACAACTAGGACAGAAAAATAGAGAAAGATGACTCTGCCATGGAATAAACACATGAAGCACTGTGCCAGGGACTGTTTTGTGGGGTCCCTCCTGCCACTGGTCTTTGTTCCACAGAGAAGATAAACAGTACATTAATGAATTAAACATGCTGTAATTGTTGAGAAGAAAGTGAATAGAAATCTGTAAAAAAAAAAAAAAAAAAAAATATATATATATATATATAACAGAAAGCAGAATGAGGCTTGTTTTTAAAGAGAGGGTTTTGAGAGAACTGATTTTGTCAACCAATGATCTGTTCATTCAGTATAGAATGCACTAAGTATAATTAAATAAACTTGGGGCTTCCCAGGTTTCGTTAGTGGTAAAGAACCTGCCTGTCAATGCAGTAGACTTAACAGATGCAGGTTTGATCCCTGGGTTGGGAAGATCCCCAGGAGGAGGGCCTGGCAACCCACTCCAGTATTCTTGCCTGGCGAATCCCATGGACAGAGGAGTCTGGCAGCTACAGTCGAGTCTATAGCATTGCACAGAGTAGGACACGACTGAAGTGAGCTGGCATGGCACAGCAATTACATAAACTGATCATGGGAGATGGGCATACATGACATGTTTCTTTTCTATTTTCTTAAAGTTCCAAGCTAAGTGTGTGATGCCATTCATTATATAGAAATCTGGATTAGGTGAACCTATTTGAATTTTAGAGGTAGGTTGTTTATTCCAGCAATGAGCAAACTATGGCAAGGAGATCCATATGGAAGATTACTTTTTATCACAACTCATGCATTTGCATGTTGAACATGAACTGATGTACGAATAACCTTGGTTATTTAAAAATAAGAAATGAGATACCAATAATTCAAAAATGCTAATTAAATGCAATTGCAATCAAATTATTGTATGTCAATTTAAAAGAAAGCCATATCATCGTATTATTGTGTATAAGTAAAAGAAAAATTTCCAGTTCAGACTATGAACATATATGTTTTTACCTTTGAAGATAAGATTTCCCTTATCAATGGAAAAATGCCAAAACAAAATCAGTGTATCTTTATTCAAAGGATGTCATATAAATCAAAACACTTGGCATAAAAAAAGAGGCAGCTTCCCAAGTTGTGCTAGGGGTAAAGAGCCCACCTGCCAATGCCGAATAAGACTTGAATTCAAATCCAGAATCCCCTGGAACTATTCTTGCCTGGAGAATTCCATGAACAGAGGAGCCTAGTGGGCTACAGTCCATGGAGTTGCAGAGTCGGACTCGACTTAAGCAACTTAGCACTCAGTCATAGTACACTTTTATATTTAATGGGAAATAGGTAATTCTTTTTCTTGATACATTTCTAATATTATTTGTAGCCAATTTTGTTTTTCATTTTTTAATAGAAAGCACTTGAATGAAATGTCTTTTGACAACTTTGAATCTGGTTATCTGTGTGCCTACCCTTCTGAAACAGTACAAATATTGAGAGACATCCATGTAACAGCTGGTGCTTCCCTGTGCTACCTTCCTTCTTTCTTTAGACCGTGTCGGTGTCTGTGTCTGTCCTCACGCTGAGCTGCATTGCCTTGGACCGGTGGTATGCTATCTGTCACCCGCTGATGTTTAAGAGCACAGCCAAGCGGGCCCGGAACAGCATCGTCATCATCTGGATCGTGTCCTGCGTCATAATGATCCCTCAGGCCATTGTCATGGAGTGCAGCACCATGCTGCCCGGCTTAGCCAATAAAACCGCTCTGTTTACCGTCTGTGATGAGCACTGGGGAGGCAAGTCCAGAGTGGTCCTTGCATTGATATGACAGCTGTGAATTGGGAATCTGATTTGCATAACGCTTGTAAAGCTGGCCTTCTTTATTTTACTGACTTTCATTAGTATCATTTTGCAAAAACATGAAAAATCAAGGTGAAATCCAAAACGATTTCACAGAATCCCTCCACCCATTTTGAACCTTTAAATGCACAACTATCTAGCTGTTGTATTGTTCAGCTGGGGATATGAACTTTTCTTCGGTTTTCTAAAACACGAAAGGACTCACTTATAATAACCCAAATATGTATTTTGAAAATATTAACATTTTATAACATGGTAGACCGTTATATTTCCGCAGGTGTCGGGTTCCCTAATGGGGCTTCAAATACAACTGAATTTTTCATGTTAAAGTCATGTTCAGCCTGGAAACATGACTGTCTTGTCTATTGACCTATGTTGATCTTTGAGTCAAACCAGCTAAATATGCTTTCTCTATTCATTACACAGTAAATTGATAAATTTTACCACTGACATAATTATTTTCTGATTTCAGAGTTATACTAATAATGGAATTACGATCTTACTTGGTTTCCCATCTGACATGGTCAGTAGTTAAATTTAAACAATCAGAAGATGGAGGTGTTATGTTCCTTTGGTTCAGAACTCTCAGCAACAGTCTGAGTTCTGCAATAGTCTGAGTTCTGTAACAGTGGAACCACTTTTATCAGTGCCTGATGATGGCATGAATCCGAACAGAGCAAGGAATGAAAGAAAATAAAATAATGCTGCATCTCCCAGCACTGTTTACAAAATTGTTACATGAAATTTAAAGAAAAGAATCTATTCTCCTCTGGTTAAGTATATTACAATGGTTCATATTTAGACACTGTAAACATCAGGAAAGCATTTGTCTATTGGAAAGATGTATCAATAGAGGCAGTGTACCCCAAGGATGGCTGGCTCATGGACTTCTGATTTTCAAGTATTTGAATCTCTGAATTCATGTTAATTCCTAACTTGGTACTTTATTGGAACCCTGAAAAGAGAAAAATCAGGGACTGAAAAATTAGGCATGTATTTTCACTGCAGCAAAATAAAACTCAAAAAATATTGCAATTACTCCATATATTATCCAACAACCTATAATAAGCAAAATTTCAAAATCCGATTTATCTTTTATCCCAGATATTAAATGCCCCTTTATAAAATTTAGTTTTTCCCTTCATTTCTAACATTGCAATTCTTTTGCCATATTTCTTTCTGGATCTTCTTTGGTTTTTCATGTGTTTCCTCATTAACAATGCAGACAAAAACAAAATGAGTGGAAAGTTCCAAAATGATAGAAATATTTCTTAAGTGGTTTTGGTCCCATTTATTTAATGTTCAAACAACATCTTGAGTACTTAGGATATGCCAGAAACTGTGCCAACCTGAAGAGAAATAGACTCTGCCTAAGGGAACACGTTGTATATACTGAGGCTGAAAGGCAAATAAATAAAGTTTTATAGTGTGATTAGTATTTTAACATACTTAGATATAAAATGCTAGGAGCACAAATTAGAGGACAGACTCAGTCCTGGCCATTTGAACAAAGTTTACAAGCAGCTGCTAACACTTCAGTAAAGCATTAAAAATGAACAGGGAGGAAACTCAGGGGGCAGTTCATTTACTCAGGGTTTGAGCTCTGGTCACTTAGAATGAACTTGTTTTGCCTCTTGATTTGGCTATGTTTTAATGTTTAAATGGGGCTTCCTTGGTGGTTCAGACAGTAAAGAATCTGCCTGCAATGCGGGAGACCCAGATTCGATCCCTAGGTTGGAAAGATCCCCTAGAGAAGGGAATGGCTACCCACTCCAGTCTTGCCTGGAGAATCCCATGAACAAAGGACCCTGGCAAGAGTCAGACGTGGATGAGCGACTAACACTTTCACTCTCTTTATAATGTTTAAATATCTCAACTATTTTTCAGTTTAAGAAAGACTAAAAATCTGGAGATTCACTAGCATGAGTGTGATTCTCTCTCAGTGCACAATTTAATAATTTGGTTGATTAAAAGCTTTAAAAACTGAGCAAAGATTTTCCAGACAGGGAAGAGGGGAAAGGGAAAAACTGAGGGTGTCCTAGGAAGTAGGAAAACCCGCACAATGGGCACCATCCCTTGAAAATAAAAGTAAGAGAGTTCAAACTTATAGTTTCTGGATTGTAGGGGTAGACAGTCTAAAGAATTGTGTTTGGGAAAGGTGGGCTGGGGACCAGCTGTGATATGTCTCTTAGGTAATTCCTATACAATGAGTTCTATTTGTAAAAGAGTCTAAAGATCTCTTGATTGGAGTAATTTAGTTAATCATGATGATTTTGAACCATAAATTAAATTATTTGTTCAATGTTATGAAGCAAACAAGCACATTTAAATCGGAGTGTTGCTGAGCCCAGGTTTGGTTGCTTGCCACACAAAAAGTCAGTAATTGAGAGGAAAGTTTCGGGAGAAAGGAAATGTGATTTAATCAGAAAAGCTGACAATCTGGGGAGAAGGTAGACTTATGTCCCAAGACCAACTGAAGGATCCTCTCAGCCATGACAACTTTTAAAGGGAAAAAGAGGGGAAGGATTTTAGTGAATCACTGAGGCAAGAGGGTGGGTTCTGCATTTGTCTCCATTGTGTGCAAACTGGCTGACTCGCTCTTCATATTGTCTAGATGGTCTGCCTGCAGGCTTGCTAACGGAGCTACTGAGGGGAGATAACTAGTCATTCTTTCACTGCTTAGCTCTTCATTCTTACTTCTTGAAATCTAGGAAAAGGACCAGCAGTGTAGGCAAGGCATAGTGCACATTCAGGAGAATGTTAACTCAGGAGCTAGGTTTAATTACCTAGTGATCTCATCCTTATAATTAGATTCTATTAAGGGGTGTGTGTGTGTGTGTTAGTTGTGTCCAAGTCTTTACGCCCCCATGGACTGTAACTCATCAAGTTCCTCTACCCATGGGATTTCCCAGACGAGAATACTGGAGTGGGTAGCCATTTCCTTCTCCAGGGGCTCTTCCTGACTCAGGGATCAAACCTGGATCTCCTGCATTGCAGGTGGATTCTTTACATCTGAGTTACCAGGGAAATCCACTTTGAGGTTAGAAGGGGACAGAAATGGGCAAACGAGAAATGGGCAAAAGAGCTGCTTTCAACTCACACACTGATCCTCTGTAAGTTCATGGAGACAGCAATTACATTAAAATCCCCACCTATTATTCAACATGTGTCAGTAGTATATTATCTATTTTGGTAACTAGCTTCATTTATAAGTTTGGCAGACCGATTTTATAAACTTGTCCTTTTTTTAGTGTTGCCCCGAATGATTAAGTTGCATTAACCCCAATGAGCAAAAGGATTGTAGAATTAGGGGATCCAGTTAGTCATAATGATTAAGTAAATAGCTGCATCATTTTCCAATTACCTTTAAGCAATAGATATAAATCTCTAAAACTTATCCTAACCTCTCACATTTTATTACCTATAGGTAATATTTATTACCTCCATTTATGGAAGGAGTATTTTCTTTAAAAAATAAGAAATTATTGTCAAAATATCTAAAAACCTAAATTCAGTTTTCAGAAGTCATTTAGAAAACCTATTTGAAAGTGATTTTATATTGGTGTTTAATTATTCTAAATGTTTTTAAAGGCAAAGTAATACTGTATTGAGTTGATCATCCACAAAATCAAGCAATAAAAGATATTATATTAGTTTTTCATACATTAAATGAAATCAATATAACTATGTTTCCAGGAAGTGTATGAAAAATGCAAAGTAGGTTCTTTTTATTCTGCTCATTAGACATCTAGTTTATTATAATGATTTTTGCATGGCATAAGTTTTGTTAATATAAGCTATGTATGTCTACATTTCTTTTCTTTTTTAATTTATTTATTTATTTATTTATTTATTTTTGGCTTCATTGGGTCTTTGTTGCCACCAGGGCTTAGTCTGGTTGCTGTGAGCAGGGGCTACTCCTTACAGTGAGCAGGGGCTACTCCTTACAGTGCAAGGACTTCTCACTGCAGTGGCTTCTCTTGTTGCAGAGCATGGGCTTCTAGGGTCCACAGACTTCAGAGGATGTGGTTCATGAGCTTTAGATTTAGAGCACAGCTTAGCAGCTGTGGCTCATGGGCTTAGTTGCCAGCAGCATGTGGAATCCTCCTGGACCAGATTTGAACTTGTGTCCCCTGCATTGGCAGGCAAACTCTTAAGCATGAGACCACCAAAGAAGTCCCTGTAACTCTATGTTTAACTTAAAAATTTTAAGCTTGGTCAAAAATATGTGATAGTAGAAGCTAAAGCCACCAAAAGAGTTCAAACCTAGGTTCGATCTTTGGGTCAGAAGATCCCCTGGAGAAGGGAAAGGATAACCACTCCAATATTCTTATCTGGGAAATCCCATTGGCTGGTGGGCTACAGTCCATGGGGTCATAAAGCTAAAGGTCAGCTTTCATTCCAGTCCCCAAAAAAGGCAACGCCAAAGAATGTTCAAACTACCATCTAATTGCACTCATTTCACACACTAGCAAAGTAGTGCTCAAAATTCTTCAAGCTAGGCTTAAACAGTATGTGAACTGAGAACTTCCAGATGTTCAAGCTGGATTTAGAAAAAGCAGAGAAACCAGAGATCAAATTGCCAACATCCACTGGATCATAGAAATGGCAAGAGAGTTTCAGAAAACCATCTACTTCTGCTTCTACTTCTACTTTTGACTGTCCTAAAAGACTTTGATTGTGTGGATCACCACAAACTGTGGAAAATTCTTCAAGAGATGGAAATACCAGACCACCTGACCTGCCTCCTGAGAGACCTATATGCAGGTCAAGAAGCAACAGTTAGAACCAGACATGGAAAAATGAACTGCTTCCAAATTGGGAAAGGAGTACATCAAGACTGTATATCGTCACCCTGCTTATTCAACTTACGTGCAGAGTACATCATGAGAAATGCTGGGCTAAATGAAGCACAAGCTGGAATCAAGATTGCTGAGAGAAATATCAATAATCTCAGACCTGCAGATGACACCACCCTATGACAGAAAGTGAGGAGAAACTAAAGCCTATTTATGAACGTGAAAGAGGAGAGTGAAAAAGCTGGCTTAAAACTCAACATTCAGAAAACTGAGATCATGGCAACTGGTCCCATCACTTCATGGCAAATAGATGGGAAAATAATGGAAACAATGATAGACTTTTTTGGGGCTCCAAAATCACTGCAGATGGTGACTGAAGCCATGAAATTAAAATATGCTCCTTGGGAGAAAAGTATGACAAACCAAGGCAGCATGTTAAAAAAGTAGAGACATTACTTTGCCAACAAAGGTCCATCTAGTCATAGCTATGGTTTTTCTAGTAGTCATGTATGGATGTGAGATTTGGACCATAAAGAAAGTTGAGCACTGAAGAATTGATGCTTTCGAACTGTGGTGGTGGAGAAGACCCTTGAGAGTGCCTTGGACTGCAAGGAGATCAAACCTGTCAATCCTAAAGGGAATCAGTCCTGAATATTCATTGGAAGGACTGATGCTGCAGCTGAAGCTCTGATATTTTGGCCACCTGATGCAAGGAGGTGACTCATTAGAAAAGACCCTGATGCTGGAAAATATTGAAGGCAGGAGGAGAAGGAGATGACAGAGGATGAGATGGTTGGATGGCTTCACCGACTCAATTGTCATGAGTTTGAGCAAGCTTCGGGAGATGGTGAAAGACAGGGAAGCCTGGCATGCTGCAGTCCATGGGGTCTCAAAGAGTTGGACATGACTGAGTGACTGAAAAACAACAACAAAGTCACCGTAGGATGTTATATTTCACAGGGTTAGCTCTCTAATTCAAACATCTTGAAAGTCCAAATACCATTTAGCCTAATTAAAAAAATATTTATTGTGAAGTATCTTTTATTTGTGTTTAACTCATAAACTATATTCCTTATCTTTCAGTATCAGTTCAGTCTCTCAGTTGTGTCCAACTCTTTGAGAACGCATGGAATATAGCACAGCAGGCTTCCCAGTCCATCACCAACTCCAGGAGTTTACTCAAACTCATGTCCGTAGAGTCGGTGATGCCATCCAAACATCTCATCCTCCGTTGTCCCCTTCTCCTCCTAACTTCAATCTTTCCCAGCATCAGGGTCTTTTCCAATGAGTCAGTTCTTCACATCAGGTTGCCAAAGTATTGGAATTTCAGCTTCAGCATCGGTCCTTCCAATGAATATTCAGGACTGATTTTCTTTAGGATGGACTAGTTGGATCTCCTTGCAGTCCAAGGGACTCTCAAGAGTCCTCTCCAACACCACAGTTCAAAAGCATCAATTCATCAATGCTCAGCTTTCTTTATAGTCCAACTCTCACATTTGTACATGACTAATGGAAACACCATAGCTTTGACTAGACAGACCTTTGTTGGCAAAATAATGTCTCTGCTTTTTAAATGCTGTCTAGGTTAGTCATAACTTTTCTATCAAGGAGTAAGTGTCTTTTAATTTCATGGCTGCAATTACCATATGCAGTGATTTTGGACCCCCAAAAAACAAAGTCTGTCACTGTTTCCATTGTTTCCCCATCTATTCATCATGAAGTGAGAGGACCAGATGCCATGATCTTAGTTTTCTGAATGTTGAGTTTAAGCCAACTTTTTCACTCTCCTTTCACTTGCATCAAGAGGCTCTTTAGTTCTTCGCTTTCTACCATAATGGTAGTATGATCTGCATCAGTTCAGTTCAGTCGCTCAGTCGTATCCAAGGTGGTATAATCTGCATCTTTGAGGTTATTGATATTTCTCCTGGCAATCTTGATTCCAGTTTGTGCTTCCTCCATCCCAGCATTTCTCATAATGTACTCTGCATATAAATTAAATAAGCAGGATGACAATATACAGCCTTGATGTACTCCTTTCCCGATTTGGAACCAGTCATTTGTTCCATGTCTAATTCTAACTGTTGCTTCCTGACCTGCATGCAGATTTCTCAAGAGGCAGGTCAGATGGTCTGGTATGCCCATCTCTAGAAGAATTTTCCACAGTTTGTTGTGATCCACACAGTCAAAGGCTTTGGCATAGTTAATAAAGCAAAAATAGATGTTTTTCTAGAACTCTCTTGCTTTTCCGATGATCCAATGGATATTGGTAATTCGATCTCTTGTTCCTCTGCATTTTCTAAATACAGCTTGAACATCTAGAAGTTCATAGTTCACGTACTGTTGAAGCCTGGCTTGGAAAATTTTGAGCATTACTTTACTAGCATGTGAGATGAGTGCAATTGTGCAGTAGTTTGAACATTCTGTGGCATTGTCCTTCTTTGGAATTGAAATGAAAAGTGACCTTTTCCAGTCCTGTGGCCACTGCTGAGTTTTCCAAATTTGTTGACTTGTTGAATGCAGCATTTTCACAGCATCATCTTTTAGGATTTAGCTCAACTGGGATTCCATCACCACCACTAGCTTTGTTCATAGTGATGCTTCCAAAGGCCCAGTTGACTTCACATTCCAAGGTGTCTGGCTCTAGGTGATTGATCATACCATCATGATTATCTGGGTTGTGAAGATCTTTTTTGTATATTTCTTCTGTGTATTCTTGTCACCTCTTCTTAATATCCTCTGCTTCTGTTAGGTCCATACCATTCTGTCCTTTATTGTGCCCATCTTTGCATGAAATGTTCCCTTGGAATATCTCTAATTTTCTTGATGAGATCTCATCTTTCCCATTCTGTTATGTTCCTCTATTTCTTTGCACTGATCATTGAGAAAGGCTTTCTTTTCTCCTGTTGCTCTTCTTTGGAGCTCTGCATTCAAATGGGTATATCTTTCCTTTTCTCTTTTGCCTTTTGCTTCTCTTCTTTCACAGCTATTTGTAAGGCCTCCTCAGACAGCCATTTTGCTTTTTTGCATTTCTTTTTCTTGGGGATGGTCTTGATCCTTGTCTCCTGTACAATGTCACAAACCTGCATCCATAGTTCTTCAGGAACTCTATCAGATCTAATCCCTTGAATCTATTTCTCACTTCTACTGTATAATTGTAGGGGATTTGATTTAGGTCATACCTGAATGGTCTAGTGTTTTTCCTTACTTTCTTCAATTTAAGTCTAAATTTGGCAATAAGGAGTTCATGATCTGAGCTAGAGTCAGCTCCCAGACTTGTTTTTGCTGACTGTATAAAGCTTCTCCATCTTTACCTGCAAATAATATAATCAATCTGATTTATGTATTGATCATCTGGTGATGTCCATAGAGTCTTCTTTTGTGTTGTTAGAAGAGGGTGTTTGCTATGACCAATGTATTCTCTTTGCAAAACTCTGTTAGCCTTAGCCCTGCTTCATTCTGTACTCCAACTCCAAATTTGCCTGTTACTCCAGATGTTTCTGGAGAAGGCAATGGTAACCCACTCCAGTACTCTTGCCTGGAAAATCCCATGGATGGAGGAGCCTGGTATGCTGCAGTCCATGGAGTCGCTAAGAGTCAGACACGACTAAACATCTTCACTTTCACTATTCACTTTCATGCATTGGAGAAGGAAATGGCAACCCACTCCAGTGTTCTTGCCTGGAGAATCCCAGGGATGGGCTAGCCTGGTGGGCTGCCGTCTATGGGGTCGCACAGAGTCGGACACGACTGAAGCAACTTAGCAGCAGCAGCAGCCAGATGTTTCTTGACTTCCTACTTCTGCATTCCACTCCCCTATAATGAAAAGGACATCTTTTTGGGGGTGTTAGTTCTAGAACGTCTTGTTGGTCTTCAAAGAACCGTTCAACTTCAACTTTTTCAGGATTACCTGTCAGGGCATAGACTTGATATTGAGTGGTTTGCCTTGGAAATGAACAGAGATCATTCTGTCTTTTTTGAGAGTGCATCCAAGTACTGCATTTCAGACTCTTTTGTTGACTATGATGGCTACTCCATTTCTTCTAAGGGATTCTTGCCCACAGTAGTGGATATAATGGTGATATGAGTTAAATTCACCCATTCCAGTCCATTTTAGTTCTCTAATTCCTAAAATATCAGAGTTCACACTTGCCATCTCCTGTTTGACCACTTCCAATTTGCCTTGATTCATGGACCTAACATTCCAGGTTTCTATCCAATATTGCTCTTTATAGCATCAGACTTTGCTTATATCACCAGTCACATCCACAACTGGGTGTTGTTTTTGCTTTGGCTCCATCTCTTTATTCTTTCTGGTGTTGTTTCTCCACTGATCTATAGTAGCATATTGGACACCTACCAACCTGGGGAGTTCATCTTTCAGTGTCCTATCTTTATGCCTTTTCATGCTGTTCATGGGATTCTCAAGGCAGGAATACTGAAGTGGTTGCCATTACCTTCTTGAGTGGACCACATTTTGTCAGAACTATCCACCATGACCCATCCATCATGGGTGGAACCTCACAACAGGTCTCATAGTTTCATTGAGTTAAGCTGGGCCGTGGTCCATGTGATTAGATTGGTTAGTTTTCTGTGTGATTGTGGTTTTCATTCTCTCTGGCCTCTGATGGAGAAGGATAAGAGGCTTATGGAAACTTCTGATGGGAGAGACTGACAGGAGAAACTGGGTCTTGTTCTGATAGGTGGGGCCATACTCAGTAAATCTTTAATCCAACTTTCTGTTGATGGGTGGAGCTGTGTTCCCTCTCTGTTATTTACCTGTTATTTTCCTTATCTTATCCCAAGTTAAATCAGTGATCTAATTCTAAAAGTATACATAGATGTCATAATTGTCCTACAACCAATATTACAGCGTGGAAAGAGTGTAAACCGTGTAGATTCATATCTACCAAGTCACTTTTGGAAAAGTCTTGCAAATACTGTCTCCCTCATGGTACAAAATACCTTGAGAACTCTGTCTTGCTGAAAATAAGACCACAAATGTGTAATATTTTATGGATGTATCATTAATGCAACTCATTATGTTCTTCATTACCTATAGTTTGTTCATAAAAGACCAAAAGCCATTAAGTTGTTGGCACCAAAATAAAATGTGTTAATATTTATTTTAATTATTTTTAAAAGATCTTTGTATATGTTCATTGTTTGCTTCAGTCACATTAATTTATACTTCTGAAATTTTTAAATTATCTAAAAATTTTAACCATACTTTCTTGATTTCTTGGTTTGTAAATATTTCCACAGGATAAATCCTAATGGAATAAAGTAACTTTATTTCTGCACTCAATCCAAGATATGTTTTTACCAATCATTAATCCAACTTTTAATGAGCATATAGTGTTTATCAAACAGTATTTTGGATGCTGGGGATTTATAACCTTCCTCCTCTTGGATTGTACTGTCAAATTATTTTTTGGTGGTTTCAAAAATAATAATAATGGAGATATTCTTTACATCATGGCATTTGGCCTATTGTCAGATTGGGAAAGTATATAAATATGTGTGTTTATTAATAGGAACATTTATTGAAGACATTTATCAGGGAAAAGATAATAAAATATATGAAAGATTAAGGTGCACTCTAATGGATACATGAACTTTGAAAAGACTGTCCAAATTGAAAATTTGGAAAATTATATTATTTTTTCCATTGAATTCTTGATAGGTATAACATGAAGGAGAAAATGTCATTTTTAGATAGTTATATTAACATGTTCACTTAATAACGGACCTCAACTCATTTAAGTTTTGTCTATCCAATACATGATATTATTATTTAATCTGATTTTTTAAGTTTATTTTTTAATTGAAGGCTAATGGCTTTACAGAATTTTGTTGTTTTCTGTGAAACATCAACATGAATCAGTCATAGGTGTACATATGTCCCCTCCCTCTTGAACCTCCCTCCCATCTCCCTCCCCATCGCACCCCTCTAGATTGATACAGACCCTCTGTTTGAGTTCCCTGAGACATACAGCAAATTCCCATTGGATATCTATTTTACATATGGTAATTTAAGTTTCCATGTTTCTCTCTATATAGATCAAAACTAAAGAAAGATCTACATTTGCTCCTTACTTGTTGATTTGGTATATATACAAGAATTTATATGCAGATTATGCCTGTTTATCGGTTGAGTAGAGACAACAAATTTTAATAGCTTTTAATCTTTAAAATGCTGTTTTCTAATTTAGGGAATGCTTAAGTGAATACATTTTATGTAGCTCCTTTCTAGACATATTAATGTCTTAAAATATATAAAAGATATTTCTCATCAAGTGCAGAGAAAACTCAAAGATAGTTTTAACATATAATTTAAACTTTCAGTGGTATTTCTGGATTTCAATTAGCTTAGACTCTGAGCATGAAATGAGGAATTGAAGATGATGATTATGTTTCACCAATTATCTAAAATAATCTCTTGAGTAAAACAATCTACCCTAGCCTGCAAATATAATTTTTGCTTTATCAACTTTTGTCTGTGTTGGCGTTCATTATCATAATATGCCTTTACCAGTCAATTACATCTTTTCCCAGCTATTTATAAATATCCCACTTGCAGAATGAGCTTTGTTTCCCATCTGTTTAAAACTGCAAACTGTTATCATAGTGTTGATATCCATCTATGCATTTAAAAAACAAATGACCTACAAAATCTACCTGTCTCCACTCACTCAGTTTAGTTCGGGGCAGACATCAGGGATTCATGGGTATGTATGCTTCAAAGGTACATTTTTATGCAGGAAGAGTATGTGACATTTTCCTCAAAACAAATAAAAGTTCAAAGCCACTCAGGTGCCTGGGAAGTGCCAAGGTAACTCTCCAAGTTCCTTTTAAATTGGCTCCCCTATTGCTGCATGGACTGTGGAGCTTCAAAGGAAAAGGATGTCTGTTATTCCTCCCTTCAGGCTGCTCAGATTCTATCACTTTTTGTGTAACTGGCCTGTTTTACAGGACAAACTTGAAAGGAAGTTAGAAGCTGATGAGCTCAGCGTGAGCCACCTGGGTCCCCGAGGAAGTAAAAAATGACACCTTAAGTTGATCTCTTAGAGCTCCTGGCGCCACACACACCTTGCCATCCTCTCTAAAGATAGCAGTGGAGAAAAATATCTGTCTGAGAAAGAAGGCAGTTTTAAGAGTAAAAATAAGACTATTAAGTTCTAGAAGACAAGACTATGAAATCAATATTATGGAGGATATTTAACTCATTGATACGTTTAAAATATATTCAGTAAGAAATCAATGAATTGTCAACCTTTGTTATCAGCGATTATGGTCATCGTCATAATTATTTTTGGCTAAACCTGAGGATAAATTGCTGTTATCACATTTGATCACATAACTGAGTCTTCATGCTTCAAAATACTCTCTGAAGTAATGGAACAAATATAATCTATAAAAATGATAGCATTGTCCTTCCGTAATAGTATAGAACCAATCCCATTGTCAATATCAAGCTCAAAATAAGTTATGTAATTTTTAGAATTAAAAAAATCTATTTTGCTAGCATTTAGTTAGAATTGTATCTAGTTAGTGGCATTTAATATCCATGGTATCCATCTAGTATATATCGTTTCTTGTTTTGCATTAAGTAAAAGTAGCTGGATCACTGTGACATATTCAAATACTAGTATAAGAGAAATAGCCTTTAAAGTATTTTAAAATCCAGCCATGGATATATTTTAGAAAAGCTAAAAATTAATATTAAGCCACAGTGCCACTCAACTGATTGATTCCTTAATAAATGCCTTAATCTGTGATACATATCACCTGTATACATAGAATTAATGATAAATAAGAAATTACTGCAATCCTAGATGTGCTTATGCCTTATTGATAAGAAAATACCCATATTGGTTTGAAATCTAACTTTAAAGAATCCTAAAAATTTCTTTGTTATTAAAAGTACATGCATTAACACACAAACACAACTTACTTAAATAAGCATTTTGTATATGTTCTAGGAAGTCAACAAAAATAATTGTTATCAAATTTTTGCTGTTTTATTTTTAAAAAAAACATTCCAAATTTGTATTTGCAGATACAACTGGGAATAATTTCCCAATTTTTAAGAAAGAAATTAAGAGGAATCAACTTAATTTACAGTCTCTTGCAATTTTAACAAACACTTTAGCAATTAAAATTTGAATAATGTCCCTTCTTGTAAATCCAAATATAGGACAATCCAAACTGTTTTATTAATAGCCCGATGTAATCAAGAGAAAAAAATGGGTTTTCAATAAATGAACACTTGGCTTTGGAGAGACTGTGTAGCACAAATTAAAATAATGTTTAATTGCCTCTTCTCTCTGAGTAGATTAAATGATATTACGACTTTGCATTTAGTACTTAAATGTAAGTAGCTGTTATTTTTAATCACTTTTCCCTTTGTGTATATATCACAACAGTAAAATCATATAGAAGGTAATGTGTATTTTAAAAGCAAAGCATTGACAAATGTACCTTTAAAAAATCTATGTATTATAACATAAGACTGTATTATTTTGACTTTCATTCCAGGTGAAATTTACCCCAAGATGTATCACATCTGTTTCTTCCTGGTGACATACATGGCACCACTGTGTCTTATGGTGTTGGCCTATCTACAAATATTTCGTAAACTCTGGTGCAGACAAGTAAGTAATTTCAAATACTTTTCTTGTGTTTTCTTTACAATGTCCTTGAAAACAAAATTTGAGTGAATTGAACCAATATAATGTCTTTAGCAAAGGATTGTGTGATCTTCTAATAACGTTTTTCACTAAATAATGAAGACCTAGTCATGAAAATGGGCTTGCCTGGTGGCTCAGATAGTAAAGCATCTGCCTGCAGTGCAGGAGACCCAGGTTCAATCCCGGGTTGAGAAGATTCCCCTGGAGAAGGTGATGACTACCCATTCAATATTCTTGCCTGGTCTAGGCATTTTTAAGAGTGATATTTAGGAAATGTTATTTTATGGACTGCCTTAATGGCTAAATTTTAAACCTCTGTGATTAATTGACTTGATTTTTGTCTAGGACTAACATTTTACAATTTACGAGAAATAAATAAAAATTCCTTTAAAATTTCCTGAGACTGAAGCAAATATTTATATAATGCATTTTTATTATGTGAGTAAATCTCCAACTTCAAAGATTTTATTTTGTTTAGAAGAACCAGGCAGAATTGAGAACTTTAGAAATTTTTTATAGTGCTGATTTGAGAGTACTGAAATTTGTTATATAATTTTGCTCTGTATTCATTCATTCAGTTATTCATTCATCGAATGGTTTCATTTCTTTCACTTGCATGTCTGATAAAAGTTCCAGTCTGTGGCACTGATGAATTCATAGTCTAGAAGAAGGAAACAGTCAGTTGCAGGATAAAAATCACCTTAATAAGTATAAGCCACAGGAGATCAAAGGAAAGCTTAGTGGAGGTGGATCTAATTCAGACCAGGTAACATTTAAGCTGAATTTTGATGAGTTGAAAGAAATCAAGGAACATGTAGTGGTTCATAAAGGGACAGGCAAAGGATATAACTCAGCTTCTTATACTTGCAAATTGTTTCTTAAAATGCCACATTTCTCAGAAATGTATCTGTCTCTTTTCCTAAATTTTGAGTTTGTGGAAAGCCATGGTCTTAGTCTGTTTGCTCTGACATATTTTATCCAACTGAAAGAATTTACTGGGCCACTTCCCTCATTAAAAGGATTTCATAAAACTTTATTTGGGGGTGAATATGAGTCTTAATTTGGATCTGCTTCATCTTTTATTATTCAAAGCAATTTTCACGATCATCTTTTATCCTTTCATAGGAGCAACAGCTGCATTTTTCAACCCTGTATGTCTCCGAATGTTTTCTTCTAATTTTTTAAGTCAATTCTTTTATGATCTTATAAATGCATTCTGTTCCCCAATCTTTGCAATTAAAGAAACAAATGTGTATCACTATAAGCCATGAATGGTGATTTTCCAGATCCTAGAGATAGATTCCTCAACACTCTCCACCTGGCCATGAAGTCAACTACAAATATTTTAGTGTCTTTTCCTTTTATACCCCACTTTCTGGTAAGTGTTTTCAAACTGTTCCATTTTTGCTCAGTTATTCTGCTGTGAAAAAGCCCAAGGTACGTGGTTTGCAATAGCTTATCTTGTTCATGTCCTTTATCAGTGGTGAGGATGACTGTGAATGTGCTCCCCTGGTCTTCTCGGTTCAGAACTTCATCCAAAGGAACAGCATTCCCCTGGGTGTGCCATTTTGGGATCCAGGGAAAGGGCAAGAGAGCTGGAGGAAACATGCAAATTCTTTGAAAATGTTTGCTTTGAACTGGCATATGCTAAGTCTCACTTTTCATTGGCTCAGACAAGTCACGTGGTTAAGCTTGAACAAATGGAGATCTCCTTACAAGCTGTGCAAGTGAATGACCAGAGCTGATATAATACAGAAATTAAAAACGCAGACTGAAGGTCTAGACTGCATCAGTTTAAATCCTAACCCTTCAGTTTAGCACATGCATGAATTCTGTCAATTACTTAAATTTCTGTGCCAAGCAGGATGCATAGCATCCAGTTCACAAAGTCAATACACTTAGATGGATCAATTCAAGTGCTTCAAGCATGAAAAGTGCTATTAAATAAAATATCTTCATGGTACATGCTGTTATTTGGCCTTTCAACTCACTCTACTTATATTTCTAAAATAACAAGCATGTTTTGACTTGATGTTTGTGACTGCTTTCTTAGACAGACCTTTCATAGCACTTTTAAGTAACATGATAATGATTTTTTGTCTGTCTGTTCTAATCTACTAAGACAGAGAATGTACAGACTAGTCTTCATCTTGTAGCCCTACAACTAGGACCTGCTTAGCACATTCCAGTTGCTCAATAAATATAAGAAAAAAGTTAGTGGAAGAATGAGAGAAAGTGCTGGGAGAGTTTTGATAGATGAGCAAAGAAGGGAATCCATTGTTCAGTCACTGAGAACAAAGTTCACAGAACAATTAGAAAACACATCGGTGAGCCTGTAGGCATTAAAATATTGTAGATTTAGGCTGACATTTTAATGATAAATATTCCCAGTGTTAAATGCATCCCTACTTTCATATTTTTACTTGTTCAGATCAGATCAGATCAGTCGCTCAGTCGTGTCCGACTCTTTGCGACCCCATGAATTGCAGCACACCAGGCCTCCCTGTCCATCACCAACTCCCGGAGTTCACTCAGACTCATGTCCATCGAGTCGGTAGCATGCATTAAACATAATAGATGCTTATATTTGTTTATTTATTTATTTACAGAATGACACAACTTCCAAATTTCTTGTATGTACATGAATCTGTTTTGCTCATCATCTTCCCAACACTTAACATGTTAGCTTACACAAAAACGTATGCAAAAAGTGCTTATTAAATAATTATGTAACTGCCAAATCCAAACCAGTTTACATCTTCATTCTAGTTCTCCATTTCTCAAACTCTAAAGTAAGTTCAAAATTATATTGCAGATTTAGAAAAAGTCCATTTTTTTTTTTTTTAATGAATCGTCCTGTTTAGTACAAGCCACATGATCCAGAAGATTTGCAATAAAATGCTTGGGCTGTGAAACTAAAAACATTTACAAAGAGATTGCAGTGGAAAACAACGAGTTCATCTGAGCTCACATTAGCAATGATGATAAAGTAAATTAACCTCAAGTGGTGATTATGTAGAATTCTTCTTGAGCAACTCTCAAACTTCAACTGTGAGTGTCTATAAACAGAATTCCAAGGCATTATGTGTGCCATAGGCTACATCAAATGAGCCATCAAACAGAGGCCCTGTCCTATTTGCTCAAAATTATAGAGATGTATGGAATCTGTTACATTCTTTGAAATTTCTAAGTGTTAGTTTATTAGGGAACAAAATGTTTGTCCTTGTCTGACTTTCTCAAGGATTTTAAACCTCATTAAGGAACTATCCAATGCTTTGCTCTAAACAAGGTCTAAATATTCTTTTTGACAATGTGACTCAGAGAATTCAGTCAGTTTAGAAATTCTACAGACTCTAGAACTCCTCTTTCTAAGACTTACTAAATCTTCACTCTTGTGCATCTGGCAACATTTTTTCAGTTCTAGCTCTTATATAATTCAACAGTTCAGTCTTATGTGAACTCATGCCAATTCATCCCACACATATTTATTGACAGCCTACCATATATCTGGGACTGCGTGAGCAACTAGGGATGAACTGTACTCGTACTTGAGTCTAGAACTGAATTTCCATGGGCCTTCCCTCATGGCTAAGTGGTAAAGAATCTGGGAGACACAGTAGATGTGAGTTTGATCTGTGGATTGGGAAAAAGCCCTGGAAAAGGGAATGGCAACCCACTCCAGTATATTTGCCTGGGGAATCCCATGGAGACAGGAACCTGGCTGGCTCCTCCATGGGTCCAGGAACAGTCAGATATGACTAAGCAGCTAGCTCAAGGATTAAATTTTTGAAAGAATTACTCATTCCAATTCTTATCACATTCTCTTCTGCTACCTTTTATTATTCAACATTCTTCAAAAAGAACTTAAAATAATTAATATTAGATGCTAATCAGTCAGTCTAGTATGAGGAAATAAACAGCAAATGGTAATTACAGAGGCAGAATCAAATGCCAGTAACTTAAGTTCACACAGAGATAAAAATAATTATGTATGTAAATATAGAAGAGAGTATAAATGTATTTTTGTTTGAAATTCTTTTCTTCTCCTATTGGGCTTGAGATAACATTGTAAAGCAATAATTATAAAACTGTGAATCTTTAACTTATCATGTATGAAGATGTAATTCAAATGAAGGAGGGAATGAAGCTATATTGGAACAAAGTTTTTGTATACTATTGAAATTAACTTGACATTAATCCAAACAGATTGTTTAAGTTGTCAATTGTAGTCCTCAGGGCAACCACTAAAAAATAATTCAAAAAGAATACAGTGCAAGAAGCAACAGAATAAAAATTGTTTATTTTTATTCTGTTGCTGAGATGGCAAGATAGAAAATATCTGTTTAACAGAAGATAAAGAAGAGACACGTGTACCCCAATGTTCATTGCAGCACTGTTTATGATAGCCAGGACATGGAAGCAACCTAGATGTCCATCAGCAGATGAATGGATAAGAAAGCTGTGGTACATATACACAATGGAGTACTACTCAGCCATTAAAAAGAACACATTTGAATCAGTTCTAATGAGGTGGATGAAACTGGAGTCTATTATACAGAGTGAAGTAAGCCAGAAAGAAAAACACCAATACAGTATACTAACGCATATATATGGAATTTAGAAAGATGGTAACAATAACCCTGTGTACGAAACAGCAAAAGAGACACTGATGTATAAAACAGTCTTATGCACTCTGTTGGAGAGGGAGAGGGTGGGAAGATTTGGGAGAATGGCATGGAAACATGTGTAATATCATGTATGAAACGAGTTGCCATTCCAGGTTCAATGCACGATACTGGATGCTTGGGGCTGGTGCACTGGGACGACCCAGAGGGATGGTGTGGGGAGGGAGGAGGGAGGAGGGTTCAGGATGGGGAGCATATGTATACCTGTGGCAGATTCGTTTTGATGTTTGGCAAAACTAATACAGTGTTTCAGGTTTAAAAATAAAATTAAAAAAAAAAAAAGAAGTAATAGAGGAATAGAGGAACAAAATAGACAGTAATATATATATATAATATATATTTACATACATATGTATGGAAAATGGAAACAAAAAGCAAAAGGATAAATTAAATTATACCTTCTCAATAGTTACATTAAATGTAAATGAATGAAGTTCTTTAGAGATTGGCTGAATAGATAAACAAGATGACTCAACTGTATGCTGTCTACAAAAGATGCAAATAGATTAAAAGTAAAATAATGAGTAAAGAGGTACTACACAAACAGTATGGTACCAGGTGGCACTCGTGGTAAAAAACCTGCCTGCCAATGCAGGAGACATAAGGGACGTGGGTTAGACCCCTGGATGGGGAAGATTCCCTGAAGGAGGATATGGCAACCCATCCCAGTATTCTTGCCTGAAGAATCCCAGCCTGGTGGGCTACAGTCCATGGGGTCACAAGAGTCAGACATAACTGGGGCAACTTAGCATGAATGCAAACAGTAACCAAAGGAAAGCTGAAGTAGCTGCACTAATATTAGACAAAAGAAGCTTAATGAAAAGTGTTACTACAAATAAAGAAGGATATTTCATAATGATAAATCACTCAATTAAGAAATTCTAAACCTATATGCATTTCACAACTGAAGCCCACAGTACATGAAGCAAGAGCTAGCAGAATTAGGGACATAAATAGACAATTCAATAATAATAATAGAAAACTTCAACACTCATATTTCAGTCATGGATAGAAAAACTGGGCAGAAAATTAATAATGACATAGAAGACTTGAACAAAACTGTCAGTCAACTAGACCTAACATATCTACAGGATACTTCTTCAAAAGTACAGAACACACATTCAAGTGCACACTGAATAGTCTCCAGGCTAGATCATATGATAGGCTATAAAGCAAGCTTCAACATATTTTATGCGATTGAGATAGTAAAAAAGTACATTATCCTATTTCAGTGAGACAAAGAAAGTGGTTATGATCCTGACCATAAGAACTTAGCATGTGCATTTAAATACTAAAAAAGAAGAGCCAAGGTAAAAAAAAATAAATTAATAAGCTGTCATAAAGGAGTCATGAAGTTAAGCTTGCTATTATTTTGAGTAGATTTATTGCATTAAATTTATAGATCAACTGGGAGAAATTGACATATTAGCAATATTAAATCTTCTGATCTGTGAACATGGTACATCTCTTCCCTTATTTAGGTCTTCTTTAATAGCTCTTAGAAATTTTCATAATTTAATCTATACATGTTTTGTCCACATTTTGCTAAATGTACTTCTAGAATACATGTTTTGCTATTGAAACTTGTGTTATTTTTCATTTAAACTTCAAATCATTTATCACTAGTATATAGAAATATAGTGAATTTTGTTTACTGATTTAGGGTCCTGCGTATTGCTAAATTCATGATTTTAGTTCTAGTGGCATTCTTATAAATCCTTTAAGACTTTCTTTGTAAGCAATGATGTGTTCTCAATAGAATCAATTTATATACCTTTTATCTATTTAGATTGTCTTCTTCTACTGGCTAGGATCTCCAGTAAAATGTTGAGTAGATGTGTGAGAGAAACCTTTGCTGGTTTGTTCCCAGTCTTGGAGGAAAATGTTCATCTTTAGCACTAAGTTGGATGATAGCCCAAAAACCTTTCATAGATGCCCTTTGTCAAGTTGAGAAAGATTTTATTACTAGTTTACATTGAAGTTGTTGAATTTTTCAAATGTTTTTCCTTCCTTTAATGAGATGTTCATTGTTTTTTCTACAAATATGATAAATTACATTAATTTTTTACATGTTAAACCCATACTGTATTACCAGAATAAATTTGATTGCTTTATTGAGTTAAATCTATTATATTTTTGTATATTGTTGGATTTAGTTTAACAATATATATTTTGGGGAATTTTTCCTCTCTCTTCATGTGAAATATTTGGTCAGTGGTTTTCCTTTGTTCTCATAGTATTGATTATCAGGGTAACTAGCCTCTTTAAAATTCATTAAAATATTATCTTTTCTTTGAATTTCAGAAAGAATCTAAATAAGATAGAAATTATTCTTTATGCTTTGATTGAATATTACATCAATGAGGCTGTCTGAGCCTGGAGTTTTTGTTTGTTGGTTTGCTTTGTTGTAACAGGGTTTGTAAAGACAAACAGGTGTCAGTTTAATTACCTTTTCTTTCATTGTATTTATTCTAAGTTCAGTGTTTGTTCACAATATTCTTTTATGCCCGTTTTAATGTTTGCAGCGTGTTTGCTTCTCCTGGCCACAAACACTTCCTTAGGGCAGGTTTCAAGGGCCATCATGTATGTGATACTTTCATTTCCTAACTGTGTGAATACCTGTTCCAGGATGTATTTTCACATCAAGGGTGATGATAAAGTTTAATTGTGATAGTAGAGTAAAAGCAGTGTGCGTGTGGGTTTGGGTGTGTGTGCGTGTGTGTGTGTGTGTACTGTGTGTGCTGTATGTGTATACTGTGTGTGCGTGTGTGTATAACGTTATGCATTGTGTTTGTACAGTATGTGTGTGTGCTTCCCACACAGTCAGCGATTGTTTAGCCCTTGCTGAGATGGCAAGGAAAAGACCGTCCCCTGCGGACAAATGGCCTGAGTCTCTCAAAAGCCCTTTTGTATGACTATTACTGCTTTTATGTAACTAAAAATTAGAGTGTGTGTGCAGTCATGTCTGACTCTGCAACCCCACGGACTGTGGCCCACCAGGCTCCTCTGTCCATGGGTTGGGTTGCCATTTCCTTCTCTAGGGGATCTTCCTGACCCAGGGATCAAATCTCCATCAACTGCATCGGAGGCATATTCTTATACTACTGAGCCACCTGGGAAGCCCCTTTATATAACTAAGCATGTATTTTAAAAATTGTTAACTTTCATATCAGATTGTGTTGAAGTTTGTAGATGGAAATAGTGCATCACAATGGGAAAAGATGAACTTTCCAATAAGACACATCTGTGTGCATATTCTCGCTTGTCACTTATTAAAGATATAGACTGGATATTTTATTTAATCTTTCTCAAAACTGCTTGATCATCTGTAAAATGGGTTTACAATAACTATTTTTTTAAAAGAAAGCATTAGTAATTACTCAAGATTTTGCATCATTCCTGGTGCTCAGCTAACATCAACAATTTCTATTGATACTGTACTTTCTCTGGACATAGATGAATTATTAGTGGGGACTACTGTATGTCTTCTCACAATGTATGCAGGATTGGCATCTTCTATCTGTATTTAGATTATCATCTAAGAGAGGACATAATTACCACATTTTATGATTGCAGAAACCATAGTCATGCTCACTGTACCAGTTTCTCTTTATGGCAACTTTTTCTGATATTTGCAGAAGTCATCGGATGCAAGATATTGACTCTTTTTCCCTCAGGGGAGCACTGAATAATAGATTGCTTCAGTTTAAATTCTCTTAGAGATTGTTTAGGAAAGAGTTCAAGACAATTTAGCAGACATTAATAGAGTTACTCATGCTAGAGGTCTTCTGGGAATTTCCAACATCCATAGCAATTTCTCAATTATTTTTAAAAATGACTGCTTAAAAAAAGACTCATAGAGGAGGAAGGATTCTCAGCCAATAGATAAGAAGAGTGAGTGGGGCCACCTTGATGTGATAGGTCAGCCTACATGGCAGAACATAGAGAATCCAAAGATAAATCATTTGTCAAATGTTTTTCAATTTAAAGGCAGGTTTTCCTTATTTTCATTTGCTCCTTTTTGAGAGGGAATAATTATGTTCAAAAGAAACATCATATCAATTCATCTCTATGGAAATCAAAGTAAAATTCTGTTCTCAAATTAAAGATTATCTAACAGACCTGGATCTTGTGATGGATAAAGCAACAGAATCCATCCAACATCCATTGTGAGAGACCATAGGGACACGCTGGTCTGTTCTGGCTTTAGGTGCAGAGATAAAAGCAACAGCTGAATAATCTTAATAGAGCTAGGATGTTCTTATGGTGTGCTTGTTGGCACATTTTCCTCTTAAAAAATTACACATATTGAATTTTATTGTTTTGCTCACTAAACCCTATCAATCTTCATGAGCTTATAATTAAGACAATATTATACTTGGAGGGACTCCCTGCTATTATCAAATAACTTTGAAAAGAAATGGAAAAGTACAAGTTGTGTAACTGATGTTACTCATGAGCTTATAATTAAGACAATATTATACTTGGAGGGACTCCCTGCTATTATCAAATAACTTTGAAAAGAAATGGAAAAGTACAAGTTGTGTAACTGATGTTACAAATTCCAGCTATTGGAAATGATCATGGAAGGGATTTTCAAGGTTTTATGTGAATTTTAAAGGGTCTGGCCACAAAGTTGACTTCGAGAAATTTTATAAGAACAAATAATAAGCAACATGGACTGTTTTGTTTTTATTCCTTTTATTTAAAGGTTTACCTTAAACCCGAGAAGCAGAAAACCTAACAAAAGTCCCAACTCTCCATCTGCCAGCAGGTGGCAGTGTTGATGCATGAAAAGCCATGCAGGTTACTTTGAAATCACCTGCTTAGGGGTTCAGTCTGTTTCAACTCCAGGTATCTGAGCTGAATCAGAATTCCTAATAGGTGCTCTGCTTCCCCAGTTTTCATTTCTCTCTCTTTTAAATCAAGGATTTTTTTCTCAAAGAGTAGTTATAAAGTCACAGAAAAATTGAGTGGAAGTTACAGAGTTTTCCTATCTCTGCCCTCCCTCCATCCCCATTATCAACATCCTCCAGCAGCGTGATACATTTATTAAAACTGATGAACCTGCATCTATCCATCATGTCACAGTTTACCTTATGATTCACTTTTGATGTACATTCTGTGTGTTTAGATGGTATATTCAGACACAATGTATAATGTGTGAGGAAATGTATCCATCATGCAGAGTATATCCCCTGCCCTGAAATCCTCTGTACTATGCTAATTCATTCATCTCCCCTTACCCCTGGCAACCACTCATCATTCTACTCTCCCATGTCACTTTTCAGGATATCATATATGGAACCCTATACAGGTAACAATCTATAGAGGTTAGTGTATGGATCTAAGTAAGTCCCTTCTATTTGTTTCTGGCTTGTAACTCATTTCTTTTAGTACTGAAATTATTCCTTTGTGGGGACAGTACTTGCAGCTCCGACTGAATATGTGTGCACTCTTTGAAAGGCTTGATGGTTTATCCAGAACACACTCCACTCCCACCTCCAGACCACAGTGCCTTCTACTATGTCTTCCCAATTACTCCTCCGAAGTGAACTTCCTAATCAGATAGCAATAAAGGATCTGCACTCCTTTCAGATTCCTGGAACATCTTCGGTCGTCCAGAAAAAATGGAAGGCCCTGCAGCCTCTTTCGCAGCCTCGGGGGCCTGGACAGCAGACCAAATCCAGGATTAGCGCCGTGGCTGCTGAAATAAAGCAGATCCGAGCCAGACGGAAAACAGCCCGGATGTTGATGGTGGTGCTCTTGGTGTTTGCAATTTGCTATCTCCCAATTAGCATCCTCAATGTGCTAAAGAGGTAAAGCTACTTATTATTTGAAAACGAAGAGATCTGCCATTTCTCTTGGTTCTTAATTAAGGACTTTTTTTTGTTTTTTTAAGCCAGAGAAAAATTCTAAGCTGTCTGCCGAGATAGCTTGTCAGGCCAGATAACTCAAATGTGTTGTTACCAGCAGGTAAGAACACACAGCTTTTTAGAGTGCTGGGACTTTAAATGCTCTTATCCATGCTAATTCTCTATTGAATGACAGACAGAAAACAGATGTTCCCCCTGACCTCTTCAAGTTAATTGCCGAATCTCAGATGCAGAAAAAATTCTAATGCAAAAACCTCATTTACAGCTTGGAGCTCTTTTTTGATCAGAACAAATGGGTTTTCCAACTTTGTTCTCAAAGACATAGGAAATGGTGACAGAATTTTATCTAAAGGACAAAAAGAGATAAGAATTGTGTTAACGTTCTAATTATACTTAAAAGTGCATTTATGAGCACACACACATATACAAATGGAATCACAGCACGTACTGTGTTTTGAATGCTTAAACAGAAAGAAAGAAAATCCATTTTTCTGAAGTCAGCAAATCAAGTTTAGGGTGAATAGGTGAATAGTGTTAATAACCAAAATCAACACAAAGCTTTTCAGTGAGAAAAGTTATGTTCCTGTAACCCTGCAGATATGCTTTTAAGTTAAAACAATTGGCCAACATGATCAGCTGATACGGGGCAGTGTGGTACCCAGGTATCTTCAACCATCTTTATTGGAAATTATCTTAATAGTTGCACAGAGGCTGGTCCCAAGGTAATACTGGTTCTATTTATCAGAGGACTCTAACTAAAACTTGGATTGCGCCTCTCATTTTCCCCTGATTCAGAGTCAATATCCTATTCCTCACAGCTGGGGACTCTGGAGAGAGGCAGCTTTGGCTGGACTCACACAGTCTGAAGGTGGTATAACCAGCTGCAAAGATTTGTCATTCTCTTTGGGGCTTTGTCTTTGATTGCTTCATGACATTTTTCTTTACTTTTTTTAAAAATAAATTTTATTGAAGTAATGTTGCTTTACAAAGCTGTGTTAGTTTCGGCTGCACAGCAAAGTGATTCAGTTATATATATTCTTAATGACTTTATCAATGGTAAAGAAAGAGAAAATGAACTTTGCAGCAATGTTGTTTAGTACAGGCACAGACAGCCTTAAAGGTATAAGATCTGTGGCAGGTTTGATCCTTGAGATATACACCAGCTCACAAGAAAAGAGAAGCTTCTTTGCCCTCCACATATATATATGTGTGTGTGTGTGTGTGTGTGTATATATATAATATATTTAATACTATACATATATTATAAATATAATATAATATAAATATAAATAATATAAATATAATATATTATATATTTAATATATATATTATATATATATACACTTAATTCCCTTCTTAATTTTCCTGCCCACAGAAATCAGACAGACAAATGTATTCTAGTCTGATGCAAAATGATGTTTTTTGTTCCTAAGAACCTACAAACATACTGGATAAGTTTTCTCTTTTTTTTTTTGGTACTTTTATTTTAGTCTGTCTAAACTCAGTGAAAATTGTATTTACTGCTCTCTCAAAGACACACTTGGATTTCCTGCATCTCAGCCCTAGTTGAGGGCTAGTTCCAAATACCTACTTGTCCATAATATTTCTATTCTTCTGACTTACAGACCTTCCTTTCCGAGGAAAATAAATGGCTTTCTAAGGAGAAAACCCATGTTAAATTTAAAATAGTTTCCGTTTTTTGAGTCTTCTGGTCTCTGTCACAAAATAAAAACTTCAAAATAACCTCTAAAGTTGTTTTTCTCTTTACCACACACATTTTCTTCCAATACTTGTCTCTGTTTGCTCTCTCATTTTATACTTTTGTTTTCTTTCTCTTACAAATGAAGTCCTTAATTCTTTTCTTTAGAAGTCAGTTTGTCTGGCTAGTCAAAACCAACGTTTTTAAAGCAAGTCTGGTTTGTATATTATTTCAAAGATATATTGTGATAGAGGGTCATAACATTAATTCCATTTACCCACATTGTCTCACTATATTTTATATTTATGTAAGACTAGAGTACTCCATAGAACATCACGTTATTCCGACAATGCATTTCTATCATCTGCGCAAAATCCACAATCAATGACGAAACCTCTGTCAAGAAATGCATTATAATCTTCAGCCTACAAATTTATCAGGTAGTTACAAGTTGCCTGCTTTTGTCTAGTGAATAGAATTTGATAGCTGAGATATTTCAAAATATAGAACAAATCTTATTATTTTGTCAAATGATTAAATTCATTATGTTCTATTATCAGAAAAATTAAGTAACGTTTGAGCTTCTACGGACAGATGTCAAGTCATAAAGCATAAGCGAGGTTAGACATAAAAGAGATGTGTAAATATGCATTTGTCACAATGTAGGAAGGTTGTATATGTGCATGAGTATATATAAGTAATTAAAATTTCTATTATTTAAAAAAAAAAGAACAAATCTTAAAAATGACCTTTAAGGATATAGTAATAAAATATTTGTCAGAGTTTAAAATAATGAATAAAAACATTAAAACTTAAAAATTTTAAGAAAGTATCAGAATTTTGCCAACTGAAAACTAGTTCTCCTCTGCATATTAAAAAAAAAAAAAAAATCCCAGAAGCCCAATTTCAGCACAGCGCTGAGACTGAAGTTGAAGAAATGTAATACTCTGATCAACGCACAAATGAAAGTAGGAAGTAGTGCATACAGACAGCAATTTAGGAGTGCAATATACACACATCACTCTGTTGAAAATAGATAACCAACAAGGACCCACTGTATAGCACAGGGAACTCTGCTCAATATTCTGTAATAACCTAGATGGGAAAAGAAGTTCACAAAGAAGAAATACATGTATATGTACAAGTGAATCACTTTGTTGTACTCCTGAAATGAGCACATTGTTAATCTTATACTCTCAATGTAAAATAAGGATAAAATGAAATGGAATATTAACAAACACTACTCCATTGTGTTTAGAAGCAACACGAAAGACTGGAGATCGATACACAGTCAACCTCCGTATTCTTACTGCACTCATCCTTTACAAGGGAGAAAGCCCCTTCTTCTCTGACCCGAGCTGGCTCTTGATTTATTACAGTACTAACTGTGCCCTTAGGTGCCCTTCAGGGGCTGAAGTTCTTCTGGCCCCACTGTGGTACCCTAAGCCTGTAAGTGGTCCGTCCTGCAGGGCAGCACTGGAGCCAGGTGGCTGCGACCTAAGCCTTTGTTGACCCTTGACTTTGCTTATGTAAAGGAACTTTCCAGAACCTCACTGACTTCCTGTTACTGTGTCTTTTCCTGCAGAGTGTTTGGGATGTTTACCCACACGGAAGACAGAGAGACTGTATATGCCTGGTTTACATTTGCACACTGGCTTGTATATGCCAACAGTGCTGCGAACCCAATTATTTATAATTTTCTCAGTGGTGAGTTTTCACCTGTTTCTTCTCTACAAACTACAGCCCAGGGCAAGGGATGGATGACCAGAAGGTGTGAACACTCTTGAACTGCAGGAAGAGCTTAGTTGCAATATAATGAGGATTTTTTTTTTTTTTTTTTTTTTTGGCTGATCTGACTGGTCTTTAGTTTTCCTTCCCTTATGAGAAGGAATACTTGTTACTTAACAAACAGAGAAAATTATCTAAGTAACTTTTTTTCCATTAAGTTTAGAAGCAAAGTTGAAATAGGAAAGTGAAATTGTGAGAACTGGATAAGAATCTTGCTTGTCATATAGTAAACTTATGATTTACCAAGATGTAAAATCATTTTATCTGAAAATAAAACAGACTTGCTTATATCATTTCCTTTGCCAATATTTATAGCCTAATTGAGATGGAGTTGGAACCTTTGTATTTTTAGGTATTTCTCTGTATTTACATTTCTCTTGTGGGTAATTAATATCTCTTGGGCTTATCTCAAGATTTCTCACTGACCCCAAAAATTATATTCCTCCTAAATAACACTGAATTAAACAGACCACACGTACATATATTCCACCCATCTCTGTTTATGGAATCAATATAATTATAAAAATCATTTAACTAAATACTTTTTAATGGTATAGCCACTTTTAAAAATTGTATTTGTTTGTTTATTTGGCCTCACCATGTGACATACGGGATCTTAGGGGCCTGACCAGGGATTGGACCCATGCCCCCTGCATTGAGAGCCACCAGCAAAGTCCTCCTCAAAAGACAAACAAACAGTCAATTAGGCTTTTTATAAATAACTTTTTTTTTCAGTCCTGGCGTGTACCCTCTATATGACTGTCCAGATGGCACAGTGATAAAGGATCCACCTGCCAATGCAGGAGATGTGGGTTTGATCCTTGGGTCGGGGGATCCCCAGGGGAAGGAAACAGCAACCCCACTCCACTATTCTTGCCTGGGAAATTCCATGGACAGAGGAGCCTGGAGGGTATAGTCCATGGGGTCACAAAGAGTCAGACACCACAGAGCAGCTGAGCACGCATGCACTTCTGTATCTCTGCTTTATTTCATCTTTCAGTGAATCAGATGGTATATATGTGAAGGGTATTTTGTATTCATTTCACCTCTTTAAAGCCTCCCTCTGCTCACTCACCTCCAGTCTCCAAAATAAAGACTACATTCAGACTGGGATACCCAGAGCCCACTGTTTACATGCTGTTTGAAAGGAGGAGGGGCATGTAGAGCCAGGACTTACAAAGAATCCCTGGGCTTAGGAGCGCCTAAAGCCCTGAACTTGCACTAAGCAGGGGAAATCTATTGGAGCATAAGAGAGAGAAGTGTCTGAAGTAGGAGCCAGTGAACCAGTCAAAGTGTTGTGATGGGGTTAAGAGTGATGCAAGAAGGTCACTGGGCCCTGATTGTAATCACTCAATAACCCAGGTGAGTAATCGAAGCTCAGAGACAAGAAATGGTGATTTCCAATGCTGTCATTTACACTTAGAGACTTGAAAGGTCACTGTTTCATGGTTATCCTTCTTCAGTGTGACATCAATAATTTAAAGATAAGGAAAAGCTTCTAGGGTTTTTTATTTTTCATTCAGTTTTTTTGTTCTACCTTTCGCAGATTACAGGCTTCCCTGGTGGCTCAGACGGTAAAGCGTCTGCCTACAATGCAGGAGACGGGGGTTCAATCCCTGGGTCGGGAAGATCTCCTGGAGAAGGAAATGGCAACCCACTCCAGTGTTCTTGCCTGGGAAATCTCATGGACAGAGGAGCCTGGCAGGCTACAGTCCACGGGGTCTCAAAGAGTCGGACACTACTGAGCCACTTCCTTTCCCTTTCTTTCACGCAGATTACAAAAAGAAACTTTCTAGTTAGTTTAAGGCACTTTTTTAGATATTTTGCTGAACTGATTGTGTCAGTAGAATAATTTCTTCACAATACAATGCAGGGCTGATTTCTGCAGACTTTTGGCCATGTACCACATAGGTTTCATCAGTTTTGAAATTATTTTTTTTTTAATTATACAGTGAGATATCTCCCACACTATGATTCTTTATTTCCCAAGTACCACAACCCAGAACAACCAGTTTTGAATGTGGCTTTCCTGAAAATGTTATTATACATACATACACTTCACACACTTATATTCACATACATTTTTTTAAGGAAATGTAGTTTTGAAATTATTAAATATCTCTGGGCACCCTTTTGCTGGTGCTCAAGTGTACTATAGTAATCTAGTGAAAAATAACCCACATTCACAAATATATGTAGTTTGCCTATAAAAACATTAAACAAACTTCAAACATTGAGCATGTAAAACAGTCTCACTATTTTATGGAAATGTTTCATCATTTCAACAATGTACTAAGCATTATTTAATTATTATGACTAATAGTCCATTAAATATATGTATATTTGCAGCAACATGAATGGACCTAGAAATTATCATACTAAGATAGAGAAAGACAAATATCATAATGTCAATTACATGTGGAATCTTAAAATATATGTACAAATGAATATATTTACATAACAGTAATAGACCCACAGACATAGAAAACAAAGTTATGGTTATCAAAGGGAAAAGTGAGGGGAAGTGGGAGGGATAAATTAGGAGTTTGGGATTAAAATACACACACTACTATTTATAAATATATATATATATATGTATGTGTGTGTATATATATATATATATAAAAATACAAGGTCTTCCATATATATATATATATATATACAAGGTCTTCCCTGTGGCTCAGACAGTAAAGAATCTGCCTACATTGCAGGAGATCCAGT
The DNA here is from genome assembly GCF_029407905.1 of Bubalus kerabau. Classification (NCBI taxonomy): domain Eukaryota; kingdom Metazoa; phylum Chordata; class Mammalia; order Artiodactyla; family Bovidae; genus Bubalus; species Bubalus kerabau. The sequence goes on from NC_073626.1 coordinate 46,869,007, forward strand.
CTCAATCCCTGGATTTGGAAGATCCCCTGGAGAAGGGCAAGGCTACCCACTCCAGTATTCTTGCCTGGAGAATTACATGGACAGAGGAGCCTGGTGGGCTATAGTCCATGGGATCACAAAGAGTCAGACATGACTGGGCGACTAACACTTTCACTTTCAAATAGAAAAATAGATAAACAACAAGGACCTACTGTATAGCACAGGGAACTATACTCAATTATTTTCTAACAACATAAAAGGGAATCTGAAAAGTTATAACTGAATGACTGTTCTGTACACCTAAGACTAACATGATATTGTAAATCAAAGATACTTCAATTTAAAAATAAATGATTTTTTAACAAAGATTGCACAAAGCTTCCAAAAAAGAAATTTCCTTTTTCTATCTTTTTATCAAATGTTGCACCCGCATGTAGATTTCGCTCCAGGAAGTCACTCATTTGTACCCTACTCGAGATTGGTTAAAAGATACTGACTGCAAAATTCTTTTCTCCTTTCATTCTCCCTGGTCATCCAGGAAAGTTTCGAGAGGAATTTAAAGCCGCATTTTCTTGCTGTTGCCTTGGGGTTCATCACCGCCAGGAGGACCGGCTGGCCAGGGGACGGACGAGCACGGAGAGCCGCAAGTCCCTGACCACGCAGATCAGCAACTTTGATAACGTGTCGAAACTGTCTGAGCAGGTGGTTCTCACGAGTATCAGCACCCTCCCAGTGGCCAACGGCGCCGGGCCCCTCCAGAACTGGTAGGAGGCTGACGCCTAGGAGAAGGATGTCTGAGGACCACTCTTCTTTTTTTAAAGCTCTGTACACAGAAACTTTGTTATGCAGCTGATCTGAAGCGAGAACTACTGTGTGGACCGCTCCCCCCTTTTCTTTTTTTTAAGGGAAAATGATCTCTTGCTCTTTGGAAATAAAGTCAGTTTAAAATCATTTCTCAACTTTTGATTGAAATATGTTAGAAGTCGAAGCTTTCACTGGATTTATTTTCAGGCTGTTTCACTTTTAACTTCACGTACCAGGATTAGTGTCAATTAAAATGTGAAAATTTCCAATGCTAATTGTTATTTGAATCTACCTTCAAATTGGTGGGTAAAAGTTTCCCAAACTTATCTTTTGATTTTCTTTTGGTTGCTAAAAGAAGTAGCAGTTACTAGCTCTGGATTAACAAGAGATATGTTAGTTGACTTTATAGCTTTAAAAAATTACTAAAGAGAAGTGTCATTATGATGTGATATCTGAGAGTATATTTATATACAAAATAGCATATTAGATAACTCAAAATCTATATTTCAAAACTAAATATATAGGCTATTCAACTTTATCTTCCATTAATTGTGTAACTCAGTTACACAGTTTTCTTGGATTTATAATCTTACATGACTAGTATTTCTCATTTTAATGAATAGCCAGGAAGGCTCTGTATACATACATAAATTTTGCAGTACTATAAATTTGCAATTTCCATCTCTAAGGAAAGATTTTAACATTGAAGAATAAGATACAACATAATCACACTCTTCTAACCAGTAAAAATGAGATAATTGGTCTTACTGGGAGAAATTAAGAATGCAATTTACAAAGAAAAGTAGTAGTATAATACCAAATCACTCTGGGTCCCATATTGGACAGGTTAATGTCATGGAGAGTTGATGGTAATTATTTGTATTTATTTACGTTTTATAAACATTTATCAGGTCTTCTCCAGCGGCTCAGCAGTAAAAAAAAAAAAAAAAAAAAAAATCCACCTGAAATGAAGGAGCTGCAGGAGATGTGGGTTTGATCTCTGGTTTGGGCAGATCCCCTAGAGAAGGATTTGGCAGCCCACTCCAGTATTCTTACTGGAGAATTACATGGACAGAGAAGCCTGGTGGGCTACAATCCATAGGGTCGCAGAGTTGGACACGACTAAAGCAACTTAGCATGCATGCATACAAACATTTACCAAACACCTCCCAGAAGGTACCCACTGTGCTAGGATGGATGTGAACATGCCTTTGAGAGAGCTCCAGTCCACTGAGGGGAACTTGTTGGTAGAGGATGCAGGGAGATGATTCAACTCAGAGTAGGAAGTAACCAGTGATGGCAGTCCTCACCCTGATATGGGCAAGAAGGTTGCAATTTTTTGTTTCTGTTTCATTAGAGTGACTCTTGATGTCAGTGAATTCTGTCCATACCTGTGGCTGAGAGCCAGGTAGCTAGGAGAATGCAGGATTTTGCTCTTAATTCACACACAAAGGAACAGGAGTGTAGTATATTTTGTGCAAGTGGAAGATCTGGGGTTCAAAGCACTGAATATTTTCAATTTGCTTCTCTGCAAAATTATTCTGATTCAAATAGTCACTTTAAAATTAAATCAAAAGAAAGAGAGATGTTCGTGGATATTTGCTCTTATAGTATAGTAGCAGGCATTCTTATTTTATTAAAACAAAAATTAAGAAAAATATTTAAGAAAGATTTTCATAGAACATAAAAATTATGGGTTTTTTTGTTGTTACTTTTTTTTAACTCATCACTTTCAGAAAGAATATAATCAAATTATCCACAGATGGTTTTCGTGTCTTAGAATTGGGATTGTTGTGTGCTTTTTACTCTTCAAAGCAAAAACTACCCTTGAACAAAGTTTATTGAAATTATATTGCTAGTTGTCAGAATGATATCAATGAAAGCAAATTTTGTAATTCTCCTTTCTCCTCTTTGTATTTCTGAGAATTTTTTTTTCTTATTTATGCTGTGTGAAAAGAGAATTGTGATTTTTATGTTTTGATGGGAACTAGCACTTCAGTTTGAGGATAATGCCAAATAATATTGATAATATGCCTTAATAGCTAAGTAGTATCGCAGAGTAAGAGCTAAATGTTTCAGATCCTAACATATCTAGTTAACTGTCATTTAAGAAGAGAGAGGGCAAGAAAGCAAGAACTAGAGCTGAGGAGGCAGACAGGCTCAGAGAGGTGCGTTGTGTGATGGTATGAAGGGTGGACTCAAAAGTCAGAATTCCTTTGCTCTAAATCAGTGATTCTCAAAATGTGGTTCCTGAACCCATCATTGTCAGCACCACCTGAGAACTCATCAGCTGTGCAAATTTTCACCCTGTCCCAGATCAGAAACTCTGAGGGTGGTACTCAGGAATCTGTGTGCTCACAAGCCCCACAGGTGGTTCCGAAGGGTCTTCACATTTGGACCTCTGCTCCAGACACTAGCATCTAGCACCTGTACACTAACCCATGTGAAATAAAGTATTTTACTCCCCAGGTATCTACAACAGGGATCATGATCATCACTACTGTCAACCTGATGGGAGGGCAGAAAGAAGAGGCGAGTACCAGTGTTGAGAACCACTCAGCATCATCTCAGTCAAAGAGATAATGGGTCATGAAATACCTGCCCCCGTGTTACCAGTGCAGTGTGGGGAGAAGACAGGTTCTAAGGCCCTGTGTGCTTTATGGCTACCTGGATGATCTGAGTTTCTAACTAAAACTTTCAAATCTCCAGTTTTACTTACCCTTACAAAAGTCTAAATTTTCCAAGAAGGAAAGAACAAATAAACACACACCAGTCCTTATAAGAAACTGTGGGAATGGGCTATCGGCCCATGCATTCTTCTGCCAACTAGTTGATGCAGGAATCCTCCTAAGCGGTCTGGATTCAGTCCTGACCTTAATAGGACAAAGAAGAAAGAAACAGGTGTTCCCCAAACCTGCCAATCTTATGGAAAAAAGGGTCAACTACTTACCCCATTATGTACTGTTAATAACACAAATGAGATTTCCTAAAGGAGTATTTTGGGACTATTTGATGCTACACATAGAATATGTATCTCTCTTGCTTTGCTATATTTCAAAGATTGAATTTAAAATGTCATTAATGTTGCTGAAATTTTGTTATCAGTAAGAATAATAATAGTTTTACCTCATATAGGATCCATTTCAACTTTATTATTTCTAAATTTCTACAAATTTATGACAATATTGATATTCGAATTCATTTGTTCTCGGCAAAAAGATGACTCTCAGTTTCTGAAGATGGCTTCTAAATTCTCCAGGCTGGGAACATTTCTTAGGTATTAAATAACTGTTATAAATCATGGATAAATTAATTACAAAAGTGTTAGGCACAATAATATTGAACTTCACTCCCAGTATACATTGTTTTCATGAAGATAAAGGAAAATATACTTATAAGATACAATCTGAATGTATATAAACTTGAATGACAACATCAGAATGACAAACTTCAGAGATAACTTTGGACACAAATTGTGAGGAGAGCTATTACTATTTTAATACTAGTGCAAATAATAATAGATGTTTTTGCACTTGATATAAATAATAATAATCATTTGTATTTCAAAAAATCTGGGCAGCCATGAACATTTAGAAAGCTTTGCATTTGCAGTTAAGTTTACAACAGAAGACTTTTCTACTTCCTACAAGTTACAAGTCAAAAAAGAAAAAAAAATTCTACTAGGTTATGTGCATTAGCTTTCAAATGGCATGGAGCAAAATTATACATTTCTTTTCAGAGACAATATATGTAAACACAGAAAATATTGTCAATTTAAGTCTACTCTATTACATTATGTACATAGTAAATGAAGTGCAAAGGCATGAAAAATACCTCCCCACATTCAAGGGGGTTTCTTTTCTAGAGAACTATTGCAATTAAAGAGGGAGTGAATTACTCTGTCCACTTTGCCACGTATTTCTATAATCTCAAAATTTCTTTGTAAGTTTTGGAGTTATAATGCTTTTTAAGTTTTTCATGAAATGTACTTCTAGAATTGTTGTATGCCACATATGTAACACCATGTCACTTGTTTAACAATTATTTTATACATTTAAAGTTCTTTATGCCTGACATTGTGTCTTCATGAGGAAATTTCTTATCCAATCTGACGTGATTGTGTCCCAACTACCATGAATGATGCTGCTTAGGTAGTTTTTAAGTAAAAACCATACTGAGAATTCTATAATCACATTCACACCATCCTCTCCATTGTATGAAAGATATTGTTGTTGTTCATTAGATAAGTTGGATATTCACTCATAACTACTGTCAAATCTCTGCAGTTAAGGATTGAATTAAGCCCTCTGGTGCAGTACTTAATGACCCAAATATGTTTCCCAATAAGTTTATATAATCAGAGATAATCATGATATAAAAGATTTTTAATGCTGTTTTTAAGAGCAGGTACTATAATAAAGATGGTTAGAATTAAGATAGAAATATTTCATAAAAATTATGTAAAACTGCATACATAGAGTATTAAATTTTGGAGCTTTTATCTGAGTTAAGAGATTAAATCTTCTTTTGACTTAGAGGAAATGATGACCTTGTGATTTTTAATTTGTTCTTAGACTAGTAGTTTGGCATTTACATAAATAAGCAGTTTTTCTCTTGGTCATTGTCTCTAAAACTTTTAAGGTTATTTTAAGTTCACCGATAAATTTTAAAATGTGTGTTGCCTGCTTTCCATTCTGATAAATGACAGAATCAACTGTCAAGGATTTTAATTTAAAAATTCATTTTTATTCAGCACTGTTGATTCTAACTTTGATCAAAATGATGCCAAAGTACCTGGGGAAGGTCATTGCTTGGCTCTTTCTAGAGAAAGGAGATTTGAAGGTGGGATAGTTTCTAAACGTACAGTGAAACTCAGGGTGGAATCCCGGGAGAGACTGGCTATTGCAGCGGTGAGGGTTTCTGCTTTGAGTGATCTATCAGCACAGACTAGAGGCTTGGCCAGACCTCCTCCTGGAACATTGAAGTGACCTCACCCAGCTTCACTTTTTCACTTTCATTGGGGCCAGTGGCCAGAAATGGAAGTCACAGAGGACAGTTCTCAAAGCATTTCTTGGACTCTGCCCTTCTGACCCGACTGTTTAACTTTCCAGCTGCTGTCCAGCCCCCAGGCCCACCCCCAGCCTAGAGGGAAGACACCTGCCTCCCACCCAGGCCCCCCATCCCCACACCCGCCACCTGCCTTGCTCTGCAGAGTTCCTGGCCTCCTCCAGCCCAACCCCAGCCAATAGATAAGTAAGTATGATTCTCTTCTTGGGTTATCGCTTGAGGTGAACCAGGGGTAAGTGACTCATCTGTGAACAAATGAAGCAGAGCTCAAGAAAAAAGGGAAAGAAAACTTACATTGCTATATCCAAATATTCACAATTTTAAATTCCCTCAAAACCCCAATTTTGTCTTCAATATCTGCGTGTTCCTGTGGTCTTCTGATCTGTGTCTGCTACCTATTAAAGTCCCAGCTAAGCTCACTGCCTCCACTTAGAAAGGACCCCAGTGTTGAGACCCTCAGGCCAAGGCAATAGCAGGTCAGGAGGATGTGCACTGGAGCAGGTACTGCTGGTACCACCTTTGGAAACCAAGCATCTATTCCATTACTTTTCATCAATCTGGTCCCTATGCAAGAGCAGAGAAGTAAAATACTAAGCAACAATAACAAAAAACTCAATTTAAAGCAAACAAAAAGCATGGTTGTTTTTAAGTAATCACTGTCTAATTAATTCCACAAGATTTGAGTTAATATGTTAAATCTCAAAGGAATAATGGTACAAATAAAATGTTTATGAGGCTAGGAAATTCTTAGCAGACCATGGCAACCCAACACTTAATTTATTGCAGATGTGACAACAAGAGCATCTTCAGAAAGAAGTGTTGCTCCCTCTCAAAGGGGTGCAGATCTGAAAGCTCTCCTTATGCAGTTAAAGTGGACAGACTGCAACTTGCTTACAAAGCTCGGACTCAATCATGTACGATATCCTTCAAGGAATGGGGAAAATGGTCATTTGAGAATATTCTCATTATATACATGCATGCATGAATGAATATGTATAACTGAGTGACTTAGACAGCAGACATTGTTTTGACTTAGAGGAAATGATGATTTTGTGATTTCAAATATAAAGGGAAGCCCTTTATATCAGTTCAGTTCAAGTCATTCAGTCGTGTCCGACTCTTTGCGACCCCATGGACTGCAGCACGCCAAGTCTCCCTGTCCATCACCAAATCCCAGAGCTTGCTCAAACTCATGTTCATCGAGTAGGTGATGCCATACAATCATCTCATCCTCTGTCATTCCCTTCCCCTCCTGACTTGAATCTTTCCCAGCGTCAGGGTCTTTTCCAATGAGTCAGTTCTTCCCATCAAGTGGCCAGAGTATTGGAGCTTCAGCATCAGTTCTTCCAATGAATATTCAGGATTGATTTCCTTTGGGATTGCCTGATTGGATCTCCTTGCAGTCCAAGGGATTCTTAAGAGTCTTCTCCAACACCACAGTTCACAAGCATCAATTATTCAGCTCAGCTTTCTTCATAGTTCAACTCTCACATCCGTACATGACTACTGGAAAAACCATGGCTTTGACTAGATGAACCTTTGTTGGTAAAGTAATGTCTATATTTTTTAATATGCTGTCTAGGTTGGTCATAGCTTTTCTTCCAAGGAGCAAACATCTTTTAATTTCATGGCTGCAGTCACCATCTGCAGTGATCATGGAGCCCATAAAAATAAAGTCTGTCACTGTTTCCATTGTTGCTCCATCTATATGCCATGAAGTGATGGGACCAGATGTGATGATCTTTGTTTTTTGAATGTTGAGTTTTAAGCCAGCTTTTTCACTCTCTTCTTTCACTTTCATCAACAGGCTCTTTAGTTCCTCTTTGCTTTCTGCCATAAGAGTGGTGTCATCTGCATATCTGAGGTTATTGATATTTCTCCCAACAATCTTGATTCCAGCTTGTGCTTCACTCAGCCCAGCATTTTGCGTGGTTTAATCTGCATATAAGTTAAATAAGCAGGGTGACAATATACAACCTTGACGTACTTTTTTCCCTATTTGGAACCAGTCCTTTGTTTCGTGTCCGGGTCCAACTATTGCTTCTTGATCTGCATGCAGATTTCTCAGGAGGCAGGTCAAGTGGTCTGGTATTCCCATCTCTTTAGGAATTGTACACAGTTTCTTGTGATCCACCCAGCCAAAGGCTTTGGTGTAGTCAATAAATCATAAGCAGATGTTTTTCTGGAACTCTCTTGCTTTATTTGTTGTTCCAATGGATGTTGGCAATTTAGTCTTTGGTTCCTCTGCCTTTTCTAAATCTAGCTTGAACATCTGGAAGTTTTCAGTTCACATACTGTTGAAGCCTTGGAGATTTTTGGGCATTACGTTTCTAGTGTGTGAGATGAGCACAATTGTGCAGTATTTTGAACATTCTTTGGCATTGCCTTTCTTTGGGATTGGAATTAAAACTGAACTTTTCCAGTCCTGTGGCCACTGTTGAGTTTTCCAAATTCACCGGCATGTTGAGTGCAACACTTTCACAGAATCATCTTTTAGGACTTGAAATAGCTCAGCTGGAATTCCATCACCTCCGCTAGCTTTATTTGTAGTGATGCTTCCTAAGGACCAGTTGACTTCAGATTCCAGGATTTGGGGCTCTAGGTGAATGATCACACCATCGTGGTTATCTGTATCTTTAAGATCTGTTTAGTATAGTTCTTCTGTGTATTACTCCAATTTTTCTTAATATCTTCTGCTTCTGTTAGGTTTGTACCATTTCTGTCCTTTATTGTGCCCATCTTTGCATAAAATGTTTCTTTGGTATCTCTAAGTTCCTTGAAGAGATCTCTAGTCTTTCCCACTCTATTATTTTTATCTATTTCTTTGCATTGATCGCTGAGGAAGGCTTTCTTCTATCTCCTTGCTCCTGTACTGCAGTTGGTTCTTTACTGTTGAGCTATCAGGGAAACCCAGCCCTTTAAATACACACATATATATTTATATATAATATATAATATATATTTATTTATATTTATAGATAATATATAAATTATAATTATATAATATGTATTATTATATATAAATATACATAAATACTATGTATATATAAATAATAATATGTATATATTATTATTATATTATATTATATATATGTATATATGTATACATATTATTATTTATATATACATAGTATTTATGTATATTTATATATAATAATACATATTATATAATTATAATTTATAATATGAATTACATATATTTCTACAATATATTTAATAATATTTTAATATTAATGTGTATTTTAATATTAATATGAGATATTAATATAATAAATAGAATAATATTATATATAATATAATTATATTATTATATAGATATTATATAGTCATAATACATTATAACTATATAATTATATATATTATATATAATTATATAAAGTTATATAATTATATGTTATAATTATATATGTCTGCACACAGACATGCAGATATGTTAATTATATATTATATATATAATATAGATTATATTATATTACAATATAGTATATTATAATACTATATAATAGATTGTAATTATAATAGTTTGATATTAAATAAATATAATGATATAAATGTAATAAATATTAATATATAGTAAATCATTATTAATATATATTTATATACTATAAATCCTATATTTATAATATAATTATACATTATATATAATATATAATATATAATTGATATGTATAATTTAAGTATATAATATATATATTTATATATACATCATATTTATATATACATATTATGGGGCTTTGTCGGTCACACTGGTTGTAAAGAACCCACCTGCTGAAACAGTCGACACAGAGATGAGTGCTCGGCCCCTCCGTTGTGAGGAGCCCTGGAGCAGGAAATGGCCCCACGAGTGACTGAGCACACAGACATGCGGATATATCTTATATACACACAACTGATCCTTGAATAACACAGATTCAACCTGCACAGGTCTACTTATACTAAGATTTTTTAACCATAAATTCTTCAGTTGTGCATAAAGATCCATTAGAAAGTTATATTCAGATTTTCTACTATGTGGGGGTGTCCTAACCTCAATATTGTTCAAGGGTCAATTGTAGATAAATAGATGAAGATATAGATGGATAGATAGATGGATAGAGAAATAGATCAATAGATACCTAAGTAAAGAAATAGATAACGCGTTGTCTAGTATGAGAGTATCTTACAAAGTATAGTAGCTTCGTATCCCAGCCATTTAGAGTTCACATTTCAACTAGTTTGGTGATGCTTTAGTCACTAAGTTGTATCCAACTTTAAGACCCCATGGACTGTAGCCTGCCAGGCCCCACTGTCCATGGAATTTCCCAGGCAAGAGTACTGGAGTGGGTTGCCATTTCCATCTCCGGGGGATCTTCCTGACCCAAGGAATCGAACCCACATCTCTTGTGTCTCCTGCTTTGGCAGGTGGATTCTTTACCACTGAGCTACCTGGGAGCTCCTTCTCATCTAGTTTTCTAACTGCTACTGCTAAGTCACTTCAGTCGTGTCCGACTCTGTGTGACCCCATAGACGACAGTCCACCAGGCTCCCCCATCCCTGGGATTCTCCAGGCAAGAACACTGGAGCGGGTTGCCATTTCCTTCTCCAATGCATGAAAGTGAAAAGTGAAAGTGAAGTTGCTCAGTCGTGTCCGACCCTCAGCGACCCCATGGACTGCAGCCTACCAGATCCTCCATCCATGGGATTTTCCAGGCCGGAGTACTGGAGTGGGGTGCCATTGCCTTCTCCGTCTCATCTACTTTACTCCCTCTTAAATTATCTTTCAGTTTGGTGGCTAGTTTTCCTCACTCTTACAAATACACAGGTTTTATGGTTTTGCTATTCCAGACAGCCTTTTACATAAGACTATTATTTTCTCCTTTCTTTTATTTATTATTTATTAGTTTGCTGATATATTTTACTAGCACTCATATTGTTATAATAATTTGGAACAAGTGTAAAGGAGAAGCCTGTAAACTGTCTGCAAATCTTCTCTAAAATAATCAGTAAGAATCTAAAGTCCTTGAGGCCACAGACCTTTTCTATGTTGTTTAATACTACATTCCTGGTTCTTAGAAGGAATGGAGCCTGTCACAAAGAAGTCACCTGATAAATATCTGTTGAATTAATGAAATAATAATAATTGCACATAAATTACTTCCTCAGATCATTCTTTTATCCCATTTTGTCTCAGTTCTTTCCATGTGCCCTCTGGAACTCCCTTTTCATGATGAACAATCAGTGCCTATGTTCTCAGAGTCTACATCACTCATGCGTTTCTTTTTATCAAAATTAAACCATATGTGGAGGTTGACAGCATAGATTCCCATTCTCTTTGTACTATCCAAGGGAGAGGTACCACCAAAACTGTCCTTTGCACCAATCCAAGCCCAAATGACTGCTCCTCCATCTGTAAGTGAAACCTGGCCCCATGGAGAGGCTCCCCACTGTGGACTGCCCCCCGTTACTGACTTGTCTGCCTTCTGGTCTTCCTTCCCTTCGCTCATGTGCATCATCACTTGGATCTGTGTGGATGATGCACCCAGGGATTCAGCTTCACAGCTCTTGTTCTCCTTAATGTGAAAGGTTTGATTCCACTGTTCTTGCACAACAAGCCCACACAGCCCCCCATAGTGCAGATCACAGGCTCCACCTTGTACTTTATCATGTCCTGTGACAAGAGGTATTTGGCAGAAATGCAAGACTCTCATCATATTCTGAGTCAACAGTTGCTTATCTACTCTTTCCTCTCACACTTATGTTCCCATGACAGCTTCCCTCTTCAACCCCAGAGACCATGACTGGATTCTTTACCCTTTTATTTTATTCTAGTTCATCTGTCCCAAACTGGACTTAACTTCTTCCCTACTCAGAGTAAACCAAGACACCCAAGTGGTACTGTACTCATGAAATTTTATTTAATATTTTTGTTTGCTAGAAAATCCAAGCTTTTAATGTATTTATTTTTATTGAATATAGCTGATTTATATTGTTGTGTTATTTTCTAGAGTACAGCAAAGTAATTCAATTATATATATATATACTTTTTCATATGCTTTTCCATTATGGTTTATCCTATGATATTCAATATAATCCTCTGTGCTATACAGAAGGATCTTGTTGTTTATCTAGCCTATATAATATAGTTGGCATCTGCTAATCCAAAACTCCCAATCCTTCCCCTGTCTACCAGTTTGGTAACCAGAAGTCTGTTCTCTGTGTCTCTGAGTCTGTTCCAAGATGCATTCACTGTGCCAGATCCTAGATTCCACGTGTAACTGTATCATGTGGTATTTGTCCTCTCTGTCTGACTGACTTAGTGCGATCATCTCTAGGTCCATCAGTGCTGCTGTAAATGGTGTTCCATTCTTTTTTATGGCTGGGTAAAATTCCATTATGCATGTGTGTGTGTGTGTGTGTGTGTGTGTGTGTGTCAGTTCAGTTCAGTCAGTCGTGTCTGACTCTTTGTGACCCTATGGACTGCAGCACCCCAGGCTTCCCTGTCCATCACCAACTCCTGGAGTTCACTCAAACTCATGTCCGTAGAGTCCAACCATCTCATCCTCTGTCGTCCTCTTCTCCCTGCCCCCCTCCAACTCCTTCAATCTTTCCCAGCATCAGGGTCTTTCCAAATGGGTCAGTTCTTCACATCAGGTGGCCAACATATTGGAGTTTCAGCTTCAGCATCAGTCCTCCCAATGAATATTCAGGACTGATTTCCTTTAGGATGGACTGGGTGGATCTCCTTGCAGTCCAAGGGACTCTCAAGGGTCTTCTCCAGCAGCACAGTTTAAAAGCATCAACTCTTTGGTGCTCAGCTTTCTTTATAGTTCAACTCTCACATCCATATATGGCTACTGGAAAAACCATAGCTTTGAATAGATGGACCTTTCTCAGCAAAGTAATGTCTCTGCTTTTTAATATGCTCTCTAGGTTGGTCATAGCTTTTCTTCAAAAGAGCAAGTGCCTTTTAATTTCATGGCTACAGTCACCATCTGCAGTGATTTTGGAGCTCCAAAACATAAAGTCTCTCACTGTTTCCATTGTTTCCCCATCTATATGCCATGAAGTGATGGGACCGGATACCATGCTCTTAGTTTTCTGAATGTTGAGTTTTAAGCCAACTTTTTCACTCTCCTCTTTCACTTTCATCAAGAGGCTCTTTAGTTCTTCTTCACTTTCTACCATAATGGTGGTGTCATCTGCATATCTGAGGTTACTGATATTTCTCCCGACACACACACACACACATATATATATATATATGTGTGTGTGTGTGTGCCATGGTAAAGAATTCACCTGCCAGTGCAGGGGTCCAAAAGACAAGGGTTTAATCCCTGGTTCGGGAAGATCCCCTGGAGTAAGAAGTGGTAACCCAACCCAGTATTCGCCTGGACATCCCCATGGACAGAGGAGCCTGGCGGGCTACAGTCCACAGGGTCACAGAGAGTCAGATACAACTGAGTACCCATACACACAAGGCAGATACATACAGGCCACATCTTCCTCATCCATTCATCCATCAACGAATATTAAGGTTGTTGCCATGCCTTGGCTATTGTGGATAATGTTGCTATAAGCATAGGGATGCGTGTATCTTTTCAAGTTATAGTTTTTCTGTATATATGCCCAGGAGTGGGATTGCTGCATCATGTGGCGGTTCTCTTTTTGTTTTTTTGAGGAACCTCCATATCATTTCCCATAGTGGCTGCACTAACTTACATTCCCCCGATAGTGTAAGAGGGTTCCCTTTTAGAAGACATTATTTACTTAAAAAATGCTTTTTTCCCTGATGAAGTTCATGACCGTTTTCATAGCACAGACAGCCTACTGTCCTATGACTTGAGAATGAATGAATTGGGCAAGGAGTAAAAGTCACTGGGTTTGGTAGCCTGCAGTCCCTTCTCTTTGACTCAGAGATGTCCATCTCCAGGTGGAAAGTCAGCCTTGGCATTAGTCACATCACCTTCCTTACCCTGTCTCTGCCATCACAAGCCCTTATGGTTTTTCCTCCTGCGTCAGAAGCTGTTCCAAAGATAATTCAATTATTTAGAAATGCTTATTAAGACCATATAAATTTGCTTAACTTGATCTTGCAAATCCTCTCTAATTCTTCCTTCTCATTGTCCACTCTTCGCTTTTCATTGTGTGTTTGAGGGCAGGAGTGGGTTATCTCATTTTCTTCTGGGCTAGCTATGAGCAATTTCTTTATTTATTCATCTTTTTAAAATAGTAAATAGTAGGCTATCCCTGACAAACACATCTGGAGCCGGGGCATTTTGCTTTCTAAAGCCTGCACTGCATTCCTTCCACTGTGCCGTTATCATCGCGGAACTTACCTCACCATCTTCCTCCTCCTGACAAGGCAGCAACAGGCTCTTCACCTAATTGTAAAGCTGATCATGTTGCGCTGTTTCCCACTCTAAGGGGGATATTCTCCACGCGCTCTGTCCAATGCTTTATCTTTTAAGAATAGAATGAACTCATTTAAATGCTTTTATTTTAAAACTGTACCTTTCTCTTTACAAATTATGCATCTTCCTTTGCCTTTGCTAATCCTCAAACCCTACTTTCCTGCTGTGAAAACATTAGGTCTTTAGGATGTATTATTATAAAGAAGCATCTGTAGACCTTGTTTTCTTCTGTTCATTTTGATTTTGTTTTACCAATAGAATCTGAATATTTCGCTTCAGCTATGCCTCCCTGGTTGTTATTCTCCTGTTGTTGAAGGGGTCCATCTCTTCCTTACCTTCTTGCCCCTAAACTGTGCCCTTATGATGACTTATTTTACACATAACTAGACTGAGGAAATCAGAAGACTGAGAAAGACAAAATTGTTTCCTGAGTCCGTTCACACAAATCTGTGGTTCCAAAGTTAACAGCATTCTGGTAGTCTCATGGGAGTTTTGTTCATGCTTATCACTCATTAACGACTTACAGGCAGGTTAAAAGCAGCCATGATTGCAACTTGCTCAGAAACCGAAACCTTCTCCCTGCCCCATCAAAGCCCGAGGGTAAGCATGCTGCTAATGCTTAAATAAATATTTTCTCAAGAGTCAAGTTTTGTTAGATGGTCCCCTCGTAAGATTTTCCAATGCAATGGCAGAGTAATGAGTTCTGCCCCGTCCTTTAAATATTTGAAAAACTTGGTTTAATACAACATCTACATCTACTAGAATAAAGGGTCCCTTTCCTATTACAGAGCACAGAATAAAAGCCAGTGTTTTACATTATTGTGGCAAAATCATGTTGCTACTAGGGGTCTCCGGAATAGATCACTGAAACAGCTTCCAACTACTACCATCTAAAGAGGCTTTAAATACAGAACTTAAAATAAATATCATTTTTTGTATAATTATGCCTCAACAAGACCACCAACCAAAAGTAGCACAATTCAGTGCTCCTGCCCTAAGATACGGAGAAGGCAATGGCACCCCACTCCAGTACTCTTGCCTGGAAAATCCCATGGATGGAGGAGCCTGGTAGGCTGCAGTCCAGGGGGGCGCTGAGGGTCGGACACGACTGAGCGACTTCACTTTCACTTTTCACTTTCATGCATTGGAGAAGGAAATGGCAACCCACTCCCGTGTTCTTGCCTGGAGAATCCCAGGGACGGGGAAGCCTGATGGGCTGCCATCTATGGGGTCGCACAGAGTCGGACATGACTGAAGTGACTTAGCAGCAGCAGCAGCAGCCCTAAGATATCAGCTGGTAGAAGGCATGCTTATCCAAACAGCCAGACACCTCATCCAGTAGTGTTGGTGTTTATTTTTCAACCAGGTGGTCTTGGAGAGTGTATCCAGGTAGTGATGTGTAAAGAAGTTTGATGTTCCGTAAATGATGGACTGGGATGTTTTTAAATGGCTACAATATTTGACTATATTTTGTTTCCAAGCTAAAATCAGTGTGGCCAGACTTTCACATCTGGAACTATCAATCCACCTCCGCTTCATCATCCTCTGAGATTCTTGCTAAAAAGACAGCTCCCTGATACCACCCAGATACACTGTTTTAGTCGGGTGAGACTCAGTTATTCTGCCTCAGCTGATCTAGACTGGCATTTGACCACTGAAGTATTACCTGGGGCCCTGGGGGTCAAATGTCTGTTTTAGTCTTGAGTCCACTATGTCTTGAGATTGGTTGTTGTCTGCGGACTTCTCAGCTGGAATGAGCAGCATTTCATTCAAGTCATTGTCTTTGTTAGGCTTCTTCTTTGCAGAAATGTCAACACAATCCCATTTTCACGAGAGGTGAAGTGTATGACTCCGTTAATTTCCAGTTACCATAGCAGCATTCCAGGCTCTTATCAAGATGGCTGAATATTTTCCTAGTTATGAGTTTTCAGCCAGCAATATTGTATCACAAAAAAGTTACAAGCCAAAGCAAAACTCATTCCTCCTCATGATGTTAATTTGGACTTAGGTATAAATATACTTCCAAATGGCCCTTTAGAAACTGACTGGAGATAATTAGAAGATAATTAGAACTTAGAGAACTCATATATGTCCTTCACATATCAAATCCTATGAAAAGAAACAGTATCTTTAGAGAATTTTCTGTATGTAGGCCTTTTCCCCTCCAGTTAAAATGAAACACATCATTATATTATCCTCAGGTAGAGCTGTATTCTTTTATTCCATTGTGTGTATGTGCCTGTGGATAGGTAGATAGATAAAACAAATTATAGATTTGGGTCTTTAATTTAGGGGTTTTCTTCCCTGTTAGCACATAAGCTATATGAAGTCAGGAATTGGGTTGTATTCATAAGATTTGTGTGCCAGACACTGGTCTGAGCAGACCCGCACAAGATGCAGGCACTCAATTAATCTTCATTGAGGGACTTCCTTGGTGGTCCAGTGGTTAAGACTTTGTGCTCCCAATGCAGGGGGTCCAGGTTCATCCCTGGTCAGGGAACTATATCCCACATGCCACAACTGAGAGGTTGCAAACCATGACTAAGACTCAGTGTGGCCAAATAAATTTTAAATATTTTTTAATTAAATAAACCTTCATCTACCAAATCAGTAGATGAAGAACCCCTGCCCAACCTTGTACTTTATCTCTGAAAAATGTTAGCAGCAATATAAGACATTCTTTAGGAAGGAGAAAAATACTGTGCTTATCACGTACCTAAACATTGTTCTGATGTGAAGGTCTGACACTTTGGTAAAGACCCTGATGCTGGGCAAGATTGAGGGCAGGAGGAGAAGTGGGCAACACAGGATGAGATGGTTGGATGGTGTCACTGACTCAATGGACATGAGTTTGGGCAAACTCCAGGAGATAGTGAACGACAGGGAAGGCTGTTCTGCTGCAGTCCATGGGGGTTGCAAAGAGTCAGACACCACTGAGTGACTGAACAATTACAACAAATGCTATTCCAAGGATATAGAGATGAAAGGATTCAATCCCTGCCTGGGGAAGCTAAACCTTCCTGGAGAAAGAATATAAATCAAGTTTAAAAATTGCTTTTTGGGTGTTAGATACTAGGAGAAAACATTGGCTTTCTTCAGGGAAATGAGGTTTTGGAAGAAAAGGCTCCACTGTTGTTGGATGGCAGAGATGAGGAAGGCATTCTGGACAAAATGGACAAGTCCACAATGGTGTAGTCATGGATCAGCATGAATCCTCCAGAGAACTGCACATGATTTAAAGGGAAATGGGAGCCCACAGCAGAAAATGGTATTAAATGTGTGGGAAAGTGTGGATAATGAAAGCTTTTAGTAATAAAAAATTGGAAGCGTGTTATGTAAAGGAGAACAGTTTAGGAATTCTATCCCAAAGTGTGATATGATTAGACATAGGTTCTGCAGGATATATGAACAGTCTGTAGCTGGAGAATTTGAGAGCTGCACACTGTTAAGTTCAATTCCCAAGTAGGTTTTTATGCAACTATTGATCCTGAAGAATAATGATTGAACATAAACCAAAGCGGTGGCAATGGGACTGGGAAATAAATATTAGATTTAATGTCCAGGTGAAGATTTGAAGGGAGAGAAGGTCACGCTTATGTTTATTTCTATTTATAATGGATCCGAGCCACCACCCATTTTTACAGAAATGAGGCTGTTCCAGGAGCAGTCATGCTTTAAATGCATTTGTGAAATTGTCCTCCCCTTCTTGTCACACTTCTTCTGAAATATGGTGATCAGGAAGGCAAAGGTAGGTGGGGTTTCATACTGTGTGTTGTCCTCTGAATCGTTTATGCCCAGCCAATGCCCTCCAGCATAGACTGGCACAGGTTGCATCCTGTGTCCAAACACTGCTGCCAGTTTTCTAGTCTGACAGTCAGGACTCTACCCTCACCGGGACCACAGCCTGCTCTGCCAGGGGCTGGTGGTGGCCTTGCTCTGCGAGGATGATCAGTTAAGACACCAGTGGCTCAATAAATAATTGACTTAGAATAAAGGTAAAACTGAAATGACATTATTCACTCAAAAATATTAAAAAAGAGAACACTCCAAGAATAAGAAATGCAAATAGTTAGTTTGGGCTTCCCTGGTGATTCAGATGGTGAAGAACCCTCCTGCCAATTCAGGAGACATAAGAGACGTGGGTTCGATCCCTGGGTTGGAAAGATACTCTGGAGAAGGGAATATCTACCTACTCCAGTATTTTTGCCTACTCCAGTATTTTGGACAGAAGAGCCTGATAGGCTACAGTCCATGGAGTTGCAAAGAGTTGGACACCACTGGAAGACTAACACGCACACATATATGTAAAAGAAAAATTGGGTATTAATATGTTGTTGCTTAATAACCATGATGAAAAGAAATTAACTTTTGAGTTTTAGAAATTCAATGTTGGAAAAATCAAATTAGAAAAAGAGAGAGAGTTGGGATAGAAGCAAACCAAAGTTTCTGCTGATAGGAGAGAGAAGTGAAAAGGTAGAGTTTCGAAAGGTGTTTACGATTTGCAATAGGTGTATTTGAGAAGCGGAAATTTTTTAAGGAGCACCAAGTGCTTGAAGGCCTGGTGAAAAAGGGTGCTATGGACTGAGTTGTGTCCCCCAGAAAATATATGTCAAAGTCATAACCCCCAGAAGCTCAGAGTGTGACTTTATATGGAGATAGGGTTTTTTCACAACCAATAAAGACATGGATTTTTGCTTGGGTCCCAATCCCTTATGAGTGGTGTCTTTATAAAAAAGGGAGATTTAGGGACAGCACACACAGGGACGATGACATATGTGGGTGAATGCAGAGATGGAAGTGATGATTCTACAAGCTGAGGATGCCAAGGTTAGCGGATAAGCCATTGGAAGCTGGGAGAGAAATAGGGAAAAGATTCAACCTCACAGCCCTCAAGAGGAACCAACCCCACCTGCACCTTGATTTTGGACTTCTGGCATCCAGAATCATGAGATAACACCTTTCTGTTGTGCCAAGCCACTCAGCTTGTGGTACTTTGTTACATTAGCCCACTGGATCACCACTCTGTGTTTGAAGGTGTCTATGCCTGCTGGGAGTGCCAAGGAGCTGCTTTGGAAGCACGTTTGAATGTGTCTGAACCAGGTAGCATCTCTCACAGACCCATCCCCCAGCCCAGGGCCTCATCCATCTCCTCTGACCATTGTCTGGGGGACATCTGGCTCACACAGTTCTGCCAACTTTCTACTATAAGTCTTCTGTTCTGCCTCTGGAATTAGGCCTTCACCCTCTCATCAGGAAGCTATGCATTGAGTCTTCCCGTAATCCTTGATCTGGCTGTTGACTCCAATGACCCTTCACCTGGTCCTACCTACACTGACATTCTTTTCCAGTTCCTGAGCCCCTAGCAGGGGTTGAGTCCTCATTCCTCACATACTGGAGGTGGGAAAGCGCCTTCCACCCCCAGGGCCTGGGGCTCCAGCCCTGGGACCAAACCCACCACGTTAGTGCTGCCGCTGTCCCCCTGCTGACAGTCCGTTTCAATTTGCCTCATAGATCTGAACACAGAAATATTTTTCCTTATGAAATAAGCATTTCTGCTGACCAGTACTGCAAAGTGAATATTTTGGATTGCTTATTTCATGTAAATCTCTCTATGAAAGTTCATGAATGACACGTGGGATGAAGCACAAATCATTTCCAATCTGGGCTTACATATTCACGCAGCATGAGTGGTGAATATTTTTAACTAGATGACAAAAAGTACTACTTGGAAGTATCAAAACTTTGGTTGAAAGTAGAAATTATTAATAGCAATGCCAGAAAACATAGTAATGTAGTTGCAGAAGCAAAATCATTCGATTTAGAGGTTGATATGCTTAGTGTATTTTAGGATCACAAGTAGAAAGCATTTAAGGCTATCAAAAAGTGTGAAAAAAAAAATGTCCTTAGCATGAGTTTTGGAATGGGAGGCAAGGATGTGAAGCCAGGAGAAAAATGGGGATAAGAAAATCACAGAGGACTGAAGGGTATGCTGAAGTATAAGAAGATAATTAGAAGGGGGAACTAGATTTGAAAAGAAAGGAGATTGGTGTGCTTGGGAGATGTGGCTGATTGTAACCTTTCAAAGATGGCTATATCAATATAGTTTAAGCCCTACATCCCGTTTTTGCGCTGCTGCTGCTGCTGCTGCTAAGTTGCTTCAGTCGTGTCCGACTCTGTGCGACCCCAGAGACGGCAGCCCACCAGGCTTCTCCGTCCATGGGATTCTCCAGGCAAGAACACTGGAGTGGGTTGCCATTTCCTTCTCCAATGCATGAAAGTGGAAAGTGAAAGTGAAGTCGTTCAGTTGTGTCTGACTCTCAGCGACCCCATGGACTGCAGCCTACCAAGCTCCTCCATCCATGGGATTTTCCGGGCAACAGTACTGGAGTGGGGTGCCATTGCCTTCTCCCTTTGCACTGCTACCTTGGCATTATTTCATCAGGAAGTAGGGGGATGTGTTTCCTTCCCTGGAAAATAAGCAGAACTTTTCAACTTCCTGGGCCAACAGGATGCAGGAGAAGTGATGCTGCATGATTTCAGAGCCAGACTCATGAAAAGCCATCACAATGTCTGTCTGAATGTCTCAGGACACAGACTGCAGGAACCCAGGACTGCACGTAAGAAGCCAGACTGTCCTGAAGTTACTCTCCTCAACTACATGGAAAAACTATGCAGAGATAAAGTCTGTGTTTCAGAAACCCTAGCTGTTCCAGGTCTCCCAGTTCAGGCTCCAGACAAGTGACAAAGAGGTTTTCAAGACCAAGCTTTTAAAAAAACTGTCTGAGTGCAACCTCACGGCACTCCTGAGCCAGAACCACTCAGCCAAGACATCCCCACTTCCAGATGCAAAGAAACAGCGAGGGGCCATAAATAAGTATTGTAGTTTTAAGACACTACGTTTTGGGGTGATTTTTACATACTAATAGAAGAAATAATGAATTGGAAATATACAGAAAAATGCCAGGTTCAGAAAAATGGGGGATGCAAGGAATTTCTGTTTATTAATTTTATATCCTTCATCTGTACCAAATTCATTGATTAATCCTAGTAATTTTCTTGTGGCAACCGGTTATATTATAGATGTGATCCAAAAAGTTATTTTATTTTTATTTGCACTCAGGAAAAGTGTTTTAGGGTAGAACAAAGATAATCCAATACCTCTGATCTCTCTTCCTTGACATCCCATTCTTCTCCAGATACTGTCTGAATTTTCTGCTTCATTTTATAATAAATTTTCTTGAAAAAGGAAATACCCATTATGGAAGATTATTCTGCTTTCATTTTACCCTGAATCCATTTGCCCCCAAAATACTCCTCTTATTATCACAAATGACCTTTACATGTCTAAGTCAGTACTCTGTCCTCATTTTACTAGAGTTATTGGTAGTTCATTAAATCCATATCTCTGAGATATTTTAGACTACTGCAGCTAAGCAAATATCACAATAAAGCAACTCATAATTATTTTTTGTTGTTTTCCAGTGCATATCAAAGTTATGTGTTTTGTTGTTTGTTGTCTGCTTATTTTTGGCCACATGGAATGTGAGATCTTAGTTCTCTGACCAGGAGTCAAACCCATGCCCCCTTCATGGGAAGCATAGGGTTTTAAACTCTGGATTGCCAGATAAGTCCCCAAAATTATGTGTATAATATACTGTGGTCTGTTATATATGCAATACCTTTATGTTTAAAAAATGATGTATATACCTTAATTAAAAAATGCTTTATTGCTAAAAAAAAAAAAATGGTGTCCCTGGGAATAGAGAGATTCAGGGAGTGAGATGTTACATAATGTCCATATATAGGTATGTTAAAAAACCTAAGAAATATAATCCAATATTAACATGTGCTACCCATCTGTAATAGGATCACTGTGACTTTTTTCCTTGACATTTACAATCAGGAAAAAAAAAAAGACAGATACTGTTAATGTTTAAATTATAAAAATGTATACAATGTATAAATGTATACAATGTATAAATTATAAAAATGTAGCAATGAAGTTTTAAAGGTAATAAATAAAGAAAAACTTTTAAAGAAAAGAAAAGATAGCTGGTAATAAAATAGTGGCTCTCTCTAGGTGATTTAAACAAAGGTATATTTGTTTGTTGTTTTTCAAATGATATGCATAAGTACCAAATCCTTTAAAATGAAAAGAAATTGTACCTTGTAAAGGAAAAGAAAGTGATTTAAAGTAATTTACTTTATATTTTAAAGTAAAATATAAAAGCGTCTCAACTGGTCTCAACAGCATATTAAAAATAATAAGTCCTTGTAGGTTATTGCTTGCCATCTCTTTCTTTTTAATTTTTTTTATTGCAGTATAGTTGCTTCACAATGTTAGTTTCTGCGGTGCTGCGAAGTGAACAAACTATATACATACATATACCCCCTCTTTCTTTTGAATTCTCTTCCCATTTAGGTCCTGGCCATCTCTTTCAGGGTGTGTCCAGTGCCTTTCTTCCACACTTCCCTGGGAGACTGACCTTATGAAATCATCCAGTATAATTCAGCAAAAAGCTTCTCCTGTCCTCCTTCAATCATTTGTCTCTCTGGAGGGCAATCTTTGTGCAATAGGTGACCACTTTTCAAAAAATACCACTTCTCAACATAAAGGAAGAAAATATTAAACTTATGCATAAATGTATGTTGAAATAATGTGGTAGCAAAGGGTCCCTTCTCCATTTAATAATAAATTGCTGAATCGACAGGTATATAACCTATCCCATAATGGTTGGAATGTGCAATAGACTCTGTGATTAACATGAAATGTGGAGCAAAGGACAGATACCAAGTTAGGAAACAAAAATTTGAAGGGATTAAGGATATTTTTCAATGGTTGGTCTGGATTATAATTTTTTAATATAAATGTATTTATTTTAATTGGAGGCTAATTACTTTACAATATTGTATTGGTTTTGCTTTTTAGAGCTGTTACAAATTCCTGAAAAATCAGACTCAACTAAGAGAAGTTCCAGAACAATTCAAAAAACAGATTCAGAGCCACTTTTTCATATAGGAATACTAGCTCTTTACAGATAAAATCTTTCATGGAATACATTTTTGTAGAAAAATACATAATTTGGTCCTTCTATTAGATTATAAATGATATTCTACTCTAAAAAGCTATAAATTATCTCTGTCAAAAAATATTATTATTACATTATAGTTACATTATTTCCCAAGAGCTTGGAACACAGATTCCCTCAAGACTTAAAAAGAGGTCAACAAAATACAGTCACAGAGAGATGTTCAATTTTATTTAGAAGGAATACCACTATAAGACCACTGAGATGTTTATGACTGAGGAGATTAACTTACCCAAAGAAAGCAAGACCACATTATCATGCACAGTGATATATGGGGACTAACCTAACTTGATGCCATTAAATATTAAGGCCATATAGATTTAATTATAGATCTAATTTAATCTACCATTTAATCAAAATTTCTTGGCTTTTCCCTATTGACATTCTACATGAAAAAAGTACACAGGCCAGCAGTTAGATTTCTTTTTATGAATAAAGACATTGACAATGTGATTAATATTTACATTTCTCAGATCCTTTTTATTGTTAGTAAAGTCCTAAAAGATGCATCTAGTCTTGATTCCATTAGATGAAGTGCCAGAACTTGTACTACAATTTCTCCCAAGGTCATGCTCCTGGTGGAGCTGTTTTGATCTTCACAGGGACAGCCAGTTTGTCTTCACTAGTGACACATGAATACAGCTCATAGGAACTGTTGTTCCATTCTTTTTTTTTTTAATACTTTTATTTTATATTGAACTATAGCTGATTTACAATGTGTACAGCAAAGTGACTCAGTTATCCATACACGTATATCCACTATTTTTTAGATTCTTTTCCCATATAGGTTAGTACAGAATACTGAGTAGAGATTCCTGTGCCTATACAGTAGGTCCTTGTTGATTATCTATTTTATACATAATAGTGTTGCTTCATTCTAATGTTTAACTTCTTCAGTGGATAGAATTCTATCAATGAACACAATTATATTGTATTTCAAGCAATAACTTGTGAGCCAATTGCCCAAGTACATGATAACAACCAACCCAGCCACACAAACCTGAAGCATGGACCCCGCCTTCCCCTCCTCCATTTCTAAAGGCCCCCACATCCTGTATTCCAAACCCTTAACTATTTTGAATCTACCATCTCCTCTCCATCGCCATCACTATTTAGTTCACATCTTAACCACGTCTCTCCTAATCTACTGAAACAACCACATAACTGACCATTGCCGTGTTTCCAAACCATCTTCCCTAGCATTGCTGAAGCAGATTTCAAAATACTGACCTAGCTGTTTAAATCTCACCAGCAGCTGTCCTCTTCTCTGTGGATAAAGTCTGGCGTCCTTGGCATAAAGGCTGCCTAGGATCTGGTCATTTGTCTATTTTTCCCTGCTCACTATGAATTTTGCTGAAATTAGTTCACTTGAGTGCCCCCCATGCCCTGGAGCATTCCTCCCAGGCACGTTTTCAGGCTGTGTCTCAGCTTCTCCCCATCCTGTCCCTATCCCGCCCATGGCCACTTCCTACCAGCTCATTAGTGAGGAGACCAGTTCACAGTGGGTGAGGTGACTAAGTACATCAGCATGTTGACCTATTTTTTTCTTTCCTGGTGAGACTCTCCAGTAAAAGACATTGAAGGTCTCTTATTTTACCATGAATCCTGAATGTCCTCATTAATTACTAAGTGTCTTAGAACACTGTTTACAGATCTTGTAGCCAAGGACTACATCACTCTATTTATCTATGTGTGTTACATGTTATATATTCTATATTCTGCATATAGCCTCTTCCCAGAGCTCTCAAATTTAGGTTAACTCCAAATCTGAAATTGACTAGATTTTTTTTTTCTCCAGATAGGGGCATCTTACAAAATTTTAAGTAGACAAATACAAATATAAGGGCAATGCAGTGGGATTTTTGGGGGCAGAGGGGAGAGGGGTGATTCAAATGCCATTAAACACAAAGTAGTTGTCTACGCTTACTCCTTGGAAGGAAAGTTATGACCAACCTAGATAGCATGTTCAAAAGCAGAGACATTACTTTGCCAACAAAGGTCCATCTAGTCAAGGCTATGGTTTTTCCAGTAGTCATGTATGGATGGTGGCTCAGACGGTAAAGTGTCTGCCTGCAATGCGGGAAACCTGGGTTTGATTCCTGGGTCAGGAAGATCCCCTGGAGAAGGAAATGGCAATCCACTCCAGCACTCTTGCCTGGAAAATCCTATGGACGGAGGAGCCTGATAGGCCACAGTCCATGGGGTCGCAAAGAGTTGGACATGACTGAGCGACTTCACTTTCACTTTCATATATGGATGTGAGAGTTGGACTGTGAAGAAAGCTGAGCGCCGAAGAATTGATGCTTTTGAGAAGCATCTCTTGAGAGTCCCTTGGACTGCAAGGAAATCCAACCAGTCCATTCTAAAGGAGATCAGCCCTGGGATTTCTTTGACAGGAATGATGCTAAAGCTGAAACTCCCGTACTTTGGCCACCTCATGCGAAGAGTTGACTCATTGGAACAGATTCTGATGCTGGGAGGGATTGGGGGCAGGAGGAGAAGGGGACGACAGAGGATGAGATGGCTGGATGGCATCACTAACTCGATGGACATGAGTCTGAGTGAACTCAGAGAGTTGGTGATGGACAGGGAGGCCTGGCGTGCTGCAATTCATGGGGTCGCAAAGAATCGGACACGACTGAGTTACTGAACTGAACTGAATGCTCCAAAAACAAATGTCTTCCAACATACAGATTTTTTCAACTCATTTACAATATTTTTATTTTTTAACAAATTTTTCTTTCTTTCTTTTTATGGTTTATCTCATCCATGAAACTAGGAACCATGCCTCAGTTTTGTTTTTTTTCATAAAGCTCTATGTAGGCTTTAGTAAGTTTTGGCTGGATAGAAATCATAGTCTTTTTTTTTTTTTCTTTTGCCCAGTGATTAGGTTTGAGGTCTAGTGCATTTTATTTAGCAGTTATGAGAATGGATTCTTCATGTGACAAAAATTGCAAACAGTTAAATGAGATCAATGACTTTTTAGCAGAATTTTATTTATTTATTATTTAATTTTTGTCTGTGGGGGGTCTTGCATGGGCTTTTCCCTAGTTTTGGAGAGTGGGGGCTACCTTCCATTCGCGGGGCCCAGACATCATTGCAGTGGATTCTCTGTTGCAGCGTGCGGGCTCAAGGGTGCATGGTTTCCAGCAGCCGTGGCACGTGGGTTCCCAGCTGCAGCTCCCGGCTCTAGGGCACAGGCTCAATGGTTGCAGTGCATGGGCTTAGCTGCGTGTCACGTGGGATCTTCCCAGTTCAGGGATGGAAACTGTCTCCTGCACTGGCAGGTGGATTCTTTCCCACTGAGGCACCAGGGAAGCCCGAGATCAGTGATTTCTGAGAAGGACTTATGAAGTTTTGGGGTGCCTCTCTGGCAGCTGTGGGTGGTAATGCCAAGCCCCTGACCAGAGCTTGAGGCTTGCCACACCCCGCCCCCCACCTTGATTTCAACCAGAGCAACTCTATTTCCTTCTGATTCATTTATTTATTGACAGCATTTTATTCAAAACACAATACATGTTAAAATCACGCACCCATTATCATTTGAAACTACTGAAGCTGATCTTTTTATCATTTTCTTTCATCTTAAAAATGTTCTGATTCAACTGCCACTTTCCACTTCCATAAATAATTGAGTTGAAGGCACTGTTTATTCATCTTGGGTGTCTATACATTTGGATGGGGGCAAAACTGTTCTATTTTTATTATACTCTAATTTAAAATTCATCACTTTTTGTGCTGTATTGTCACAAAGAAAATTGCAGATATTTTTACACAGCACTGCATTAACGGAAAAATCTCAAATTAGCATCTATGGTCATCACTATATTGAGATTACAGTCTTATTAGACCTGCCTGGATTTTGATATTTGCTCTCCTAATAAAGAAGCATATATATTACTCTGTCATAAATGTGTTTAAATTATTTTGACAAATATGTTTCAATATGATTAACTTCCTTTATAATACCTTTTTTCCAGTCTTCATGAATTAAAAAAAAAGTTATATTGGAGTATAGTTGATTTAGAATGTTGTGTTAGTTTCAGGCATACAGCAAAGTGATTCAGTTATACATACACATATATTATTCTTTTTCAGATTCTTTTTCCATATAGGCTATTACAGAGTATTGAGTAGAATTCCATGTGCTACATAGTAAGTTCTCTGTTGAAGTATTACCTTAAAAAAAAATATATATATATATATGCCTTTAAAAATACTCCTAGGAGGAGGTGTAGGGAGAAAGGGACTTGATGGCACAATAAAATGCTAAAAAGACCCTGCTTTAGATGGTGACACAGCTGACAATTATTATTTTGAAATAAGTGAGAATATAACCACAGATGCTTTCTCTACCTGTAGGCAATAGCCCTCAGCAGCTGTACCTGTTTGGAAAAGATTAGCACCATTCTCCCAATGCCCTGTATTCAGTTCTGCATATCGCTCTACTCCAGAAAGTCATAACTAACCTTCCTTGAACAGGAAATTGTGTTTTGGTGTTCTTTTCTTTTGTTTCATCAGTTTATTTTTCTTGTTGTAGTCCCACATAAATTTAACATTTATATGTTTTACTGCATGTTTTTCTCCTTCCCAAGACCCCTTCACATGCTGCTTCTAACACCATAGTTTCCCCTGGCGATGTCTCCCTGTCCCACCATCAGTTCCTGTGGGTTGAAGAAGGTTGATTCCACTGCCTCTGTGATACTGGGCACCCAGCAGGACCAGTGCCTCTTGGCAGGACTGATGGGTGTGGGCCCCATCTAGAGGAGATGACATTCAACTTAGGAAAAAAAAAAACACAGAGATATTACTTAGTCAACAAAGGTCTGTCTAGTCAAAGCTGTGGTTTTTCCACTAGTCATGTATAGATGTAAGAGTTGGACTATAACAAAAGCTGAGTGCCAAAGAATTGATGCTTTTGAACTGTGGTGTTGGAGAAGACACTTGAGAGTCCCTTGGACTGCAAGGAGATCCAACCAGTCCACCCTAAAGGAGATCAGTCCCGAATATACTGTGGAAGGACTGATGCAGAAGATGAAACTCCAATACTTCGGCCACCTGATGCAAAGAGCTGACTCTTTGGAAAAGACCCTGAGGCTGGGAAAGATTGAAGGCAGGAGGAAAAGGGGACAACAGAGGATGAGATGGTTTCATGGCATCACTGACTCAGTGGACATGAGTTTGAGCAAGTTCCAGGAGTTGGTAAAGGACAAGGAAGCCTGGCGTGCTGCAGTCCATGGGGTCACAAAGAGTCGCACATGAGTGAGCGACTGATCAACAACAATGGGAAGAGGCCCACTTCCCACTTGGGCTTCTAAGAGAGAAGGATGTGGGCTGAGGGCTTGACAGACTCTCCCACAGAGAGGAAAGAAGCTACCTGTGGATGGAGCTGACAGACAGGAGGGCAAAGCCTTCAGACCTTGAAGGTTTAAAACCTACAGGAAGCCAGCTCTGCCCCCCGATTCTCCAACTCCTGAAACCTCTTTGAGGAAGTCATCCAGGATGTCTGACTGTAGTTTGACCTGTAAGCTGGACCTGGGCAATGGGAAGATCCCCCACCCTCACCCCGAATGTACATTCTGTCCCTGGTCCCCACAGTGGGGCCATTCTGATGGGTGCAGCCTTGAGGGGGTTCTCCGAGGCTGAGACCCTCTGGATGGAGCACGTGACTGAACCCAGTTAAGGCCTCTGTATAAACTTGTAAGCTTCTGGCAGGTGAGTGAGGGCATGTAATTGTCTTTGTCCCACCCAAGACAACTTCCTTGTATGTAAGTTCCTCTGCGTATTAAATCTGACATCCACTAACCTGGAGTTATCTGCCTCTCTCTTCACACTCTTCTTATCTTTTGTGTAAGAGGCCAATTAATCCCTCTTGAGTTTAAGCCAGTTTTAGTTGGCTTGTATCATAAAGAATGATTATCTTGATAAAATTTGTAATACAAGCTTAGTGGCAGTGCCTTCTAAAAGAAAATTATTGATTTTATGACACTATAATTACTTGTTAAATAATAATTGTCTAGTGCAATATCACTGGCATTTGTTAATTTTTTGTGATATAAACCCCATATGCTTACTTAATATTTATAGCAACCATGGATACAATCAGCACATTTTATAGAGGAGTAAATATAATGACTTCTGATGTAAAGTTATTTACCTACATCTAAGGAGAAAACAGTTTTAGTTTGCTGGACTCCAGAGTCTGTATTTTTCCATCAGGCATTCTGAGAACAAAATATGCTATTCCGTTGTATGTATATGTATAACTGAGTTACTTTGCTGTAAAGCAGAGATTGGCCCAACACTGTAAATCAAATGTACTTCAACTTTAAAATATATGCTATAACATATCTTATGTGTAAATTAAATGTGAGCAATTGCAACCAACAGCTCTCCCACTGTGCAACTGCAAACACACAAATACTCCTCCCCCATCTCACTATAGTCAGTTATCCATACCCATTTTTTCCTAGTTTCCTGTTTCCAGCATGTTTTATTTCTTAAATGTCCATTACAAAAAGGTCTCAGGCTGTTTTAAAAGTGGAAGCCTCAGGCTGTCCTCAGGTAAACAATTGTGAGGAACAGTGCAATTGAAGTAATGTCAGATCAGTAAAGCCTGTCTAGTCCATTCAGGTTGCTAAAACAAAATACTACAGACAGGGAAGCTGATGAACAACAGAAATTTGTTTCTCACAGTTCTGAGGGCTGGAAGTCAAAGATCAAGGTGCCAACACAGTCGTGGTCTCATGAGGACCATCTTCCTAGCCCGTAGCTGGCAACTTGTTACTGTGTCCTCACAAGATGGCAGGAGCAAGGCTCTCTCTCTGGACTTCCCTCTCTAAGATACTAATCTCATTCATGAGAATTGTGTCCCATGATTTATGTAACCTCCAAATGCTGAATCTATTAATACCATCTCCTCTTGGGTTTAAGAGTTCAATCTATGAACTTGGGGGATCACAAATATTCAGACCTTCACAATGCCTCTCATTAAAACTCAGACAAAAACAGTGTCATGTGGCAAACACAAGTGGAGGATTACCTTTCCAGGGGATGAGAAATGCCTGCATTATGGTGAGTAGTCATTTTGTAAACACTGTTTCACTGGAAGTGTTAGAGGAATTGTAACTGAAGCAACCCACACTTTAAGTACACTGGAGTTTGGAGCACCTGTTAAGAAAGATGAGGTACACTGGTTTGCTCCTAGTGGAACTCGAATTCCCCGTATGTTTTCGTGGGCTTTCTTTATGCCTTTTATCCTTTTCCCTGTCCTCAAAGACATAATGTTGCCTGAATGACGCAAATTAATGAAGTAGAAACAGCATGCTCAAGTATCTAGGAACTCTGGAGTTACAGTTGGGAGGTTTGTATACAACACAGTTTAGTATTCTAGTTGAAGGAGAAAATAAAAACACCTTTTTCCCTGAATGTGCAGAGGATGGATCATTTCTTAGTATTTGGCTCTTGGGCTTTCTTAGAAGCATAATATCCGAGATCAGTACACTCAGAAGAAAATAATTGAATTTGGGCCTAATTAGGAAAGTTCACAGCTCAGGAAAGATTGGTGAGGAAGCGGTGACAGGAAGCTGACTTGAATCAGGGATGCTTTCAGAAAGCACGAGTAGAAACCAGAGCTTTATTCTGGACAGTTATTGTTAAGGAGGTTGTTGGAAAAAACACATCTGCTTTTCCTGCAGGTAAACAGACCCAAGTTGACCGCCATGATAGTCTTCATTTTCTTCGGTAAGTGAATTATTCTTCTGGTTTATCTGAATTCATAACATAAATTCTTTGTGAATCAAATGGTGTCTCCAGTCACTTAAATATCAAGCTAACAAAGGTTTATAATATAAAGTATTAATTACAAATTTGTACTCTAACATAGCTTATTACTTTTACAAAAATGTATGCCTACTTTTACTCATTTATAACTCTATAGAAAATGCACAATGTGAGAATTTCATTTTACCACTCAGATTTTTTCATATATATATATATATATATATATATATACATACTGATCCGGTTACTTCAGGTAATTGATTAGGGTTTATAAAATTTACATATATATTAGAGCCTTTTAGAAATGAAACTTTCTGGTATTTATTTACAGGTTATAAGATGACAAATTTCATGTTATTATCCATTTTTCTTTTAATTTAAATTGAAACAAGATCCATTCAGTTTCCCTAATTTTAGATGTTAATATTTAATAAATGGGAGACAGACAGTTCATAGAGTAACACAACACAACCTCAAATGCTTCACATTTCAGTTCATTTTTATAACCCAGAGATAAAGTGTGAGCTTCTCTCTGTAAAAATAATGTATGCTTAAAGTAGAATCTATGTAGAGCTACTTTGTATACATGTGATTGGAGACGCTATTATATATTCCTCAGCATGCAGTAGAATCTACAAACTGAATTCAGAAAAAAGGATAATTATAATTATAGATGAATATCAATACTTCACTAATTAAAGCAAAGCCAGTACATTTTCTGGTTACTCTCTGCCAACAGGTATTGATGAATAAAGGCATACTTGTGGGCAAGAAAACAAAGAAGATTATTTCAAATTGTGTTGAACATAAAAAAGAGTCTAAATAGATTTAGTCAAAATTAAGGCAAGAACAAAAGGAGTCTTTTATATATTTATGTATTTTCAGGCTTGAAGGATTAAATACTAGTTATTCAAAATTTTTCTCCTTGTATTGATTTCCAACAATGTTTCCTATATCTATTATTTATAATAAGGAAAAATCTAGGAGTCTTTAATTTTTGAAGCTCAGGCAGCAATAGAATGAGATACACAAAATATATTACAGTCTCATTATGGCCCCATTGAAACAAGAGTGACAGCTTCCTGTTTTCAGCTTTCACTTCTAAATTAACCTTGTCAGAAGATTGCAAGAAGGAGGGAAATCTTATCTAACACTTAGGGTCAAAAGTATGCTATTTGATAGGTTTAACCAATATTTCCCATAATGCATTCTTTGGAATATTTATTCAACCCCATTTAAATAAATCTTGTGATGCCAGAAAGTTCTGCAGCCAAAGAAATGTGAGACATAGTGAATTCTTGAAACAAAGCACTAAATATCCTAGTGAGTCTTACACGTCTTTAAGAGGGTGAAAAAAATGTGCACTGTGCTCCATCTATTTATTTTTAAATAGAACCTGTTTTTCACTTAGCATTTCAAGAGGATCCTTGAAAACTCCTGTCTTAAATATATAGCCACAAATCCTAGTCAGGAATGGATAAGATTTTGTAAAGTTAT
Source organism: Bubalus kerabau (assembly GCF_029407905.1). Lineage (NCBI taxonomy): Eukaryota > Metazoa > Chordata > Mammalia > Artiodactyla > Bovidae > Bubalus > Bubalus kerabau. The sequence continues at coordinate 46,901,615 of NC_073626.1, forward strand.
CATTTATTTGATTCTTCTGGGCCAAATCGTTGAAGTGGTTTTCCTACTTGATTCAGTATTTCCTCTGAATGGAAGATGTGAGAAATCATGTAAAACAATCAAATGGTTATTCAACCTAGAATTCTAAATATGAAAGAAAATAAAACACATTTGGGAAAGATAATATGTAGAATTAATGATCATTGCACTGACAAACCATTGAGATTTTGATAATCTCCTCAGGAGACCATCACCTGTAAGTTTCTTGAGAGAAGTAGTCCCAAGATATAATGATCAGTGGCAAATAAAGCTGTAGCTTCTTATATACTGAGTTTCTGACATAAAATCCTTACTTCAGTATCTTTGGCAAGCTGGAAAGAAACAAGTAACATTGGCACAGAATGGAAGTGGCTCTTTTTCTTTTTCTTCAGGCTTTCTTTTTTTTTTAATTTTTTAAACTAATTTATTTTAATTGGAGGCTAATTACTTTACAACATTGTAGTGGTTTTTGCCATACACTGATATGAATCAGCCATGGGTGTACATGTGCTCCCCATCTTCAGGCTTTCTAACCTAGAACAGAAACTTGGCTAGGTGAGGTTATCCATGAACACACAAAAACAGAAAGCTGATATGTCAATTTCCACTCTAGTCCTCAACAAGAAAAATGTGACCAAGCCACACTCATGAGCCTAATCTCCAAATGCAGTGACTCGGTCAGTAGTACATATGATCCAAACAGTTGCCATGGATTATCCTTAGAAGAGGTTTAGAAAAGGTAAGATTTAAAAAAAAAAAAAAAAGATGTATGGCTTTACTTGAAGCCTATAACTCTATGTTGTGACAGGTCATTCATAATTACCATCATCTTTTTAAAAAATTCAGATAATTTGACTCTGATTAAGACATAGCTTTTAGGTCTCTTGATTACAGCTAATATACTGTCTTTAAAACTCAATTGTAATTTCCACAGTTTTCTATGGATTGAGTAAGTAAGTGTCAGTTTGTATGCTTGCAGAATCAGTTTGAATAATTGGCACAATACATTAAATTAACATTGTTACTTTCTTGATACTTTAAAAAACTTGCTGAAACCTTTTCTCTTCTACCCCAAATAATGTGCAAATATCTGGAAGGTGTTATTTTTATTGAATATTATCAGTTATTTATATATAACTCATCCATAAGCAGCTATTTAAGTTGGTTAAATCAGCATGCATTTATTGAATATATGTAGTGCATCATTGCACTGATGATGGGCATACCATTGTGAATTATTCCTGATGCCTGCTCAGTAAAATCCCAGAACCCAGCGATAAAGACAAACACATAAATATACACTTTCATTACAGAGCAGTAAATTCCATAGTTGGGAAGGTCCCAAGATTGTAGTGAAACAGGCAAGGGATGTTAAATTCAATTTGAATGCAGGAAAGGGGTACTGAATTTAGGAAGTTTCCATAAAATTAGTAGTTATTGTGTTGAGTCCTAAAGGACCAAAAAGGCTTAGTCCAGAATAAAAAGAAAACAGATAGTAGATAAAACAAAAAGTAGATAAAATGATTATGTAGGGGATATTATCCTAATACTATTATGACAGAATATTTAAAAAAAAAAGTTTTTAATATGGCAAGTTTTATCAACTTGTATAATGAGTGTGGTAATACCATTAAAACCCAATAATTTTTTGGCATATTCGGTAAGAGAAATCCAAAGTGAAAAATAAAAACTATATTCTTTCATGGCTCACTTTATTTCTCCAGCCACTCGCAGTGTCTGGTAGTGACCACACAGTAAATGCTCAGACATACAAGGCAGCATGGAACATTTGAGAAGCTATAAATGCTCGAGGACATCTAGATTACACATGATGAAGAATATGAGAGTCATGCTATGAGGAACCATTCAAAGGATGAGGTAGAGAAATGACTGGACTGGAATGGTGCATAAGGCAGAGTAAGGGGTGTAAAGAATTTACCTGAATAAGATGAAGGCAGACTGACTATCTGATGAGCTGGTCAATTCGCAAGATGAGAATCAATGATCTATGCAAGAGTGGATGTGGGAGAGTGAAATTGAGGCTAGAAAAGGAACCTATCGTGAACCCAAGCTTCCTAGTATGGGTGCCATTGTGGATGGTGGAATTGCTGATGAAACAGGTGGTCCAACAGATGAGGAGGACAATATTGATGATAATATTATATGGAAGTGTGTCTAGAACATTTAGGTGGAGAAAACAGCATCTGTAACTAAAATATTGAAAAATAACAAGATTGCATTAGGTATCTGAGAATCATCAATCTCGAGATTTTAGTTAAAACCATAAGTACATGGAGTTGTCCACAAAGAGTATGTAAAATGAGAATGAGAAAAGTCTGAGGACAGAACCTAAGCTACAAATACACTTGAACAGAAAAGTAAGAGGATTCTGGGAAGAAAGCCATGAGCAGAAAATATCAAATGAAGAAGTATCAAGAGGATTAGAAGGGAGGGTGGCCAAAAGAAAAACGTTTCAAGAACAAAGTGACAACAAAATTCCCAACAATAAAAGCAGGCAAGATGAAGTCTTTAAACTATTAAGTTCACGTTATGGAGATTATTTGGGTGCATTTTTCAGAACAGTTTCAATGGAGCAATAGTCATAACAATAAATTATAAATTGAGAAATAAATAGGCAGAAATAAAAAAAAGAGGGCAAATACATACGCTTTGTTTAAGAATCTTATATAAAAGAAACAAATCGATAGCTGGAGGGGAGGTTAAGATTCATTCTTGTTTTTTTAATGACTTAATCACATTTCCATTGTCAAAATTCTGGTCTTGATCATTAATAACTTAGGCTTGAAGTAAATAACTACCATGTTGTCATATTGCTATTTCTGTTGTTCTCTTATTGTTGTTATTCAAGCTGTGGGGCTATGCTTGAACAAGTCCGCTTCCCAAACCACAGATTGCACGTATCTAAGAGAGCTCTGCCTAAGTGATGCCGATGATTGTAAACATGCCTGGAGAATAATGGAAGATGCCTGCAATGTGTCAGGTAAAACAAGTTGTTTAAAATGCACTCAAATACCTTCTATTTACTGAGATAAAAAATAGGAATTGGTCATTTTTTTGCACTGTCTTAGAAACTAAGTTTTCTCTAAACACCTTACTTAAACTTGGTATTCAAGTGATTCACTTTCACTTACTTATTAGTGAATTTAGATACTTAAGAGTATTCTTTTTTAAAATTAGCTATTTTTGGCTGTGCTGGGTCTTTATTGCTGCACACAGGTATTTTCTTGCTGTAGAGCATGGGCTCTAGGCAAATGGGCTTCAGTGGTTTTGGCACACAGACTTGGTTGCTCGTGGCATGTGGACTCTTCTCAGACCGGGGACCTGTGTCCCCAGCACTGGCAGGCAAATTCTTAACCACTGGACCACCATTACTCAAGAACCTTAATGCCCTGACACTGCAGGCAACTCTTTGCAAGGTTTCAGATCATTCTTTTACTTACGTCACAATGTATGATGCTACAGTTATACACATGCCTCTCATAAACATGGCAATATTTTTTCAAATAAAATTTTTTGTTTATATGTCACTATGATGTTTGTGAAAATCAAACACACTATTTGCATGTATGTAACATGAGTTTTGAGCCTGGTGGGCTGCCATCCGTGGGGTCACACAGAGTCAGGCACGACTGAAGTGACTTAGCAGCAGCAGCTGCAACATGGGTTTTATATTCTTTCAACATATATACTATCTTCCATTTCAACTGTGTCAAGAGCAAGTTAAAATATATTTTTATTTTTAATTTGTCCTACTTTCCAAACATGTGAAGGGAGGCCCAAGGGGTTAGAGAATGTGAAGATTAAAAAATCACTGTCATTTGTTTCAAAGGAAAAAAAATCCTATCTATGTCAAGTAGCTGAATATATGTTGAATGAGAGCATTATTGTAAGACTCCATTCACTAAAAGTAGATAAAGAGATTAGGTAGGGGTTAATATCCCAATACTATTAGGATAGAACATTTCAAAAAAAGTTTTTTCTAACATGACAAGTTTTATCAACTTGTATAATGAGTGTGATAATACCATAAAAAACCAATAAATTTTTGGCATATTCAATAAGAGAAATCCAACATGAAAAATAAAAACTATATTCTTTCATGGCTCACTTTATTTCTCCAGCCACTTCATAGAAGAATAAATTTTGTACTGCTTAGGACCCTTGTCTATCTGCCTGTGCTCTGTCTACCTTCCGAAGATGTAAAGTGAAGTGTGTTGGATTAAGAGGCAACAATCTATAGTTCTGCCAATGTAAAAATTTACAATCTCCACTATCAGAGCTCCTGTCCAGCCACAAGATCTCAAGGAATTACATAGGCTATAGATAAGGAGTGAGATTTCTTCTCTTCCATGCGCTTGAACAGGGTGCATGCGATGCTCAAATGCCAGAGAAAGTTATCTATCTCTATTCAACATTCTCATTCAGGCAGCTCAGTTGCTCAGTCATGTCTGACTCTTTGTGACCCCATGGACGGCAGCACACCAGGCTTCCCTGTCCATCGCCAACTCCCAGAGCTTGCTCAAACCCATGTCCATTGAGTCGGTGATGCCATCCAACCATCTCATCCTCTGTCATCCCCTTCTCCTCCTGCCTTCAATCTTTCCCAGCACCAGGGTCTTTTCAAATGAGTCAGCTCTTCGCATCAGGTAGGCAAAGTATTGGAGTTTCAGCTTCAACATCAGTTCTTCCAATGAATATTCAGGACTGATTTCCTTTAGGATTGACTGGTTGGATCTCCTTGCAGTCCAAGGGACTCTCAAGAGTCTTCTCCAACACCACAGTTCAAAAGTAACATTCTCATTACAGTTCAAGAAAAGAATTTCAAAGGCAAATTTTCTCTAATAGCACAATAATTTTAAGATGATAATAAAGGACACTGACAAAAAAATCCCATTATTTGTTTTGATAATGAAGCTCCTTGGTATATTTTATAAGGTAACTTAAACTATTGCATTCATTGTATCATAAATTATAACACATTTATTGAATTTAGTATACAAATAGCAAATTTGTATAAATATACAAATACAAATTTGTATAAATATACAAATTTATAGTGAATGGTAAGACTTGCATAATTATACCATGCATGAAGCTTAAATAGAAATATTCTCAAATATACAAATCAATGTACTCAAAAAGTTTTATTCAGGAATAATGAATAAAAGAAAATAGTTAGGTAGATGAATAAGGCTTTCTATATTAAAGCAGAGTATGAAATGTTGGTAATTACAAAAGATGCAATAATATTTACTGAGTGCTTTCTAAGTGTCAGGACCATGTCTTTTTATATGATAAATTTAAAGCCACTTGGATGTCTCTTACTATAATCTTGGAATGGCATATAAAATAAAATAGCAGATTAAGATCAAATAGCTAATAAAATTGCTAAACAGACAAAATAGCTAAAATTAGAGAGTATTCTGGTTGCTTCATTTTAAAGGCAGCCATAATTATTATTAAAGAGCACAAATTGACATTCTATGTGAGGACAAAGTTCTTTTAAAATACAGGAAGTTTTAGTCTATTTTAGAAAGAAAATACTGGGGGTGAAAACAGTAGGAATATTTTTGTTTTGTTTTGTTTTTGCTTGAAAAGTCAATTACATGAACATGCTGTAAGTAACCCCAGATAATTTCACTCTAATAATGAATTACTAAAATCAAGATATTAAAAGCTTTGGGTAGGAGGTGCTACCCAAAGGTTTAACATAGTTTGGGTAGGAGGACTCAAAACTTTTATTCAGATTAACATCTAGAATGTTATATGTTTGACTGTGAAATCCAGGCAACACCTGCCAGATGAAGAATTCATCCAGCTGTGACCTAAGTATCCAGTCCTTAGTGGAAAGCAATTTACAATTTAAAGATTGTCTCTGCTCTGATGACCTTTACTGCACTTTTAACAAATTGCTTGGGAAAAAATGCATCAACGAATCAGGTAATACATTGTTATATGAAATGCTTACAGTCACACAAAAGAAAGTACAATGCCAAAAAGAACCACAGCTATGTAGTTTGATGAATTCTTTTGTTTTTAATCTGGTGATTTGATTAGTTCTTCATGTAATTTAAGGTTCTGTCAAGTGTAGGTCTCAGTAAGTATATGACATATTTCTATAATCACTACCCACAATTTCAAGCTTCATTGAATAATAATTTATTAGAATGATAGATTCACTCATTCAGTACCTTTATTTGTAAGGCTCACTATGGCTTTGTACAAGACTTAAATGATAAAAGATAAATAAGGTACCATTTTTCTTGGTAAAGGAAACAAGACCTCTTGAGAAAGATCAAAGTGTAACCACTTACCTAGCATTGTGCTTGCCTTTGCATGCTGCTGCAAAGTCGCTTCAGTCGTGTCCAACTCTGTGCAACCCCAGATGGCAGCCCACCAGGCTCCCGCATCCCTGGGATTCTCCAGGCAAGAACACTGGAGTGGGTTGCCATTTCCTTCTCCAATGCATGAAAGTGAAAAGTGAAAGTGAAGTCGCTCAATCTTGTCTGACTCTTCGCGACCCCAGGGACTGCAGCCCACCAGGCTCCTCCATCCATGGGATTTCCCAGGCAAGAGCACTGGAGTGGGGTGCCATTGCCTTCTCTGTGCCTTTGTATAGGCACATTTAATTATTTAATATGCATTTATTTACTGCATACTCCAGGTGTCGGCCTGATGGTGAAGTAAAGTGAAGTTGCTCAGTCATGTCCGACTCTTTGCCTACCACGCTCCTCTGTCCATGGGATTTTCCAGGCAAGAATACTGGAGTGGGTTGCCACTTCCTTCTGCAGCGAACCTTCCTGACCGAGGGATGGAACCTGGGTCTCCCGCATTGTAGGCAGAGGCTTTACCATGTGAGCCATCAGGGAAGTCCTGGTGTCATGTGGTGAAATATGTCATATGGTGAAGTAGTAGTATTCAAAATAGTCGGCTCATGTCTTGAGAGTATGTGCAGATTTTCCAAGGGATGCGTGGGATCCAGTAATCTGAAAGTCATCAGCTTCTAGATCCTCAATGTCTCTATGTACACTCCCCAAGAAGTGGTTAGGAATGCACCTGTTATCAGAGAATTCTCACCTTTTCTTTTTCAGAATCACCCTTCCCCCACTTTATAAGAGAGAGGTTTATCTCTCATCTGTCTTAAATGGTCACATAGCCCAACCTCTCCAATTTTTCATAGTAAACTTACTAGACAGTTTCCTGTTCCATCATTTTGCCTTTTCCAAAATTTCATATAAATGAAATTATATAACATGTAGGCATTTGAGCCAGTTTTCTTTTATTTAAAATTATCCATTTGTGATTCACCAAAAAATTGTCCTCTTTTTTGAGGAGTATCCCATTGTATGGTTATTCCTTGAATTGATTATCCATTCGCCACTGAAAGTCACTGGCATTGTTTCCAGATTTGTAGAGATTATAAACCTGCTGTAAATACTCACCCACAATATTTGCACAAATATGTTATTTCTCCTCAGTAAAAAATTATTGGGTCATATAATAAAGCGTATGTTTAACTTTATAAGAAACTTTCACACTATATTTCAAATTTGAAGTAACCATAAATGTATGAAAGTTCTGGTTGCTCCACATTCAGGCCAGGACTTGATTTCTGTGTTTTGCTTTTTTTTTTTTTTTTTGACATTTCAAAACATGTTAATGGTATCACACTGGGGTTTTAATTTACACTTAAATAATAATAATGTTGACCATATTTTCATGTGCTTATGTGCCAAAGAAATATATTATGTGGCTTCAAAATTATGTGGCTTAGGTTTTCTATTTTAAGTGTATGATACGTTTTTAGTCAATTTTTATAAGTGATGCAAGTTAACACTCAGATATGTTCTATTGCCATATGGATATCTAATTGTTCCATCACATTTATTGAAGATAGTTTCAGTTTTCTCAAAAGATCACTGGGCTGTATACTGGTGGCTGTCCTCCCAGTTTTTCCAATCCGTCCCAATGATGTATGTATTTCTATACTTTTGCCAGTGCTCCACAGTCTAATTTATTGCAGTTTCATGAGATATCTTGAAAGCAAGTTGTGTAATTCCTATCATTTTTTTTCTTTTAAATAATTTAATTTGAAAGATATTTGTTGGATTTCTGTTGAGTTTTTATTTTTGTTTGCATTTTACTCTTTATTGTAGTTTCTGTCTCTCTAAGTTGTTCTTAATATTCCCAAATTGTCCTTTAAACATCTAGAAGGATATGATGTCATTTTCTTGTTTGCTGCTGCTGCTAAGTCGCTTCAGTCGTGTCCGACTCTGTGCGACCCCATAGATGGCAGCCCACCAGGATCCCCCGTCCCTGGGATTCTATAGGCAAGAATACTGGAGTGGGTTGCCATTTCCTTCTCCAATGCATGAAAGTGAAAAGTGAAAAGTGAAAGTGAAGTCGCTCAGTCGTGTCCGACCCTCAGCAACCCCATGGACTGCAGCCCACCAGGCTCCTCCATCCATGGGATTTTCCAGGCAAGAGTACTGGAGTGGGGTGCTATTGCCTTCTCCCATTTTCTTGTTTAGGTACCAGAAATTCATGTCTTTTTCTCCATCTTTTTGTCTCTATCTCTATTTCCCTCTCTCTATTTTTACTCTCAATTTCTCTCTCAGTTTTGTTCTACATTATTTTGTTGTTGTTGTTGCATTTGATGTGACTTGAAATTATTGATTTGACTCATCACTCTTGGTTTCTTAAGATGAAATCTTATATCACTGATTTGAGATTTCTTTTCCTATTTAAACATCTCATTACATAAATTTCCTTCCAAGTGGTGTTTTAGTTACATCCTCTAATTTTAAATTAAATAAAAATGTGTTTTCATTTTTATTAAGTTCAAAATAGTTTCTTATTTTACTGCTGACTTCATTTTTGATTCAAAAGTTATTCATAATACCATTTTTTAGTTTCCAAATATTTGAGTATTCCTTAGATATCTTTGTTATTCATGTCTAATTCCAATAGCATTATAAAATATATTTTATATGATGTCAATTCTTAATTAAAATGATAATTGCTAAATATCACCTATACAATGTGATAAACATGAGATGATACTTACTTGAGGTTATAGAGAAGAAATAATGGTTCCCTGGTGGCTCAGACAGTAAAGCGTCTGCCTGCAATGCAGAGGACCTGGGTTCTATCCCTGGGTTAGGAAGATCCCCTGGAAAAGGAAATGGCAATCCACTCCAGTATTTTTGCCTGGAAAATCCCATGGATGGAAGAGCCTGGTAGGCTACAGTCCATGGGGTTGCAAAGAGTCAGACACGACTGAGCAACTTCATCTGAATTTGTTTTTTTTTTTTTTTTTGAATGGTGTCTCAGAAGCCTTCAAAGAAGAAATGACAGACTTGGGCCTTTTAGGGTGAATTGGACTTCTTGGGCAGATGAAATAAAATGATATTCCAGATGGAGGAAACAGAATGAAGCAGGAGATATTGAGAAGAAACACATTCTTGATTAGGCTGGATTATAAAACAGAGGAGTCAGGAGATGATACTGGAAAGAAATCAGACTTTTGAGGAACTACTAATGCATTTTGAACAAAAGAATCTGGAATCAGTATTTTTCAGAACTCCACTGGGGGTGGTTTAGAGGATGGAATGGAGGCAGGGTAAGATACAGGCCAAGGAGAAGAGCCAACAGAATAATTTGGGAGAGATGTGATGCGTGCCTAAACTTCTGCACTGGTGCTGAGGACTCCATGGAGAAGATACGCTTAAGAAATGCTTATGACTTACAATCAGTGGGAATTGGCTACCACCAGATATGAGGATCGGGGAATGTTATTAAATGTTACAAGTTGCTGGCTTGGGACAAGGGTATCACTCTGTGTGGAGACAGGGCTGAAAGGCAACGGTGGTGAGTTATATTTGGAGAGTTTGCATGGGGGTGGCACACTTTGGCACATTTGTGTTAGAAATGTCAGTACTTTGCTTTACATTTCACATGATGAATATACAGTTTAGAAAAAGAGATGATAGGGCATTTGGCTGGCATTTGGAAACATGCATCTTGCATTGAGTACAAGCAAGATTTGTGAGTCAGTGGTTTGTAAGAGGCAGATACAAGCATGCAGGAGGATAAGACTGGTCAGAAAAAGATGTGAAGTGAGAATATAAGTATTTTTATAATACTTTCATGACCTAGTTGAAGAAATCATAAGGAAGATTTTAAAGACAGAAAAAAGACCCCACAGGAAGAATTTTCAAGCCAATGACAGAGAAAGACATACAGAAAATAATCAACAGTAAATGTAGAGAAGTAAATAAGATAAAGAATAAAATGACATTAGTTAGCTAATGAATAGGCCTTTTCTAGTTTTAGACTGAAGTAGGCTGAAACAAAAGCATGTAAAAATACTAAAATTATTTGTTGACTTTTGTTTCCAGATGGTAGGACTAGTTCATTTATATCTCAATAACCATTTCTATCAGACCAAGATGCAACAAAATATAGATACCAAAATATAGGTACATACAAATTTAGAGCACTTAAGTTGAAATCAGTCCCCATTTTTGAACCATTTTTTCCACAATAGATACTTAATAAATGCTACTCTGTGGTAATATTGATAAGGCAGGGTACAGAAACCCTGCACAGAAGACCAGAATGATCTTACAAATGCACTTCATGACAGACCTGCTCTGACTGTGGTCTTTACACAGAGTATTAGCTGCTTGCTTATAATTCAGCTTAGATTGAAAAAGGAAGTGACAGTTGAAATCTTGTCATGTCAACTGCAGCATCTTCCACCAACTCTTTCATCATCACTCCATCAGGATATGATCTTTCTCTCTCTCCCCCTCATTTGCATTCCCCAAATATTTCTCAACATATAACAGACATGTACTTTTCTATTCTTTATTATAGATTATAAGCTTATTGAGCAAATCAGTTTTTATATTTTTTCTTTTTTTTTCTTAATATGACAAATATTCAACACAGTGCCTGACATCTAGCAACTGATCAATAAATATATAATTAATTTGTAAACATATTTTGAGCATCTAAATCATGTATTCATTCATAAAATACTAATTATTCAGTTAATAGGTGTAGATACTAAGCACTGGAAGAGGGATATAAAGATCAATTAAGAGACTCCCTGCTCTTGGTTACCTTAAAACATAGCAAAGTAAAATTGACATTTAGCCTGATTATTTCATTTAGCCTAGATTAATTATTTCAAAATATATAATTACCAATATAATGGAACAAATTATGTGCAGATGGCATTAATTCATATATATCCCATCCATGCAAGTTTGCATATGCTGTCTGAAAGGGGTAGGAGAGATGGTTTGTGTTCCAGCAGAGAAATCTCACTTAAATAATTACAACAATTCATGTGAGTTGTTATTTGATAAATGTGTAAAACTCTACTGCAGTGTGTGTTTCGAAATACATGCAGTAAAGAGGCTGTACTCTGAACAGCGCTTCTAAGAACGTCCTGGTGGTTTTTAAGTAAAAATTTTCATATTATGAAGTTGATTATATTATCTTTAACTTGCATGCATATGTGCGTGCTAAGTTGCTTCAGTCGTGTCCAACTCGGCGTGACCCTATGTACTGTAGGGGCAAGAAAGTGTTCATTGTGGAGGTCCACATAAGAAGGACCTCAGAGGGAGATGAGACATTTTAGAGATAGACGGTATACTACTGAAACCTTAGGTCAAGTAAGGATTCTTACACTGAGGTGGTTTTTATCTTCTTCCTATAAAGTTTATATAATTATGGATTTATTGGAATTCTCTAGCAGAACATACATTCTCTATGAGGGATATAACTTCCAAGAGGTGGAAATTGGTTCTTGGGGGTGGGCAGAAAACTTCTTACATGTATAAAGTGCAGATATATATACTGCCCCTGAATAGATACACAATAAATCTGTGGAATTAAAAATTCATGGGTGGGCAAGAGAATTAGGAAAAACACTGTCTTTAAAAAAAAAGGCTTCTTAAAGGGGAAATAATGAAAACTGTGGAGAAACACTTTAGTATAGGTATATTTCTAGGAGGAAATAGAAATATACAAAGTTTATACAAAGAGAAATAATGGATGGTAGCTCAGACAGTAAAGAATTTGCCTATAATATGGGAGACCCAGGTTCAATCCCTGGGCTGAGATCTCCTGGAGAAGGAAATGACAACCCACTTGAATATTCTTGCTTGGAAAACCCCATAGACAGAGGAGCCTGAAGGGCTACAGTCCGTGGGGTCATGTAGAGTCAGACAGGACAGAGAGATTAACACTTTAGCTTTTCCTAAGCATTGTAAGTTCAATGATTTCTACCAATCATCATCAAATGTAATGAAAAGACAGAAGGAAATCATGAGGATGAAATAGCAAAAGAAATTGAGCATTACCATTATGCTTTTTTATATAAACTATAAATAAGCAATATTTTTATTTCAATTTTTTAAAAAATAAAAGTCATTTGTAATAGTTTTCTTGAAATAATGTCTTCGGTGGTTTTTGAAAAACAGTCAAATATTTATAAAATATGTTCATGGACTTTTTAGGAAACATTAAGAGGGTTTTAAATGAGCTTCTTTAAATTTAAACTAAATGAGCTTTATTTAATTTTAGTCATTTTTAAAAATAGAGAAGAATCAGCACTGTCCTCGAATTTGGCTTCACACTCAAACATCACAGAGTGGCTCCATGAGAAAGAGACATCATTAACAACGGAAAAAAAGAGAGACTGCATCGTGGCAGCACATATCTGCCAGGAATCTGAACATTGTGCTCTTTTGTATAAGAGTTTCAAGAAAACCTGCAGGAGGGAATCAGAACAATGCAAGACCCTTGATGGAAGCTACCTCTGTGCAGTGTTGAGAGAAGGTCTGCAAGAAACAATCTTGTGGAATTGTCAATGCAGTGACCCTTTGAAAGCAGAGTGCACTGAAATTTGGAAAAGCTTGTCTGAGGACATTTGCATAAAGGATGCTCAAACAAATCCAGTTCCATCCTTCACTGAAGACAATGAAAATGAACTCAACCTGGGCATTGTTTCAGGTCAGTATGTAAGGGAAGAATTTTAGAATCTTAAATATAATCACAAGTACCAACTGACTAAAGAATAATTTCTGTCCCAGCTCTGTCATTTCTGCCTGTGCTTCTCCCAGAAAGTGAAAATTTTAAAAATATATATATTACTATGACTATGTCTAAAAGGGATTATGAAGAAAGATGGAAATGCCAAAATGTTTTAAAATAATGTGTTTTATTCATCCATTCATTGAACAAGTACTTTATAAGACAGTGAAAATGTGCTAAGTCCTAAGTCTGGTTGATTAAAAAAAAACAATGCAATAATAATAACACTGCCCTTTATTTTAAAAACTTACTGTTTTTAAGGGATTTAAAAATTAAAGAAATAGATAATATAGTAAGGGATGATTATTTATTTATATAACAGATATTTCTTTGGTGCCTACCATGTCCTTGGCTGTGTTCTAAGACCTGGGGAAAAAACAGTTAACAAAGCAAACAAAAATCACACACACACACACAAATCATTGTTCTCTAGGACCTTATACTCTTCACTGAGGAGTGTCTCGGTTAGTTTCTTTGGAAATAGACATTGAGACAGAAGTTTGCATACAAAATAGTATTAGGCTGGGGGCTCAGGAACAAAATCTAGGATGAAGTGGGAAAAGCAGGATTAAGGGGTGGGGCAAATTGAAATGCAAGGCAATGACCACAGCAAACTGAGTTGACTCCACAAGAAGTTTAGCCCTGGAATGGCCCTTTAGAGATGCTGCCTCTTTGAGCCCCTCAAATGGACTAGTCCTTACATAGGAGCTGTCCCCTGGAAAAGTCTGTCCCTCTGGGTGTGGCAACTTCCTTTGGATGGGGCACTGCTGGACAAAGACCAGCAGTTGCGGAAGTGAGTACCAAGATCACCAAAGCGGGGATCTTAGTAGTAGGCTGTTCAGTTCAGTTTCGTTCAGTCGCTCAGTCATGTCTGACTCTTTGCAACCCCATGGACTGTAGCACGCCAGGCCTCCCTGTCCATCACCAACTCCCAGAGCCCACCCAAACTCATGTCCATCAAGTCGGTGATGCCATCCAACCATCTCATCCTCTGTTGTCCCCTTCTCCTCTTGCCCTCAATCTTTCCCAGCATCAGGGTCTTTTCAAATGAGTCAGCTCTTCCCATCAGATGGCCACAGTATTGGAGTTTTAGCTCCAACATCAGTCCTTCCAGTGAACACCCAGGACTGATCTCCTTTAGGATGGACTGGTTGGACCTCCTTGGGACTCTCAAGAGTCTTCTCCAACACCACAGTTCAAAAGCATCAGTAAGATCCTATTAAGATAAAAGATTTGGAGGGTATATTTTAAATAGTATGACAGAATGAGTGCTACCAAAGGGGAAATATGGTGGGATGGGGCCATAAATTAGGAGCTTGGGATTAACATAAACACACACTACTATATATAAAATAAGTAACCAACAAGGACCTACTGTGTAGCACAGGAAACTCTACCCAAAATTCTGTAATAATCTATGTGGAAGAAGAACCTGAAAAAGAATGACTATGTGTAAATGTATAACTGAATCAGTTTGCTGTACACCTGAAACAAATACAACATTGTAAATTAACTGTACTCCAATAAAATATAAAAAATAAATTAAATTAAAAAATAAAAATAAACAGTATGAATGCTAAGGAGGAAAATAATACAGATAGGGGGAAAAGGAAGTCTGAGTGGGTGGTTTTTAATTTTAATAAGATGGCCAGGAAGTTGTTCTGAAGAAATTAATGTTTTAGTAAAGATAGAAAGAGGCAAGGGATGAGTCATGTGGGTATTTGGGGAAAGAGAACTTTGGGAAGCAGAAATAGCTCAAGGTGAGCTGGGAATGATCTTGACGAAGAGCAAAGATGACACTAGGGGTAGAGGTGAGAGAGCAGAGGATGAGATGCAGGAGATGAGACCAGAAATAAAATAGGGGCAGGATGGTGAAGGGCTTTGTAGGTCATTTCAAAATCTTTGGCTCTTACTCTAAGTGATCCAGGAAACCATTGAGGGGTTTGAGCCAGAGTAGTGTCATGGTCTGAGGTATATCTTTAAGAGAAAAACTCTGGATTTTGTGTTGACAATTGACTGAAGAGAAGCAAATGCCCAAGTAGGAAGACTGATTAGGAAGTTTATATAATGATGCAGCAAAAAGATGATGGGTCTTGGAACAGTGTGGACAGCTGTCAGATTCTTAGTATGCTTGATATGAGTGGATCACATGGGGCTGCAACAACATAAGAGAATCAATATTTATTCCAAGGCTTTTGTCCTGAGTAATTAGAAAGGATGTGGTTGCCATTATTTTCATTGACTAACAGAAAAACTGTAGGAAGAAGAGGCTTTGGGAGTGGGACAGAGGAGAGGTCAGGAGTCAGTCTGGGATGTGGTAAGTATGAAATGTTTATTAGATACCCAAGTGGAGATATCAAATAGACAGTTCTCAGTATGGAACTGAAGCCTAAAATGCTTTGCATGACACATAGAAATGAGATCTGTGCAGCAGGTATAAATCAGGAGGTCATTCACTGGTGGATGGCAAATGGGATCATGGCAGTAGATGAGGTCAACATAGAAATGCATGGTTTCTTGGACTAGAGAAGTAGAAGGGTGAGAAGATAGCAGAGTCTGCATATATTTCAATATTAGTGGATCAAGAAGAGGGAACACTGTGTTTTTAAATTACAGTATAGTTGCTTTACAATGGTCTGTTAGTTTCTGCTGTACAATGAAATCAATCACGTGTGTGTGTGTGTGTGTGTGTGTATCTCCCTTCCCTCTTGGACCTCTCTCGCACCTATCAACCCCATCCCATCCCTCTAGGTCACCACAGAACACCAAGCTAAGCCCCCCAAGCTACGTAGCAGCTTCCCGCCAGCCATCTATTTCACACATGTCAATGCACACACATCAATCCCAATCTCTCCATTTATCCTCTTTGCTCCATGTCCACATAACTGTTCTCTATGTCTGTGTCTCTATTCCTACCTTGAAAAATGGGTTCATCTGTACCATTTTTCTAGAGTCCACATATATGCGTTAATACGCAATATTTATGTTTCTCTTTCCACTTTACTTCACTCTACATGACAGACTCTAGTCCATCCACATTTCTACAGATGGCCCAATTTTTATCTTTTTTAATGGCTGAGTAATATTCCATTGTATATATGTACAATCACAATGAAGAACAGTATGGAGGCTCCTTAAGAAACTAAAAATAGAGCTACCATATGACAAAAATCCCACTTCTGGGCATATACCCTGAGAAAACCATAGTTCAAAAAGACACATGCACTCCAGTGTTCATTGCAGCACCATTTACAATAGCCAGGACATGTAAGAAAGCTAAATGTCCATCAACAGATGAATGGATAAAGATGTGGTATATATAAACACTGTGCTTTATTTGATATGTATGATCATACAACAGAGATGCAGTTCTGGTGGGCCCATGCTTCTCTGTGTTCCCATGACATACTGCTCTTTAGCTCCTTTTCAGCAATTAAGCTACAGTTTTTGATATTTGGCAAAACTAATACAGTTATGTAAAGTTTAAAAATAAAATAAAATTTAAAAAAATAAAAAATAAAAAGCAAAAAATAAATAAATAAAATAAAATATTCTCCAGAAAAAAATGTGAATATACCTATGTGTGCACTATATGAAATTAGAATTTAATGTGCAAACAATTTATTACAATGCATTACTTATATTACATAAAATAATATGGATCCAAGATAGAATTTGTTTCTCCATGATAAAATAATTGTTTTTGTAAGAACTGCTAGTATTTTGAGTGGATTAGTCCACTTGGGCTGCCCTAGTAAAATACCAGAGTTTGGGTGGCTTGAACAACAGAAATTTGTTTCCTCATCATTCTGGAGACTGGAAGTTCCAGATCAAAGTCCAGCAGGGTCAGTTTCTGGTGAGAGCTCTCTTTCTGGCTTGCAAATTTCTTGGTTTCTTGCCAGGTCCTTACAGGACATTCCCATGGGATATACATGTGGCCAGGGAAGAGTGAGGAAATTTGCTAATGTCTCTTTTTATGAGAACACTAATCCTACCAGATCAGGGCCCTACATTTAGGACATCATTTCATCTTAATTACTTCCCTAGAGACACCATCTCCCAATACAGTTATATCAGGATTTAGGGCTTCAACTTATGAATCTTGGAAGCAAACAAAATTTAGTTCATAACAATAAGTGAATTCAGTGTTTATTTATATTTTAATGATAGTTTCTCAAATATGTTTTAAACAGTGGCACAGTCATACTAAACAGTGCCAAAGCACAGCTATTAACCTATCATAGAAAGTCTAGCTAGCCTAGACTTTTGTATCTGTTAAAAAAGCTATAAGATTCTTAGAAATTTGCTTATTGGGATTTCATTCAATATGGAACAGAAGAAGGAACTTCTCTGAAACATAGGAAGGTGGGTTCCTAAAGAGACAGTGATTCTTTAGCTGAGACGTAACCAGTAGAGAAATGAAAACCATGTATGATGAGAACAGATGGAACAATGCAAAGAGTCTGGAAAGTCTGACACCCTTGGGGGTAAAAAGAATTGTTTTATGATTGTACCATCATATATGTGCATAGATGGGCAGGCAGGGAGCTTGGACAGACAGCTCAAGTCGGGACAAGTTGAATCAAGAGACACATGCCATAGCAGAAATCAATCTCCTAATCAATAACCTGTAATGGAAGCCAATATCTTAATCAACAGCCAGCAGCAAAAAATGAATTTTCATTTTAAAATAAAAATCTGATCATAGTCTTCCCCTATCACTTTATGCCTATGTCTGTTACTTCTATTTTATTTTGATTTCATTTTTATTTCTCCATTTCCTATATAAGTCTTGACAACAGGGACTGAAAATTTGTCTTCAATATGGCACTGGTACATAGTGGGAACTTGACCAATGCTTCCTGAATGAAAGATTTTTAGAATTAAATGGTCATCAACCTCTCCAATTCTATAATTATAATTCCTAAAAACTCTGGGAAGCTAAGATAGTCAGAGGTGGAAATAGTCTTTAAATTGCCTTTCAATCTAATTAAGACCTTACTGGGGAGAGCTTTTTTGGTTCAGACAATATTTCTTCTGTTCTTTCTCCCCAGACAGACTCTCTGTTTACTTCTCTGCACATGGCCTAGTCATTAGCATTTGTTTAAATTTTCGAGTAACTGAATACTCAGAGCAGAGCTGTTTAACTGACTTGAATGATGTTACAGTGGTTTATTTTTCTTCATCTGTACCTCACTAATTCTGTGTACCAAGGTTAAATAAGGGTTACATGAGCTTATATGTATTTTTACTGGAGTACACATTGACAAATGTTGTCTACATTCTCCTATTAAATTTAGAAAATTGTTCACTAATAAAATAGTCTCTTTCTTTTCCTTCTAGATAACATAAAAGAGGATAATAAATACAAGTGGAATCTAACTACTCTTTCCTATCACGGTAATGTTTATAAATAGTCATTTTGATTTGCATTGTGAATACTGGACAATATAACTTAAAATGTAGTTACTAGGCTTCTTCAAGATATGTCATTACAAAATGAGTCATGTGAACTTTAACTGTTCTAATACTAGAAGATGCAACAAATCATTGCATTTCTTCCACTAATATTTCAAAGCATCTATTTTGCTTATCTATCATTTATTTACAGTTATGGGGAGAAATACTTACAATTAAAAACAAAGACTAGATCCAAAATGTGAACATTTTTACACGTTGGAATAGCTACATGGAAACTTGAGTCACTATTTCTCCTTCAAATAAAAAGTTCAATAGAACAAGGATCATTTTGATTTGAGCCACTGAACACACCATCAGCTAGATTCAAATCCAATTTCTAAAGATGTATTGTTTGCATGTGATAAACTTGGGCTCAAGGATTTTTTTCCTACAGTTCAGTTTTGGTCCTATACACTCCCCACCACTTCTGGATCATAATACATGTCCAGTATAGATGAAAGATGGTTCAAGTAGCCCACTGCTGAGGACCAGTAAGTTTATTCCAACTCTGAAAAAAAAAGTAAACAAAATAAACAGGACTACTTGCCAAAAGCAATGTATGGGCACATTGTTATATTTTGCTCACGGATTTCTCATGGTGTTATGCAGATTCTGTATGCACAGCTCTCTGTTTACTTTCCCACAACCTGGACATATCCTTCCTTCTAGGAGGCAGAGGGGTTCAGTCCTGCCTGGAAGTGGCAGAGGTTTGCATTGGGGATGCACTCTGCAATGCCCAGCTGGCCCTTTACCTGAAAGCTTGCTCAGCGGATGGAAAGCTGTGTGATGTGAAACACTGCCAAGCAGCCATCCGCTTCTTCTATCAAAATACGCCATTTAACATTGCCCAGATGTTGGCTTTCTGTGACTGTGCTCCCGCTGATGAGCCTTGTCAACAGTCCAGAGAAGCACTCCACAGCAGGCCATGTGCAGTGAACAGAGTTCCAACCCCCACCTGCCTCGATGTAATTCACAGCTGCCAAGATGATGAATTATGCAGGTGAGTAAAAACACGCGTACCCTGCTTTCCGATTTTGCACCTTATTTGTTACACTTCAGCTCCAACACTTGATCTCATTCCATCAGCTAGAGTTCCCACCGTCATCCAACATGACGTAAACAAAGCCAGACAATTCGTAGTTTTGAATCTCTGGGACATGTGTAGTATTCTTTTGGAGACTCAAACGCATAATATGTTTTGGAAATTGAAAAAAAATCATTATGTCAGGATTGGGTAATCATGAAATAGCATTATTAATAAAATTACAGATTCAAGTGAGACTCATGAATTGCTTAATAGACCTGGTTTATGTGTCAGTTTTATTATTGGCTTTGGGAGTATGATTATATAAGGCTGATAACCTCTCAGGATTCTGATGAGGTGACTCTTCAAACTTCACAATAAATCTTTTGTGTTTGGGGATGGAGTTGAGGAAGCAGCTAAAGTTCGGATTCCCTCACACACATGTGTCGTAAGGTCGGTAATGCACCCCTTCCCCGCTTCCCAACCTCTCACCCTGGATTCTCAGGGCAGTAATGTTAGTCATTTACTTGTTTATTCAAAAAGCAGTTACCAGCCATCTAGTACTATTTTACGCATCTGGTTACAAGATACAAAATGCTTGCCCTGTGGAATGTATTCAGTAGGTGTAGATAGAAAATAAATAGGAAAAGTGTGTATTTTTCACGCAGTTGTAAATGGGCTTCCCTGGTGCCTAAGATGGTAAAGAATGTGCCTGCAATGCAGGAGATCTCAGTTCAATCCTTGGGTCAGGGAGCTGCTCTGGAAAAGAGAATGGCTACCCACTCCAGTTTTCTTGCCTGGAGAATTCCATGGACAGAGGAGCCTGGTGGGAAATTCATGGGGTCACAAAGAGTTGGACACGGCTGAGTGACTAACATTCTTATATTGTATGAGGATGAGTACTCTGGAGATTCACAAGCACACACATATGCATGTGCAATAAGGGGAATGTGAAAGGCAGAAAGAATAAAAGAATTGCAGTGTCAGTGGGAGGGCCCCAGGAGAGACATTTTACGGGAGTTGAAGAAGCGAGAAAATGAGCTTCACTCAGTGAGTTTCAGAAATAAGAGATACCAGACAAAAGGATGAGCCAGTGCCAGGGAAGAAATGAACGTGGCAGGCTCTCATGCAAGGAGGAGAGCATGTACAAGGTGGAGAGGAACAGGAGATAGGATTTACTTTGAGAAAGCAGAGCGATGTTGAGGGATTTTGAGCAGAGGTGTGAATGATCTGCCCAACTTATTAAAATTTCCACTCCGGCTGCTAGTGAAATCTAGACTTTACCTTTGCAGGTAACTCCTCCTGGGAATCATAAATTGAATCCAACACCCTGACTTTCTCTTTTCCTCACTGTGGTCTTCGATAAACACATTTCCTTAAAAAGTCAAGGCAAATGATGTTTGGTGTGGTAAGAAAGCCACAGTGAAGCGGGCCTCTTTGGAAATGAGTAAGAAGATGGAGGAAAGAATAAAATCAAAACTATCTGTAACATTGGTGTTACCACATTAAAGGAGCTTCCTTTAAAAACCATCATTCAGTTGTATAATTATGGGATGAATCTTCTGCTTCCCAGGATAATCATCCCAAGATAATTTATACTAGTTTGCTTGCCCAGTACTTCCTATCAGGGACAGTATTGTTTAATTGTCTTCAAATGAATAAAACTCCATATATAATGAATTCATTTAAAGATCAAAGTAAACATTTAGTGTGGAGGAGGGGCTCAGTGTGATAGCTCAAGGAGAAATTTGTCACTTTTGTCACCTGCTTGAACCAGTGAAAAATGAGATTTAATGACGTCATTTCCTAAAGGGCTGGTTCTTGGTAAAGTGCTTTCCTTCAACTTTAACTCTCCTCACACCTTCACTGTCAGTCATTCCAGCTTACAAAGTAACTCCAGGTCTTGCAAATATTTGTCAAAAAAGACAACTACTTCCTCATAATGCACATTCTGTAAGATAAAGGGTGAAGATCTCAGCAAAATGCTTTTTTTTTTTCCTTCAACTTACCATAGAGAATGCCAAAATTCTTAAGAAAGTTTTGTTTGAGGATCTTTTCCTGTAGATGTTTATCAGTTAAAGTTTACTAATTATTTCTCTTCAGATAATACTAAAATTAATAGCAAAAACTATTTTTATAATGCAGTTTACATTTTTCAAACTAATTTAAAGCTCAAAATTCTTATTAAGTGAACTATTGTATTTCATTGATTCAAAGATGCAGACTTTTTGCACCTTTTAATTCCCCTAATGTGTTTGGAATTAGTCTTAAGCTCAATGACAAAAAATAAATAAAAAAATAAAATGCATTTAATGAAAACAATAACTTAATTGCCAAAAAGTGATTTTAGGTGTAATAAAATAATGGTATCACATACAATCAAGGAAAATGTTAAAAATGTTTGCTTACACTAATATTCTCATAGAATATTACTGTCTATCATACATCTATCTACACTAACAGTGAAACCAAATAACATTTTAACCAGCCAGGGAACACTTTTTTTTTTAAGTAATCCATGTAAAAATGCCAGATGTCTCTATGGTGGGTACCCAGCTTTACCTGATTCCAGTGCCAAGGCACTGAATATTCTATCTTATTATCTTGGAGTGATTTGTACTCAATTTTCTAAGCATGACATAACTGAGCTTCCCTATAAAATAAAATATTTTAATGAGAGTGATGGAGTCTGCTGCTATAGACCTTTGAGAAGCTCTGTGATGGATTCTGAAACATACACTCTTGCATATGCACCTCACCTTGGCATCAACATTTTCTCAGATTAACTGGTACAGAGTTGATACTTTTCCTCTACAAGGAATCCTGGATTTCATGACCTCTCCAAAGTGCATAGTGTAGGGTCTAGAACATGATGGACACACGTACACCCCTGGCTGATTCATGTCAATGTATGGCAAAAACCACTACAATATTGTAAAGTAATTAGCTTCCGATTAAAATAAATTAATTAATTTTTAAAATGTCACCTCATTTCCCTCCATTTTAAAGTATCTTGTACTTAATGTGTATAATGTTTTAATATACAGATACATGTCTCTTTTTATGTAATTTCTATCTTTTATATATTAATTCAGGGATTAAGGACTGTGTGTCTTCTATTTCTTTTCACCATGTGCAAATAGTCTCTTAATGAATACTTTATAGAGGAGATGGAAATATTACACAATATTAGTTGTCAAGATGAAAAGACAAATTCTGTCATTTGCTCAAGCAGATTTTGCCTTAGGGAGATTTCCAGTATTTTTATTAAATTATCGTTAATGTAATTCAGATGGAAAAAAAAACTCCCAATGAAAAACAACTTCTTCAGTGAGAGTGTTAAGACTTTATCATATATCTTTCCTGCAAAAGTGCTTATATCTGGAGCAAAGCAGAACAGTTAGGTTTTAAAATACAACTTATGTCCCTGTACAAGAATCCTCAATTTGTGACAGGTCTTAAAACTCCTCTATTTGAAAAGGCCAAAGAAGGTGATATAAATACTATTTTTTTTTTCAATTAATTTTGCTCAATACAGATATATACACTGGAAAGTGAGATTATATTTTGTCAATTATAAGTGTTTAGGGATTTATAGGAAATTATGTTTTTTCATATGTATAAGCTCCAGAAAGTAGTGAAAAAAAATGTTTGCTTAGAAGAAATGTTACCTACATTTTTAGAAACAAAACTTCACTATAAACATGTTTAACTGCCAGAGAATATTCACAAAGTTTGACTATATATTAGGCCATAAAAGTAAATGTAATACATTCTATATGCAGAAATCACACAGACCACATTCTCTTATGGCTTATGATGTAATGAGAAATTTATAGCAAAACTAAAACAAAATGATCAACTCTATTTTAAAAATTACTCTCTTAGATAGTTAAGGTTCCAACACATGTATACCTGTGGCGGATTCATTTTGATATTTGGCAAAACTAATACAATTATGTAAAGTTTAAAAATAAAATAAAATTTAAAAAAATAATAAATAAAAGGAAAATACAAAAAAAAAAAAAAACCAGTATAAGAAACTGAAGAATATCTAGAAAATAAGGATAATGAAACAGTTACACATCAAAGCATTTCAAACATAGAGCACAATTCCTATAATATAAAAAATTTGTCACATTTATTTTTTAAATGATTTAGATAATTGAGTATACCAAAAAGGTTTTATTACATTTTTTTTCTTTTTCTGACTTTATTGCTATAAATTTTTTCAAAACAGAAAAAAACATACATTCCTGTACACTTAACGCCATCTTAGACATAGTTCTTAAACAAATGTTGAATTAAATGGAAAACGGAGTTTTATTTGAATTGTAGTCCTTAATGCAGTTTTTTTTTATTTTATTTTATTTTTAAACTTTACATAATTGTATTAGTTTTGCCAAATATCGAAATGAATCCGCCACAGGTATACATGTGTTCCCCATCCTGAACCCTCCTCCCTCCTCCCTCCCCATTCCATCCCTCTGGGTCATCCCAGTGCACCAGCCCCAAGCATCCAGTATCGTGCATCGAACCTGGACTGGCAACTCGTTTCATACATGATATTTTACATGTTTCAATGCCATTCTCCCAAATCTTCCCACCCTCTCCCTCTCTCACAGAGTCCATAAGACTGTTCTATACATTAGTGTCTCTTTTGCTGTCTCATACACAGGGTTATTGTTACCATCTTTCTAAATTCCATATATATGCGTTAGTATACTGTATTGATGTTTTTCTTTCTGGCTTACTTCACTCTGTATAATAGGCTCCAGTTTCATCCACCTCATTAGAACTGATTCAAATGTATTCTTTTTAATGGCTGAGTAATACTCCATTGTGTATATGTACCACAGCTTTCTTATCCATTCATCTGCTGATGGACACCTAGGTTGCTTCCATGTCCTGGCTATTATAAACAGTGCTGCGATGAACATTGGGGTACATGTGTCTCTTTCCCTTCTGGTTTCCTCAGTGTGTACACCCAGCAGTGGGATTGCTGGATCATAAGGCAGTTCTATTTCCAGTTTTTTAAGGAATCTCCACACTGTTCTCCATAGTGGCTGTACTAGTTTGCATTCCCACCAACAGTGTAAGAGGGTTCCCTTTTCTCCACACCCTCTCCAGCATTTATTACTTGTAGACTTTTGGATCGCAGCCATTCTGACTGGTGTTACATTTTTATTTTTAATTAAATATCCTTCAGTCAGTTTTTCAAAATTTCAAAACATTTTTGAATGAATTAACTTTTATGAAGACATAAATAATGTAACTTAAACTTTATAAAACATACATTTAAGAAAGAATAAATGGCACCTGTCAACCTCATAAATGACAATCAATACTTCCAGTGCTTACATTTAGATGGCATTTTATATACAATTCTTAATTGCATTAAAGGAACATTCTTGTTCTTCTGGATTCAGAATTATATGCTCAAATATTTGCAATATTTTCTTAAATAAAAATGTAAATATTATTACTTTTACCATTGTATTTAAAAGCTGATTCCTTTAAGATGACTTAAAATACAAGATTATTGAAAATGATGTGATTTATGGATTTAAGCAGAGTAACATCCAGTGGTCATGTATGGATGTGAGAGTTGGACTGTGAAGAAAGCTGAGCACCAAAGAATTGATGCTTTTGAACTGTGGTGCTGGAGAAGACTCTTGAGAGTCCCTTGGACTGCAAGGAGATCCAACCAGTCCATTCTGAAGGAGATCAGCCCTGGGTGGTCTTTGGAAGGAATGATGCTAAATCTGAAACTCCAATACTTTGGCCACTTCATGTGAAGAGTTGACTCTTCGGAAAAGACCCTAAAGCTGCGAGGGATTGGGGGCAGGAGGAGAAGGAGACAACAGAGGATGAGATGGCTGGATGGCATCACTAACTCAATGGACATGAGTTTGAGTGAACTCGGGGAGATGGTGATGGACAGGGAGGCCTGGCGTGTTGCAATTCATGGGGTCGCAAAGAGTCGGACACAACTGAGCAACTGAACTGAACATCATGAAAGCAAGTAAAGTCAGGACAAATGACATATACTCAGAGGCTTTGCATGCATATTTTATAGTGATTTATTCAAGAAAAGGAAAAAGTAATTATAGGTGATAAATATTAAAGACAAAGATTAATATCTTTGGTTCCACTGAGTAGATATCTTCTTACTGTGAAAGTTTAAAATATGAAATTATTGTACATTATCCAGACTTCTATTCAAGATTAAGACAGCAAGAATGAAATATGTAGTCAGAAAAGTTATGAATGGATGTGGTTCTAGCAGATTATCTCAGCCATCAAATAAACTCATGTTTTGCTTTAAATTAGCTCATGCTGCCAGAGAACCCCAGAGCATTAATGTTAATTCTAATTAGTCTGCTTAGAAACATTGAGAAAGAGCACAGACCTCGCATCCTATGGGAGAACTCTCATGAAAAGTCAGGAGTCTTTTCTGAGATCACTTGGTGGGAGGTAATGGTCAAATATAGTCTCAAAACCACATTCTGCTTCAAAAATTATTGCTAATAAATCTCCCAAGTAGTTCGTACTGCAAATCATCACCCACTGAAATAAAATTAGTAAGGAAGGAAGAGTCATCCAGGGAATCCTAAGCTTAGCCTCTGTCTTTCATCACGAAAGGAAAATAATTCACAAGATTTCTCTAATTTTTCTTCCACAGTCTCTATTAGGATGTTTGAATATACAAACTTAGTTTCCAGCTATGTTTAGAAGCACCCAGAAGGCATTTTGTTTTATGTTAGCTGGCTCAGAGGGTAAAGCGTCTGCCTGCAATGCAGGATCCTTGGGTTGGGAAGATCCCCTGGAGAAGATGGCACCCCACTCCAGTACTCGTGTGTGGAAAATCCCATGCATGGAGGAGCCTGGTAGGCCATGGTCCATGGAGTCACAGAGTCGGACGCGGCTGAGCGACTTCACTTTCTTTCTTTCTTTCTTTCTTTGACAGGTGAGATATCACTACATGTTAGTGTGAACTAATGATATTCAGAGACTCATTCCATTTCCTGACTCTTTCCAGGAGGCGCTATAGAATATTCCAGGCAAAGTGCTGGCAGCATGTGATGAGAAAGTGCCATGAGGATGAGACATGCATTGGTACCTTAAGCAAGCAAGACCTCACTTGCTCTGGAACTGATGACTGCAAAGCGGCCTACATTGGTACCCTTGGGACGGTCCTTCAAGTGCAGTGCGCCTGTAGGACCATCACCCAAAGTGAAGAATCCTTGTGCAAGACTTTCCAGCATATGCTCCACAGAAAATCATGTTTCAGTAAGTTATATATATATATATATGTCACATATGGAGAAGGCAATGTAACATATATTGATTTTCTGTATACACCACGAAGTAGTAATCTAACATGGAAAATTTGTTCACAAAGACAACTCTATGTTTGCTATTCAGTTTTTAAATCTGTTTTCTGATTATGCTATGTGCACATGCTATTTTAACTCATTTATCTGCAAGTGGTGCATGTTTTTAATTTGTATGATTGTTCACTCCTAGGTATCATTTATTGGTTTCAATAACAACAGCCTAAAACATTTATCCTACCAGATAACTGAAGATATCGGGTATCTATTAGAAATAACAAACCAACCCAAAACTTGAAATAATAATTTGATCACAATTCTTCTCATTGGGCTTTACTCACTTAGGTGGTTCTTCTGTTGGTATTGCTTGGGTGGCTACAGTCATCTGGTGGTGAGACCAAGGGTTCGGGTTGTGGTTAGCAAGCACAGTTGGCTGAGTTCTCCTTCACGTGACCTCTGCAGCAGTAAACCCTGTATCTTTCATGATCATAGCAACATCCCTAGCAGTTATTCCCCAGTAAACAAGTATTTATCAAGTGTCTGCTTCTGCTATATTTTCTAATGCCCCATTGGACAAAGCAAGTCACATGATTGAGTTCACAGTTATTGTGAGAAGGGTGTGTATGAGTATGTTTATATTCAAAGTTGGATTCACCAGGGATAGTTAGTAATCTACTGTATGGCTGTCCCAATCTAAGTGAAACATATTTACCCTTGGATTTAGTTACCTCCCCTTGGTCTTTAATATGTCTGTTAATCTACCTGTAATGAGGGGATGGGAAACACATTTTCTAAAGTTATTATTTACTCCATTCAGATTTCAGTTCAGTTCAGTTCAGTCGTTCAGTCATGTCCGACTCTTTGCGACCCCATGCATCGCAGCATGCCAGGCCTCCCTGTCCATCACCAACTCCCGGATTTCACTCAGTCTCACGTCCATCGAGTCAGTGATGCCATCCAGCCATCTCATCCTCTGTCGTCCCCTTCTCCTCCTGCCCCCAATCCCTCCCAGTATCAGAGTCTTTTCCAATGAGTCAACTCTTCGCATGAGGTGGCCAAAGTACTGGAGTTTCAGCTTCAGCATCATTCCCTCCAAAGAAATCCCAGGGCTGATCCATTCAGATTTAGGAATTTCGATAATTTGTCTAGGGTCTCAGAGGGAACAAGTGGTTGAAAGGAATTTGGCTATGAGTCTCCTAGGAAGAAATCTAACAATGTGATCACACGCTAATTCAGGACCTCTCCATCATCCACCTTCAGGCTTAACCCATGCAACTATATTCGAATCCCAAAACAGTCTCAGCCCCTAGATCACTATTTGTAACCTCCAAACCCACAAGTACCAAAAGTTTAGGAGAGAATAATAGACATTTACCACTGCAAAAAAGACCATATACAATGAAACTATCATGATATTTATGCAAATTTATATAGATACAGATCTATGCTGTATCTATGATACATATGTCTATGCTGCTGCTGCTGCTAAGTCACGTCAGTTGTGTCTGACTCTGTGCGACCCCATAGACTGCAGCCCACCAGGCTCCTCTGTCCCTAGGATTCTCCAGGCAAGAACACTGGAGTGGATTGCCATTTCCTTCTCCAATGCATGAAAGTGAAAAGTGAAAGTGAAGTTGCTCAGTCGTGTCCGAGTCCTAGCGACCCCATGGACTGTAGCCTACCGGGCTCCTCTGTCCATGGGATTTCCCAGGCAAGAGTACTTATCTAACTACAAACAGATACAGATATTTTATTCTTTTCTATCTTTCTTTAAAGATACTACAGAGATACACATTAGCCAATTTAATCAAAATGGTGATCTGCTATGCATTAGCTAATAGACATACAACTCAGAGTGTATGGTTTTGATTCCAACAAAGCTCTCTGTGGGATTCCTACAATTTCTATAATTAGCACTACAGATATATTTCAATCAAAATCATGATGCAAAGAGGAAAATTACCCCATGATCTATGTTGAGTCATATTTTCTAAATAATCTTTTTCTCTGATTAATATTAGGTGGCTAATTCTGTTGGAACTAAAGGTATTTATAATGAATGGCTCCTAATATTACAAAAGGAAATACCAAATAAAATAACCTAAACCAACAGTAACATATACAATTACACTATCATGATTATTTATAAGTGGTTTCTCCATATTAAATGATACCAGGGGGAAAAAATGTATATCCTACAAGTTAGTGATAAACCAGTTCCTTGGGCATAAATTTCAAATACCAGTTCAAGCAACCTAATTCTGCTTCCAAGCCTGGTTTTCCCATGTGTTTTTAATTAGTATTATGTTTTGCTTTCATTGTATTTGGCTACCAATACAAAGCTATATATACATACATTGAATATATTCATGAAGAGACAGTGGAAATGGACACAGAAATCCATAAACGTTGACAAACTCTATAATGTTTTACAAACATGAGAATTCAAAATGATTTCTCATTTCTTCACTCACTTCGGAAGACTAAACATGATGAGGTTTTCTCCTCAAGCATTACTTAAAGTCAGAATTTTAAGTGACAGGTTTATAGAAGTAAAGGAACCATGAAGGCCTTCTGGCCACCTGTCATAGTTCTGGGTACTTAAACTATAGAAAAAGATTCAGACAAAAACACAAATGGAACCCTTGGCCTGGTTAGTCCTAACAAGCCTCCATCCTTTGCCCCATATGCCTGGGAAGTGGTAGCACATGGAGATTTTTGAATGAACTCTTTCTAACCACTGCCTCTGAGTTTTTATATCAGCCCAGCAGGCTCATGCATTATCAAAATACACTTGCGAGTAACACATCATTGTTAATCAACTATGTTCCATTATAAAATTAAAGAAATAAAAAAATAAATATTAGTTCAGACATTGTATCACTCTTTAAAATAAAAACTGCTCTCAATACAGCTGGTTTCCAAAAACCCTCGGGTTCTGTTTTCTTTATCTGAAAGGGGCAGAATGAATGGAACAGAGAGGACAGTCGGGAAAAATTTTCCATTTGTTATATTTGTTTTGCTTCAAGTCTTGTTTCAAATTCACTTGACCTCAGGGCACAGTGAGCAACACAGTTTACGTTAGATATTTATATGCAGTGTCTTCTGTTTTTTCAAAATTATTATTCTATCCCACTTTTTTTCAATGCTGATTATCTACTAAATTGACTTCATGACTCACTAATGTGTTGCTCTCAAAAGTTTGAAAAGCATTTGCTTGAAACTAATTAATGCAGAAGTCACCGACATCGATGTATCCAAGTCAGAACCTTATAATGATTACAAATAATGAGACAGTTGCTAGAATCAGTGCTTGTTTGGGGTCACATTTCTCACCTAACTTTAATTATTCCAAGAACTAGACACTATTATTTCTGCAGTTTCACTTGGGAGATGAAGGAAACTGAGGGGTAAGATGGGGGCTGGACTTCCATCATAGGTTGCGGTGGGCGTGGGACCCTAATGTTGTCTGGTTGACTCCATCCCATAGTGCTGTCCTGCAGGGAAAACCATGAGGACAATTAGAGCTTGAGTCCATTCAGGCTGCCCCGTAGCCCTCTGAGGCAGAACCTCTACTTTTTGGTCTCAAATCTGAGCTTTGAGAAGTTGCTAAAGAGCACACCTCAGTACCTGCCTGCAGGACCACATTTGGGCAACGAGCCTCCTGCTGGCACTGGTTACAACAGCCACCAACTTGCACTTACTTGCAAACTTCTGCATCTACAGACTCACTCCCCTCTGGCATCTTGCAACCCAGAACAAACTGTGGCAGTTAGAGCTGATAGAGGGAAGAGAGAAATGGAAGAAAGAGAAATTAGTAAAGACAGAGAGGACTGAAAAAATGAAAAGAGTTAAGAGATCACTGATTTCTTCCTGTTACTGGAAAAATAATGTCCACAGCTCAGGTCAGTTCAGTCACTCAGTCGTGTCCGACCATTTGCAACCCCATGGACTGCATGCATGCCAGGCTTCCCTGTTGTTCCAAAAGTATGTGAAGTAGTGAATGTTAAGTAGTACCAGGCTGATAGGTGAAAGATAGCTTCAGCCTACCACAAGAGCTTATGATCAGTAAAATTTTCTGTATGTGTATTTAGTTCAGTTGCTCCTTCATGTCCAACTCTTTGCAACCCCATGGACTGCAGCAACCAGATCTTCCTGTCCATCACCAACTCGCAGAGTTTACTCAAACTCATGTACATTGAGTCAGTGATGCCACCCAACCATCAAACCCTCTGTCATCCCCTTCTACTCCCACCTTCAATCTTTCCCAGGATCAGGGTCTTTTCCAGTGAGTCAGTTCTTCACATCAGGTGGCCAAAGTATTGGAGTTTCAGTTTCACCATCAGTCTTTCCTTTGAATTTTCAGGACTGATTTCCTTTAGGATGGACTGGTTCGTTCTCCTTGCAGGCCAAGGGACTCTCAAGAGTCTTCTCCAATACCACATCTCAGAAGCATCAATTCTTTGGTGCTCAGCTTTCTTTATAGTCCAACTGTCACATCCATATATGACTAATGGAAAAGCCATAGCCTGACTAGACAGACTTTTCTTAGCAAAGTAATGTCTCCCCTTTTTAATATGCTATCTTATTTGGTCATAGCTTTTCTTCCAAGGAGAAAGCATCTTTCAATTTCATGGCTGCAATCACCATCCACAGTGATTTTGAAGCCCAATAAAAGAAAGTCTGTTACTGTTTCCATTGTTTCCCCATCTATTTGCCATGAAGTGATGGGACTGTGTGGATCGCAATAAACTGTGGAAAATTCTGAAAGAGATGGAAATACCAGACCACCTGATCTGCCTCTTGAGAAATTTGTATGCAGGTCAGGAAGCAACAGTTAGAACTGCACATGGAACAACAGGCTGGTTCCAAATAGGAAAAGGAGTACGTCAAGGCTGTATATTGTCACCCTGTTTATTTAACTTATATGCAGAGTACATCATGAGAAACGCTGGACTGGAAGAAACACAAGCTGGAATCAAGATTGCTGGGAGAAATCTCAATAACCTCAGATATGCAGATGACACCACCCTTATGGCAGAAAGTGAAGAGGAACTAAAAAGCCTCTTGATGAAAGTGAAAGTGGAGAGTGAAAAAGTTGGCTTAAAGCTCAACATTCAGTAAACGAAGATCATGGCATCCGGTCCCATCACTTCATGGGAAATAGATGGGGAAACAGTGGAAACACTGTCAGACTTTATTTTTATGGGCTCCAATATCACTACAGATGGTGACTGCAGCCATGGAATTAAAAGATGCTTACTCCTTGGAAGGAAAGTTATGACCAACCTAGATAGCATATTCAAAAGCAGAGACATTACTTTGCCAACAAAGGTTCGTCTAGTCAAGGCTATGTTTTTTCCTGTGGTCATGTATGGATGTGAGAGTTGGACTGTGAAGAAAGCTGAGCGCCGAAGAATTGATGCTTTTGAACTGTAGTGTTGGAGAAGACTCTTGAGAGTCCCTTGGACTGCAAGGAGATCCAACCAGTCCATTCTGAAGGAGATCAGCCCTGGGTGGTCTTTGGAAGGAATGATGCTAAAGCTGAAACTCCAGTACTTTGGCCACCTCATGCGAAGAGTTGACTCATTGGATAAGACCCTGATGCTGGGAGGGATTGGGGGTAGGATGAGAAGGGGACGGCAGAGGATGAGATGGCTGGATGGCATCACTGACTCGATGGACGTGAGTCTGAGTGAACTCTGGGAGTTGGTGATGGACAGGGAGGCCTGGCGTGCTGAGATTCATGGAGTCGCAAAGAGTCGGACATGACTGAGCAACTGATCTGATCTGATCTGATGGGACCAGATGCTGTGATCTTCATTTTTTGAATGTTGAGTTTTAAGCCAGCTTTTTCATTGACCTCTTTCACTTTCATCAAGAGGTTCTTTAGTTTCTCTTCACTTTCTGCCATAAGAATGGTGTCATCTGCATATCTGAGGTTATTGATATTTCTCACAGCAATCTTTATTCCAGCTTGTGCTTCATCTAGCCCAATGTTTTTCATGATGTACTCTGAATACAAGTTAAATAAACAGGGTGACAATATACAGCCTTGATGTACTCCTTTCCCAATTTGGAACCAGTCCGTTGTTTCATGTCCAGTTCTAACTATTGCTTCTTGATAAGGAAGTTGTGTCCGACTCTTTGCAACACCATGGACTGTAACCTATCAGGCTCCTCCATCCATAGGATTTTCCGGGCAAGAGTACTGGAGTGGGTTGCCATTTCCTTCTCAAGGAGATCTTCCCCACCCAGGGATCGAACCCTGGTCTCCCACATTGTAGACCGATGCTTTACTG
The DNA here is from genome assembly GCF_029407905.1 of Bubalus kerabau. NCBI lineage: Eukaryota > Metazoa > Chordata > Mammalia > Artiodactyla > Bovidae > Bubalus > Bubalus kerabau. Next base: position 46,934,887 of record NC_073626.1, read on the forward strand.
TCTGAGCCACTAAGCCACCAGATGATATACTCTGCATACAAGTTAAATAAACAGGGTGATAATATACAGCCTTGATGTACTCCTTTCCCGATTTGGAGCCAGTCCATTGTTCCATGTCTAGCTCTAACTATTGCTTCTTGACCTGCATGCAGATTTCTCAGGAAGCAGGTCAGGTGGTCTGGTATTCCCATCTCTTTAAGAATTTTCCAGAGTTTGTTGTGATCCACACAAAGGCTTTGGTATAGTCAATAAAGCAGAAGTAGATGTTTTTCTGGAACTCTCTTGCTTTTTCAATGATCCAACGGATGTTGGCAATTTGATCTCTGCTTCCTCTGCCTTTTCTAAATCCAGCTTGGACATCTGGAATTCATGGTTCATGTACTATTGAAGCCTGGCTTTGAGAATTTTGAGCATTACTTTGCTAGCATGTGAGTTGAGTGCAATTTTATGGTAGTCTGAACATTCTTTGGCATTGTTTTTCTTTGGGATTGAATGAAAACTGACCTTTTCCAGTCCTGTGGCCACTGCTTTTTCCAAATTTGCTGGCATATTGAGTGCAGCACTTTCACAGCATCATCTTTTAGGATTTGAAATAGCTCAACTGAAATTCCATCACCTCCACTAACTTTGTTTATTGTGATGCTTCCTAAGCCCACTTGACTTCGCATTTCAGGATGTCTGGCTCTAGGCAGGTGATCACACCATCGTGGTTATCTGGGTCATGAAGATCTTTTTTGTATAGTTTTTCTGTGTATTCTTGCCACCTCTTCTTAATATCTTCAGCTTCTGTTAGGTCCATACCATTTCTGTCCTTTATTGAGCCCATCTTTGCATGAAATGTTCCCTTGGTATCACTAATTTCCTTGAAGAGATCTCTAGTCTTTCCCATTCTGTTGTTTTCCTCTATTTCTTTACATTGATCACTGAAGGAGGCTTTCTTATCTCTCCTTGCTATTCTTTGGAACTCTGGATTCAGATGCTTGTATCTTTCCTTTTCTCCTTTGCCTTTAGCTTCTCTTCTTTTCTCAGCTATTTGTAAGGCCCAGACAAGCATTTTGCCTTTTGGCATTTCTTTTTCTTGGGGATGGTCTTGATCACTGTCTCCTGTACAATGTCATGAATCTCCATCCATAGTTCTTCAGGGACTCTATCAGATCTAATCCCTTGAATCTATTTGTCACCTCCACTGTATAATCATAAGGGATTTGATTTAGGTCATACCTGAATGGTCTAGTGGTTTTCCCTACTTTCTTCAATTTAAATCTGAACTTGGCCATAAGAAGTTAATGATCTGAGCCACAGTCAGCTTCCAGTCTTGTTTTTGATGACCATTTATAGCTTCTCCATCTTTGGCTGCAAAGAATATAATCTATCTGATTTTGGTATTGACCATCTGGCCATGTCCATGTGTGGACATATCAGTCCATGCATATATGTGTATACTGAATGCTGTCAGGAATATTCTCTTATTCCCTGGTGCAAAGTTGTTTTTTTTTTGTTTTTTTTGTTTTTTTTTCCGCAAAGTTGTTTTTTATGCCAACTATAGACCAGTCTCTAGAAGAGATTTGAAAATAGCCCCATTCTATCCCAGAAGGCTCAGCTTCCTTTTTTTAAAGGATTATTTTTTAAAAACCAAATACATAAAGGAGACTACCTATATCTATTAAGTCCTATTAGTAGATTTAATAGTTGCTTTCCTTTATAGCTGATTTCCAAAACCCTTCTGGTTCCATTCTCTTTATCTGAAATGGGAAGAATTGAGTAGACCAGAAAAGACAGTTGGGAAAAGCTTCCCATTTGTTATGTTTGTTTGACAAATATCTGAGTAGGGAATGGAAAGCATCATAACTGAGAGGCAAGCTTAACAAAATTTGAAGATTATAGAAAGAAAAATAAGCTAAATTCTTCCCCAAATCCCATTCTCTAGAGAGATCCAACGTTTGCAAGTTTGTTGTACATTTTTTCCAGCCTTTTTTTTGTTTATAATGTTATAATATGTATGTACATACACACATACCTTGAACCTTTTGTAGACACTTAAATTGATGCCTCCCTCTCCCTGACATACATACATATATTTTTTTTAATGAAATCAAACTATACATCCTGATCGACAGTTTCCTTTCTAATTTAAAAATATATGATAGACCCATTTGCAAATGTATACACATATGGCAGGAGGAGAAGGGGACGGCAGAGGATGAGATGGCTGGATGGCATCACCGACTTGATGGATATGAGTTTGAGTAAACTTCGGGAGTTGGTGATGGACAGGGAGGCCTGGTGTGCTGCGATTCATGGGGTCACAAAGAATCAGACACGACTGAGCAACTGAACTGAACTGAACTGAACACGTATGACAGCTTTATTCTTTTTTTAATGTCTGTATAGTAGCCTACTTTTAGAGGACCAGCCTCTTCTGAACATGTTTTTCTGTATCAGAATGGACTCCAAAGCCTTCTCCACTCCGCTGGAAAGCAGGGTAAGCCAGAAAGCAGAAGCTCACCTAGCCACAGAGGGGCACTTTATGGTTTGGTGGTGGAAGCCATGCACATTGCCTCCACCTGAATCCTGTTGATCACGCTTCAGTCATGTGGCCACGGCTGTCTCTGAGAGAGGTGGGAAACCCTGGTACAGCTTTGAGTTAGAAGAAAAGGCACCTGTGCCTATTAGTTGACAAGTAAGACTCTGTCAACAACTCACCCAATGTCTATTTCACTCTTCTGTCTACACAGGGAACACACTTACCTTTTATCCAAGGGAAATGACCCAGCATTTCCCAAACATTCATCTAGCCACAGCCAGTCACTCAGAGAGCAGGATCTTGGGTGATGTGCAATCCAGATGTTGTAGAAGCATAGAGCAGACAGGACCCAAGAATCAGAAAGAGTCGTTACTCACTACCATCCCCCCCAACACAAATCACACACACACGCATGCACACACACACACACACTATACATATATATAAAACAGAGACAGCATAACCTCAATAAAAACTCCCGTTCAAAGGCCACATTGTGGTTCCCATCTTGCCTCTGGAAGCTTCTTCCTTGTCCACCATCCTCCGTGGCAAAATCTGAAGTAGGTTGTGGGGAAGATTGCCTCCTTAGGGAACAGGAGCTCTCCTGGAACATATTCTGGTCACAAGGTTTGAGAGACTGTGAGTTGTTTTAACCTTGAACAGCCACAGATTCTTTGCAAGTGCAGTAGTGGCTTCCTTGGCAACATAATCTCTTAAAAATGTGTTTGGTTTCTAATCTATTTGCTTTCTGTCAGTTCCATGTGCCAGTATCCACAATAGAAAAGTGTTTTCTTGAATTAGTTCCCAAGTCTGTCTATCACCTTGCTTCCTCACTCCCATGCCTCGCTAATGTAGTGATTTAAGCTAATCTAAACAATGGACTTGAGTGAAAATGTAATCCCCTTAATCTGATTTTTGCTGCATAGCTGAGTCAATTTGTTTGACTCAGAAATACTGGGCCTTTTATGACTGGAGAATCCTGTTCAGTCACATCTCTTCCTCCTTGGGACCTAAGACAGTTAACTTTCATGTTGTAAGGTCCTTATTTTAATCTCTGATCTCTGCTTAAAACCCAGCTGGTTTCTACCTGTGCGCATATGTTTATTGTAAAACTCTGCAATGCAGTCAAAAGTAACCAACTCATAAAGTTCCTCCAACTCTTTCAATTTGTCCTGTTCCTTTCTGGTCCTCCCAAGGTGTTTTGAGAAATACATCTCAGTACAGTATGTCCCCTACATACAAACCTTCACGTTGCAAACTTTCAAAGATGGGAACATGTGCTCCAAAGTGCAATCAGGTAAATTAGTTCACACGTCACACACATTGTCACGTGCATGCGCCCTGTATAAGTGGTTGTGTTTTGTGTACTTTACTATACAGAGTACAGAAGTGCATTATCTTTATTTCAAGCCCAGGATATCTGGAAGCAAGCCTAAAAGCAGTGATATATAACCAATTGTGTTAGTTGGGTACCTAGGCTAACTTTGTTGGACTTAGCAAAAAATTGGGCTCTCAGAGCCCACTCTCAGAATGGAGCTCATTCATACATAGAGGACTTACTGTGCTGTCTTCACAGCAGAAGAAACTGAAAGATATTTATCCTTTGAATTCTGTCTCCCACTTCTCAGGGGTGGCCCTGTAAATCTTGATTCCCTGGAAATGGTAAACAATGAATTCATAAATGCTAAGCGGACCCCAGTGTCCACCTCATGCTGCAGGGGCAGAAAAGCACTGGGGAAGAAAGGAGGAGATGTACAAGGCCAGGTCCAAGGGGAAGAACTATCAGGTTGCTTCTGCACAAAGACAGACTAGGTATTGGAGGAAATATTTTGATGGTAAGGAGCAAAGGCAAACCCATGCCCAGAGTAGGTAAAAATTCCAGCAGGAATGCATTTCTGCCTCTTACTGGGTGGAGTCATCAACCTGCTACCCACCTGCCAAACCGATCTGTTTTATTGCTGGCATTTTTGCATATAGTATTGTCAAAACTTTGATGGACTTGCCTGAGGGAGAGAAAGTCCAATCTGTGGGGTCTGTGCGTGGCTGTCATCTCTGCCATCACATGTTCAGTGCACAGGCATTGAGTGGCTGAAGAGGACATGGTCAGCCTCCTCTGGGCAGGTCACCAGTTGAGCTGGCTGGTTGCTGAGGGTCTGCTCCATGGTGGGTACTTTCTTCTAGGCATTAACCTGAACTGGAAAGATCTGGCCACTTTGGTCCTTCCATAAGCCTCTTCCCCTCATTTGCTTGTCTACAGTTTCCCAAGGATGCTCTTTCCGTGTCTCTGATCAAGCAATCTATCACTGCCCATCAGTCTTAACTTCTATCCACATCTGTCTCTGCAAAGCGGGCGATCAGAAGCATTGCCCATGCTTGGCCGTAGGGAGAATACCCACTCACCGCTGGTCTCTCAGTCACCTCTAGGTGGGTCTGTGGCGTGGCAGCTGTTCATTTAATTAGCAATTGTATCCTGAACTCAACCTTTCTGGGAACCAATGACTCAATCTCCTAATACCCAGCAGCATGTTAGGAGCTATATTTCAAATGGCAAATGGGCTCCTCCTGCATATGGCATAGCCTTGCTCCAGAATCTGAGGGGGTCTGTGCTCAGCCTCTAGTAGGGCTTGCAAGAGATGTCATATGCATCCAGAGAGCATGAATGGGATTAAGTGTATAAAATGCCTGTTGCACAGAAAATATTCTATACATTTTAATTGCTATGCCTTTTTATATTGTTGATTTCGGCACTATATTCAGGACTGGACTTTTGGGTTTCTTTTTGATGTTTTACAAAAACTATACTTGTGTTTGGGCTGCCCAGGTGGTACTAATGGTAAAGAACCTGCCTGCCAAAGCAGGAGACATAAGAGATGTGGGTTAGATCCCTGAGTCTGGAAGAGCCCCTGGAGGAGGGCATGACAACCCACTCCAGTGTTCTTGCCTGGAGAATCCCATGGACAGAGGAGCCTGGTGGGCTACAGTCCATAGGGTCCCAAAGAGATGGACATGACTGAAGTGACTTAGCACACACGCACGCGCGTGCACACACACACACACTCATGTTTAGAAGTTTCTATACTAATGTTTCACTAAAGACAGCCAGTTCCCTAACTCTGTTAGGAATAGTCTTTCCATTATTAATGAAGAAACTGATGATCATGAAGACAGCCCCAAAGTAGTGAAAAGATGGACACAGAATTCTTGGCTTTCAAACCTGTCCCTCCTTCAGAACTATCTAGGGGTTCATTAAAAATATAAGTATTTGGCCCTAACCTCAATTATTCTAATTCAGTAGGCCTGAGGTGGAGCTCAGACATCTGTATAAAAAATCACCCAGGTGGTTCTGATTTTCAACCAAGTTTGGGAACCACTGCTCTAATTCACATGTGAGAAAAACCCCAGTCACTGGCCAGAGATCCCAGAACCTCTTTTAGCTCACGCCTCTCAGAGAATGAGAAACTTCTGTGCTCAGAAAGGCACGAGTAATGCCATGCAGCTCTTAAGGTGCCAGCTTTGCCACAGTGCCTGAAAACATGTTTGGTACTCATTGGCTGCTCAATAAAGGGTGAGTGGAAGGATGGCTGGCTGGCTGGCTGGCTGGCTGGACCAATGTCTGTCTCTACAGTGGCACTGTCTTCTGAATGTCATTGCTTTCCCCCCTTATTAGAACTGCCTTCACAACATAACTTTCCTATTAAGAACTTCACTCATTTGTGTTTCCACTTAAGCTGGAATTTGCAGTTCAAATATTTGAGCAGAAGAATCAGGAAATTCACAAGACTGGGCTGCTACTGCCCACTTTAATAAAAACATTTCAGACTCTTATATTTTCCAGCAGTTTTCCTCTTTACACTTTTACTTTCAAAAAGTCTGAATAGTAGGAAACTATGTTACAGTTGATCCTTAGGTACTGTCAACGTTGAAGTAGGCAACTGATTCTAACACATTTTTGCTCTTAAGTAGGTGTTATCCCCTTAACAAACTGTTGGATACTGGTAGCCCTGTCTGTTGTAACAAGGATGAAAGATTGCCCCCAATAGATTTACAAAACTACCTGGCTTTTGTGAAATATTAATATAAAAACTCCTATACATATGTATAATCTTTTGAGAAACTAGAAAAAAGAGGCCTTCTGATTAGTAGGTATTTCTATAGCTTAATTTCTCTTTTGTAGCCACACTTCGCACCCATCAGTCTATTGAAGCTTCATCTTCGATATAAACATTGCTAGTAAGACTGTCTCATCCATCTTGTTTGTTTCTGTTCAGTGGATAGATTATTTACTTGACTGTGTTTCATCCTGTATAACAACATTTCATCTGAAGGTCTCCATCTAAAAATAACATACTATTAACGAGCATTTTTATAGAAAGTCCTTTAAACATACCCATTTAGGTACAGAGGTGTTTAATACATAGTTTTATCTATTTTTTCTAAACTGCAAAACATTTTACATGTATTTAAGCAAAATAATTTTAAAATTGTGCAAAGTGGATTACTAGAGGCTCAAACTCACTTTTTTAGATTCGTGTTTTAATTTTTGTCATCATCTGATCACTGGCTGTCTGAGAAAGTAAGGTTATAGACTATAAATAGAACAATTAGCAAGTGTCTTGTGAAAGACATTTCCATTGAAAAAATTTCTCTCATTTGTTCATGCATATGCATGCAAACAGCACACACACACTACCTTCTCTTATAGTCAATTCAAATAGGCTGGTATTCCAGGAGCTTTATGTTAAGTTTTGGCTTTAAATAAATCACTTCATCTAGCCAAAACCACTGACTTTTTCTTGGTTCCTACACAAAACTCTAATTCAAGTCCAGTTTCCTTCAAATTCAATCCAGGTGCTTAAAAAAAAAATCTCTTGGTTTTCCAAGGAACATTCAACATAATTTTGCTGCTCTGTATTCATATTTATAACACAGTCTGTAAATAGTCTAGTATTCTGTATTTTCTGGATGAAAATGGTTCCATGGTGAATGTGAGGCCCATCCAATTCGTAGACACTCACTTATAAATGTGTAAGTGTATCACTTATAAATGTATATTTTTCCTCTTAAAAAATTATTCCTATAGTCTTTTTAAAAAATTATTTGCAAATGCTTTAGAAAGCAGGTACGTGTGTTAGCAACACAAAGAATAATTAAAACAGATAAACCATTTCTTTAGAATGACTTTAGTTATCACTCATGTGAATTCAGATCCATGGTAAACTCTTAACTTTTAGGCTTTTAAGCTACTTAGAATTCTGGACATTTCTTTGGGCCTCGGGGATAAATCAATGTATTAAAACTTTATTAACTTTCAAATCTAAAATATACACAGGGCTTCTTTTATCTCCCCCTTCCTTTGTCTTAACCTTGATGCTTTTGGCTAAAAACCATGATCAGCAACAATGCCTTTAATAATCAGATGCCACGTTTGGAAGTGTTAATAGACCTTATTCTAGAGCCTGGTCTTAGAGAAGCAATATAGCACCCACCAGCATGCTAGATTTGAATAATTTCTCCATCATTTACAGGATACGTAACTGTGAACAAGTTACTCTCTTTGGCCTCAAGTTCTTGTCAGTGAAATGAAAATCAATGTTAAACTAAAATGTTGGTGCAAAGATTATATCAGTCAATTCATATAAAGAACTATCCAAAATAGTATAATTAAGTAAATATTAACTCTTACTATAGACTTTGAGGAATTTAGAAAATCACAAAAATCGATACCTTTTGCGTCATCATTATGATGTCACACAGATGGTGTGGGAAACACAAATTTCTGGAAGATCTAAGATGTCATATTTTCTCAGGATAAGTGACTTCTTAAGTGTATCTTTGAATGACTATAGGGCAGATGATGAATGTGAACATTTGATTTCAAACTTTAACATGTATAAGAATCATATAGTTTCTGGTTTAAATGCAGATTCTGATTCAGTAGTTTGGAGTGAAGGCTTGGGATTGGCATTTCTAATAATCTCCCAGGTGATGCTAATGCTCCTGGTCCATGGACCACACTGTTAAGTGGCTTGGACACAATCTCCTATGGACCTTTAAGGGGAAAAGTCCAATTTAATATACATCATATAGCTTATGTATCCTGTAACCTCTCTGCAACTGAGAAATAGACCAACCTAATCAGCCTGGAAAAGACCCTGATGCTGGTAAGGATTGAATGCAGGAGGAGAAGTGGGACAACAGAGGATGAGATGGCTGGATGGCATCACCGGGTCAAGGACATGAGTTTGAGTAAACTCTGGAGTTGGTGATGGACAGGGAGGCATGAAGTGTTATGGTCCATGGGGTTGCAGAGTCAGACACAGCTGAGTGACTGAACTGAACTGAACTGAATCAGCTTGGTGTTTTGTGTCAATCCAGGAATCAGTAGCATCATTGCATCATGAAAAGTCCAGCCAGATGTCCTTATCATTTTTTAAATTTTTTCTTGAGAGAGTGGTTTAGCACTTTCACTGCAAGAGAATCATTTACCAGGCATCTAAACACAAATCTTTGGGTCCCCATTCCAGAATTTCTGATTCAGTAGTTCTGAGATGGGATTTAGTTCAGTTCAGTTGCTCAGTTGTGTCCAACTCTTTGTGACCCCATGGACTGCAGCATGCCAGGCCTCCCTGTCCATCACCAATACCCAGAGTTTATTCAAACACATATCCATTGAGTCGGTGATCATGAAATCCACTGAGTTGGTGATCATGAAATGGTCCATCCAACCATTTCATCCTCTGTCATCCCCTTTTCCTCCAGCCTTCAATCTTTCCCAACATCAGGGTCTTTTCAAAAGAGTCAGCTCTTTGCATCAGGTGGCCAAAGTATTGGAGTTTCAGCTTCAACATCAGTCCTTCCAATGAACACCCACAACTGATCTCCTTTAGGATGGACTGGTTGGGTCTCCTTGCAGTCCAAGGGACTCTCAAGAGTCTTCTCCAACACCACAGTTCAAAAGCATCAATTCTTTGCTGCTCAGTTTTCTTTATAGTCCAACTCTCACATCCATACATGACCACTGGAAAAACCATAGCCTTGACTAGACAGATATTTGTTGGCAAACTAACGTCTCTGCTTTGTAATATGCTGTCTAAGTTGGTCATAACTTTCCTTCCAAAGAGTAAGCATCTTTTAATTTCATGGCTGCAGTCACCATTTGGAGCCCCTCAAAAGTAGAGTCTGCCACTGTTTCCACTGTTTCCCCATCTATTTCCCATGAAGTGATGGGACTAGATGCCATGATCTTAGTTTTCTGAATGTTGAATTTTAAGCCAACTTTTTCACTCTCCTCTTTCACTTTCATCAAGAGGCTCTTTAGTTTTTCTTCAAGTTCTGCCATAAGGATGGTGTCATCTGCATATCTGAGGTTATTAATATTTCTCTGGGCAATCTTGATTCCAGCTTATGCTTCATCCAGCCCAACATTTCTCATGATGTACTCTGCATATAAGTTAAATAAGCAGGGTGACAATATACAGCCTTGACGTACTCCTTTCCCGATTTGGAACCAGTCTGTTGTTCCATGTCCAGTTTTAACTGTTGCTTCCTGACCTGCATATAGATGTCTCAAGAGGCAGGTCAAGTGGCCTGGTATTCCCATCTCTTTCAGAATTTTCCACAGTTTGTTGTGATCCACACAGTCAAAGGCTTTGGCATAGTCAATAAATCAGAAACAGATGTTTTTCTGGAGCTCTTTTGCTTTTTTGATGATCCAGCAGATGTTGACAATTTGATCTCTGGTTCCTCTGCCTTTTCTAAAACCAGCTTGAACATCAGGAAGTTCACGGTTCACATATTGCTGAAGCCTGGCTTGGAGAATTTTGAGCATTACTTTACTAGCATGTGAGATGAGTGCAATTGTGCAGTAGTTGGAGCATTTTTTGGCATTGCCTTTCTTTGGGATTGGAATGAAAGCTGATCTTTTCCAGTCCTGTGGCCACTGCTGAGTTTTCCAAATTTGCTGGCATATTGAGTGTAGCACTTTCACAGCATCATCTTTCAAGATTTGAAATAGCTCAACTGGAATTCCATTACCTCTACCAGCTTTATTCATAGTGATGCTTCCTAAGGACCACTTGACTTCACATTCCAGGATGTTTGGCTCTAGGTTAGTGATCACACCATTGAGATTTTCTGGGTCATAAAGATCTTTTTTGTATACTTCTTCTGTGTATTCTTGCCACCTTTTCTTAATATCTTCTGCTTCTGTTAGGACCATACCATTTCTGTACTTTATTGAGCCCATATTTGCAGGAAATATTCCCTTGGTATCTCTAATTTTCTTGAAGAGATCTCTAGTCTTTCCCTTTCCATTGTTTTCATCTATTTCTTTGTACTAATCACTGAGGAAGGCTTTCTTATCCCTCTTTGGAACTCTGCATTCAAATGGTATATCTTTCCTTTTCTCCTTTGCTTTTTGCGTCTCTTCTTTTCACATGGGATTAGAATTAGGATTCAGATGCAATTAGGGCATTAGATTTGCAGACACTGCTTTCTGGGTACCACACATCAAGAACATCAAGCAACAAATGCTGTAAGACAAAGAATTTACTTGCGATCTTAAGCATTGTCATTTTGGAGCCACTGATTCAAGCAGCAACTCAAATATGCTCCAAGGGAAATACAAAATGGCTTGGTTCATAAAAGCAACAGACAAAGACACTCCAGAGAAGTACATAGGTTACTTTATGGAACTATAAGTTGATAACATCAGTCATTCAGTCACTTGCCAGCAGCTGATAGGTTGCTAAACTGTGGTCTCTAGGGAGTGAAGAAGACAGGTTCCTGGTGGTCCCAGGATGCCCAGGTCAAAAGTATGTTGCATTCAGGGTTGGACGTGTGTACCTTTCACTTCCTTAGTGACCTTCCATCTCCATTTTAGGTCCCTTTGACATGTTGTTGTTGTTTTTCAGTTACTAGGTTGTGTCCAACTCTTTTAGACCCCATGGGCTGCAGCACTCCAGGCTTCTCTGTCCTCCACTATTTCATGCAGTTTGTCCAAACTCATGTCCATTGAGTCAGTGATGCCATCCAATCATCTCATCCTCTGTCACCCATTTCTCCTCCTGCTTTCAATCTTTCCCAGCATCAGAGGCTTTTCCAAAGAGTCAGTTCTTTGCATCAGGTGGCCAAAGTATTGAAGCTTCAGCATCAGTCCTTCCAATGAATATTCAGGATTGATTTCCTTTAGGATTGAATGGTTTGATCACCTTGCTGTTCAAGGGACTCTCAAGAGTCTTCACCAGCACCACAGTTTGAAAGTATCAGTTCTTCAGTTCTCAGCCTTTTTTATGGGCCAACTCTCACATCTATACATGTCTAATGGGAAAAAGCCATAGCTTGGACTATACAGACCTTTGTTGGCAAAGTGATATCTTTGCTTTTTAGCAAGGTTTCTAGGTTTTTCATAGCTTTTCTTCCAAGGAGCAAGCATCTTTTAATATCATGGCTGCAGTCATTGTTAGCATTGATTTTGCTAGAAAACAAAGTCTGCCATTGTTTCCCCATCTATTTTCCAAGAAGTGTTGGGACCGGATGCCATGATCTTAGTTTTTTGAATGTTGAATTTTAAGCCAGTATTTTTACTCCCCTCTTTAACCTTCATCAAGAGTCTCTTTAGTTCCTCTTCACTTTCTGCCATAAGGGTGGTGTCATCTGCATATTGATATTTCTCCCAGAATCTTGATTCCAGCTTGAACTTCATCCAACCCAGCATTTTTCATGATGTTCTCTGCATATAAGTTAAATAAGCAATAAACTCAGATATTTCTTCCACAAAGATGAGTTTATTAGGAATCAGTAGAAAATTGAAGTTTGGGGTCTACAGTAAAGCCAAGTCAGATGCAATTTCCTGCAAGCAAGGGAAGGAGAAGGTTTTCACAGAGGGGGACAAGAAAGTCTCAGGAGGTCTGCAGTGAATCGGGTCCATGGCTTTTTACTGGCTGAGCCTTGTCAGGAAAGAAGAGAAGTCTTCTTGTTGGCTCTGCTATTGTAGTAATGTGTGCTCTACCAATTCTATTTAATTGAGTTTTTTAGATTTTTTTTTTTAACACTTAAATGCTTTGTAAGTAATTGTAAACATTATGTAAAAAAAAAAAAAGTTGCCAGTGTGCAGCAAATTCAAGTTTTGCTTTTTGGAACTTTCTGGAATTTCTTTTCCAAATGTTTTCCATCCACAATTTGTTGGATCCTTAGATGTGGGACCCAAGATTCAAGGGTTTAGTCTCTACTGTATTTGGTTTTCAACCTGGATTCTGCTCCTGGCAGAAAGCTCCTAAAACCCTGTGGTAAGAATTAAAAGGATGTCTTTTGTTATGTTAATGAGGATACTAGGGAAAGCAGTGGAAGTGCAACTTGCTCAGTCCTGTCCAACCGTTTGTACAGTCCATGGAATTCTCCGGGCCAGAATACTGGAGTGGGCAGCCTTTCCCTTCTCCAGGGGATCTTCCCAGTGCAGGGACTGAACCCAGGTCTCCCACATTGCAGGCGAATTCTTTACCAGCTGAGTCCATTGGGAAAGCCTTGGGTTTCCTAAATAAGCGGCTGGTTCCCTGGAACCAACAGCGGTACGAGAGGGTTAGAACTTCCAGCACTACCGCTCACAACCTCCAGGGGGTGCTGACGGTTGAAATCACACCCGTGGTCACTGATTTAACTGGTCATGACTCTGTAATGAAGCCTCGTTGAAAACCCCAAAGAGCAGAGGTTCTAGAGCCTCCAGGTGGGTGAGCACACGGAGGTGATGGGCAGTGATGCTGGAAAGGGCCTGGAAGCACCGAGTCCTTTTCCCAGACCTTGCTCTCTGCATCTCTTCCCTCTGGTTATTCCTAAATTATATATTTTTGTAATAACTTAGCAATCTAGTAACTATTTCTCTGAGTTCTGCAAGGCACTCTTAGTAAATTAATCAAACTCAAGGAGGAAATCGTAGGAACCTCAAGTTATGGCTAGTGGGAGAGAAGTACAGGTAATGACGTGGACTTGTGACTGGTATCTAAAGTGCATGTGTGAGTGTGTGGCAGGGAAGTATTGTAGGATTTTTTTTTGTAATCGGATGCCATCTCTGGGTGGCCAGTGTCAGAACCGAGTTCAGTGTTAAGACGCTCAGCTCGTGACCCAAGAGTTGCTTGCAGGTGGGCAGATCACCCGTCCATTGGAATTGGTCTCAGAATACAAAGTAAATAAATAAATAAAAAGGAAGAAAGAAAAATACCATCCCTAGAATCATGGTTCCTAAATGTGTTTCAATTTGCTTACCAAGCCAGTGGAGCAGAAGATCTCATCACCTCCCATTTATCCCCGTGCAATAAGATATCCCCAGAGTAAGAGAGACACTGGTTTCGATTAAAGAATGGTGAGGTGATGCCTGTTTCCTATTAAGTATAAATACATTATTAAGTTATCCCAGATGTGTTAGGACCAAGACTGTCATGTTATAAACATGAAAAGTAAACACGGATCCCTGGAAGAGCTCTCATTGGCCCCACAGCTTTGCTGCCCACCTTGATAGCCACTGATGTGGTGGATAAAAGGCACAAGTCAGAAAACCTCAGAAGAGTGTCAGCACTTGAATTTCTGCAAGCAACATCTGATATTCAAAAAAGAGTACAGAACTGAGTGAAATTGTGGTTAGAGGTGACGAGCAAGCAAAGGGTGGGGTAAACCAGAAAGATAAGCTTACTTGTTTGAACCTCTGATATGAACCCTGGACCTATTTGAATAAATCATATTTCCCATGCTGATCTCTTCACCTTTCAAAGACACTTAGTCCTGGCAGCTGGAATCTGCATCAGAACTCAACACAGAAGCATCCAAAGTTCATTCCTGAAAATTCAGTCCTTGTCCCCCTGGTGCCAAATGAGAATAACAAGGACAAGGTTTTGTGGATAAAGGAAATAGAAATTAGTTGTTTTGCCAGCAAATGAGGAGGACAACAGACTAGCATCTTGAAAGCTACCTTCCTGCCTTCTTGGGAGAAAGCAGGTTTGTTTAAAAAAAAGTCTTGGGTTTCTATGCTGAAGATGAGAGGAACAAGCAAAAACAGTAAGAATGTCCACTCATGTTAACCAGTAAAAAAGAATGAACAGTAACAAAAAATGTGAACTTTTGTGGCCAGCAATGGAAGGACAGGACAGGAGAAGCAATTTCATTTAGAAACCGTCTATCAGTTTCAGCCCTGTGGCCTTGTTACAAGTTCACCTTAGATTTGCCCACCCTTCCAAGGAGAGCAGTAAGTAAAGCTCAGTTTCCAGGTTTGACTAGGTGGGACGCTCAGACCTGTCTGATGGTGTACTGGGGGCTGCCCTGGAAGGCACAGTCTTTGGAATAGGGATGTGGAGTCTATAGATGAAGTTTTCCTGGCTCTGCAACTGGCTCTGCATTTGACATCGCTTGTTGCTGAATGCAGTGGATGTCAAGAGTTGGTGCTTTCCAGGCACGTTATCACCTGCCTCAAAGGAACTGCGGAAAGAATGACTGATGGCCAGAAGCAGAGCCCTACAACATGGCGTTAACATGAACAGTGCCAGGATCTGGACCAACGTTCGAAAATAATCCTCCCATTTGACAAACTGCAAAGAACATTTTATTGGATCTCCTTGCCAATTCACCTCAATGATGTGAAATAATACCATGGAGAAAACTGAAGTGATACAAAATATAATATCCTTAATATAACAGTTCAGTAAAGATCTAAAACCACTGCTTGCCAGTTTAAATCTGTCCCCTGGCTACAGATACTAGCTTACTTATCTTCTATTTCCTCCAGGCCCCATAAACTAATTGAGGGCTTAGGTGTGCCGCACTAATCTATTCATTTGATAGCTTACTTAATTTGTATAAGCAGTAGGTGAAGCAGATGCTTGCTCTTTCACCAAAGAAAAAATTGAAGCTCCAAGAAGTTAATAACTTGTCCAAGGTCCCACAGAAGGCAATAGAGGCAGAATTTAAACAAGGCAGCTTGGGGCATCAGAAACTGTGATTTTTAAACATAATATACTTCTCTCATCTAATTATGTGAAATTTATAATTGTCATTGATTATACATGCTACATTTCCCAGGGAGCATTGTATAGGGCAAAAACATCCTTAAAAGTGTGTTTGCTGGAAGACAGTATGTGGAAATATAAAATACAAGAGTTTAAGAAACATGTTTGAACCCCTAATTACCCCAAGTGATATGGGGAAAGTCAGTTACACTCACCCTAAACCTCAGGTTTCTTGAAAATTAAATTTTGGTAACAATTTAACAGCTAGAGATGATCTTTATATTTGATGTACCCGGATATTTCTGGAGAAGGTGATTTGATATTTGAGGCCAGTACATTTTCAGCAAAGCTCTTTGCTGCCTGCATATTGGACTACTTCTCGAGAGATTTATTTTTTCTTCAACGACAAAAGGACCAGTAGTCTGCCAAGAACTTTTCCTTCCTATGATTATACTAAAATCTTATGGAATCCTATATCCTTTCTTTCTTTGCCCTTGGAAAAATGCTCATTCTTTCAGAGGTCTAAATTGAGATTCGGAGTAAGAGGGTTTTTCTCTAGTGTTGAATCACCTTTCATTGATTTTTTTTTTTTTCCAAATTCTGAATAGCCTTATAAATAATGTATCCCAGACTCACTAAATAATCATAATACGGCATGTTTCTTTGCTCCTTATGTGCTTAAATCTGTAAAATTGCATATTTTTAACAAGGTACATGGTAGTTTTCATATAAGGCACAGACAAAATAGGAGTGAAATTTCTGCTATATACAAATCCAAAAAATTTAGTCATTATTTGCCACTCTGACCAGGCACATGTGGGTGTGTTTCAGTGATTATGTGTGTTGGCTTTTGTGTTTGGAAGTCTGTGTGTGGAGGGACTCATGAGCTGATTTAATTGGGGTAATTTCATGTCAGTTTACAGAGACACACAGCTTCTCATCTCCCTGAAGATTTCGCTAAGAGAGACATCAGACCTGGTTGTACCTTCCATCTTCATTGGCTAAGGTTCCAATCAGATACTATGTGGAATAATCTGGCAGGTTAGGAGGTCTTTTAGGAGCTTTCAAAATTCAAAACTCCCTTCAGGGCAGAGACATGGAAGGAGGGAGGGGGTACCTAAAGATTAGCCGATTCCAGTGGAGATAAAAGCTGGCTTGAGTTTCTCTACTAGGTTTACGTGCATGCAAAAGTTCCCAATAAAATCCAGCTGGTTTAAATTTTGTCTGCAGACCTGAAACCCAGCAAATTTGGCTTGGCTTCCTGTTTTGCAGAAAACGCTTCACACAGAAATACCGAAGTGTCTAAACCCTCCACAGCAAAAGGAGGAGAACAGCTGTCCCCTACCTTCACTTTTTCCCAGGTCTACCCTTAAAGGCTCAGGTGAGGTGAAGGGAGAGGGAAAAGTCTGCCACCGAGCTGGAAAGATTCTGTGAACCATCCAGGACTGCCTTTGTCCTTTGGGCTAAGCCAAAAAGAAAAGATTAAAGAGTTGCCATTGATGAGTGAGACAACTCAGGTTTTGGCATCACTAGAGAAGGAAGGAGTATTTAAGATCATGGAGGGAAATGAAACAACAAAATGAGACTGTTACAGTTTGAACAATCACAGGCTCCAGTGTGTGAAAGCACAGTGCTATCTTTTCCATTTCCCACACTTATGCTTCCTTGGCTCCGTACAAGCCCCCTGCTGCCCGTAATTGGGGATGGAGTCAGTGCCAGAGCTAAATAAAGCAAGCAGGCTTTCCTTTTTACTTTCTGTGCATCATCATTGTGTATGTGAGGTAATAAAAATCATTTATTATGAGCATGTGTATTTCTGGCTTAAAGAGCCACGCATTCTTCTGACAACACTATAATAGCATCAGATATATTCCCATAAAACACCATATGTGGGCACTTAATGGTTCCTGGCCTGGCACCTACATGCTGGGATATCATCTTAAAGGAGGACTCCTACACACACACACACACACACACACACACACACACACACACAGAGTCCGGTACTTACACAAATAAAATCCCTAACATGAGACAGGTAAGTACGGAGTAGAGATTTTAAAATCCATTGATAATGACAAGTGCTCCTCTTCTGTTAGTGTCAGATTGTCTTAAACCAGCTTCTAGAGTTCTTTTCAGCAAGAAAACCCTTCACAGCATTGCAAACATCAGTAAATATTCTTCCAGTCCCCAAGTTGCAAGAATGTCTTAGCATCACATTGGTATGTGGTGAGCTCTAAAAGCACCACTTAATTTTTATTCTTCTCATCCTTATTCTCTGGAAAGCACTTATTGAGATCTTGTGGTACAAATCACAATTAACAAATAGGTTTTCAAACTAGATAAAAGAATGTGGAATGGATGGAAGCTGCTTTGTCAGGCAATGTGAGTGTTTGGTGATGGTTTTAAAGCATGTGTCTGTGACCGTGAGTGTCCCTTCTGTCTTTTCTTTCTGCTGGCTTCTGGCGTAGGTTGGAACAGCTTCCTTTGGTTGCCACCGAGGTTGAACACTGGACTTTGCCAACTTGCATATGCTTGGAGTCTGCCAGAACTCTGAGACTCACATTTTACTCTTGTATTAGCACCTGGGTCAGCTGGTCAGACACTGCAGGCATATGGTAGGGGCATTCAAAACAATTCAGCTGCAGAAAGAAGATAGAGCCCACTAGTCTCTAATGGTACATCTACTTCAGTTGGCCTTGGCCAGCAAGGAGATCCAACCAGTCCATCCTAAAGGAGATCAACACTGAATATTCACTGGAAGGAATGATGCTGAAGCTCCAATACTTTGGCCACCTCATGCGAAGAGCCAACTCATTGGAAAAGACCTAAATGCTGGGAAAGATTGAGGGCAGGAGGAGAAGGGGCTGACAGAGGATGAAATGGTTGAATGGCATCACTGACTCAATGGACATGAGTTTGAGAAAACTGCAGGAGATAGTGAAGGACAGGGAAGCCTGGTGTGCTACAATCCATGGGGTCACACAGAGTTGGACATGACTGAGCAACTGAGCAATGATTTCAGCTGGGAGTCAGGTAATCTGAAAGGAGGGAAGCCTTATCCATCAGACTGCAGAGCTCTCCAGCAGGCTCCTCTGTCCATGGGATTCTCCAGGAATGCTGGAGGGGACTTCCATTTCCATCTCCAGGGGTTCCTCCCAACTCAGGGAATGAATCCAAATCTCCTGTTAGGTAGGTAGAATCTTTACCACTGAGCAACCAGGAAAACCCTCTCTTCAAAGGCACCTTATTTCAGGGATATACGGCTGTGTGTCTGTAAGTTCTGTGTGGGAAGATGCTAAGGGTGATGTTTTCAGTTTCTGAACAGCCATCATTTAGTATTTACATCCCAAGCCTCTCACTCTTCCTAGTGTATCAGACATCCTACAGTGTACAATGGTAGTTTGTTTAAAGTCCATATGGTAGTTATTACATCGAAAATGTACACTAAGCATATGTCTACAATCCTAATAGCTCTTTCCAACACTTCTACATGGCTGAGTTGACCCAGTTAATATTTCTTACAATTCTTTGGCCCTAACTCCCATTCCAACACCCCTCCTCTACAATGGAAATATTGTTGGTTTTAATTGCTTTTGTTCTTTTAACACTGCTGGGTAGCTGAAAAGTAACTTCAACTACCTTTCACCTGTGTGGTGGCTAGTTCTCTTGCTGATCCAAGAAATTTTCCCTCTATTGATAAAACCAGCTTTGCAGTTACTATCCCTAACCTGGTCATGCCCACCCATTACTGATTTTTTTCCAAGACTTTATCTGTCAACCATAACTCCCCAACCTCTTCCTCTTTTTTCCTCGCTAAGAACTCTTAAGGCAGTAGCTTACCATAGTATGGTTACAATCTGATCTGTTTCTTCCATCTTCAAAACTGTGTATTTTGTCCTGTCTACCAATCATTCTCCAACCTGACCATGCTCTGAAAATGTCTAGAGAGCTTTTGAAATGAAGAATGTCTAGCACTTTATCCCCTTTTCTCCCTTGACCTCTAAAACCTGTAGTGATAAGGCCAAGGACTCTAATTTTAAATGCTGTAGTTAATGCTGATATCCAACCACAATCAAAACACACTTTTCAATGTGGAAAGAGGCTCCTATGTGGACCCTCTGCACTATGCTTGTCTCATTTAATCCTCACAATAAGTCAGTAAATGTTTTCAACAAATAGAATAGGAAACTGGGCACAGAAGAGTCTGTTTGTTAAGTACCCCCGGTCACATATGTAGCATATTTTACGTTTTTAAATTTTTATTTATGTGTTTTGGCCACCCTGGGTCTTTGTTGCTGCATGAGGGCTCTCTCTGGTCGCTGCAAGCAAGGGCTGCCCTCTAGCTGTGGTGAGCGGGCTTCTCATCGCAGGGGCGCCTCTTGTTCTGGAGCACAGGCACTAGGTGCACAGGCTTCAGTGGTTGTGGTGCAGGGGCTTAGTTGCCCCAAGGCATGTGGAATCTTTCCAGACCAGAGATCAGACCCATGTCCCCTGCATTAGCAGACAAGTTCCTAACCACTGGAACACCAAGGAAGTCCCTTAACATATTTTAGAGCAAGGATTTGAGTCTGTGGCTTTAAATAAGAGTTGACCCCTCTCCACAATCTATACTGTTCCTCACACTACTCTATTGTCTATACTTACTAGTGAAAGTGAAAGGGAAGCCGCTCAGTCATGTCTGACTCTTTGTGACCTCATAGACTGTAGCCTGCCAGGCTCCTCCATCCATGGGATTCTCCAGGCAAGAATACTGGGGTGGGGTGCCATTTCCTTCTCCAGGGGATCTTCCCAACCCAGGGATTGAACCCAGGTCTCCTGCATTGCAGGCAGACGCTTTAACCTCTGAGCCACCAGGGAAGCCTAGCCTCTCTTTATTTCCAATTCTCATTATGACTATACTGGTTTACTTAATGTAAAAAAAAAAAAAAAACCAGCTGGGAAATCTTGTAATGCAAGTCAAAGGAGATTAGGAATAAAAATAATGGGGCCCTATTTGATTGTGGTATAGTTTAATCCCAGTAGAGATAATGATGCTACATCTCATATTTTTAAGATTAAGGTGAACTTGACATTGGGCTTCCCTGGTAGCTCAGCAATAAATAATCCACCTGCAAAGCAGGAGGTCAACAGGAGACACAGGTTTGATCCCTGGGTCAGGAAGATCTCCTGAAGGAAGAAATGGCAACCCCCTCCAGTATTCTTCCCTGGAAATCCCATGGATGGAGGAGCCTCCAACATGACTGAGTGATTGAGCTCACACTCACGAACTTGACATTAGCATTGGTGCATGAGAGAGGAGGAGAGACTGCATGACTATCCCATGGGCCAAAAGAGAAAAGCATTCTTATCCCTAAGGTGAAGGCCATTCTTTAAAGGTCTCCCCACCTTTGTCCAAGTCAGGTCTCTGTCTTCTCTTTTCTCACCTTTCTTTAAACTTTTTTTCACTTTTTAATTCTCCCTCTACCTACCATTCAATTGAGAGACATAAGAGAGGAGAGAAGATAAAGAGGTAATATTATTAATAACCTACCTTCTGTTAACAATTTTCATTTGTGCTATATTATTACCCCCGAATGAGTCAGCTTTTGCAGGGTTAGGCAGTTAGGTACACTAACCAAAATTCAGTGACTTATAAACCCAAAGACTGATTTCTAGCTTCTGTCACATGTAGGCAGCTCTGGACTGTTAGCTGAGGCTTTGCCCCCCATTTCTACACTTAGGCTAAAGGCATGGCCACTCTTTGGAACATGACATTCTCATGGCAGAGACAAAAACCAAGCAATGGACTCACTCAAGCCTCTGCTTGAATATAACATACACATTGCCTCTGCTCATATATTTTACTAATTCAAGTCAAGGTCAAGCCCAATGGCAGTGGGCTAATAAACAGATTCTTCCCAAATAAAGTGGTCCTCTAAGTCACATGGCATGGGTGATGGGCATATAATCCTTTAGAGTGAAAGAGGAGTCAATCTTCCTGCAAAATAATACAATCTAAGGGGAGGGATAGATTAGGAGTTTGGGATTAACAGATATACACTGCTGCTGCTGCTGCTAAGTCGCTTCACTCGTGTCCGACTCTGTGCGACCCCATAGACGGCAGCCCACCAGGCTCCCCCGTCCCTGGGATTCTCCAGGCAAGAACACTGGAGTGGGTTGCCGTTTCCTTCTCCAGTACATGAAAGTGAAAAGTGAAAGTGAAGTTGCCCAGTCATGTCTGACCCTCAGGGACCCATGGACTACAGCTTTCCAGGCTCCTCCATCCATGGGATTTTCCAGGCAAGAGTACTGGAGTGGGGTGCCATTGCCTTCTCCAAGATATACACTACCGTATATAAAAAAATAAGAACCTACTGTATAGCAGAAGGAGCTATATTCAATATTCAGTGATAAATCATAACAGAAAAGAATCTGAAAAAGTATATATATGCATATCTTAATCACTTTGCTGTACTCCTGAAATTTACACACTTTGTGACTCAACTGTACTTCAATTTTAAAATCAAGTAAAATCATACAGTCTATCTCAAATCCCTTTCTACATGTGAGCAGCCTGCGGCTCAGAGATTAAGGTAACTTGTCCAAGGCTGTTGCAGCCAGTGGATGACTCAACAAAGACTGTGATGGAGTTCTGGTTCCAAAGCCAGGGTTCTTTACCCTGAGGTTGAAAAGTAGACAGGTAAGCATTACTGTTCTGCCCTCTACGACTCTTTTATCATTCACTTCAAATCTATTCCGGTACATTGCATCCTCTCAAGAACCTAAAGGTCATTTTTTATTTAACTCTGTACTTTTCATATCAAGTAATACTCTAAATTAGATAATATTTTTAAAATGGTGTAATTTATTGAGCACTTATTTTGTACCAAACACAGTTCTGAACTCTTGTTACATACTTTCACTTTTAATTTTTAATTAAATTTTGTGGTTGGCATTATCCCATTTTCAAGAGAGGAGAGGAGCAGTAAGTTACCCAAAATGACACTGTCGGAGTGAGAAAGACTCCAGATCTGATTCTGATGCTTCTGCTACTCTGCCCTGCATGATTCTGATTTCCAACAGACATTACTTTGTGAAATATGCCCTTACACTGGGTCTCTTCTCTGCTCTAGCTTCTCCCACAGATTTTCAGTTTTCACCTTCTCAAGCCTAGACTGCTACTGTCCCTTCCTCCTCACATCTCTCTACCAAGGATAGACGAATTCTCAAACTCTGTCCTGATCATGTTATTTCTGTGGGCTTCCCATGGCCCTTGCTTTCATTCCTTCCACATCTAAAGGCCTTTATTCAATTTTCAAGGACACCCAGAATGTAAATTAGCCTTATTTCCCACCATTCATCAGAAGTGTCCCTTTCCCCAAGATGTCCCTTGTCAATTCCCACTGCACATGAATCACATTTTCACCTTATCCGAAATTACATCAAGAACAGGGTCATGTATCATCCTACAGATATACACCATGTTAAGTGCCACGGTCCTAGTCTTGAAGTAGGAAATAATTACTCAACTGGGAGATCATTCAGTTCAATCGCTCAGTCATGTCTGACTCTTTGCAACCCCATGAATCACAGCACGCCAGGCTTCCCTGTCCATCACCAACTCCCGGAGTTCACTCAAACTCATGTCCATCAAGTTGGTGATGCCATCCAGCCATCTCATCCTCTCTCATCACCTTCTCCTCCTGCCCTCAATCCCTCCCAGCATCAGGGTCTTGTCAAATGAGTCAACTCTTCGCATGAGGTGGCCAAAGTATTGAAGCTGAAGCTTCAGCATCAGTCCTTCCAGTGAACACCCAGGACTGATCTCCTTTAGGATGGACTGGTTGGATCTCCTTGCAGTCCAAGGGACTCTCAAGAGTCTTCTCCAACTTACTTGGGGCCAAATATCGTGGTTCTATCCTATGGTCCTGTGGACATTTATAGGTGACTAGGTATAAATGATCCATAAACTCCTAGTTCTGCTGGAATGGCTCTCTGAAGTAGGGAGCAGATTCTAAATTCTCCACATCCCATGTAGACAAGTTTAGGAATTGAAGAATAGCAGATAAATTGACAGTAAACCTGGAATTAATGTTGCATCATCCCAACCACTCCAAGAGGCAATGAGAGTAGCATTTGGGCGGTCAGGCTTCTCCCAAACCACAGGCTGAAAATTTTGCTTGACTCCCCGGAGTAGAGAACAAGAGAAATTTTGGTGTCAGGTGCTTGGAAATACATGCACTTAGTAGAGGAAAGGATTATAAATTAGTACCTAAATTAGTGCCTACGATGATGGACACAGAATACTGTCTGTATGGTGTTCTATGAACTTCTGTTGACTAAGTACAAATAAGAATCCTTGATAAACATCTTATGCCCACACAAATACATAAATATTTGTCTATAAATAATGTAGGTCTGTGCTTTACAAAAATTTTTAATGGGTTCCCAGATATAACCTACAGAGAAAATAAATTTTGGTAAAGTGTGCCCCACAGGTATAGCTAAAAACAAATTTTGAAAATATTTGCATAAAAAAAGCCCATGATTTATTCTGTGTAATCTAGAAATTTCTGAAGTCATTTACTTATGGACTTTTTATTTTCTAGCACATGAAAGTATTCTTCAGAGCTAGTGTTTCATGGTACAGCTTAGAAAACTGCCTCTCCTAACAAACTTTCACTTTGCTGTGTCTACCTGGAGTCAGGTTTCTGAAACCGAAAATGATAAGATGTTCTACTTCAGTCAGTTGGCCCCGGGAGATCTTTCCATGGAAAGGAAGCAAGAGAGAAATGAAAGGAAGGGAAAAAAAGAGGAGAAAAGTAACCATCACGGGACTTCCCTGGTTGGTCTAGTGGCTGCTGCTGCTGCTGCTAAGTCGCTTCAGTCGTGTCCAACTCTGTGCGACCCCATAGACGGCAGCCCACCAGGCTCCCCCGTCCCTGGGATTCTCCAGGCAAGAACACTGGAGTGGGTTGCCATTTCCTCCTCCAGTGCATGAAAGTAAAAAGTGAGAGTGAAGTCGCTCAGTCGCGTCCGACTCTTAGCGACCCCATGGACTGCAGCCTACCAGGTCTAGTGGCTAAGGCTCCTTATTTCCAATGCAGGGAGCCCAGATTCAATCCCTGATCAAGGAACTAGATCCCACATGCCACATGCAACTAAGACCCAGCACAGCCAAATAAATAAATGAAAAAAGAAAAATAACTATCAAAGGAATCCCTTTTCTTATCCTTATTGCCCTTCCCTTCCCACGAGTGTACTTTGTTCTCATAGAAGTCCCCAAGAGCTCTCTTACTTTAATATTAGTTTTCACTATCAAAAAACCTCACAAACATAGGCGTTGCTAGTCTCATTTTACAAATAGGAAAAGTGGAACTCAGATAAATTCTCAAAATTCTTGCTGTTAGTTATCTCCTTTATTAATGACCAAGATGTTTAATCTTTGCCCATCAGTGAAGAAACCAGACAGAATTAATCATCAAGTGAAATAGCTTCTTAATAGATTTTTGTTGGCCAAGTACCCATATGCATTGCAGTTGGGACAATGAATTTGCATTTTAAGAAGTGGTGACAATATGTGAAAATATGTGATTAATGTGAAGATCCTTGGCTAACATCAGTTAAAGATGAGACAGAACTAAATATTATATAATTTTATGGTGTGGTGGTTCGGTCACTAAGTCGTGTCCGACTCTTAAGGCCCCTTGAACTGTAGTCCACCAGGGTCCTCTGTCCATGGGATTTCCAGGCAAGAAACCTGAAGTGGGTTGCCACTTCCTTCTCCAGGGGATCTTCCCAACCCAGGGATCGAATCTCTGTCTCCTGTATTGCAGGCGGCCTCCTTTCCTTTTTCACAGGCAGATTCTTTACCATGAGCTACTATACCATGTATGTCATTAGGCAGTGACAGATGTGTTATTTCAGATGTGAAAGTTGCTAATATACACCTTCTGCCATCAGATAACTGCATGGACATGGCATTGTGACATTCATGTTATATTGTAAACTAGATGGATATGGTGTCTAGTCTTAAGAAGGGTGCTGTCTAAGGAAAATTAACAGCACTTATCATACTTTGGTCGTCAACTTCTCCCTGAATATTTACAAATGTATGTGCAGTGAAGAAATACTGCAATTAAACTTTTTTTTTCCATTTTAAAACTCAATAACTTACAAAGCTTTCTGAATCATCTCATCATTCCAAATAACTGTGAAGACTCTCCAAAAATGTATCTCTATCCTTTATTTTATTTCCCTCCCTTTCCCTTGGTGTTTTCCATCAGCTCATGAAAACATTGTGTACTCCAGCCAGGCAACTTCTTATACAGTTCCAAAAGGCTAGGTACTAGTGAATCAGTTAATTCCAAATGTGGACATTAGAAAGCTATCTGGACAATTAATGGCGTTATCACATATACTTTTTTTTTTCAGTGTAAATTCATGAAGTTTTTTATTTTTATTTTTTTACTTTACAATATTGTATTGGTTTTGCCATACTTCAACATGAATCTGGTGTACATGTGTTACATATACTTTTTCATTAAAAAATTCTGTACATAAAATCCTCCATATATGAAAACATAAACTTATAAAATTGATAAGGTATAGTGTAAGTTATTTCTATTCTTAGCTTACATTTGTCTTATTACAAGATCTCCTAGTATTTATATAACTCAAGATAAAAGTTACTTGAAAATGTTCAACTTTGGAAACACATTTTATTCTACTAAACTCATGCCAGATATTGACAGATTTAAACCATGGGGTGGCTTTATATTTTTTATCTGAGACTCAGTTGTATTGATGTAGATGTATGCTAAAGCAAGCAAAAAAATAGCCAAGTCTGATTTTAAATAGTTACACTGAGCTTTTGTGTATTATTCTTTGTATGCCCTTTGCCTGGTGAATATTCTGGAAAGTTTTATATATGGTCCTAACTCTACATCTGTAAAAACAGAAATATTCTATTGATATCAAAATCTAAGGCAACCACCTTGAAAATTATAGCATTCTTTTTTTTTTCCTATTTCTGTTAAATGTCAAAGTTAGAGTGGTGATTTATTTGATGACCTTGAAAATGATGAACATATCTCAAAGGTATGTGCAAGACATTGAAAAATCCTACAGCTATATATGAGACATTTTATTAGATTTTATGTCTTCTATTGTGAATTTTGGCAACAGAAATATATTTACATATGCTTTTTTCCACTTTAAGACTCAAACTTATAGATATAACCATAGACATTTGTGATCACATATTACTAAATGTTTCTTACTGTATAGCACCATCAAATTCAGTTGGTCTTTATTATTTTTCAAATCTATTTCCTTTTTTTAAAAAATCTATTCTCTAATCCAGTTGGCTGCTACATTGGAAAAAGCTGAAAATGTTTTACATGTTTTTCTAGTCTCCATAGGTTTTTAAAATATATAATTGATAAAAAAATTTTTGCCACAAATCACATTTTCACCATTCATCGACTCTGTGACCTTGGGCAAGTATTCTGAGACTGAGTTCCTTTAAGGCAAGCTAATATTTCCTGTGTGGCTAGTTGTTCTAAAATTTAAACAGTGTCTGTCAAAGTGCCTTGTAAAGTATTGATATTAAGCCATATACATGGAAGTGAAGCATTTTGTATGTTGCATAATTATGTACGTGCACATTCTCTCCCATTCTATGTACAGATATATGAATATATATATGTGTAGATATATATTATATTATACGTGCCAGAAGCAGCAGCAGCAGCAGCACCTGAGCAGTTTTAAGAGATTCAGAATCTCTGCATTATCCCAGATCTACTGAATCCAAACTGGCATTTTAAGATATACAGAGATTCGTATTAATGTTTGAAAAGCATGACTATGTGGCCTGCTTACAGTGTGATTTCTCGCTCCCTCTCTTTCTCCCCACAAACACAGATATGCGCGCAGGAGACAGAAACTAGGCAGCAATGCCAAGGAAGGAAAGTATCTGAACCTGTGTCTCTTATGTCTCCTGCATTGGCAGGCAGGTTCTCTACCACTAGTGCCTCCTGGGAAGCCCCTTACAGATATATTCTGTTCCTATTTTCAATCTCTATCCTTAGAGTCATGTTGTATGAGCGCCAAACTGCAGATGACAGACTTTTGTTTTAGTTTCAACTTTTAAAATCATAGCTTTCTAACACGATGTTGATCAAATCTAGTGTCAGTTATCAGAAATAGTATAATTGGCATTCCAAAAGCCATTTCTTGTGACTATTTCATTATTTGAAGAAACTATTAAAGAAATGTGAATATTTGAGACATCTTAGTAATGCAGTTGAAACTCACCCTAATCGCAGCAAATCCACTAGATGTGTGAACACTATTGTCATCCAATCATGGATAAAAGAGCAGTTACCAGGCTTGTCAATGTCGTCCCTGTCTCACACTGAACTTCTGGCTCATGACAAGGATCAGGGCAAATGTTCTTGAAGGTATGTGTGCTCAGTCACTCAGTTGTGTCCAACACTTCATGACCCCATGGACTGTAGCCTACCAGGCTCCTCTGTCCATGGGATTTTCCAGGCAAGAATTCTGGAGTGGGTTGCCATTTCCTATTCCAGGTCTTAAAGACTTATCTATTTATTTATATGTGTCCTGGTTTTGACATACAGGAAGCTTTACATGTTTAATGTGAACAGTTTGATGAGTTTGAAGATATTGCAGACACTGTAAAACCATCACCATAATCTGTATCACAAGCATATCCATCACCTCTGAGGTTTCCTGCTGTTCTCCATTATTATTATTTGTTTGGCCCAAGCTGCATGGCATAAGGGGTCTTAGTTCCCTGACCAGGGACTGAACCTGTGCCCCCTGCATTGGAAGCATGGAGACTTGACCACTGGATCATCAGGGAATTCCTTTTATTTTGTGTGATAATGTAAACAAGCAGGACCTTGTGGGCCTTTCCCGGGGCAGACCCCCTTCTTTAGCTCCTAACATCTGATGCATATTTTATGAGTTTTTCAGATGCTAAGAGTAAGAGAGAGTAAAGTCGCTTAGTCATGTTGGACTCTTTGCAACCCCATGGACTATAGCCTATCAGGCTCCTCGGCCCATGGCATTTTCCAAGCAAGAATACTGGAGTGGGTTTCCATTTCCTTCTCCAGATGCTAAAACCACCACCAAATGAAGGAAATTAACTTCTTGATGACCATGAGCACGTAGTCTGGACCTTCTGGTGCCTAAGGATTGATGACGCTAACTGCCCAGCTAGCTCAGTATCAACCAATCAGAGAACGGTGCACAAGCTGATCGCATACCCTGTGACCCCTCCCTTCCCCTGGCCTTTAAAAACACTTCCCTACAGGGATTGTGGGATATTTTGAGCATAAGCCACCTGTTCTCCTTTCTGGGCTCTGCAGTAAAACTTTCTGTGTTCCAAATTCTGATGTTTTGGTTTGTTTGCCATCACTGTGCATCAGGTTCACGAACTTTCATTTGGCACCATTTTGAACATTAAACCTAAGATCTTGTTGTTGTTGAGTCGCCCAGTTGTGTTGGACTGTTTGTGACCCTGTGGACTGCAGTATGCCTGGCCTCCCTGTCCCTCACTGTCTTCCGGAGGTTGTCCAAGTTCATGTCCATTGCATCAGGGGCCATCCAGCCATCTCATCCTCTGATACCCTCTTCTCCTTCTTTTCCCAGCCTCAGAGAGTTTTCCAGTGAGTTGGCTGTTTGCATCAGATGACCAAAATACTGGAGCTTCAGCATCAGTCCTTCCAGTGAATATTCAGGGTTTATCTCCTTTAAGATGGACTGGTTTGATCTCCCTGCAGTCCAAGGGACTTTCAGTTTTCTCCAGCACCACAGTTCAAAGGCATCAATTCTTTGGCTTTCTACCTTCTTTATGGTCCAGATCTCACAACCATACATGACCACTGGGAAGACCATAGTCTTGACAACACGGACTTTTGTTGGCAGAGTAATGTCTCTGTTTTCCAACACGCTATCTAGGTTTGTCATTGCTTTCTTGCCAAGAAGCAATTGTCTTCTGACTTCGTGGCTGCAGTTACTGTCTGCAGTGATTCTGAAGCTCAAGAAGAGGAAATCTGTCAGTGCTTCCAACTTTTCCCTTCTATTTTCCATTCAGTATTGGGGCCAGATGCCATGATCTTGGTTTTTTAAATATCTAGTCTTAAGCTGGCGCTTTCACTATCCTCCTTCACCCTCACCAAGAAGCTCATTAGTTCCTCTTCACTTTCTGCATTAGAGTGGTATCTGAGGTTGCTGATGTTTCTCCCATGTATCTTGATTTCAGCATTTCTCATGATTTGCTCAGTGTATTGGTTACACAAACAGGCTGACAGCAGACAGCCCTGTCGTACTTCTTTCTCAATCTTGAACCAATCGGTTGTTCCATACAGGCTTCTAACTGTTACTTCTTGACCCACATCCAGGTTTCTCAGGACACGGGTAAGATGGTCTGGTATTCCCATCTAAGAGCTTTCCACAATTTGTCATGATCCACACAGTCAAAGGCTTTAGCGTAGTCTATGAAACAGACAGATGTTTAACTGAAATTCCCTTGCTTTCTCTATAATCCAGTGAATGTTGGCAATTTGATCTCTAATTTCTCTTCCTTTTCTAAACCAGCTTGGACATCTGGAAGTTCTTGGTTTGCATAATGCTGAAGACTCAAATGCAAGATTTTAAGCATGACCTTACTAGCATGGGAATGACTGCAATTGTCTGATGGTTAGCACATTCTTTGGTACTACCCTTCTTGGGAAATGGGATGAGGATTGACCTTTTCTGGTCCTGTGGCCACTGCTGGGTCTTCCAGATTTGCTGACATAATGAATGTAAAACCTAGATGGCATTGTCCTTCAGGGATTTGAATAGTTCTGCTGGACTTTCATCACATCCTCTAGCTTTATTAACAGCAGTGCTTCCTCAGGCCCATTTGACTTCACCCTCCAGAATGTCTGGCCCTGGATGACTAACCACTCCATCACAGTAATACAGTTCATTGAGATCTTTTTTATACAGTTCTTCCATGTATTCTTTCCATCTGTTCTTGATCTCTTCAGCGTCTACTAGGTCTCCACCATTTTTATCCTTTACTGTACACTTCTTTGGGCAGAATGCTCCCATGATGTTTCTAATTTTCCTGAAGAGCTCTCTAGTCTTTCCCCTTTTGTTGTTTTCTTCTATTATTAAGGATTGTTCATGGAAGAAGGCCTTCTTGTCTCTTCTAGTTATTTTTTGGAACTCTGGGTTTAATTGGATGTAACTTTCTCTCTCTCCCTTGCTTTGCACTTATCTTCCTTCTTCCACTATTTGTAAAGCCACCTCAGGTAACCACACTGTCTTTGCTTTCCTTTTTCTTTGGGATGGTTTTGTTCACCACCTCCTGTACAGATCTCTGTCCATAGTTCTTCCAGCACACTGTTAACCAGATGAGTCCCTTGAATCTATTCGTTGCCTCCACTGTGAATTCATACAGGATGCAAGTCTTACCTTGCTGGCCCATTGTATTTCCTGTTTTTCTTTAATTTAAGCCTGAATTTTGCCACGAGAAGCTGCTGATCTGAGCCACCGTCACCTCTGGGTCTTGTGTTTGCTGACTGTACAGCTTCTCCATCTTTGCCTACAAAGAACGTGATCAATTTGATTTTGGTATTGACCATCTAGTGATGCCCGTGTATAAAGTCTCTTGTGTTGTTGAAAAAGGGTATTTTCTATGACTAATGCATTATATTAGCAGATTTCAGTTAACTTTTGCCCTACTTCATTTTGTTCTCCAAGGCCAAACTTGTCTGTTGTTCCAGATATATCTTGACTTCCTACTTTTGCATTCCAATCCCCAATGATGAATAGGACATCTTTTTTAGGTGTTATTCTAGGAGGTCTTCTAGGTCTTCATAGAACTGATCAACTTCAGTTTCTTTGGTGTCCACGGGAGGGGCATGACTTGGATTTCTGTGATGTTGAGTGGCTTGCCTTGGAAGCAAACCGAGATCATTCTGTCATTTTTGAGGTTGCACCCAAGTACTGTATTTAGGACTCTTGTTGATTATGGGGGCTACTCAGTTTCTTCTGTGGGATTCTTGCCCACAGTAGTAGATATAATGGTCATCTGAATTAAAGTCACCCATTCCCATCAATCTTAGTTCACTGATTCCTAGGATGGCGATGTTTATTCTTACCATCTACTATTTGACCACATCCAATTTTCCTTGATTCATGGACCTAACATTTCAGGTTCCTATGTAATACTGTTCTTTTCAGCATTGGATTTTACTTTCCTCACCAGACACGTCCACAGCTGAGCGTCATTCACTTTGACCCAGCCGCTTCATTCATTCTGGGGCTATTGGTAATTCTCCTCCACTCTTCCCCAGTAGCATGTTGGACACCTTCAGACCTGGGGGACTCATCTTTTGGCATCATATCTTTTTGGTCTTTTATACAGTTCATGAGGTTCTTATGGCAAGTATCCTGGGGTGATTTGTTCCCTCTTCCAGAGGATCACCTTTGGTCAGAACACTATACTATGACCCATCAGTCTTGGGTGGCCCTGCACAGCATGACTCATAGCTTCATTGAGTTATGCAAGCCCTTTTGTGATCCAAGAAGGGGACTGATCTGCAACAGGTAACCTAAGATGTACCCTTTCAGGAAAAATGTAAGCATTGTTAACAATAGGCCCTATGGTATACAATAGATTCCTAGACTCATTCATTTTGCATAACTGAAATGTTATACCCATTGACTAACAACCCAAGTTTCTGTGTCACCCCAGCCCCTGGCAACTACCATGAGTTTAGCCACAGTAGGAGAAGATAAACCTAAGACATACTTTTCTTTGAAGTTTATGAATTAAATAAAATAATATGCCTTGTTGATTCCTGTTATAACTGCTTAAGGGAAGCATATTACTTAGTTGGTTTAGTTTCAAGGCATACATTTTAGTAGCAATGGTATTATATCTATTTTAGGTGTTGAATCTTGATTTATCATATTAATAATGTATAGGCTTTTCAGATTTGTAACTGCTGATATATTTTCCATTCTCCCAGCAGCAATGCCCCTTCAATCCACTTTAGAAGGAGGTTTTCATACACTGATGATTCAAAGAGTCCATGATGTATGGAATCTCAATTCTGATCATTGCTGCTGCTGCTGCTGCTCAGTTGCTTCAGTCGTGTCCGACTCTGTGTGACCCCATAGACAGCAGCCCGCTAGGCTCTGCCGTCCCTGGGATTCTCCAGGCAAGAACACTGGAGTGGGTTGCCATTTCCTTCTCCATTGCATGAAAGTGAAAAGTGAAAGTGAAGTCACTCAGTCACGACCGACTCGTAGCGATCCCATGGACTGCAGCCTACCAGGCTCCTCCATCCATGGGATTTTCTAGGCAAGAGTACTGGAGTGGCTTGCCATTGCCTTCTCCGTCTGATCATTAGGTGAAGCAATTAAAAACTCATTTCTAATTTGGGAATTAATATACCTTCAGGTGAGACAGTATTGACCAAATTAGAAATAACACCAGGCCAAGGATACACAAGAGCATCCTTTAATTTTCCTTCTCAATAAGATGTTGTCATGGTATTGGTGCTGTTTATTTATTTTATTTATTTATTTTTTTTAAAATTTTATTTTGTTTTTAAACTTTACATAATTGTATTAGTTTTTCCAAATATCAAAATGAATCAAGAAGACAAAAGAATTTTAACTATGCCATGGGATTCATTAATAGGAATGAATCCAGAGTTCGGGGTTAACATGTATACACTACTATATATAAAAGAGATAACTAACAAGGACCTACTGTATAGCATAGGGAACTATATTCAATATCTTGTAATAACCTATAATGGAAAAGAATCTAAAAATAATGTAGATAGTGCTAAGTCGTGTCCTATTCTTGTGATCCCATGAACTGTAGACTGCCAGTCTCCTTTGTCCATGGGATTCTCTAGGCAAGAGTACTGGAGTGGGTTGCCATTTCCTTCTCCAAAAAATAATGTATATATACATATATATGTGTGTATATATATAATTTATTAACTTTTAATTAAGGATAATCACAATACTGTTAGCGTCTGTCATACATCAACATGAAATATATAAATATACATATAAAACTGAATCATGTTGCTGTACACCTGAAACCACCACAACATTGTAAATCAACTGTACTTCCATTAAAGAAAGACAGATACATTAATATATTTTAAAAATTATTCTATAAAAATGTTCCTTTCATCAAATTTTTCTCCCCATCAGAGTCTTCCGGGTTGTGCTTTAATTGAAGGTTGACAAATCTGTGGTTTGTACTCAAGTTAATTTGTCTCAAGAACTCTGACATTTATTTTTAAATCACGACTTTGTGTCTGATCCGCCACATTTTTTACAATGCATTTACTACTTCATATAAATTATACAAAGTAGAGGTTTGGTCTGCATCAGCTCTCAGCCACTGCTGTGTAAGGTTTTTGGAAGAGAAAAAAAGAGAGAAACGATCCCATCTCTGTAGCTCATTTGGGGAGAATACTATTTAAATTTGTTCTTACTGTAAGGCTGAAATTAATCTTGATTTCCCGTTAAATGTACAGGGATTTTACAATATAGTTAATAATAGTATATAATTCCTCTAGGGTAGAAGTTAAGATAAACAAGTCACAGACAATGTTTATCTATAAATATAGCAGATGCTGTGGGACTGAGGTTGGTTATTAACTCTGCCGACTTTAATTTCATGGTTATAAAACACAGTAAGCCTCACTGTTTACAAAAGGTGGGGGACAATCTCCAATGGGCTTCAGTAGCCAAGAAACCCTCTGTAACATTAATCTCTTCTAACTGATATTTGGTATTCTCCTAGGGTACAATATTTAAGATTGTGGAGTGACTGCTAGTCACATTAAAATTTTCACTGGGATCATTAGCTAGCATTTCTGTCATTGATCTATTATAACTTTGTTAATGAGTTCCATGTGAGTGAAATTTAGTGAATGAGACAATTCTTTCTAAGCCTTACTAGGTGAATGTTTAACATTTACCTTAGGCTGTTATATATCTAAAAGATAGCCTGATTAATCAAAATCCTACCTTTTTTCTACTATAAAGATGAATTGTAATACCTAACTAGGCAAAATGTACTGAGGAGTAGAATTTCATAAAGGAAAGCCATAGCATCATTGGAATAATCAGCCAATGTACATTACATACATTTACATTTAATGAATCACCTAAAATGTCACAAA
Source organism: Bubalus kerabau (assembly GCF_029407905.1). Taxonomy (NCBI): domain Eukaryota; kingdom Metazoa; phylum Chordata; class Mammalia; order Artiodactyla; family Bovidae; genus Bubalus; species Bubalus kerabau. Next base: position 46,969,626 of record NC_073626.1, read on the forward strand.
ACACCATAGAATTTAAAAGAGAAGCAAAATAATGTATGCTTAATATTCCAGTTTACTTAAATATAAAATTTAATTGTGATCACTTAGTTCACTAAACATCTGTATGTTTAACTTGATTGAAATTAATTCTTCCCCCCAAACCACCACTGTTATTTAAAAAAAATTCGAAATAGCTCAATTTTTCCATTTTGAGTTTCTAGTGAATAACAGAATTATTTTATAGCCACAAAAGTGAAAAAAAATCAAAAGCTATACTTCCATTGCTTTTACATTCAGAAGAGGTTGATTTTTCACTTCCTAAGAAGGTCAGACTTCCATAAATATGTGATAATCTGATAAGTGAGTTGGGGATTAAAACAATCTTGAGCTAAAAATGTCTTAACAGTTAATGTCTGAACTGTGTGCTAATGTCTTAACTCCTTGAGAATTAGTGTTCAGTGACAAAATTCTCAGGTACGTTTATAGCTCTTATATTAGGCTGCTTCTCCTGCACCCACCCTGATCGTTTTATTACTGCTCTCAAACAGTCTGGTTCCTGTGATTTCTACCAAGTATTCAGGGTGGACCTCACACCTTGGCTCCAAGGAGCTGGCTCCTGACAGCATCAGTCCTGGTCAGATTGAGGACTAGATGGGACTGTTGGTTAACATGTCTTCTCTCCTCTCCCACTCAGAGCCTGTTGTCATTGGATGCAATACCCTGTTTATTTGATATACTCACTTCTGCAAAAAAATCTATCGACTCAGACTTCCAAGGTCTCAAAATGTGTGAAACATCTGTAACAGAAGATAGCAAACTCTCTCTCAAATGGAGGCTCTACCTCAGTTTCCTTTGTTTTTCTTTTCTTTCTTTCTTTCTTTTTAAGCCTTAAAATCCACCTGAACCATTATCATTAAAGAAATTAGTTATTGGTATGTTTGACATATATGTTTGTGTCAACTTGAATCAAAACTAGGGGTGATTTTGATATTTGGCAAAACTAATACAATTTTGTAAAGTTTAAAAATAAAATAAAATTAAAAAAAAAACTAGGGGTGATTTCACTTCAAAGTTATCAACAAAATCCCCTAAACCAGAGCTCCGTTAAGTCCAAATGTCCAAAGCTTGCACCTTCTTATCTTATGAGTTGTGAAGTGAGGGTGGAATACATTTAGGACAAAGTGGACAAGAAGAAGAGGGCTACGGACGGATCAAGAGGACCCCTGACTCTTTGTGACCCCATGGACTGTAGTCTGCCAGGTTCCTCTGCATGGGATTCTCCAGGCAAGAACACTGGAGTGGGTTGCTATGCCCTTTTCCAAAGGATCTTCCCAACCCAGGGATCGAACCCAAGTCTCCCACATTGCAGGCAGATTCTTTACCATCTGAGCCACCAGGAAAGCCTTTAAGTAAGGCAAAAATATGTAAAGCCAATATAAAATGAAGTGGTTAAAAAGGGAGACAGAATAGGGGAATGAGCAAAACCAGATATTGAAGTGTCTAGGGAGAGAGTTGAGCAGAGTGACTGGTTTAGGGACTCTCCTGAGGGTACTCTAAAAATTCATAAATACAGTGGGTCTTGGGGAAATGTGCACTCAAACAATCACTCTTGTAATGAAGGAATGTTTTTCAGTATCCCAATGTTCAGCCTTAAATCATTGTATTTTTTCCCTAGTCTATGTATAAGGTAAAATGAATTGTATTATAAAATGTAATCATTATTCTAGTAATATTTTTAAAGCAACTTCAATTATGCAGTTATTTGATTAAAGGTGAAAAAAGTGTTAAAATTGAATAAAAGTGTTCTCCCTTTTACCAAAATAAATTGTTGTCTTATAAAGCAAATTACAACCCACGGGATAAAAATAATGCATGCCTTTGATATACTTTCACCTCATTTTCATTGTTTTCTTTCAGATTATCCGACCCTGTCTAAGGTGAAAGGCATTGCATTGCAAAAAGGAAAACATGCAAAGGAGATAACTCTCAGTGGATTTCATCCGTCCTTCAATGGTCAGTTAAAAATCCATCCTCTGGTGCTTGCTTCAGCAGCACATATAATAAAAATCCACCCTCTAAAATATCTTTAGTGTTCATTCTCTCTAAAAATCCAGTACTTTAAAAACATCTTTTACTTCTAGGCGAAGTCATCTATGGTGTCATGTGCGTGACGGCCACCTGCGGGATCCTTCTCCTGGTGATGGTCAAACTGAGGTAAGTGGATGCAGCTCAGAGAGGGAGGCTGTAAGGGGACCAGCCCTGTGGGGCCACACGTCAGAATGGCAGAGCTTAGCAGGGCCGAGGAGCAGTGCTTCTCCCTTAAGACACGGGAATCGTGGGATGGGTCAATGAGAACGCTACCCTGTCTGCATATGTAAGGGAAGTGTAATCACACTGATGATTCATGCTGCATTTTATAAGCACATATGCATCGTTCTTCCAGTGAAATGGCTCTCAATCTTTCCCCCCATTTTCCTACAAAATCCAAATTGAACTTTGCTGCATTCCTTATTCAGATCCCTTGCAGGATTAATCTGCTCACATAATGGACCTGTTGCATATTTCACACACTTTATATTTGCCTGAATACATAGTCTTTAATTTCTTATAAGCTGAGTTTTATTCTTATTTTTGTACACAGTTATTAAGTGAGGTATGAAATGAGGCCTCATCAGGCACCTTTTTAAAAGAACTTATTCCTGTTGCCTGACTTAATTTACTTTTTCCAAATCTTCTCTTTCTTGGCTGCCTTCACTGTGAATGTGAGACCTTAGGTTAAAGATATATCAATTGTAGATGTCTATGTGTCTAGGGTTTAAAATTTTTCCACTTATTTAACACTTACAAAGAGATATAAAGTGGTGTTCAGTTGCTTATATTTTAATTAAAATAATAATAAAATAATAAATAATAAGCCATAATAAGTAAAGTATTTGATATTTAAATATCAATGATGTTCACTTGCTTATTAATGATACCAATGTGTATGAAGTGAAAGTGAAAGTCACTCAGTCGTGTCCAACTCTTTGTGACCCCATGGACTATGCAGTCCATGGAATTCTTCATATATAAAAATATGTATATTTTTGTATAATTTGACTATCATACATTTTAATGAAAAAATATATATTAAGTGTGTGTGCATATGTATATGATATATACATTATATACATGCACCTAAAATATATTTATCAGTAAAATTAGGCCTGAGGGCGGCACAGGCAGTGGACGTTTGTCTCATGATTCTCAGAGAACAAGACTCAGTCAACTTGACGATGTTGGCACAGCTATGGCTCCTCAGACTCCAAGGACTCCACGACCAGAGAGGCCAAGCGCAAGACGGAATGGGGAGGCGTGTGGTGGTAGCAAGGGGTCGGGCCCATGATCAGCGTGCTCTATCTACAGGCACTCAAGCTTACGTATTTTTAAATGTAATCCCAGCTAAACATATTTCCCTATTGGATCCAACTCCTCTAACCATTTCATTTGATGCTGATCAATATCAATCCCAAACTGTTTTTCTTCAAGGCCTTAAAAGTTGTATTTGTATGAAAAGATATTCTTGGAGTTCCAAGATACAGTTTAAAGGCCCAAGTATTAGAGTCAATTTCAAGGGGGGAAAATAGCATTTGGAATTTATTAAACTTTCCTTTGTTTGGTTTAGAATATTTGAAAGCATGGTTCAGTTACTGGGCTTGCCTAGATATTCCATCACAGACGACTGATGGAGAGAAGCATAAAAAGCTTTCCAGCTTAGCAAAATCCTTGTAGGTCCTCAAACTTTACTTTTTAGCCACGCACTTTATAAAGTTCACATCTGCCACCTGGGCCCAGGGCTTTTTACAGATTACTCTTGTGTTTCAGGTAAATAAGGCCCATGACTATTCAAAATTTCCTATATATCAGCTTTTGACTTCTCTTTTCTTACCCGCATAGAAAGGCATGTTCCTTTACTGGATGACAATGAGAGTGTTATAGGCAAAAATCTTGAGTTGACTGTAATATGTATTAAAAAACAAATTTCATATTATTATTACTTATATGATTAACAATATAATAATTATACTATATGATTAATATTATTAATAATAGACCTTATTGTGTATTATATTATAATATTATAACTATATCATTATTTTATATCATATTGAGTTATAACTTTATTTCCATGCAATTTAAAATTGATCCTTACATGGATCTGAAAGATCCGGACCCAGTGTTAAAAAAAGAGAAAAGTAAAAGCCATCATGGAAAGAAGGAATAAAATGAAACAGAAGCATCAGTAACCACAATACCTGTGGCAGCTCACACTGGAGATCAATAATGCTTTCTTCATGAAAGCAGGCTGCTCGCCACTTACCCAATGGGCAAATCTAATCCATGTGAGCACTTCTTTGTATGCAGTAAAGATTTAAGGTTTTTGCATTTGTTTTGTGTTATACAAAATCAAAACAGCTCTAAATCTTCAAAGAATTTTGCAATGAAGCCAATAACTAAAAATTTAAATATGTGAGAAAAAAGACTCTATTTTTTTTTTTGAAAATGATTACTTGGAGAACATAGTTAAATGCATGGTACTGAGACCTTAGAATATTCTATTTTTTTTAAACTTTACTTTCAAAAATTTTATTATCTTCCTCTTCAGAACCAAAAATATAAGCACAGACACATTTGTAAAATCCTTAAAATGGCATATTGTTGACTTTTACTTTTGTTTTTGTACAGAACCTTCAGAATATTGAATCAAAACAAGAGATCCTTCACGAACCCAAATACCTGGCAGACTCATGATTCATTAAGAGTCGCGGATCATTAACAATCACTTTTGTAAAGCAAGTCAACAGAATATCCTTTCCATCATCAAAGAAAATGTTAGGGTGGATTTAATGATCCTGGATCATCAAATATGTTCATGTAGGTATAATACTTGGTATGATGTTACGTTTGTTTTTCTTAAGAAAATATTCAAGTATAAATTTACAGTCATATCTATTGTGACACTAGTATAGAATTAAAGAATTATCCTTGAAGCCAAAAATTGTTATTCTAAATTACAGTTGGCATGATTTGTTTAACAGTAAATTTGAGTCCATATAAGAGTAATTGGTTGTGTATCATAATGTAACACTTTATAGTTACAGGTTTTTTTCTGATCAATTTTATAAATGCCTATTAACTTGCCAAAAGGAAAAATGCTAACAAAAAATTCCATATATTTGTTATTTGTATATTCATTTCCAAATCATCAACCAAATCATTAGCATTGACTTTAAGTTTCTAAGTATGCTTGATTGGATGATTTGTTGAAAAATCAGAAGTTATATTTTTGGATTTTTTAATTTGAATATTTTTGAACTTTTTAACTTGATGTCTTTGTGTCATGTTCAAAAAGATATAAAGCAACGACACTCATTGAAAAAAATCAATGTGCATTTCAATGATATATTTCATTTGTAAATTTAATTTTTTCTATGCTAATTTTTACTGAGCTTCTGCAATATAAAGTAACATGATAATTGTTACTTTCTGTAGTGTTACTATATTGCTATTTTAGGCCTGACTTGACATCTGAATATAATTATGAACAGAAAATTGTGGAAAAGATGTTTGTTAAGTTTTTGATACATATATGCTATTCAACTGTCTACAATCACATTGTTACTCATTGCTAAGAAAAAACATGAGCTTGTTTTATCTGTAGTGACACAGAGGTTCAAATATTCAAGAACAGGGACATATATTTAGTGATATATTTACAATTAAAAGTCAAACATTTTCTACCTGCTTGGTAGCATATCTATTGCTGTTCACTATGCTTCAGGTCAAATTGTCTGCTTGCTGCTGCTGCTGCTAAGTCGCTTCAGTCGTGTCCAACTCTGTGCGATCCCATAGATGGAAGCCCGCCAGGCTGCCCTGTCCCTGCGATTCTCCAGGCAAGAACTCTGGAGTGGGTTGCCATTTCCTTCTCCAATGCATGAAAGTGAAAAGTGAAAGTGAAGTCGCTCAGTCATGTCCGACTCTGTGTGACCCCATGGACTGTAGCCTACCAGGCTCCTCTGTCCATGGGATTTTCCAGGCAAGAGTACTGGAGTGGGGTGCCATTGCCTTCTCCAATGCATGAAAGTGAAAAGTGAAAGTGAAGTCGCTCAGTCATGTCCGACTCTGTGTGACCCCATGGACTGTAGCCTACCAGGCTCCTCTGTCCATGGGATTTTCCAGGCAAGAGTACTGGAGTGGGGTGCCATTGCCTTCTCCGTCAAATTGTCTACATTCAATTAAATCTGAAATTAACATTTGGCCGTGTTTAGCTGGCTTTTAGCTAGAAAAGCCAGCCTTTATCTTTTCAAACGGGGAAGAATAATATTCAGTGAGTCACAAAACTCCTTCAAAGAGCTCTCCATATTCCAGAGGCTGTTCACTCTCTTAGTTACATAAGAGAAGGTAAATAGTACTTTGCATCTCCCAGTCACTGCCATTTAATGCAGGCTTGCCAAAGCCTGAGAAACAGACTGTTCTCTAGAAAACAGAGGGAAGAAATCAAGTTGTTTTTAGAAATATGTTTGTGTTGAATAGAGAAGAGTGGGGGATAGAGTGTGAAATAATAACTGAAGGTTAAAAAGATTAAGCAATTTCTTGTAGTCTCACAGTGGTCAACAAAAAAATTAGTAATTGAACACCGATAGAGCAGATTTCAGAATCTTTCATCTTAAATCCTAAACTAAACTGCCAGTCTCTCATCCCAGCTGTCATTATGCCATTTTTGCACATAAACAACCAGGAAATAGCTGTTTCAAATAATCTTCTCTGAAGTACTGCATTTATCAATTTATATTACTTGTCTAGTAATTAGATGCTTTTACCTGTAATAAATCCCATGGACAGAAGAGCCTGGCAGGCTGTAGCAGAAGAATCTGACATGACTGGAGTGACTTAGCACACACACACACCTGTAATAAAATGCCTTAAGCAATAAGGAATACACAACATTTCCTATATCAACAGTTTCAAAATAGAACATCTTAAGCATCAGTTGATTTCACCATTTAGTGACAACTTCTGGGATTCAAATTTTTCTTTTCCACTATTTTCATAGTCATTGAATGACTGGCACAAATCAAGCTTCATAAGAAGATATGGACATCAGTTCAGTTCAGTCTCTCAGTAGTGTCCCACTCTGCAATCCCATGGACTGCAGCACACCAAGCCTCCCTGTCCATCACCAACTCCCTGAGTTTACTCAAACTCATGTCCATTGAGTTGGTGATGCCATCTAACCATCTTATCCTCTGTTGTCCCCTTCTCCTCCCACCTTCAATCTCTCCCAACATCAGGGTCTTTTCAAATGAGTCACTTCTTCCCATCAGGTGACCAAAGTATTGGAGTTTCAGCTTCAGCATCAGTCATTCCAATGAATATTCAGGATTGATTTCCTTTACGATTAACTGGTTTGATCTCCTTGCAGTCCAAGGGACTCTCAAGAGTCTTCTCCAACAACACAGTTCAAAAGCATCAGTTCTTTCATGCTCAACTTTCTTTATAGTCCAACTCTCACATCCATACATGACTAGTGGAAAAAAATCATAGCTTTGACTAAATGGACCTTTGTTGGCAAAGCAATGTCTCTGCTTTTTAATATGCTGTCTAGGTTGGTCATAGCTTTTCTTCCAAGGAGCAAACATCTTTTAATTTCATAGCTGCAGTCACCATATGCAGTGATTTGGGAGCCAAAAAAAAAATTAAAATCTCTCAGTGTTTCCATTGTTTCCCCATCTATTTGCCATGTAGTGATAGGACCAGATGCCATGATCTTAGTTTTCTGATGGTTGAGTTTTAAGTCAACCTTTTCACTATCTCCTTTGACTTTCATCACAAGGCTCTTTAGTTCTTCTTTACTTTCTGCCAAGGGTGGTGTCATCTGTATATCTAAAGTTATTAATATTTCTCTCAGCAATCTTGATTCCAGCTTGTACTTCATCTAGCCTGGTATTTTGCATTGTGTACTCTGCATATGAGTTAAATAAGCAAGGTGACGATACACAGCCTTGTCTTACTCCTTTCCCGATTTGGAACCAGTCTGTTCTTCCATGTCCAGTTGTAACTGTTGCTTCTTGATCTGCATACAGGTTTCTCAGGAGGCAGGTCAGGTATCTGGTATTCCCATCTCTTTAAGAATATTACACAGTTTATTGTGATCCACACAGCCAAAGGCTTTGGTGTAGTCAATAGAGCAGAAGTAGATGTTTTTCTGCAACTCTCTTGCTTTTTTGATGATCCCATGGATGTTGGCAATTTGATCTCTGGTTCCTCTGCCTTTTCTAAATCCATCTTGAACATCTGGAATTTCACGATTCACATACTGTTGAGGCCTGGCTTGGAGAATTTTGAGCATTACTCTACTAGAGTGTGAAATGAGTGCTATTGTGTGGTAGTTTGAACATTCTTTGGCATTTACTTTCTTTGGGACTGGAATGAAAACTGACTTTTTCCAGTCCTGTGGCCACTGCTGAGTTTTCCAAATTTGCTGGCATATTGAATGTGGCACTTTCACAGCATCATCTTTTAGGATTTGAAATAGCTCAACTGGAATTCCATCACCTCCACTAGCTTTGTTCCTATGGTGCACTTGACTTCACAGTCTCGGATATCTGACTCTAGGTGAGCTATCACGCTATCATGGTTATGTGGGTCATGAAGATCTTTTTTGTATAGTTCTGTGTATTCTTGCCACCTCTTCTTAATATCTTCTGCTTCTATTAGATCCATACCATTTCTGCCCTTTATTGTTGCCAGCTTTGCATGACATGTTTCCTTGGTATCTCTAATTTTCTTGAAGAGATCTCTATTTTTTCCCTCTATTTCTTTGTGTTGATCACTGGGGAAGGCTTTCTTATATCTCCTTGCTATTCTTTGGAACTCTGTGTTCAAATGGGTATATCTTTCCTTTTTACTGTTACCTTTCACTTCTCTTATTTTCATAGTTGTTTGCAAGGCCTTCTCAGACAACCATTTTGCCTTTTTGCATTTCTTTTTCTTGTAGATGGTCTTGATCACTGCTTCTTGTACAATTTCACAAACCTCTGTCCATAGTTCTTTAGGCACTGTTTATCAGATCTAATTCCTTGAATCTATTTGTCACTTCTACTGTATAATCATAAGAGATTTGATTTAGGTCATATCTGAATGGTGTAGTGGTTTTCCCTTCTTTCTTCAATTTAATCCTGAATTTGGCAAAAAAAGAGTTCATTGTCTGAGCCACAGTCAGCTCCCGGTCTTGTTTTTGCTGACTGTATAGAGCTTCTCCATCTTTGGCTGCAAAGAATGTAATCAGTATGATTTTGGTGTTGACCATCTGGTGATGTCCATGTGTAGAGTCATCTCTTGTGTTGTTGGAAGAGGGTGTTTATTATGACCAGCGTGTTCTCTTGGAAAAACTCTGTTAGTCTTTGATGTGCTTCATTTTGTACTCCAAGGCCAAATTTGCCTTTTACTCCAGGTATCTCTTGACTTCCTACTTTTGCATTCCAGTCCCCTAAATGAAAAGGACATCTTTTCTTGGGTGTTAGTTCTAGAAGGTCTTGTAAGTCTTCATAGAACTATTCAACTTCAGCCTCTTCAGCATTACTGGTCGGGGCATAGACTTGGATTACTGTGATATTGAATGGTTTGCCTCGGAAACAAACAGAGATCATTTTGTCATTTTTGAGATTGCACCCAAGTACTGCATTTTGGACTCTTTTGTTGACTATGATGGCTACTCCATTTCTTCTAAGGGATTCTTGCCTACAGTAGTAGATATAATGGTCATCTGAGTTAAATTCACCCATTCCAGTCCATTTTAGTTCACTGACTCCTAATATGTTGATGTTCACTCTTGCCATCTCCTGTTTGACCACTTCCAATTTGCCTTGATTCATGGACCTAACATTCCAGGTTCCTATGCAATATTGCTCTTTACAGCATCAGACTTTACTTCCATCACTGGTCACATCCACCACTGGGCGTTGTTTTTCCTTTGGCTCTATCTCTTCATTCTTTCTGGAGTTATTTCTCCACTGATCTCCAGCAGCATATTGGGCACCTACTGACCTGGGGAGTTCATCTTTCATTGTGATATCTTTTTGCCTTCTCACACTGTTCATGGGGTTCTCAAGGCAAGAATACTGAGGTGGTTTGCCATTCCCTTCTCCAGTGGGCCACGTTGTGTCAGAATTCTCCACCATGACCCATCTGTCTTGGGTAGCCCTACTTGTCATGGCTCATAGTTTTATTGAGTTAGACAAGGCTGTGGTCTATGTGATCAGATTGGTTAGTTTTCTGTGATTGTGGTTTTCGTTCTGTCTGCCCACTGATGGATAAGCATAAGAGTCTTATGGAAGCTTCCTGATGGGAGAGACTGATTGAGGGGGAAACCTATATGGACATACAGGAATTTAAATTGCCAGAATTGACTTAGTCTAATAAGAACTGACCCCAAATCATCTGAGGAAAGGATGAATTCCCATGTAAAATCAGAGTTATATTTAGCAAGGATGAAGAGGATAGGCAGCTTGGGTAGGAAGCTAACAGTTTCATTTTTATTTGTTTTTAATTGGAAGATAATTGCTTTGCAATGTTGTGTTGGGTCTGCCATATAACAATGGGGATCAGCCACAAGTACACTTATATCCCCTCCCTTGTGAACCTCCAACTACCTTCTTTGTAAATAAATGATGCCTGTCAAGACATCAAAAAAATAAACTGTATCAGTCTAGGCTTAAATTCTATATTTTACGAGGCTCTTTGGAACTAAAGAGCACAAACTTAAAATAGTGTTTCTCAGTGTGTCGAAGGGTTCAAGTACTATCAATTCAGAATTTTTTTTCTATTTATTAATGGACACATTTCATATGATAGAAAACGATATTGGCTTTTTTGTGTAGGCAAGAACTTTTCATCTCCAGTAAAACTTTTTCCAGAAATGTAGAGATCATCCATTCACTGGCAGAGGAAATTTTTGAAGGCTGTGCTTCTGAAAATGAAGAATCCAATGAGTGATGAGGGAAACATGACCACCTGTGTTTCTCCTGGGAGGTGCTCATCAGAGGACTCATCTATGTATTGGGAACTTCTGCTTCAACAGCACTAGACTGGTTAAATAAATGTCTCCCAGATTCTAATATCATGTTCCCAAATATTAATAAAATAAAATATCAGAGGTCCCTGATGCCAAACACGTGCACCATCGGGACAGAAGGATCATGCTTAAAAGGTAAAGGTGAGATACAACCTATGAAGAAAATGCTGGGAAACAAAATTTCCAGAAAGAGGAAATTCAAAAAGAGTAGATTTCTGTTAGGAACAAGCTTCAGAGATACCTATCCTTTTCAGATCATGTCATCAAAATTAGTGTGCAAATAATAAGCATTAGACTAAAACAGTAGAATTTAAAGATATGTAATAGGAAAACAGAATTTGTTAATGCCCGTAATATCTCAATAGTAGAGATCTTCCTCTATTTGAAGATCAGTTTTGAGGGATGTGGAAGAGCAAAATGGTTGATGGACACATAAAGGTTTCTTTAGCATTTCCATGTTTGTTCTGAACATTGATAGAATGTGGAGGGGGTACAGAAGAGGGGAGTGAGAATAAGGAGTGAGCAGAGCTCAGCACTGTAGGCAGAAATATTGAAATGCACAGGATAGTTCATTGTAAGAATTATAAGGTATATTCCACCCATGATGGTAGTTCTTATTTAAAGCAAACAACTAGATAATAAAGAAAAGGAAATATCATTTTACACATTCATCTGCTTGTCTTACAAATACTGTAAATTTCCTTCATCACAGTTATTAATCCTTGTCCATCTTTTCTTCCTCCTCTCCTGCTGTCTTTTTCCCTCTAATTTTTAAAGTTTTATAAAGTCTAGGAACAAGTTTAGGAAGGAGAAATCAGCCGTAGAATACCGTGAAAGGGCTAAGAAATAGGCACTGCCCATAAAAACACTTAGATCCATTCTTTTAGTCATTTATGCACTTCAAATGAAATAACTTACAAAGTAAAATAAATGCATTGCTTGTCTCATAAGGTGATATCCCCTCACACCTGTTAGAATGGCCATCATCAAAAAGACAAGAAATGAGTGTTGGGGAGGATATGGAAAAATGGGAATCGTTGTGTACCATTGGTGGGAATACAAATTGAGCCACTATGGAAAACAGTGGTTCCTCAAAAAAAAAAAAAAAAAAATAGAACTATCATATGACCCAGGAATTCCACTTCTGAGTGTATACCCAAAGGATATGAAACCAGCATCTTGAAAATATATCTGTACCCCCATGTTGATTACAGCATTACCCATAGTAGCCAAGACATGGAAGCAGGCCTAGTGCCCATCTATGGATGGTGGACAAAGAAGATACACACATGCAGGAATATTATTAAGCCATAAGAAAAGGAGAATCGTGTCATTTGCAACAACATGGATGGAACTTGAGGTCATTCTGCTAACTGAAACATCAGACAAACAAAAACTCTGTATGTTCTCACAGTTATGTGGAATCTGAAAAACAGCTGAACTCACTGAAACAGAGAATAGAGTGGTAGTTTCCAGGGGCTAGAGTCTGGAGGAAATGAAGAGATGCTGGTCAAAGGGACACAGTTCTAGTTATGAGATTAATATATTCTGGGCACATAGTTAACATTATATTTTATACTTGGAACTTCATAGGAGAGTAGATGAAAAGAAATGTTCATTATCTGAGGTAACAAAAGTGCTAACTAACCATGGTGTAGCAACCATTTCTCAGTATATAATTGTATCGAATCATAATAATCATCAAACCTCTTAAATTTACCCAATGTTTTATGTCATTTATACCTCAATAAAGCTAGGGGAAAGTAATTAATCTTGATTTCCAATCATATCCAAACATAGATTCTACATGTTTGAATCTTTGAATCATTCAGTATGAAAGAAGGGAAAGTAGAGAGAACTACTGGCAAATAATTCATATTTTGATGTAAATATTCAGAAAATTAGTAAGAATATCTGGAAATTGGTTATGGGTCTACCGAATCTATGGACTAAGCATTAAGCTGTGAGAGCATCATTAGTGCGGGTGTCTGATATAATGTATGTAATTCATGTTTACACAGGCAGCACTTGGAGAAGTTGGCTTTTGCCACTTGCATATCAGCTTATCCATCTTCCTTGAGTGACAGGGAGGCAAATATATACAAAGAATAAAAAATTTTTAAATAATATTTTAGGGGTGGGAGAAAACAAATAGTCCCCTTTATCTGTAAGGATACTATTGTATAAGAGAACATTTTCATCTTCTGTTGCCCTGAGTATGTTGCTTGGGGATATTCTTTATTATTAAGACTCTAAATTCATGATAGTGGCAGCTCTAATCTTTTAATTGGTAACTGACTTCACATAGGAGCATATGAAACAGTTCTGAGTAACGTAATCTAAACAACTTACAAAACGGTAAAGGATCCAAGCATTATATTGTTGCCTTACCACATATATGTAACACGTATGTAAAGTGAAAGTCGCTCAGTCATGTCCGACTCTTTGCCACCCCTTGGAATTCTCCAGGCCAGAATACTGGAGGGGGTAGCTGTTCCCATCTCCAGAGGAATTTCCTAACCCAGGGATCGAACCCAGGTCTATCCTCATTGCAGGCAGATTCGTTACCAGCTGAGCCACAAAGGAAGCCCAAGAATACTGGAGTGGGGTGAGTAGCCTATCCCTTCTCTGGCAGATCTCCCCAACCCAGGAATTGAACCAGGGTCTCCTGCATTGCAGGCAAATTCTTTACCAACTGAGCTATTAGGGAAGCCCTGATACACACTTGATACATACCTGATACATATCAGTTCAGTCGCTCAGTCATGTCCAACTCTTTGCAACCCCATGAACTGCAGTATGCCAGGCCTCCCTGTCCATCACCAACTCCCAGAGTTTACCCAAACCCATGTCCATTGAGTCAGTGATGCCATCCAACCATCTCATCCTCTGTCATCCCCTTCTCCTCCTGCCCTCAATCTTTCCCAGCATCAGGGTCTTTGCAAATGAGTCAGTTATTCACATCAGGTGGCCAAAGTATTGGAGTTTCAGCTTCAGCATCAGTCCTTCCAATGAACACCCACAACTGATCTCCTTCAGAATGGACTGGTTGGATCTCCTTGCAGTCCAAGGGACTCTCAAGAATCTTCTCCAACATCACAGTTCAAAAGCATCAATTCTTTGGCACTCAGCTTTCTTTATAGTCCAACTCTCACATCCATACATGACTACTGGAAAAACCATAGCCTTGACTAGATGGACCTTTGTTGACAAAGTAATGTCTCTTCTTTTTAATATGCTGACTAGGTTGGTCATAAGTTTCCTTCCAAGGAGTAAACATCTTTTAATACATATCAGGGCTTCCCTAATATCAGGAAACATGTATGTAAAAGTAATGGATATTTATATTTGTCTGGTCTGCTTTCAGAAGCTTTCAGAAGCTTCTGTTCCCTCCCAGGATGGGAAACATCTTTCCAAGAAAGAAACCAAAATACTTATTCAGATGAACTTGGTCCTCTTGGAAAACAAATCAATATTTTAACTTTGAATTCCCAATTGGAGGACATCTCACCTGTCTCTCTCCTCTTCCTTCCCAGGAGGGTAAATTTATGAATGGAGAGCACTCTGAGGCATGTTAAGTGCTGCCTTCTGTGCTTTCTCTGGTCTCCGCTGTGAGGCGCTGTTCTGTCTGGTCTCTGGTACTTTGCGGAGTCTGCAAGGATGACCGGTCCACACTGCTACTTCGGGCACCTTGGTTCCTTGTCAAGGCTTCCAGTTTTAGAGGCTCCCATATATGGTGGTTTTCTTCCTCTAAAGCTGGGCCTCGTCTCGCTCCCTAGAGAGGATCTCCACACCCCAGCCTTCCTCTGGAGAGCCAAAGGGCTAGCCACTCTCTCTGCACACGGCTGTATTATGTGCTATTTTGTTGAAGGGAACATCAAATCCTTCTTCAGTCATAGCTCCCGTCCCGCTGGAGTTACAGTGCCATAACATTTTGGTAATATGATTAATGCACAGCTTTGTTGACAGGAAAGAAGTGAGGCCTCTTATACTGGGATTTCCCCCAGACTTATATGGGTGTAAGCACTGTTCCTCATTTTTGTCCTGGTCCCAAACCCCCAGGGAGATCCATTATAGATGCTGTGGCGTGGTGACTGAGCGGGGGGAGGGGAGTGGTCAAGAAGCAGACAGGACAAGATGCCAAAACTGAAACTCCTGTCTCTACCTTTTTCTTCCCTCCATCTCTCCAAGGTCACCGTCTAAAGTGGACTTTTCTCCCCTCATAGCCTCCATTTCTTTTCCACTATAACTTTTAATGCAGCTTTATGACTCAGATCTGCCAGAATTAGATCATGATAACACAAGGACATTTGTAACATTTAGAAAACACTACTCTCTTCACAAACTCTGGCTTTCAATGTCATTATTCCTTAAAGTGCTTGAAAAGGCTAGACTTTAAGCTCCAGCTGAACAATGACTCCTTTGTTCTAAGGCTCTACCCAGTCTTTTACAGGAGTAATGGATACTTGTTGCTTGGCTTTGGAGCTGTAGAGAACCACGATTCAAGGAAAATGAAAAAAAAAAAAAAAAGTGATGACTTAAGATATTCCACTATGTTCCTGTTACAGATATACAATGGTTCAACTAAAAACCAGAATTATTAGAGAGGAAACCAGGACAAGGGAAATGGGAGGAAAAGAAATGAGGTGATGAGAAGAAATGAGAAGAGAAAAGAAAAAAAAAAGGCAACAACAAATGCCAGCGGATTTGACAGATTGGCCTTGTTTCCCTCTGGTCCCAGTTTTCTGAATTATCTCCCCTTTTGCAGGCAGAAGACCAGAGAGTGCATGGTAAGCGAGAGAACCCTGGATATAAAACTACCCGAGAGACAATGTTTGCAGACCGATTCAGATTAGGGCTTTGGAGGTTGTAGCTGCTTCACTATAATTTTATAGGTCATTATAGTTATCTTCGTCAGAAGTCCATCAGAGAAGACCCCAACAGTTTCCCCACACTGGATTTAATTTGTTGGTCAAATGTAATCCTTTTTGTTAAAATCCGTGAAGCATATTTGAGATTTCTGACTAGAAATGACTAGAAATCATTTGATTCCACTGAGGAACTGATGTATGTTTATTTAACGGACACTGAAACCAGTATCTAAATATATTTGTCTTTTTGATACAGCTGCTAGAAAGTCAGAGTTTCCTTTGCACCTAACGATTAGAAAGTTTCCCTCTGTACAGACTCCTATTATATTTTTATTTTCTAGGGTACATTTGAATTTGCCTCGTTATCTATCTTATTTGTAATACTACTCCATGTGATAAGTGTCACAAACAGGATAGGCTGGGTTATCCTGTAGTAACAAGCAATCGGGATATGTCAGTGGATTATAATGACAAAGGTTTATTTCTTGCTCACACTAAAAGCTCATTACTATGAGCTGTCAAGAAGCTCTGAATTTGTTCTGTTGACTTCACAGAGAGATTTAGGCTGACACAGCCACTTTTCTCTGAACTATTACCAGAGGTAAATTAGAGATTATGACAAAGTACATGTTGGATCTTAAACCTCCATCTAGGATGCGTGTGCATGCATGCTTAGTTATGTCCGACTCTCGTGCGACCCTTATGGACTGTAGCCGGCCAGGCTCCTCTGTCCATGGGATTCTTCAGGCTAGAGTTCTGGAGTGGGTTGCCATGCCCCCTTCCAGGGGATCTTCCCAACCCAGACATTGAACCCGGGTCTCCTACATTGCAAGCATCTTCTTTACCACTGAGCCACAGCCCATAAAAAACCTATACGGAGCTAATTGATCAATATTATCACCCTGATGTTAAGAAAATCCAATTTAATGGTAACACAGTTTCCTCCAACCTTGTTTGGGGAACCAACAGTGAATTGGTCAAAGTAGTTGCAGATGAGCTAACAGTCTTCTGTCATTGGTAGCTAATTAGCCTGCAGCCTGGGAGCACTTTTCAATAGGTGTTCAGAAAACCAATAAAATGAGGGGTCAACTGGGATAGCTGAAAAAGGTCCAGATTCTCAAAATATAAAAATTATGTACCTGAAGATAAGTTATATGTGTGAAAGCCAAAGGGAGAATCAAGGTGAAACCTGTTCATTATCTTTGTATTTTCTGAGATGTCATCTTTCATATATGAAATAAAACCTAGCACTGTGATAATTAGATTAAATCATGGGCCTCCTAATGAACAAAGAACTAACTACTGTGCTTTCCCACCTTAAAACCCTTCTTGGTTTGTTGAATGGGTAGCCTTATGGTTTTCTGGAAGCCATTTCTTTTTGCATACAAAATTATGCTTGCTTTCCCATTTAACTCTCCACTATGATTTCTTCTTTAAAAAATTTTTTATTTTATATTGGACTACAGCCGATTAACAATGTTGTGATATTTTCAGATAGATAGCAAAGGACTCAATCATACATATACATTTACCCATTCTCCTCCAAACTCGTCTCCCATCCAGGCTGCCACATAACTTTGAGCAGAGTTCCCTGTGCTATTAAGTAAAAAGTGCTAGTTGCTCAGTTGTGTCCAACTCTTTGCGAACCCATCGACTGTAGCACACCAGGCACCTCTCTTCTTGGAGTTCTGCAGGCAAGAATACTAGAATGGGTTCACATTCCCTTCTCCAGGGGATCTTCCCAACCCAGGGATCAAACCCTGGTCTCCTTCAGTGCAGGCACCTTCTTTACCATCGGAGCCACCAGGGAAGCCCATGCTATACAGTAGGAGCTTGTTGATCATCCATCTTAAATACAGCAGTGTGTACATGTCCATCGCAGACTCTAACTATCCCTTGCCCCCTGGTAATAACCATAAATTCATTCTCTAAGTATGTGATTCTGTTTTGTAAATAAGTTCATTTGTATCCACTGTGATTTCTTATGACCTCTTGAGAGTATATGAAGGCATTATTAATTCAAGAAATATTGAGACTATTTTACACCAGTTCTTGCAGTGGACTTGGATGTGACAGCCAAGGGCTGAAAGTCAAGTGGGGTGATTTAGACTAAATAATAATGAACATCAGTCACGGCAGCATTAAAACATTTTGGCAGCATATCTCTTTACATAGTATCCTCAATTCAACAGGAAAACAACGTGCAGATGTATTCACTTCAACTTTACTATCAACTGACTGGTTGTATCTCCCCAGGAGGCATATGCTGGAACCCTAACCTCCAATGTGGTGGTATTTCGGGGAGAGCCTTTGGGAGGTAATATGGGTCACGAGAGTAGACTCCTTATGTGTGGTTGCTGCTGCTAAGTCACTTCAGTCGTGTCTGACTCTGTGCGACCCCATAGACGGCAGCCCACCAGGCTCCCCCGTCCCTGGGATTCTCCAGGCAAGAACCCTGGAGTGGGTTGCCATTTCCTTCTCCAATGCATGAAAGTGAAAAGTGAAACTGAAGTCGCTCAGTCATACCCGACTCTTAGCGACCCCATGGACTGCAGCCCACCAGGGTCCTCCATCCATGGGATTTTCCAGGCAAGAGTATTGGAGTGGGGTGCCATTGCCTTCTCCTATGTGTGCTTAGTATCCTTATAAAAGAGACCCGAGGGATCCCTAGCTAGGACTTTGGTGTTGGAGAAGACTCTTGAGAGTCCCTTGGACTGCAAGGAGATCAAACCAGTCCATCCTAAAGGATATCAACCATGAATATTCCTTGGAAGGACTGATGCTGAAGCTGAAGCTCCAATACTCTGGCCACCTGATGTGAAGAGCTGATTCACTGGAAAAGACTCTGATGCTGGGGAAGATTGAGGGCAAGAGGAGAAGGGGACAGAGGATTATGGTTAGATGACATCACTGACTCAATGGACATGAATTTGAACAGATTCAGGGAGATGGTGAAGGACAGGGAAGCCTGGCGTGATGCAGTTCATGCAGTTCTCAGACAGTCGGACACAACTTGGCCACTGAACAATGGGAGGACAGGCAAGAAGCCTGGGGGTTCTCACCAGAGTCCAAATGCACCAGCGCTCACATCTAACATTTTCAGCTTCCAGACCTGTGAGAAATAAATTTCTGTTCCTTATACAACACTTAGTCTATGGTACTTTGTTATCAGCTTCCCAAACTAAGATCTATTATAATTAAGTCATAGTATGTAATAGAATGTAGGCATTTGGAGTCTTGATGATATCTATTCATGCCCAGGCAATTATATAGGGGGGATTTGGAAATATTTTTATCAGAATTAAAAACCTATATCTTGAATCTGACTGTTTCTGAAGGCTTAAAATTTAAACAAATTTCCTCATGAAATTTAAAAAGAATTATATTTAGTACTTAATAGATTACACATCAACATTCAAAAATGACTTCACATGTACTTACAAATAAACATTAATGTAGAAAAACATCTTCTGTTAAAATTTCTTCTACTTCTTATGAGAACTAAAATTGTGTTACTAATAGACTTCTTTTAAAGTCTCGGAAAATAAATAGGACTATAAATTTAAGTTTACTATAATAAAAAAAACCTTACCTTTTCTGGTTTCCAGAATATATGACCATACATTATGTCCATCCTTGAATATCTTGAAGCATACATACTATGAAGCTTAGCATAAAAGGAACAGGCACTCAAACAGGTGGATATCATAACTTTCATTTTCCTAATGTATACCAGAGTCTAAATTGAGCCTTGCCTTCATTTGTAACCCAGCCATTCAGTTTATGGTAAATTGACTTGATGGGAAGTTTATCTTAAGACTTATGTAATCTTCGCCCCTTGTGTATCACGATATTTGGGGGAATATATTTTCTGGGAATAACATATGGTGGAACAATCTTTCAGGTTACCTGTTGTGACCCTGAGTTTGCCTTATGGAGGAAAAATATGCTTCCAATTAAAATTGTCCTATGGGGATGCTATTCTTTATGAAATCAGAGTGAAGAATAGCTAAGGACTCTGGTCTGTGTCTGACAGCTGGTGCAAAGCACCTTGAATCAATAAAACTCTTATTAATTCCATTCTCAGCACTTGCTATTGGTTCACCTTGACATGATTCTACAAAGGACTGTAGATTTGAAAACCTCTAATACAGCTCATTGTCCAGAATACGACCAGTATCCCTGAAAAAGTCCTACATACTGACAAAAATAACATTATATAAATAAAGAACAATAGCAGTTTATGGACACTGTTTTAGGTGCTTTGAGGGTCACAGAGACATTTAAAGACACACTTCATTTCTATAAATGATGTTTCTAGAAAACAAGGCACAGAACTTTAACTTAAGGCTGTGTAAACCAGGGCTGATAGAAGTTCTTCTTCTCAAATACATAAATGCACTTTGCGTCAGATGATTCAACTGTTCATCTCCTAGGGTGAACCCTGCATAATGCTAAGTCTACTAAACATTCCTCAGAGTCAAGTAAATGCTAAATATAAGATGATTTTTTTCTTGCTCTTCTCCAAGCATAGTCTTTCAGATTCTTCTGTATTTAGTTCATCATCTAGTGCAAAGCAGGACAACAACAAAGTCGTGTTGAATTTTCACCATTTAGCCTTCATGCTGCTGCTGCTGCTGCTAAGTCACTTCAGTCATGTCCGACTCTTTGTGACCCTATGGACTAGCCCACCAGGCTGCTCTGTCCATGGGATTCTCCAGGCAGGAACACTGGCGTGGGCAGCCATTCCCTTCTCCAGGGGATCTTCGTTACCGAGGGACGGAACCTGCCTCTCATGTCTCCTGCCCTGGCAGCAGGTCCTTTACCACTGGTGCCACCTGGGAAGCCCCTCCAGATTGTTACTGTACCCTGTTTGTTTCCTGGGACAGATTTTACCCTTTTACCCCCTGATTCACAGAGACAGTATCCAGATCCAAAGAGACAACCATTTTTCTCTTGCATTAGTTACTTCAGCCCCTCGCGTCCAGGGGAAGATCAAGTGACAGGCAATAATGGGAGAGGAGTTGACCATTCACCTCCTTCTCACATTACAAGAATATCAAGGTAATTAAATTAAAAAAAATATGATTCTCATTCCAAATATTCCTTAACAGGCAGACAATAGGGAGGAGGAAAGATACCTCCTCTCTTTGTTTTTAATATATATATTTATTTAGACCTAAGGAATTGAGTATTGTTTGAGGAACCTTTATTGGAATAATGACATATTACAAGGTAAAATTAATTCCTATTAAGCAACTTAGTTCTTTATAAATCTCTGCCTTTTTTTTAATCAAATAAATATATAGATGTAAAGAGTGACTGCTATGTCTTATTACTGAGCACCTCTGTGTAGAAGAAGTTGGAGGCTCTAAACATAACTCCCAAGTATCTGCCCAACTGGGCTTCCCTGATAGCTCAGTTGGTAAAGAATCCACCTGCAATGAGGAGACACTGGTTCAGTTCCTGGGTCGGGAAGATCCGCTGGAGAAGGGATAGGCTACATACCACTGCGGTATTTTAGGGCTTCCCTTGTGGCTCAGCTGGTAAAGAATCCACCTGAAATGCAGAAGACCTGGGTTTGATCCCTGGGTTGGGAAGATCCCCTGAAGAAGGGAATGGTTACCTACTCCAGAATTCTGGCCTGGAGAATCCACAGTCCATGGGGTCGCAGAGAGTTGGACATGACTAAGCAACTTTCACTTTCACTTTCATCTGCCCAACTGAATTCCTACATATTATAATTTCACATAAAGGGTCTTTCTGAGAGGATCGAGAAATATATTCAAGCAGGTTTGAAAATGGCTTGTAGAAGAAGAGGTGAATGGCCGTGAGCTTTACTGTGCTGGGGAGTAGCGTAATATAAAAACTGAATGTGATTATACATTAACAAAATTTAGCTTGTTAATATGGAAGAGATTCAATGTTATTCCAGCTTTGAAATTACAATGTCATTGACACCAATGGATGACTTTCCCAAACTACAAATTTGGAGGACAACCTTGCCTGCACATAATGTGTAGTAATGGTGGACACTTCTACAGAATGCCAGTGGGCCCAGGGAAGAGCCTCCAGTCACCAGAGCGGTATAAGGCCAGGATGCAGAAGCAGACTGAAAGCCTAGCAGTGTGCTGGACATCATCCTTCCCGCGAGTGTACAGACCCCTTGCAGAAACACATCCACCCCCACTCACGCTCCTAACGTGCATCATCACATCATTCTCCCTCCTTTCTCACTGGCCACAGGTCTAGCCTGCGCCCCACTGCTCCTCCGCATCTGTGAAGGTCTTGAGCTGATAAACTTAAGACACACTGTTTTTTCAAAGAGAAGTCCACAGATAACAATTGTTTTTTTCCTTTGTACAAATGTAACAGATATCTAAGTGTACAGGCTGCTGTAAGAAAAATTCAGAGCTGCTGTAACATCCTCAGCATGTATGCCTTTTATAACCGGAAGCTTGAACTCTGACCAACATCTAACGTTTTGCACTGTTCTAAGTCCCTGGTAACCACCATTCTATTATGGTGATTACGGTTAATAATAATGTATTATATGCTTGAATCTTCTAAAACAGTAGATTGGAAATGTTTTCATAACAAAAGGTAATGGCAATTCTGTGACATGGTGGAGCTGTTAACTAACACTACGGTGGTAATCATTTTGTACTATATCAGTGCATCACATTGTCTCATTGTACAATGCACCCTTCACATGGAACAGAATACACTTTGAAGCTGAAAGAAAA
This sequence comes from Bubalus kerabau, assembly GCF_029407905.1. NCBI lineage: Eukaryota > Metazoa > Chordata > Mammalia > Artiodactyla > Bovidae > Bubalus > Bubalus kerabau. The sequence goes on from NC_073626.1 coordinate 46,992,335, forward strand.
GAAAGCAAGCTATGAAAGACATGTGATTTGAAACATAAATGTGTCTGGGACTAAACTTACAAAACCATGACTAAGGTCGTAATCTCATCCACCAATTCCATAAAAAAAGGTTTTAATGAAATGCACTAATATGTGGCTGCCATGTGGATGTGTGTGCACATATGTATATAAATCAGTTGTTCTTGAAAGCTTACCAAAAGAAATTGGATTTTAAAATGTTTAGCAAATGAATTTTAAAAAGAAAACTACTGGGGTTCTTGCTGGAAGATTTTTAGACTAAGTAACAAGCTGTGTTAGAGTGAGAAGACAGGACATTTATGGGGACATGCATTGTTTTTAACAAAAATAAATATAATAATGAAAATATTTCTAAATAAACTAGAGACAAAGGAAGGAAGGGAAGGAGGAAGGAAGAGAGAAAGAAAGTAGGAAGGAAAGAAAGAGGGGATGGAAGAAAGAAAGAAAGAGGGAGAGAAACAAACGATCGAACAGAGAAACAAAGAAAAAAGAAAGAACCAGGCACTTGTATTTGAATTTCATTGCTTCCTCTCTACTTTTGGAATACACACACATTCAGAATATGAATTTAGTCAGTTGACTCCCAGATGATCCAATTACATCTGGATGAAGTTCCTGGGGGAAAAAGCAAAGCAGCTAGTGTTTCTCTTCTTCGTGATGCCTCTGGCTTCTCAGAAAGCTTCCAGAATATCTGTCCAACAATCCAATACATTAGCATCCTGAGTAGATAGAGAGGCAACTGTGAAAACTTTTGATTGAGAGACAGCTCTTCAAGATTCAACAACCCGGTTTAATGGTCCAGTTACCCATGGCATGTTGTTCGTCTACTTTATCAATGACCTTAAAGAACTAGCTGTAGAAATTTCAGATGAAGCAGTTACCAGAATTTTTGTGATATTACCACTCAATTCCTAGAAGTGTATAAGCCCTTCCCTAAGCCACATAAGCTTAATGCTATGGCTCAGGTCAGAGGGTGGATGGCTTTCATGGAACAAAAGAATAGTCTTCTTCAAGAAGCTTATGACTTCATAATGGAAGCATATTCTCTAGAACAAGAAGAAAAGAGAAGACTGCCTAATTTGATGATCCACCAAGAAAACACTCCGATATGGCAGTAGAGGGCAATCCACTCATGCAACCACCAAAAGAGTAGGAATAAATGCCTAATATTCATGGAATTTCTGACTTTTGGTGATACAGGATCTGGAGAGTAAGGCTGTTATGATGTTCTTTAGACAGGGTTACTCAGTAAAAGTCTCACAGTAAGTTCCTATGGGAATTACAGTCCCATGAAATATAGAAAAGTCAGCTCAGAAGCATAGTTCAATGATGCAGTGTAATAAGCCATGTATGGAGCTTTGGTGCCAATTTAAGATCACATATTTATGGGGTTTAATGGCGAGTTGTCTCTTTCAGGATCACAATGAGCCCTTTAAGACAATGCATCTTTACATGGAACAGAATACAGGATGACCTTTTATGAGAGCCTTCCTGGGGGTTGAACCACTCATAAGGGAAAAGGAGGTCCACTCCAGGGCAGTGCCATAGAAAGGGGCAATAAAAAAGATGACAGTCAACATTTATTGACCACTTTCTGGCACTTTGCCAAACACTTATAAGCATTATTTCATGAAGCCCTTCCAACAGTTGTCTAAATAAGGACCATTATCATGCAAGTTTTATACATAAAGGAAGTGAAGTTTGAAGTAAGGTTTAAAGGGATTGGTAAATTCACTGAGGTTTCATAGCTGCCCAGTGATGGATCAGATGATATCAAGGACAACTCATGTCAGATGGATGGGCAATAAGTCCAGGATACCTCCTCTCTCCAAGGGCTGAGCATTGGGTCAGGGTCTCCGTCCCACAACTGAAGTGTTATTTTTAATCTTTCATTATAGCAGTCCCTAGTACTCAGTTTAATTTGCTCTTATAATAAGTTTGAGGGATATCACATATAGGAAATTGGTGAAATCTGTCTCCAATCCAAGTATCCTGGAGAAATCTTGATGATGAGCCTGTTAACTTGGATCTTGCTGAGAAATAAGAGTCAAGGGAAGGAAGGTGGCAGGAGATGTGATATATGTATTGCATACTTCCCTTCTTGTTTGAAATTAACTCATCTATTTTTATTTTTGCTCCTAACCAACATGTATTAGATACCTATCACACCAAGCCATAAGAAACTATGAATGTTGAACATGGAAAATCCCCTGCTCTCTTGGAAGATGCATTCTGTTGAGCAAAGAAATAAAATAAATAAATAAATATTAAATATTATATAATGAAAAGGAAAATGCAACACGTTGATGTCATAGAGAGTATCTGAGGCCTTACTTTAGTCTGAGTCGTCTGGGGAAACTCACTAAGGAGGTAAAATTTATGCTGCTGGTGCTTGAATGGCCAGAAGTCACAAACAGGGAAAGAGCATGACCCACAACTGGCAGAGAGAATAACCAGGTAAAGGACCTGCAATAGGCCCCAGGCTAACTTGTTCCAGGAGCAGAGAAAAGACAACAGGCTAGGACACAACACACAAAGGCAAGTGCTACAAGGTTCTCTGGATACATGAAGGTTTTTATGCCCATTAGATGCCCAAGAGGAAGTGCTAAACTGGCAAGTGTTTCTCAGATTTTAACAAGCATATGAGTCCTGTAAAGATCTTGTTAAAAATGCAGACAATGGGACTTCCCCAGCAGTCCAGTGCTTCTGCTTCAGAGGGTGCATATTTGATCTCTGGTCAGGCAACTAAGATCCCACATGCCTCATAACCAAAAAAAAAAAAAAAAAAGAAAGGAAATTTCTTGAACTGAATAAAAATGAAAATACACATCAATTTAAAAAAAAATTTAATGCAGATGGTGATGCAGTTTGTCTGGAGTGGAGCCCCATAGTTTGCATTTCCCAAAAAAACCCAGGTGATGACAACCCTGCTGACCATGGAAGGCATTTGGTCAAGGATAGGAGTTGTGAGCAGTTTTGCATTTGTAAGTCTCCAGGTAAATACAATAGAGGGAAGGAACAGACCAAACAATGAAAGATGTGGCAGGACCTGGGATCAAGGATACAGTAGGAGCCAGAGGAGGGAAGGACCACAGAAATTAAGAAGAGCTTCAAAGAGGGGGAAGTGCATGGAACACAGAGCTGTAAAGGCAGAGGACCAAGCAGTACACTTAGACTTAGCACACAAGTGGCCCTAGATAATGGTTATAAAGTAAGTTAACTTCTTTTGTTTTAATTGAAGTATAGTTGATTTACAGTATTGAAGTTTCCAGTGTACAGCAAAGTGATGCAGATTTATGTATATATGTATACATCTATATTCTTTTTCAGAGAAGGCAATGGCACCCCACTCCAGTACTCTTGCCTGGAAAATCCCATGGATGGAGGAGCCTGGTAGGCTGCAGTCCATGGGGTCACTAAGAGTTGGATATGACTGAGGGACTTCACTTTCACTTTTCACTTTTCACTTTCATGCATTGGAGAAGGAAATGGCAATCCACTCCAATACTCCTGCCTGGAGAATCCCAGGGATGGGGGAGCCTGGTGGCTGCCGTCTATGGGGTCTCACAGAGTCGGACACGACTGAAGTGACTTAGCAGCAGCAGCAGCAGCAGCAGACACTGAATAGTAACCTATGATGGGAAAGAATGCTGTATAGTTCCCTGGACTATACAGTAAATCATTGTTGTTTAATTTATATATGGTAGTGTACATCTGCTAATCCCAACTTTTAGTTTATGCCCCCTCCCGCTGCCCCAGTTTCCCCTTTGGGAACCATAGCTTTGTTTTCTCTGTCCATTTCTCATCTGTACCATTTTCTAGAGTCTGTGAACCTCTAATACCACTTTGGGTGGGTTTCACAGATTCCCATTTTTCTAAAGCCTTCCCTCCACCCTCACTTGTAATGCCCGCAGACCTCACTTCCTACTTTCTCGAAGAAAAACAAATGTAGAGACCAATTAACACAATGGACAACTTTCCCCTTAAAACCTACTCCTTTCACATTTGAAGCTTTTTCCATTTCCATCCTTTCCTCCTGTCTCAGAGAACTTGGATATGGCTCCTTCTTCAGAGGTATTAGGTCTTCTGCCTCCCATTCTCCTACCCTTTCTCACCAGGACACGTGCTACTCTGGGGTCATCTTCTGAACCACTGCACAGATCCACTCTAGGTCACCCATGACCTTGGCTGGTCTATCCTCATGGTCTACTCCTCACGTAAATAAGTAAGGAGCTAAGGGATGGGCACGTGATGATGTTCTTCCCAGTGAAACAGGAGAGAAAGTTTGGGGTCGGATGGGGGAAATGCCCTTCATTGATTAAAAACAGGCATTCCAGAAACAAAAGCCCTCAGCAGAGGCTGAGTCCTGTGGGGATGGTGTGATTCAGAAATGCTACAACCACTTTGCAACCCAGAAGAGGAGGAGCCTGAAGGTGTCAACAGGGAAATGGGCAGAAACTCTTATCTTGCAACATAATTGTCTAAGCAGTAATTCTGAGATATTTGAAACTAAGCCTGTGGAGTACAAATTTTCTATTGTTGTTCTTATTTTTCAGTTGCTAAGTCATGTCTGACTCTTTGTGACCCCATGGACTGCAGCATGCCAGGCTTCCCTGTTCTTCACTATCTTCCAGAGTTTGGTCAAACTCACATCCATTGTGTTGATGTTGCCACCCAACGATCTCATCCTCTGTCGGTCCCTTCTCCTGCCCTCAATCTTTCCCATTATCAGGGTCTTTTCCAATGAGTTGGTTTTCTATTGCCTTCAGTTTAAAGCAGCCTCGTGGATACTTCTACCAGAGCAGGAGGCGACTTCCACTGGAGCTGCTCAAAGGCAGGGTGGAAATAGTTTCTCAACCTTCTCTTTCTCTCCCTCCTTCTCTTTTCACCTTCTTCCCTCACTCCATTCTGTACCCCTCCTCTCTTCCTTCCTCCCTAGCTTACCCATTCTTCCCTAGCTCTATACCTCCAAAACTATCCTTTTAACTCAGACCTGCCCCACACAAGCATAAAACTTCTATCTTCTAGTCCACAAAGCATTTTGCAGATGATTATGGGTATTCACAGCAATGTTTCACATGCCTATTTAATGTAGATTTCTGGAGGGGCCCCAGCTTTATTTTATCTCTCCTTTACTGCTGTGATAGGGATATTGGTGGTTTATGTAGTCAATGCTAAGTATCCTGTTACATGTCTAGAATTCATGCACATATATAGAAATGAATAGCCATAGAAGTGCAGCTAAAGGGTTATTTATTAAATGTTATAGTGATCAGAAGAAACAGCATAAAAGGGCATTCTCAATTTTCTCAGCAAGTTTCCTTTTCTTTGCTTTATGAATTTCATGAATCCAGAATTTAGAAAATGTCTACTTTTTACAGTAGTCTTAAAGGGCAGACGTCATAAAAGGTTACTTCTAAATGTACTGCATAATTGCTTTGCCATTCCTAAGCCTTTCCCCAGGGCTAACCCTGGTGTGGGTTTATGTGTGGGCAGGTTGTTTGGGTAGGTCCTACAGTGACTCCAAAGTTTCCTAGTTAGTGGAAATATAGCTTTGGGGGGATTCTGCCTCTGGAATTTAGGCCATTTTATTTGATTATGTGATCCCCACCCCCTTAAAACCAGAAAAGAAACTCTCCTTAAGAGAAGGGTTTAGATGGTTTTGGTGAAGGATAACAAACACCTAAAGCACAGACTTCTGTGGCGTGTGATTAGGAAGCTTTGAGGTGCTCTGGGACATGAATAGGTGGACTGCTGTCTATGCAGTGCGTGCGTGTGCTAAGCTGCACCTGGGGTTCTGACGGCTCCCTCTGCCTTTTGAAGAGCCCGTGGTGGTTTCCATTTCTAAACAGCGAAGTTTTGCCCTTCACTGTTTCTATAAGCAGTCTGCATAAACTGATGCTTTTTCCAAATATCATAAAACTAAGAACTCCACAGCTGCATAAGAGAGAGGAATAGTCAGTCTCCTCAGATGGGAAGGGAGGCGTCCTGCTGTGCACTGGGGGGCAGGCATCTCCTTCCTGCCCCCACTGCGGCACCACGCTCTTCCTGAAGAGAGCCGATGTAACAGATCCATAAAGAGGCGCAGTAAGTTTGCTCTCTGCACTTCCCATGCCCCAGCACTAACCCAAATGCAGAGGGCCACTCAGTTCTGATGACAGGCTCCATCACAACCTAAGCCTTAGCCTCCTCCATGAAAACTTAGTTCCTGTCAATTTCCAATATGTTTCCCTTGTAATCCTTTTATTGTAATTGTGTAGCCTTAAAGTTAACATAGTAGTAATCAGCAATTCTCTTATTTTCTTGAATTACTTTTTATTTCCTGCGGTTTTGATGAATATTTCATAGAAAGCCCACAATGCTCACTTTCATATCTCAAGTTCTATTCAAATGTATTCAAAGATAAGATCACCCAGTATCATTGGAAAGTCTACATAAATATTAATAAAAATACTGACAATTTAGATCCACGTGGAATAATACTGCCCCCATATGATTTGCATAGGTAATAGAAACATATTTTTCTTAACACAGCCCTCCTGTGCCTCTTCTCAACTTGGATATATATTTGCTATTTCTGGCAATGTTATTACAGAAGATAAAATTTCAGCCACTTCAACATTAAAAATCACCATAAAATGTCAATCCTCCCAAACAGATGTGATTTAATCAAACTACCCTGAATCAATGGAAAAGTTCTGTTTTCATAAATTAATAATTGCATTAATGTTCTGTTTTCATAAAGTAATAACTGCATTAATGGACAACATTAATGGACATTCCTTGGACAACTTGGAAGTGAGCTGAAAATGATAAAAGTGTATTATGGTACATATATCTTTCTATTCTCATCACTGCAACTTAGACATTGGGATGAAAGTTGGACCTTTTGTTTCTCAATAGCTGAGTAACACTTTGCTGGTTTTTACTACAACTGATGAAAGGGAAAGCATGGTAAACTGGATGCATGTGACAAACACAGGAGGTAATATGTTTCCAGGATGTGGCATCTGGCCATTGACCACAGCCTCTTGGAACAAGATAAAGTCACCGAAATAGTTAACAGATGTTAGCATACTTGAAATATAAAAGTTCTATTGCTAAAAATTATGTGGGGTCAGATGGAGATTTGGCGCTTGGTCCATAATTTAACTGACTTGGCAAATGCAAAGTTGAGATCCAGAGGCGTATAATGTATAATACGGAGGCCACACACTTTGCACACCACACAGGGGCTCATAAACTACTGATGAAATGTACGTTGTGCTAAGCCAGCTTGATTAAGTATTAACACAGTATTTGATACTTAGGGAAATCTGAAGTCAATTTTCACGTCGACTAAATTAAAAAGTTATTTCTATAAGAGCAAAAGAGTGGTAGACTTTTCTCCAAGTTCAAAGGACGTCTGCAAATTTTATTATTTAGCCTTGGCTTGCAATTTACCTGATGACTGGTGTATCTTCCCGTCCACTTCATAATCCATCCAGTGATACCCTTTTTCAAAGTATCTCTCTTTCTTTTTCCCACTTTTGTCTATTACTCCACATTTCAGAACAAGTTGACAGTAATGATTTTCAGATGCATATCTGTAGCTGAAATGGAGCTTCTCAAACTTAAGTCACAAAGTCATTCGAGTCAAGCATTGAATGAAGCTTGTGCTACTTTAGAGTTTGTAGTTTTATTTACAGCTTTGCAGATGAAGTCACCAGCTTCCATCACTTTGTAAAGATTCACACCCTGGTGAGATAAAAATGATGGTGCCAGGTAGGAAGGAGGGGTGGGGAGAAAGAAGACAAAACAGGTTTCTTTTAATTATATTAGTAGTTACTTAACCATTTAAAATGATCAAACAAATGTTCGTTATTGATTGGGGGACAACATTTGCCTCCATAAATTATATAGATTGTAGATTTTTCTGCTTTATTAAAACATATCTTGAATCTGACCCTAGGCTAACCACACCTGAATAATCCAGTGTCATTATGCTGGTACCTGAACTCTATGAAGGACAGCAGTAGAATCAGAAAGAATGAACCAATATCAGTGAAGGGCAATTAAAAGGCTAATGCTTTGGAGCAGTTTATAGATAAGGACTTGGCAGGGGAATCTCATAGTATATCTTAGTATATAAACAAACAAACCTGGTAAAGCTGTAAGACACATAGGAATGATGAATGTATGTATAGTTTTTAACCACATCCAGAAACACTATTACTGGCATGAAGTTGAAGGAGGTAGTTTAATAAAATGAAGTAGTATTTAGTCCACATCTGGAACTTGTTTGCCTGAGAGGTTGTACTGACTGGGAGCATAAACAGGATCAACAAAGGCTTTGGTAAATCCATGGATGACAGGTCGGCAGTGGGGTTTGAAGGCCAAGTTCAGCGCAGGCTCGTCATCTTGGGCTTGGCGGAGCCAAGGATCACCACCGAGTTTCCAACCCGCACGGAGCTGTCACTGGCGGGGACTGCAGGGCACAGCGGTAGGCAGGTTCACCAGAGATTTGCCCCCATGCAGCATTTTGTAAGCTGCTATGTCTTCACTCAACATGGACTGGAAACAACGTGGACTTAAAACTGAACTGACTCAAGCTCCTTGCTGTTAAGGAGTAGCTTTTAAAATTTATGTAAGTCTGATGTTTTCTTAAAATGAACAAGTATAAATACTCACAGGGGCTTTTCATACCAGTGATGATAAAGAGATCATAAGTTTAACATAGCTAGTTACTTCTCTCTAGAAACTTTAAAAGCACTGCTTTCTTTGCAGTTTACTTCTGCTTAACAATCACCAAAAATAATTTGTAAAATGACATGTAAATCATTTTCCTGTTTCTTTTTATTGTGAAGTTGCTTTTGGGGACACTAACGCTTGTTTGGGTTTTGTATTGGTTTTGGGTGGAGTGTCCCTTAAACATAGTTTGGTTTCACATTCTTAATGCAGTGATATGCAAATTTTGTAAGTAATAAGTTACATATGGTCTTTCATTTCTAAATTACATCTAACAAAAGACCATAAGATTTTAGGAATCAAAGTTCTTTGCTTTCCAGTAATTTTCATTTATAGCCGTTATGCAGTGGGATTGGTTGGTATCACAGCAAAGAAGAATTGTGTTTTGGCCTTCTCTAACTTTCTTTAACAGATTATTTCTATTTGTTTGTTTTTAATCACTAAGTTGTGTCCGACTCTTTTGCGGCCCTGTGGGCTGTACTCTGTCAGGCTCCTCTGTCCATGGGATTTCCCAAGCAACAACACTGGAGTGAGTTGTCATTTCCTTCTCTAAGGGATACTCCCAACCCAGGGCTCAAACCTGCTTCTTCTGGATTGGCAAGCAGATTCTTTACCACTAAGCCACCCTGGAAGCCCAATGAAAAGATACCTTTTTGAAATAATGTGGCATTTATACTTAAATCATTTCAGCATTTAAACCAGGAGCTTAAATATGTTAATGTACTGTGATACATTATGAGGTTTCAAGAACTTCACATAGACTATAGTTTCTGTCTTTAGGGTGCCTGTGGTCAAGCAGGATTTGTGGACCCTAAACAGGAAAGCCTGCACTGCAACCAAAGTAACTGAGAGAGAGTGATCCAGATGACCATGAGGGCAGAGCTGCAGGGTGGTCAACCCGCTGAGGAAAAGGAAAGGAGAGCAGGAAAGGAAAAGGAAAGGAAAGGAGAGCAGTGCATCTGGGGAGAGTTCAAGGAAGGGCAAATCCTGACCCGAGGCTTGTACAGAGAGTGTGAGTCCTTGAGAAGAAGGAGGAGGCATGAGGCACCATCAGTCCAGACATCTGAAAAATATCATGGGATACGTGGAAAGGAACGGCCAGAAGTGACTGGAAAAGGAAAAAAAAAGGCCACAGTGTGTGACAGAATACAGGCCTGCTTTTCAGGAAATGGGAACCCACTGATGCATGTCCAAGCAGAAGCAAGGCATATTCATATTTGTATCTTAGATGAAATCTTCCATGGCATCATGGAGGATGAATTTGAAGGCAGTCTCAAGTATGTGCCAAGTCACTTCAGTCATGCCTGACTCTTTGTAACCCTGTGGACTGTAGCCTGCCAGGCTCCTCTGTCCATGGGCCTCTCTAGGCAAGAATACTGGAGTCGGTTGCCGTGTACTTCTCAAGGGGATCTTCCCTACCCAGGGATCGAACCCTTATCTCTTATGTCTCCTGCATTGGCAGGCCGGTTCTTCGCCACTAGCACCACCTGGGAAGTCCCACAGACCAAGAAAGAGGATGAATATCCACAGAAGATATCAGGACTTGTGCTGATGTAGGTACAGCAAGGGTAGGAAGGAAGGGACGAGCAATCAAAACAGTTTAGCAGTCAAATCAGTAGCTCTTGCTAACTGCATAGGCATGGGAGCCACAGTGATACAGGTCCCACAGAGAGCCTTGGTTTGTTGGTTGTTACCCAACATAACAACTTAAATTGTGACATTCTTGGAAATGGAAACATGGGTTATTTGCAGCTGGACCCAGACAGCCTGACTCATGTGAAGCATCAACTGAGTTCATCCAAGTTATATAAATCTTCAAGAAAGGACTTCTAGGGCTTAAGAGTTTAGGATTAGGAGATGAAAACCATTATATACAGAATGGATAAACAAGGTCCTACTTGGAACTATATTCAATATCCTGTGATAAACCATATTGGAAAAGAATATGGTAAGGAATGTGTGTATGTGAATATATATATATATATATATATATATATATGAGTCACTTTGTGGTACAGTGGAAATTAACACAGCATTGTAAGTCAACTATACTTCAATAAAATAAATTGGGAAAAAATAGAAAATATTTCTACTTTTTTTCAGGTTCTGTCACGGTCAGACCTAATAGAAACGATGGAAATGATCAGACTACTCAGTAATAGCTATTCCGAAGGGGGCAGGAGGAGAAGGGGTCGACAGAAGATGAGATGGCTGGATGGCATCACCGACTCGATGCACGTGAGTTTGGGTGAATTCTGGGACTTGGTGATGGACAGGCAGGCCTGGCATGCTGCGATTCATGGGGTTGCAAAGAATCGGACACCACTGAGCGACTGACCTGAACTGAACCAGAGAAGAGAGGCAACAGCTTCTGGTATTTAATGCCAGGTGATATTAGTCTTTCGATGAACAGGGGGAGCTGAACACAGAAAGAAGACGGTACTACAACCGAGGAAGACAATGAAAGAACACTGGAACACGGAGGAGAGGAACCCAGCAGTGTGGACCTGGGGAATCAGCAGGGAAATACTAGAGGGTGAAACCGAGGATGAGGAGGAAGGCCGTTGAGGAGTCGGGAACGCAGGAGAGGGGCGGAGCTGAGAAACAGGAAGCGCAGGGAAGGACGCTGAGGACACTCAGACTAAAGCGCTCTCAGCAGAGCGAGGGAAGAGCGGAGGGGCGAGAGAGGGAAGGTCAACTCCATTCTCTAATCCAGGTGGTGATTTGTACATCTCAGAAAACATATGGAATTTCTGATCATCTGTGAACAGCGTTTTTCTGATCATCTGTGAACAGCGTTTTTGCCTTTTATACTTTTCCCTAAAAGACTCTAACTTAGAGGTTAGTAGGTCATTTTAACAAGCATGTGGCAAAACAAGGTAGTGATTCTGGTGGGTGTTGTTATTGTAGGGCCTGCGCCTTTCTCAGATACCACTTGCAAAGAGACTGTTCTTGCCGGCCAGTGTTTCACATGCTAAGTATTATTAAACTCTGCTCCTCCACTGGCCATTTTAAAATGGCCCTGGGCTCTCTTCCAGAAGCCCTACTTGTCACCGTGAGAAAACCAAGATCCCAGTTTTCCTCCAAGGAAAACAAAACAGCAAAAACAACAATCATAAAAGCAAAGACAGGATCTAACTCACAAAGTGTGTGACATCAAATGAGATACTAGATAAAAAAGTACTTTGGAAGTCATGAAGCAGTTAAAAAAAAAAAAAAGTGAAATGGTAGCATTATCGGTGATTGAGCTATAGCAATAAGTTATTTTATGAAGCCCCCCTCAAGAATTTTTATTGTATTTTCCCACTGTGCATTTTAGGAAAGAGCAAAAGTGTAGTAAAACTTGACCTCAAAGTTGCTTCCCAAATCTGAGACACATTCCAATTTCAATCCGCAAGGAATGTATGAATATTAAAATATGCTACATTAACTTACCGTATTAACCCCCAGGCCATTAAGCATGTAGATCAAATCCTCTGTGGCTACGTTCCCAGAAGCACCTTTTGCATAAGGGCAACCGCCTAGTCCGGATACTGCAGAATCCACTACATTAATGCCCATCTGGAAAACAAACCCAAACGCCCAAGCTTGTCTCTTTATGGCATGTAAGTTTAACCTGTTCCAAAGAGCAAATAAGAAAAATCTGAACCATGATCCCACTCTATTCCCTTACCCACCTGCTGCTGGAACAGTCCCCAAGGTGGACTTCTTGTCTGACTAATCTCATCTTTCAGGCTAACAGAAACTCTTAAAAGATCTCAGGAATGACAATAGTCTTAGATCAGAATTGAAACGGTGTTCTGATTGATAACAGAACACAGGTAGCGGGTGAAGCTTGAAGTAAGATCAATCCATACCTAGGGTGTATTCTCCAATCTAATTTTGAGCTTTATTCTAACAGCTTTGTATAATCAATATGAAATATTTTCAACAGCCTGACCCAAAAAACCAAGATGCCTTAGAAGACAAGTTGGGGATGTCTCTGTGTTTGAAGCTGTGTTTTGTGGGGTCAGTTCTTCCACTCAATTCACCCAGTGTTTATTGATCGATTGCTTTGATTAATTTGCACACAAAACCTGGATGTTTTGGGAGAAGTGAAGAGCCATTTAAGAGGTAGGACATCCACCATCAACAATTGCACCAGTTCACATTTACTGGGTTCTCACTAAGTGCTAGATATTATTACTAACACCATATGATGCTGATTCATAATCCCTACAAAGCCCCATGAGGTGGACACTCTTTCATCATTCTCAAATCACAGATGAAGAAACTCGAGCACAGAGGGATCACATAATTTGTCCCAGGTCACCTCTGTCTCCAGAGGATTCGCACTCTGCTCTGGTCTGTAACCTCTGGAAACATGCAAGTTGGTTCACATTATATCTGGGGAGATCCAAGACAGACAGTCTCCATGGGCTGGAAAAGCTGGGAAAAACATGAGCACAAATGGGTCTGAAAAGGAACCCCTGAGATCAGACTCTAATAACTCAAGAAGAGAGGTGAGCAGAGACGCCCTCCATGGCATGTGACAAATGGGTAATCAGGAGTCACCTGAGGTCTAATCTGATTCTTCGCTCTTGGACATTGGAGAAAATGGCCATGGCCTCATCTACAACAAGAAGCACTGGGAAGCAGAGCCCTGATCAATCTGCTGGGTCAAGGGTTCTAAATCACAGAAACAGAATCACAAATTGTTGCTACAACTTCAGTTTGATTCTGGAGGTCTGAGCTGGGCCTTGAAAATCTGAATTTTTAACAAGATTCCAGATGCTGTTCTCACTGATGTTCTGGGGAATTGAGCTTTCTTTCTTTCTTTCTTTCTTTTTTTTTTTTTTTTGATAACATTTTTGTTTTAGATTTTCAGAAAATTTGGGAAGAAAGTGCAAAGCATTCCCATACATTACATACCATTTCCCCTACTGCTGACATCTTACATCATTATGGTATACTTGTCACAACCAATGAACACATCTGACATTATTAACCAAAGTCCACACATGATGCAGATTTCCCTAGTTTGGAAGCCATTTTCTTTCTTCTGTTCTGGGAATTCATCCGGGTACCACATTGCATTTAGTTATCTTGTCTCAGGATGCTGTGGCTGCGACATCTTAGCTTTCACCGTTCTTTGTCCTCATTGACCTTGGCCATTTTGAGTTGTACCTGTCATGTGTACAATACCTTTCAATGTGGGTTTTGTATTATGTTTTCTCATGGTTAGACTGGAGTCCTAAACTTTTGTGAGGAGGGCAACACAGATGAGATGCCAGTCTAGACATGTCATATCAAAGGGCCACTCTACATGGTTATGGTTAATGACTGATGATGTTCACCTTGACCCCATGCCCCGTTTCCCACGTGGTACTTTTTGGGAAAAATAAGGCCCTGTGTGCAGCTCAGATTTAGGAGTGGATAATATCTACCTAAATTATTTATAAGTCAGCCATATGGGAGATTTGTCTATTCTCCCATCATCATTTATTTCTTCAAACATGTGTTTATATCAGTAGAGACTTAGAGGTATTTATTTAGGGCTTTGCGTTGTGTTCCAGTATTCCTTTATATGCCTTGTCACTCATGTTGTTTGAGATCTGGCCACTGGGGGCTCTTCAGTTGGTTCCTTTGACATGCTAAAGGGGCTGTGCTTTTTTAATTGAAGTGCAGTTGATTTACAATGTTGTGTTAATTTCTGTACAACAACTGATTCAGATATGTATATATATATGCATATATATACATATATATAGATTCTTTTTTATATTCTTTTCAATTATGGTCTAAAGAGCTGCCCATTTTTAATAAATTTTCTAGATATTCACTTGTGAGGTCTAGGTTGTTTACCCATTTTCCCAAGAGCAGAACCATAGTCCAAAAGCCATGGATGTCTCTGTGACTAATGCAAGTTTACAGATATAATTTGTCTGCTTCTGCATGTCTGTCTCCACTTGTTATCCTCTACAACATGGGAAGGTCTGTATGGCTCTTCTTCCATTACCACGCCCTCTCTCAAAGTTTAATTGTATTCAGGTGTTAATAACTGACCAGCTGAAGTACTGGTCCATTTAGGAGAGTCCACATTTGTGGTGAATATAAATAGTAAGTACAAGGACTTATGCTCTAGGAGTGAAAGTTGTGAAGTTGTTCAGTAGTTGGACAGTACAAAAGTTAGGACAGAGGCTCATCTCTGGGAGTCAACCAGTACATCAAATAGACAGAGACATTCTTCACCCACGGGTTAAAATTTATCTATTCCGTTGAAATGAATCTATCACTCAAGGAGACAGAAGTTTCAGTGATTTTCAGTCCCTACCAATTATAACCACTTGGGGCCCTTTTAAAAATAACACACAAGCTGCTTCTCCCCAGGATCTCTGTCTGGAAGTGAGTCAGCCTTGGTATTTCTTTAAAGCTCCCCCCTGGTGATTCTCTTGAGTAATTACGTGTGGGAACTCCTGAGGCAAGGTTCTCATCCATCTCAGCCGTTATCAGCTGTGGGTATGAGTGAGCTTTCATTTTGAAGATGCTCTGTACCCCGAGGCAGCAGAGTTAATCATGATGGATCAACTTTTCAACAAATCAGCTTTTGAAAGAACACTCTCAAAAGTATGTGAAGTAGTGAATGTAAGTAGTACCTGCATGATAGCTGGAAGATCGCTTCAGCCTACCAGGAGAGCTTATGATCTGTAAAATTTTCTGTATGTGTATTCAGTTCAGTCGCTCAGTCATATCCAACTCTTTACAACTCCATAGACTGCAGCACTGCAGGCCTCCCTGTCCATCACCAACTCCCGGAGTTTACTCAAACTCATGTCCACCGAGTCAGTGATGCCATCCAACCATATCATCTTCTGTCGTCCCCTCAGTCTTTCCCAGCACCAGGGTCTTTTCCAATGAGTCAGTTCTTCACATCAGGTGGCCAAAGTATTGGAGTTTCAGCTTCAGCATCAGTCCTTCCAATGAATATTCAGGACTGATTTCCTTTAGAATGGACTGGTTGGATCTCCTCGCCATCCACGAGACTCACAAGAGTGTTCTCAAACACCACAGTTCAAAAGCATCAATTCTTCAGTGCTCAGCTTTCTTTCTAGTCCAACTCTCACATCCGTCCATGACTACTGGAAAAACCACAGCTTTGACTAGATGGACCTTTGTTGGCAAAGTAATGTCTCTGCTTTTTAATATGCTGTCATAGCTTTTCTTCCAAGGAGCAAGCGGATGTATATTAGACTTCGATAAATAACAGTGACAAAAAGGAAGTGTTGTTGGAACTGAAGGTAAACAGGAAAACTTAAACTGGTAGGAAGATGAATGAGAATTATTTTTCTATTGTTCAATTAATTTATAATTAGTCTTAATTACCAATATCTATCATGCTAGACATTCCTGTCAAAATAGTTCTGTTTTGGAATAGTTCACAAATCCTAAGTAAATAATGAGGTGAAAAATAGAAACAAATAGATGTAGATGGGCTTCCCTGGTGGCTCAGATGGTAAAGAATCTGCCTACAATGTGGGAGCTTTGGGTTCTATCCCTGGATTGGGAAGATACCCTGGTGGAGGGTGTGGCAACCCACTCCAGTATTCTTGCCTGGAGAATCCCATGGATAGAGGAGACTTGGAGGCTACCGAGGAGCCATGGGGTTGCAAAGAGTCGGACATGACTGAGCAACTAAGTACAGGGTGAGTGTATATGTCTCAGACATGAAATACATCCCCTTATACACAGACTCATTACAGTATATTTTATATGGATAAAAATTAGAAAACCATCCAAATGTCTGTAATTGGGGCTAATTTAAATTAATTAAGGTGTAGTTGTAAAATGGAATGATAAATACTATGTAAATGCATAGTTAAGGGAAAGAAACAGATTATAAAATATTATAACAGTGTATGCAATCATAATCCCATTTTCTTAAAAAAAAAAGAATTTGGATGATAATATCAGTGGTCAATGAGTTGCATGTAATTTATTTTATTTTAATTCTTTTTATCTTTGTTTTCCAATGACCCCACAATGAATGTAATTATATATATAATTAGAATAAGAAAGGCTTCTGCAAACTGTAGCCTGTGACAGAATGACAGTAAATAAATCAGGGTGAGAATAAATAAACCTAAGACTGAATTCCTTGATTAACAACATTATTTTGCAACTAATTCGTCTTACTAGGATTTGAGACTGCAGGCTAATGTGTGTGCATAATCTCATGAAAGCAGACATGATCTGGGGGAAAGGCTCTCTGAAAAATGGTCCTTCCTTCTTTCCTGCCATCACATTCGCTCTGGAACAGATGATGTTTCTGTGAGCATTAGTCACAAATTAATTGAATCAATTCTAAAAGCAGTATGTGGATTTCAAGTTTCAATAGCAAATTTAAGGAGTTTATTAAAGTATACCTTACCTATGAAGAAGACTACTAAAATATGTGTTCCTTTTAAAGTCTCTTAAAAAAAAATCACAATCGTTTAAAACTAGAATTTTCAGGACTTCCACGGTGGTGCAGTGGTTAAGCCTTAGCCTTCCAATGCAGTGGACAAAGGTCCAGCCCTGGTTGGGAACCTAAGATCTCACATGCCTGCATTCTCCAACTAAGCCCTGACACAGACAAACAATCTTAAAATATAAAAACAAACCTTTCTACCCACTGTCCCCTCAACTCTGACCTCTATTAAATGCGTGATTCTTTCCTCCCCCCAAAAAAGATCTTCTCAATGGACGGTGTTACCCACACAGTAAGTTAGATGGCTTTATTTATGAACAAGCTACTTTGTAAATTTCTAGTCATACTCATCTAAGAAAATGTGATTCCACTGTGTATGTTTTCTTTATCTCTGTTTCCGTGTCCTATTAGAAATGGTACACATACAATGTAAACAAATTCTTAACAGAGGAGGAAGAAAAATACTATTTGTTCTCCTCATCTGTTATTTATGGTAAATAGAGGAAACATATGGTACTTTACTATTGAAGCCATAGTATTATAGTAAACGCATTACATTTACAACAATATCATGTATTTGTTAGTAGATGTGCCGCATGGCTGGTTTTACCATACAAGAACCTGCATTAAAAGATAATTCTTAGATATTTCTTTATCTATGTCTCCAAACCTAAAACACCGCTTTCAGATCTTCAGCTTCCCAGTGTGTGTGTGTCTGTGTGGATATAAGCACACAAGCACAAATGATTTTCTGCACTGTACGGTATGTGGCAAAAACAAAGGACTTGGGTTTTGTTTTAAAAGAAATATTTTTGGATCAACAACCACAAGATGGCGATGTAACACCAAAATCCACCAAGTTAAAGTCAAGCATTGAAATGCCACTGGGTTCCAGCTCAGAAATGACAAATACAAAAGTAAATGGCTTTATATTATGCAAATAGATATTTTTCTTACTTTAAAATAAGGAGACTTTTACTAATGGTGTATAACACATCAAATGTGGTTCAATATAATCAATCTGTTTTTGTATTATTCTTCCTGTGACTTCAACATGTTTATTGAGCACAGTCTATGTGCCAGGGACTTGGAATACACACACAGCCCTGAAGCACATGGAGATTACTGTTAGAAATTAAAATTACTATGTATTTGGTCTGTCACTGAGAGGTAGTTCACTATTAGCAAATGAGAAACCGTTCTCTCTAGAACTCAGGAAGTTAATTCTCCCTAAAATGAAATAAACCCCAAACTCAAAGGATGAAGGTGACCGAGGCTCCCACTTTCCTCAGAGTCATGATCAGAGCTGTTCACCCAGTGACACAGGTTATCCCAAGCCTTGTGAGTAGAGTTGTGAGCTCCATCCGCTTGAGCCCCCAGATGCATACTAGGACTGTAGGCTGAGGAAAATGCAAAATACGAGAAGCTACTTCCTCTGGAAACTGGCAGATTATCTGTAGATATAGCATGAGTATTATCACTCTGTACTGCAATATCATATAAGCTCTGAGGAATGTTAATTTTTTTTAAACTTCGCATAGTGGTTAGATGCCCAGATCACACTGATATGCTAACTGAAAATATCACCTTGACTTTTTCTCAGTGCTGTAAGAACTTATTGTCCAAATAAAACTGAAAAATATGAGAAGGCCAATCAAAGATATCATTTTCCAAAATGTATAATCTTCCATATGTGTCTGATTTTCCAAATATCTCTGATAGGGAAATGATTCATTTGGGGATTTAAGTTATTCATGGGGAAAAAGACAAATATTCATGTAAGAGAATATGCCCATCTTCCTAATATTGTTCCCCTTCACTTGTTCCTCACAGCTAACATTCCTGCCAACAGAGGATCATAGTTATCCACACGTGAGTGCGATTTCTCCCCCAACGGCCAGACCAGTGTCACTAGTGAGGCCACGGCATTCTTTCCAAGGAGCCCAGATCTGGCCCTGAGATGCTTCCTATCCATCACTCAAAAGTTACCATATGCAGTTACGGTACCAACTACTTGCCATTCATGTGCACTGGGAACATACCACGTTTTGAAAACCTCAGACAGTAACTGTTGGCATACATGAGTAAAGCCCACTGTTTTCAACCACAGAATTTATACACCAAAATTGGCATGTAAATCATGACGCCTTGCTGTTGAGGTAAGTAAGCTAATATGATGGATTACCAATGCTTTCATAGACCGTATCTCATCTCTGAAAAGGCTTTCCCCCATGCTTCCTTTTATCCTGCCTCACCACACATAATGAGAGATTATATTCATACTTTCATTTAGTATATTGCAAATTGAGACAGAAGAAGACTGTATACTTAGGAAGGCACAAGAAAATGGAAAAATAGGTAAAGAAATTCTGAATTTCAGTAGATTGAGAAATAATCAATACCATCAGCATTAGCTGTGTGATCTTGAGGGTGTTACTTTATCTCTCTGTTCGCCCAGCTGTAAAATGAATTTAATAGAACTAATGCACAGACTTGCTCAGGATACAATGTGATGTTCCATGGAAAACCCATATCCCATAGCTGGGTACATAACTCTTGAGAAGTCTTGGCTTTCACAGGCATATGACAAGGAGATAGAGGCAGACGGAGGATGTGGATGTGTTAAATGAAGCAGAGAACTGGGGCCAGAATATAGCAAGGGAGACATGTGAACGGAGACACAGGTAAGCTGGAAGCCATAAAGGACAGAGCTTATCAAGTGGGAGTAAAGAATGAGGCTGCACTAGATGAGAAATTAACAAAAAGTACACAGTGGACTGCCCTGGTGGTCCAACGCAAGGGGATGTGGCTTTGTTCCCTGGTCAGGGACTAAGATCCCACATACTGTGTGGCCAAAATATATGACCTGGCATCAAGTTCTAGTACAGCGACTTGCTGTTGCTTTTGTTTAAGGAAAAAAAGGAAAGAAACAAACACTTAGGGAAGTGGGGATGAGTTTGAGATTAGGGCAGAAACATGGAGCTGAGCCAGGAAATTCATGGAGAAAACTGTGCTGTGAGGTGGGACAGAAGGAGAGGACAGGCCAAGCAACAGAGGCTGGTAAAGGAACAGTGACCTCAAAGCTTCCAAGGAGAATCAATAGTCAGTCTTCTCAGAAACATAGTAACTAAGTTCATTGGCTGAGAATCCCAGAAAGAGTTGACCATTGAGTTCCAGTTCCAATGAGCTCTCACAATGCCTCTGTGAGCGCACAAAAGTGATGGATGGAGACCATGGTAACAACATGAAAGGAGGAAGGAAAGGGGATGGATGGATGACTAACACTGTGTAAACAAGGAAGATCTTATGTCTACAAAGGTGGAGCCTCCATGAATTTTTTTCACAACAATCTACATATCAGATTTTCACAGACAGAATTAATCTCAAAATATACAAGCAGCTCATGTGGCTCAATTCTAGAAAAATAAACGACCCAATCAAAAAATGGGCCAAAGAACTAAGCAGACATTTCTCCAAAGAAGACATACAGATGGCTAACAAACACATGAAAAGATGCTCAACATCATCATTATCAGAGAAATGCAAATCAAAACCACTATGAGGTACCATCTCACGCTGGTCAGAATGGCTGCGATCCAAAAGTCTATAAGCAATAAATGCTGGAGAGGATGTGGAGAAAAGGGAACCCTCTTACACTGTTGGTGGAAATGCAAACTAGTACAGCCACTATGGAGAACAGTGTGGAGATTCCTTAAAAAACTGGAAATAGAACTGCCTTATGACCCAGCAATCCCACTGCTGGGCATACACACTGAGGAAACCAGAAGGGAAAGAGACACGTGTACCCCAATGTTCATCGTAGCACTGTTTATAATAGCCAGGACATGGAAGCAACCTAGATGTCCATCAGCAGATGAATGGATAAGAAAGCTGTGGTACATATACACAATGGAATATTACTCTGCTATTAAAAAGAATGTGTTTGAATCAGTTCTAATGATGTGGATGAAACTGGTGCCTAAAAGGAAAACACCAATACAGTATATTAACACATATATATGGAATTTAGAAAGATGGTAACAATGACCCTATATGTGAGACAGCAAAAGAGACAAAGATTTAAAGAACAGACTTGGACTCTGTGGGAGAAGGCGAGGGTGGGATGATTTGAGAGAATAGCACTGAAATATGTATATTATCATAAGTGAAATAGATTGCCAGTCCAGGTTTGGCTGGTGCACTGGGATGACCCTGAGGGATGGGATGCGGAGGGAGGTGGGAGGGGGCTTCAGGATGGGAAACACATGTACATGCATGGCTGATTCATGTCAATGTATGGCAAAAACCAAACATTGTGAAGTAATTAGCCTCCAATTAAAATAAATAAATTACTTGTTTTTAAATCCCATATATGCTTGCTTGATTTCAGTTTAAAGGGAAGAAACTAAGCTCCGGAGCTCTTTGGGGGTCCCCAAAAGCCACAGAGGCAGCAGAGATGTGTCTGGAACTCAAGCCTTTGTGCCACTCAGGCCTTTGTGCTTCTGAAGTTGCACCGGTAGGAGGTAAGTTATTTCCACTTTCAAAAGGGATGTTAGTGGGAGGCCTGCCTCATGTGAAAACATAACTAAATGTTCAAAAGACAAAAATATAACGCTCAGAGAAAAAGAATGGAAAGCACAGTGGTGCTGACAAAGAAGTAACTGTGTTATTACTACTTACAAACCAGGCAGGGTTGGTGAGTATGGGAAGATTACACTTTTTTTTTTTATTAGTCAAAGCAGCAAACAATATATATTAACATAGTGAGGTCAAGAACTTCAAGATACCTCACTCCATAATGCCCTCAGTACATGGCATAATACTGACGACAGAAAAAGTTACTGTTCAAATACTTATCAAAGAATAACCGAACAAATGATGTGCATGGAATAAAAATGTTAGCAGCATCAACCCCTGAGTGCAAGCACATTTGAACTGAACTTGATCCAATCCAACTGGAGAGACAGAGCAAGGTGTCGAGGATAGCAAAATCAATGAGACGTGTCAGCGGACCAGTACGTATTTTGCTTGCTCCCTAAACCTTCTTCTCTTGAAAATGGCTTCTCATAATGACAGGTTTATGGATCCTGCTTATTTGCTCAGTCACTATTAATCTTGGCGCAGCTATTGGAACTGAAATTGAGTCGATCATGGGCTCCTCCCCCAGAATGTGGAGCAAAGACAAAGACAGGCTCTATCTAAGAGATGAGATGTACAACATATGAGCTATAGACAAGTACTGCAAATGTGGGAGACCTGGATTCGATCTCTGGGTTGGAAAGATCCCCTGGAAAGAGAATGATCACCCACTCCAGTATTCTGGCCTGGAGAATTCCATGGACAGAGGAGCCTGGTGGGCTACAGTCCATGGGGTCGCAAAGAGTCAGACCCAACTGAGTGACTTTCACACACACACACACACACACACACACACACACACATACACACATACATGCACAATGAGAAGCAGAGAAGTGCGGTCTATAATTGGGGGTGGGATGGGATATTTGAATCGGAGAGATGCCACCTGCATTCCAGACAGTTTTTTGGTCCTTCCTGAGCTCCAGCTTCATAGTCTCCCCACCTTTGTTTTTGAAATGACATTTAATGAGAGCTGTGCCAAGCAAACAATAAAGTGATGCTAGGAAACAGTCACATCACTATCATCCTCATCCTACACGTGCGGAACTTGAGCCACTGAATCTGTACTACGACGCACACAGTGATACATTCTGGGCAAGTGATGAGAGCTGAGGCTCAGTGCCAGGGTGCCTGCTTCCAAGTCTCAGGTCTCTACATGTCTTGGGCCTTTAAGAGGTTTCCCATTCACACCCTTAATTCCTCACAACACCGTCTCTCTCTCTCTCTTTTTTTTTTTTTTTGCTTAAGTCAGCTTGAGTTGGCCACTGCTGCTTGGAAACAAAGAACATTAACTGACACGTCCTTCAGCTGATGGCCTGGCAGAGAAGATATTCACAAATACAAAGAACTTGATGCAGAGTGTGGCAGCTATTATGAAAATTACAAATAAAGCTGTTTAGGAATGTCAGAGAGATGGTTTCTGTATGTTGTCAAGAAGCAAGTGGGTGGGGCTGGGTGAAGTTTGATGACTGGCTTGGTGCTGAATTGGCCCTTGAAGGATGTTGACACATGGAGGGTGGCAAGGAGAAGGGATAGTCCACAGGGAGGGAACAGCTTGAGAAAATACACAGATGATGAATGGGTCAAGGGTCCACCGAAATTCTAAGGAGACTTTTATTGTATGTAGGGAGACTTGGGGTGTGGGTGGAGTGGAGCTCCCAATCATGGGAGGCCCAGCATGCCATTCTACAGGAGCTAAACTTTATTCTCTGGGAAATAAAGACCTACTTAAAGTTCATGAATAATTATGCCGTTGTTAGCCTTTTGCTTCAAGCAGATTTTATTAGCAAGGGAATAATAGCTGAGATGGATACAACGTTGAGAAATATCCAAGTACAAATACCAGTCAGAAACTCAGTGAAATGCATCTGGTCAATGGTGGTGAGTATTTTAAATGGAGGAAAAGTGAAAAATATTGTCATAAAGGAAGAAATTTGAGATAAATTTATGAGTTAAAATAGTGTCTAAATGAATGAAGACTAATGGAAGATAATATTCTAAATGAAGTAAGTCAGAAAAAGACAAATATCATATGATGTCCTTCTATGTGGAATCTAAAAAAGTGATACACATAAACTTATTTAGAAAACAGAAACAGAGTCCCAGGTTTGGAAAACCAACTGTGGTTACCAGAGGGAGAAGAAGAGGATAAATTAGGAGTTTGGGATTAGCAGATACACACTGCTTTATATAAAAGCAATAAACAAGGACCTATTGTACAGCACAGGGAACTCTATCCAATATTTGGTAACAATCTATAAGGGAAAAGAATCTGAAAAAGAATATATATATGCATACATATATGTGTGTGTGTATATATATATATATATATATATATATATATATATACATATTAATAGGTGTGTGTGTGTGTGTGCTAAGTGGCTTCAGTTGTGTCTGTCGCTTTGCGATCCCATGGACTATAGCCCACCAGGGTCCTCTGCCCGTGGAATTCTCTAAAAAGATTACTGGAGAGGTTGCCAGAGGATCTTCCTGACCCAGGGATTGAACCCAGGTCTTATCATTATAGATGGTCTCCTGCATTGGCAGGTAGGTCCTTTGCCACTGGCCCCACGCAGATTCTTTACCGTCTGAGCCACCAGGGAAGCCCATTTATTAATATATCCGAATCATTTTGCTGTAATCTGAAACTAACACAGTGTAAACCAGCACATGCAAATCAACTATACTTCAATTTTAAAAAGACTAATGGAAGAAAAAGGTGCCATTAACAAAAGTTCTGTGATTTCTAGCTTAGCAACTAAATGGAGGCTGATCCGTGGAGCGGAGTGGGACATAGTATTGCCTCCAGTATAAGGCAGACGTTGCTCTCTTGAAAATCATTACAGATACAGAAAACGAGAAATTTAACACCTAATGTTTCTTAACACCTTCCTGATGGTTGAAAACTAACTTTAACTCCTTTTTGTAAATCTTTTGTTACATACCGATTTCCACTTGTTCATCTGCATTGAAGCTAATCTAATGGTTTCAGTTCAGTTCAGTCGCTCAGTCGTGTCTGACTCTTTGCAACCCCATGAACCGCAGCATGCCAGGCCTCCCTGTCCATCACCAACTCCCCGAGTTTACCCAAACTCATGTCCATTGAGTCAGTGATGCCATCCAATCATCTCATCCTCTGTCGTCCCCTTCTCCTCCTGCCCTCAATCTTTCCCAGCATCGGGGTCTTCTCAAATGAGTCAGCTCTTTGCATCAGGTGGCCAAAGCATTGGAGTTTCAGCTTCAACATCAGTCCTTCCAAAGAACACCCAGAACTGATCTCATTTAGGATGGACTGGTTGGATCTCCTTGCACTCCAAGGGACTCTCAAGAGTCTTCTCCAACACCACAGTTCAAAAGCATCAATTCTTCTGCGCTCAGCTTTCTTTATAGTCTAACTCTCACATCCATATATGACTAGTAGAAAAACCATAGCTTTGACTAGATGGATCTTTGTAGACAAAGTAATGTCATGGTTTGGTAATACTCAAACTTATGATTCAATATTCTTGTAACTCAAAGTATTGATCTCCATGGGCAGTAAAATAATTTTTAAAAATAATGTTGTGCTTCCTGGGTACCTGAGAAGAGTCAAAGGCTCCTCCTCTCTGCTGAGTACCAGGGATGTATTGGTACTCAGTACCAGTTAGGGGTAATAAATGATAGAAATTCCAGATAGATTTAGAGGAGCCCTAGAACAGAGAAGACTGGTTCTGCTTCCAAAGGCATGAGCTGGAGGGAAATGACAAGACTCACAATCTCGCATCCAGCTGTAGGGTGCCAGGACAGCAAAGGCTAGATGAGGTGCCTGGCAAGTGGGGCTCAAGACAGCCAGAAAGAGGATAGGGCACTCACATCTGGCATAGAAAGCATACAATAATTTCTTGTTTCCCTCATAGGATTGGTGGGCAGGAACAAAGTAGGATCATGACCAAAATGATGCAGAGAATAGGCCGACATCCACAGGCCGTGGCCAGGGTACAATCACAAGGACAAAGGATGAACAGGTTGGAGAGCTCCATCTCAGGGCAACAAGGGAGGACTAAGATGCCCTCCAACAAGGTGACTCCTGCCCAATGGCAGGGTTATAATTTAGCTCCTGTCAAACTTGGCTGTCCTGTAGAAATAGGAGGAAAAGATGTGCAGCAGAAGCTTAAGCTGATGAACATGAAGCTGATGAATGTATTCAGCCGTTTATTAGGAGATATTTATTGGGGGGCATTTAAATGGAAAGATTCATTAAACTGGACATTGTTATTTATTTACATGGATAATAAAGTTTAAAATAATGTATATTACTCTGTCACTGTATGAGTATTACCATTTACATCTTTATTGTTCATTTTCAATAGCTCAAATTCAACTTGATTTCTAAATGAGTTGCCAAGGACCTTGTTTATGCTAGAGCCACCGTGATCAAAATGCCTCAGCAGATAGTTATGGTAACAATGGTATTCATTTTTCTAAGCAGTGAATACAATTTAAAAGAAGAGAAAAAGCTGAGTGCACATGAAATCCAGAATGGTTTTCTCCCCACTTAAAGCAATTCCAAAAAGGTGGGAAAATAAAAGTAGGTATAATTACAATCATATATGTAGGAGATGAAGGAGGTTTGAAGCCAACCAACATATCTGGAAAACATGATACAAGCAATGTACGAGGCATTTGTTGGTATTTATCTTGGGTGAAACTTAGAGGTAGGGGATGGCTGTAGTTACATAGTTCAAGACCATTATGTGGTCAAGAAAATAGACATATTGTGTATAATTTCAGAGGAAAATAGGGGTAGATTTTGGTTAATTATGAGAAATAACTCTCTAGCCATTTAAAGCTCCTCAAACTTAAATGAGTTCACTCTCAAAATAATGATCTCCCTGCCACTGAAAGTATTAAAAGACAATCTAAAATCTGTAGATCGAATCCTTTATATAGTGACCAAAGCTTATTGACTTTGAGGGTTTCTAGGGTTTTATCCACTCTTAAGGCTTCCTATAAATGCATGTTGAATGTAGCTTGTTCAATACCATCTAATTTAGCCATAAAGCTATGGACCTAGTGAAATGAAGTTAAAAGCAAGGACTTCTGCTATTGTAGTTGAGGCAACACATCACTGAGGTAGGTCCATTCCTTGGAACATGTGAGAGGAAAATTATAAGCAAGACAGTGACTTTTGGGGAAGGCCACATGCTGTAAGCCTCCAGATGGCATCCAACTGGGATGTCCAATGCCAACAGCCAAGAAAAAGTCATATAAAACACAGTTTTAAAAGAAAAAACATTTGTTGAAGATTCTCCTGAAAGGTGCCAAAGCCACACAGACTTGGTATTTGTGGTGAGGCTGCCAAATACCATGGGTTTACAAAAGCTTCCACATGACCTATAACATATTTGAGGATTTTTTTAACTTTAATACTTCTAACCACCTAAAATTCAATGCCACCCCTCATTAAGTATGAAAGTAGAAAAGCAGATGGAAATCTTCAGATCTGAGTGCATTCAGGGGCAATTTTGCTCACAGGTGAGGTACCATTATGAGACAAAGAATCACTTGGGGGATACGCAGGGAAATATACCAAATATCTATCATGGGGGAAAAAAAAAACAGGCCAACTATCCTCTCTGGACAAGAATACAAGTTAAGCTTCTCAGCTTTCTCAACAGAACAAGAAAGGTGCCATTCACACTTGTGTTCTTCAAAGGACACAGCCCTGTGAAAGTCAAGTGGGTGGCTCCCAGAGGTCGTGCCTGTCCGTTCCTTTTGTGTTTCTTATCACAGGGGACTGGTGGCTGCTTGCTGCATCTTCAAGTTCCCATTAGCCACAGGACTCCTGCTGGGTTCAGCCAACAGAAGGCTCCATGAGACGGAGAAGATGGAATAGCGTCCCCTCAGACTGCTTCAGGTGGTACCTCTGTGGCGCCGAAGGCCCTCCTGACCATGGTTCCAAATTCCTCCTGGTGACTGATGGTGAGCCCCACAGACACTTCCCCTCCTTTGTCCATCCAGCCTGGGGGCCTCACGCAGTTCCAGCAGGGGTCCCCTTGCTGTTGCTAATCTCAGGAGCACCTCCTTAGTCGTGAGGCACCCAGGGAGCGAGATTTAAGGAAGCCCTTACTCTCAGAGCTGGGCAGAACAACGTCAGCACTTGAACACGAGTGCTTCCTAAATTTTGTACCCTGGGTTCCTGGCTTGCTTGCCCAAGTCCAGGCCCTGCTCAGCTTTGGGGTGCTGTCTGCTGTTCACTTGTAGAGTTCTCCCATCACCTGCATGACCAATTCTCTCTATCCCATTATTTACAGGTAGCCTGATTTCTGGCTGGACCTTGACAAATACTAACATTCCTTGCAGGGAATTTATTTGTGAATTTGCTTCCACTTAGCTTTTGTCAGAGGCAGACTGAGAAAATATTAAAAGAAGACACCTTAAGAAATATAATGCCCATTCTCTTCTATGTATTTGAGTTCTATCTTTATATAAAAAGTTTAGTTCACTAGGAAGAAATATACCTGGATCTCATTAGCTCAGACTCCTACAGAGATAGCTTCCCTGAATCCCCTTTTAAGGTTATTCTTTTGTCATTTATTGACAGTAAAGAGAAAAATTAAAAATACATATCTTTCCCCTCATTTATTCTAAAAACATCTGCTGAGGATATTGTTCCTTAATGTTACTATATTGTATCATGTATTAATCAGGGTGATTAAATTGAATTGCTTAAGGGAAGAAATGAGGGAACATTTATGGGTTCACTTAAATGGGAAGAGTTTGGCAGAGCTGATCTTGGGAAAAATTAGACCAAGGACTCCAACACTACTTTTCTTCCTTCTCCCCATCCCTCCCCTTGCCTGCCTTCCCTTTCCTTTCTCTTCTTCCTCTCTCCCTCTGTCCCCATCTCTGCTTCTCTCTCCCCTGTCCTCTCACTGTGCTGGCTTTATTCTTTCATGCCTACTATGCCAAAAGTTACAGAGTCTTATCTAAGAAAGTGAGCACTTTTCCATGAGCTCCAGCCAGAAATTCTCAGGAGAGGAGTCTTTACTGACTTGCTTTGAGTCACATGTCCATTCCTGGACAGTCACTGAAGCCAGTGCCCAAAATCGACCCAGGAGGGGAGAGTGTGGGGGTGGAGATGCTGTAGTTCCTTGGTCCTCCCAAGAAACCCCAAGGTTGAGAGATGAGGGAATAGTTTCTTAGAAGAAGGGACATGTGACTGTGAGCAGACCACAAAGTAAATATTCAGAACAGTTGGAAGCCACTCAATACATTCCTTTTAAAGTTCAATACCATAGAAAGATTGGGAGTTAGGCTTTCATGCCTGTCTTTAAGTCCTTGTTTTAGGAGATTTAACATGCGATTTAACACGTGGTAGGGGGTAGGCGATGGCACCCCACTCCAGTACTGTTGCCTGGAAAATCCCATGGATGGAGGAGCCTGGTAGGCTGCAGTCCATGGGGTCGCTAAGAGTCGGACACGACTGAGCGACTTCACTTTCACTTTCCACTTTCATGGATTGGAGAAGGAAATGGCAGCACACTCCAGTGTTCTTGCCTGGAGAATCCCAGGGACAGGGGAGCCTGGTGGGCTGCAGTCCATGGGGTCTCACAGAGTCGGACACGACTGAAACGACTTAGCAGCAGCAGCAGCAGCAGCAGTGGCAACTGCTCATTCTGTTAATATCAAGGAACAGATATTTACTGAATTCTTACATTTTTCTGGGTGCCGAATACACAATAATGGAAAACAACACTGATAAAATCTGTGCTCTCATGGAGCCAGCTGTGCAGTAGAGAGGGAAACCAGTTATGATGGTCAAACAAGAAGAACGCAGGAAGGCAAGGGCCGGGTTGCGTGTGTAGGTGGTTCTTTCAAGTACACTGGTCTGTTAAGAGGAATTTGAACTGAAACCAGCATTAAGCATGAAATTGAACTAAGAATTTACCTAACACAATAGTGTTTAATGCAAAGTGAACAAAGTAAGCACAGATGTCTTGAACACGGAGGTTGGGGAATATGTTTAGAGAACAGGGGGGACCATTAGGACTGGAACAGAGGGACCAGGGAGGCAATGTGAAAACATAACAGCAGACACGTGGCAGGGCCAGATGGGGGGACTGATCTTCCATCGGGTTAGTATAATCAATGTGTCAGTTTGCAGCCCTATCTGCATTTTTTCAATGATAGGTAAAGACTAGAAAATGTCTTTGCTCAATGAACTTTCTCGTTACAGGACACTCTGCTGTTTGACAGGCCGCAAAGTGTTGAATTAGTAAATGACAAACAGATAAGGGAGCGTGTTCTGAACCAAAGCTCATGTGAGGCAACTGACAGATTCATTTGGGGTTACTTTAATGCTTTTCTGTCAAACAGATATGTTTACTTGAGCAAAAGTGTCCTGTACTAATCACAGGAGATTTGAGTTTCTTACTGGACTATATGGATTTCATAAATGTCTATAGGTTGAACAAGTTCTAATTTTACATGGAGACCTACTTTTCTGTCAAAATTACTACAAAAGGGTATAGTTCTTAGAAACACATTTAGTTTTATGTAAGTTGAAGAATAAATCAGGCAATCAGCCAATATTGACTAGTTGCTAAGTCGCTTCAGTCGTGTCCGACTCTGTGTGACCCCATAGACGGCAGCCCACCAGGCTCCACCGTCCCTGGGATTCTCCAGGCAAGAACACTGGAGCGGGTTGCCATTTCCTCCTCCGATGCATGAAAGGGAAAAGTGAAAGTGAAGTCGCTCAGGCGTGTCTGACTCTTAGCGACCCCATGGACTGCAGCCTACCAGGCTCCTCCGTCCATGGGATTTTCCAGGCAAGAGTACTGGAGTGGGGTGCCATTGCCTTTTTACTCACAAAAGGCTTAGAATACTAATATATTTAAGACATAGGCTTAGATGGAGAAAACTTACCATTTAATAGAAAAGCCGTTACAAAGGAGACTCTGAGAAGTACTGCTGCTACTGCTGCTGCTAAGTCGCTTCAGTCGTGTCCGACTCTGTGCGACCCCATAGACGGCAGCCCACCAGGCTCCCCCGTCCCTGGGATTCTCCAGGCAAGAACATGGAGTGGGTTGCCATTTCCTTCTCCAATGCACGAAAGTGAAAAGTGAAAGTGAAAGTGAAGTCGTGTCTGACTCCTGAGAAGTACTAGTTCTGGTCAATTAGGAAAAAAAGTTGTAAGAGTTCAGAGAGTAGGAAATTATCTCAGGCTGGGTTGTAATCAGAGTAGGTTTCATAGAGGAAATGACATCTGAACTTGGCCTTGAGGAATAGGATGATTCTGCAGAGTGTGGGGCTTGGGGAGCAGTTCTTAAAACACAACTAGAAACAATACCAGTGACTAAACTAGTTAGTAACAGTTTCCTGTTTACTAATGTTGAATGTTAACCCTGACATGATGCTCATCCCCGCCAGAGGTAGCACAGTCTGGGAGAGACATCCCAAATATTATTCATTCACTGTTTATTAAAACATATTTATTAAGTGATTTCTCTGGACAGCTCATTATGGAGGACAAAAATATAAGTGAGGCGTGATATTATAAATAATTCTAGATGCTTAACAGAATGTATTTCTTAAGATAGCATCAGGATATACGTATGTCATATACATATAAGAACGTATATATTTCATATATATTGGAGAAGGCAATGGCAACCCACTCCAGTACTCTTGCCTGACAAATCCCATGGACGGAGGAGCCTGGTAGGTGCAGTCCATAGGGTCGCTAGGAGTTGGACACGACTGAGCGACTTCACTTTCACTTTTCACTTTCATGCACTGGAGAAGGAAATGGCAACCCGCTCCAGTATTCCTGCCTGGAGAATCCCAGGGACAGGGGAGCCTGGTGGGCTGCTGTCTATGGGGTCGCATAGAGTCGGACACAACTGAAGCAACTTAGCAGTAGCAGCAGCATACATGTATATAGTCTTAAAATTTCAGTCTGAGCATTATTGAATATGTGTAAGATAGCCATACATAAATATATGTAGAGGAAGTTCCCTGGTGATCCACTGGCTAAGACTCTGCACTCAATGCAGGGGTTCAGGTTCCATCTCTAGTCAAGGAAATAGACCCCACATAAATTCAGATGGTAAAGAATCCACCTGCAGTGCAGGGGATCCTGGTTCGACCCCTGGGCTGGTAAGATCGCCTGGAGAAGGGAAGGGCTACCCACCCCAGGATTCTTGCCTGGAGAATCCCGTGGACAGAGGAGCCTGGCAGGCTACAGTCCCTGGGATTGCAAAGAGTCAGATACAACTGAGTGACTAACACTTTCACTTCACTGCAACTAAGAGTTCTCATAACACAACTAAAGCTCACACATGCCGTAACTAAGTCCTGGCACAACCAAGCAAATAAATAAAAATAAGCATTTAAAAATATATGTAGAGGTACACATATGCATACTAGCTATCTGTGTATGTATGTGTTTCAGCTATGTCACACGGACAATAGCTGTTTAATTTAGAATTCTCACTTTCAGTATGGCTATTGTGTACAGGACAACTGTAAGAACGACTGCATTTCTTAATAGAAGTGTGTCTCTTCTTACTCAGTATTTCAGGTCAATACCTAATCTTGTATCAATTATTCAAATCATCTCACATGTCTAGGAGAGATTTATACCAAAGTTTGTGAGTCATCTCACAAATGCACGGGTGTTTCTCTAAGATAGCTGTATTAGAAAGTGAACAGGGAGAAACATTTCCAGGTACCAGGTCTCACTAAGGGTGAGAGATATCCAGAACCTTATGCAAAAAGAGGCACAACATAATATAGTTATCTATGAAAAAAACTGTCATTTATTTCAATATATATAAAACCAAAAATACTATTTTCACGTTGGTTTTAGCTCTAAACTGAATCACTTATGTTTAAAATTATTCATTTCGACTTTACCAGAGATGAATGCCAGACAACTGAAATTCATAGAAAGGGCTCAATTTTCACTTTACCCAAGTTTTTGTCCCTTCCACCGACCACATATTTATAAATATGATACAAAATCAGACAAAGTTTGGCGGAGCTCTATGAAATTATATAGGGAAGAACAAATCTGATTCCATATTGGATCTGTTCCTTCTACTTAACCCTTGCGATCTGTTCTTAATCATGCTGGTTCTGCACTTTTTGTGAATGAATGTTGCCAACAGCCTAAATTATATAGGACAATCCATTCTCAGGGCTCTGACCTTGAAGCATCCATTTATATAGAGACAAAAAGCTGCAGAATAGAGAATAATACTTATCTTGTTGGAAGTTTATAGGAATATCGTGACCTGACCTATGTGGACAGCTGCAAGAACAAAGGATTCCTACACCAAGAAGTCTACAACAACCAACTACATGCCTCCCTCACCTGGCCTTTAAAAGTGCTTTGCTAAAACCCTTCAAGGAATTTAGTTTTTTGTTGTTGTTGTTGTTTGTTTTTAGGCAGGAGTCACCCACCTCCTTGCTTCAGTTCAGTTCAGTTGCTCAGTCGTATCCGACTGTTTGTGATCCCATGAACCGCAGCATGCCAGACCTCCCTGTCCATCACCAATTCCCAGAGTTTACTCAAACTCATGCCCATTGAGTCGGTGATGCCATATAACCATCTCATCCTCTGTCGTCCCCTTCTCCTCCTGCCTTCAATCTTTCCCAGCATCAGGATCTTTTCCAATGAGTCAGTTCTTCACGTCAGGTGACCAAAGTATTGGAGTTTCAGCTTCAGCATCAGTCCTTCCAATGAATATTCAGGACTGATTTCCTTTAGGATGGACTGGTTGGATCTCCTTTTCAGTCCAAGGGACTCTCAAGAGTCTTCTGCAACACCACAGTTCAAAGGCACCAATTCTTTGGTGCTCACCTTTCTTTATAGTCCAACTCTCACATCCATACATGACTACTGGGAAAACCATACTTCTGACTAGATGGATCTTGTTGGCAAAGTAATGTCTCTGCTTTTTAATATGCTGTCTAGGTTTGTCATAGCTTTTATTCCAAGGAGCTAACGTTTTTAAATTTCATGGCTGAAGTCACCATCTGCAGTGATTTTGCAGCCAAAAACAAAAAATAAAGTGTGTCGCTGTTTCCACTGTTTCCCCATCTATTTGCCATGAAGTGGTGGGAGCAGGCACATGATCTCAGTCTCCCGTGTCCCCGTGCTTGTCCCGACGATAAGCCTTTCTCTACCCCAAACTCTGACGCTTGTTTGTCGTCACTGTCCGTCTGGCACAGGCACTTGCTTTTGGTAACAAAATTGGCCTTTGACATTGCTTTCACTTCTTCAGTAACTGGATATTTGACTTTAGAAAAGTCACTTTACTTCTCTGGGGCTCATTTTCCACATTTTCAAAGTAAGCTGTTGAAGGAATCCCCTTGAAGATATTACTTTTAGAGTCTATAAAAATATTCTTAAAAAACAGAGCTAGAACAGCGTTCAAGGTTACTCTTGTAATTATAAATTAAATGAGAGATGCCTAAGAGCTCCATGTAAAGTTTTAACAAGATGGCATTCAAGGTGCTCATATTTACACCTGCCTAGCATCATACACGGAGAAGGCAATGGCACCCCACTCCAGTACTCTTGCCTGGAAAATCCCATGGACGGAGGGGCCTGGTGGGCTGCAGTCCATGGGGTTGCGAAGAGTCGGACACGACTGAGCGACTTCACTTTCACTTTCCACTTTCATGCATTGGAGAAGGAAATGGCAACCCACTCCAGTGTTCTTGCCTGGAGAATCTCAGGGATGGGGGAAAGCCTGGTAGTCTGCAGTCCATGGGGTCGCGAAGAGTCGGACACGACTGAGCGACTTCACTTTCACTTTTCACTTTCATGCATTGGAGAAGGAAATGGCAACCCACTCCAGTGTTCTTGCCTGGAGAATCCCAGGGACGGGGGAGCCTGGTTGGCTGCTGTCTATGGGGTTGCACAGAGTCAGACATGACTGAAGTGACTTAGCAGACACTCTTTAAGGCAGTAAGTTTTGTTTTTTTGTTCTTTTGGTTTTTTTTTGAGAGTGAAAGAAGAAACACGTGGGAACCATCCCCTGGTTTCCAAAATCTCTAACTGTGACACACACATAATACTTTGAAAGTTTCAAAAACAAGAAAGAGAAATCACATTATTATTTTCCAGATAAATAACACTATGTCTCCCAAATATGACTGCTCGCAAAAAAGATTTAGCTAGTGTTTTGATGCCTACTAATCAGTACTGCGTGCATGCGTGCATGCTAAGTTGCTTCAGTATGGACTGCAGCCCACCACGCTCCTCTGTCCATGGGATTCTCCAGGCAAGAATACTGGAGTGGGTTGTCATTTCCTCCTCCATGGGATCTCCTGACCAATGGATCAAACCCATGTTGCTTATGTTTCCTGCATTGGCAGGTGGGTTCTTTACCACTGGCTTCACCTGAGAAACCCTGCAGAGGTGCTCTAACCAAATGTGAGAAGATCTGTTAATTTTCAAATACAGTAAGGGTTGGGTAGAATATTTGGAACATGTTAAGCACAAGAATAGAACTATATTTTTCTTTCATGGTACTTTGACTATTAAATACATTTACTGAAAACTGACTTACTTTGATATTCTACAAAGTAATAGATTGCATTTTTTACTATAAATTTATTTATTTTAATTGGATATTTAATTAAATATTTAATTTGGATATTTAATTTATTTAATATTGGATATTTAATTAAATATTTAATTTAATAAATTTAAATTTATTTAAATTTATTTAATTTATTTTAATTTACAATATTGTATTGGTCTTGCCATACATCAACATGAATCCACCATTTAAATGTACTTGATTGGACTATATGGCCTTAAATAAACTGAAGTACTCAAAATAGTCAATAGAAAGTTGACCACTCTTGTGCCTCCAAAATTCTTAGCTCTAAAGCACATTAATAATTAATAATATTTCTAACTTTAGAGAGGGAAGTTAAATAGTGGAAAAATTAAGTAAGAGTATAATTTGTGGAGAGTTCAGGTCTTCTGAGTATTAGTCACCCGTTTTCCTTTCATGGCCCTGCAATAAACTTTCTCTGTTCATATATACATGTTGTAGCTTCCCATCCATGTCCTTGACCTCCAGAGCTATCCTCTCGCTTACGTGTCCACCTTCAACTCTGTCTGAAGTAACATTTATTATTTTAACTGCTAGAGATTTAAGTTTCAAAATATAATCTATAATGTTGTGACCACAGAATCCTATAAATTTTTTAAATTGATCTAAACTGCTGCTGCTGCTGCTAAGTCGCTTCAGTCGTGTCCGACTCTGTGCAACCCCATAGACGGCGGCCCACCAGGATCCCTCGTCCCTGGGATTCTCCAGGCAACAACATTGGAGTGGGTTGCCATTTCCTTCTCCAATGCATGAAAGGGAAAAGTGAAAGTGAAGTCGCTCAGTCGTGTCCGACTCTTCGCGACCCCATGGTCTGCAGCCTACCAGGCTCCTCCATCCATGGGATTTTCCAGGCAAGAGTACTGGAGTGGGGTGCCATTGCCTTCTCCAAAATTGATCTAAACTAGGGCATGCAAATGATGAGTGAAAATGCTGGCCATCTTTATCTGTCCTTGGAAAAGCTGCCACACAATGGTTTTAGGATTAGTTTGACTATCTGAAATGCAGCAGACTGCACACTTGCCCCATGGTATGCACGCCTGGCATGTGCACAGGCGTAGTTTTCTACGCCTCTTATTGATGATATAAGTTTCAGTTCATAGGCTTGTCAGGGGGAGTGAAGTACAGAACGTGTAGACATAACAATGACTCCATCACAGTGAAAACCACTGTTTATGAACAACATTGTTCATGGAAAATAGAGAGGATCTCTTCTCAGCTGGAGCAGTATCTGTGCTCAGAATTCACCAATTATGCCAGGTTTGCAATACTGAGTCCATATAAACTTTGCCTGAGAAGAGAAAGAACATGTGGGGAAAATGGTCCTTGCCATGTGAAAAACTGTGCAGCTATTTTAAAGCAAATGAAAAAGGGATGCTATGAGTCATTATTTATTTACTCATATGCCTTCTTAGGTTCCTTGCTTTAGAACTCTTTACTAAGGAGAAAATTCCAGAAACATTATGCTATAACATACACATTTTCAACACACTCCTGTAAGACAATAAACCATATTCTGATACAAGTATTTCAAAATATAACAACAGAAGCATAATTTTGGACTGGGACATTTGTGCAACTGCAGACTTGCAGGTATTGAAAACAAAATATTTACTTTCCCCCTCTAAATAGCCCCAGGCACCTCTCCAGAGAATCATCACTGAAAGAAAGTGAGCTTTGTCTTTTGTCCTGTTTCTGACTGAGCTGTTCAATTTTCCACTCCATATAGTTCTGCTTTCCTGGCAGAACACATGGGATATACTTTAGGATAAAGTATTTCTAGGTTCTTTGGAATGGTAAGTTTCACCTCCAAGGCAATACTCTATATGTAGAGAAGCATTTTTAAAAATGAGAGTGCGAAACAGGTGGAAATCAGGAACTATACACAACAAAGCTTAACAGTGAAATGTATTATTTCATTTTGATCTTTAAAGTATTATTTCATTTAGTAATTTTAAAATATTTTTAAATTGGGGAATAATTGCTGTACAATGTTGTGCTGGTTTCTGCCATAAAAAATGTGAATCAGCCATAAGTATATATGTTTATATATAT
This sequence comes from Bubalus kerabau, assembly GCF_029407905.1. Lineage (NCBI taxonomy): Eukaryota > Metazoa > Chordata > Mammalia > Artiodactyla > Bovidae > Bubalus > Bubalus kerabau. The sequence goes on from NC_073626.1 coordinate 47,029,841, forward strand.
TCCCTCCCTCTTGAGTCTCCCTCCCCCGCCCCATCCCACCCTTACAGGTCATTGCAGAGCACCTGGCTGAGTTCCCTGGGTTACACAGCAACTTCCCACCAGCTAGCTATTTCGCACATGATAATGTATACGGTTCAATGTTACTCTTTCAATTTATCCCACCTTCTCCTTCCCCTGCTGTGTCCGCAAGTCCATTCTCTATGTCTGCATCTGTATTCCTGCCCTGCAAATAAGTTCATCAGGACCATTTTCCAGATTCCATATATATGAATTAACCTATGATATTTGTTTTGATTTACTTGTTTATTGCTCACTTTTTGTATACTTTAGAATGTAAATATTATCCTGTAATGAGGCTTTTGTACAATCACCTAGAATCAAAATTTTTTTCAAGACACATTTCTATAGGTAGTAACTGCTAGCAGTATTAACTGGAGAAGAAAATGGCAACCCACTCCAGTGTTCTTGCCTGGAGAATCCCATGGACGGAGAAGTCTGGTAGGCTGCAGTCCATGGGGTCGCACAGAGTCGGACATGACTGAAACGACTTAGCGTAACAGTAAATTCCAAGAGAAATCAATTCTCTTAATTTGCTAATATGCAGTATCAACTATAACATAATTAAATTTGTCTGTCATTATTGTTTCATATAGATGATTTATTGGTTACAAAAATCTCACAAGATAATTCGAGAAAAAAATTAGACTCCTAGTTGCAGATAGAATTCAGATAAAAAGGGACAAAGTGAAGGATATAAAAGTCCTATTTGGCAGCTATAATAATGACTAATGTGACTTTTTATGATTCAATAACTTCTCTGAGTTTTTAAGAAAACATTTCAACTCTCAGGCCTGTAGGTATCCACATGGATAACTACCTAAAGGATATTTTCTAATAAATATAATCGAAAACATGTTCTCCAAACAGAAACAAATCACATGACAATAGATGAACCTTCAGTTCAGTTCTGACTGTAATGCACGTTCATTCAGATTCAGAACCTCAGGATTAGCAACAGAGCTAAATTTCCCTTGTGTGGATCTCCAGGGGCAAAACCGAATTCCTACCGCAGTAAGAGTTTTGACACAGAGAGGGTCTTCTATCCCTGCCTTCTTGGTAGTCTTTTAGAATAAAGTTTAGATCAATAAAGTTTAGAATCTCAGATCTGAGTATCTGAGGTTATTGATATTATTAAAACAGCCTCTTGATGAATGTGAAAGAGGAGAGTGAAAAAGTTGGCTTAAAATTCAACATTCAAAAAACTAAGACCATGGCATCCAGTCCCATCACTTCATAGCAAATAGATGAGAAACCAATGGAAACAGTGACAGACTTTATTTTCTTGGGCTCCAAAATCACTGTAGATGGTGACTGCAGCCTTGAAACTCAAAAATGTTTGCTTCTTGGAAGAAAAGCTATGACAAACCTAGCTGCTGATAAGTCACTTCAGTTGTGTCCGACTCTGTGTGACCCCATAGACAGCAGCCCACCAGGCTCCTCCATCCCTGGGATTCTCCAGGCAAGAACACTAGAGTGAGTTGCTATTTCTTTCTCCAAGGCATGCATGCATGCAAAGTTGCTTCAGTCACGTCCAACTCTGTGCAACCCCATGGACAGCACCCCACCAGACTCCTCTGTCCGTGGGATTCTCCCGGCAAGAATACTGGACTGGGTTGCCATTTCCTTCTCCAATGACAAACTTAGACAGCATATTAAAAAGCAGAGACATTACTTTGCCAACAAAGGTCCATCTAGTCAAAGCTATGGTTTTTCCAGTAGTCATGTAGGAATGTGAGAATTGGACTCTAAAGAAAACTGAGTGCTGAAGAACTGATGCTTTTGAACTGTGATGTTGGAGAAGAACCTTGAGAGTCCCTTGGACTGCAAGGAGATCAAACCAGTCCATCCTAAAGGAGATCAGTCCTGAATATTCATTGGAAGGACTGATGTTGAAGCTGAAACTCTAATAATTTGGCCACCTAATGCTAAGAATTGATTCATTGCAAAAGACCCTGATGCTTGGAAAGTTTGAAGGCGAGAGGAGAAGGGGACGACAGGGGATGAGATGGTTGGATGGCATCACTGACTCAATGGACATGAGTTTGAATAAACTCTGGGAGCCGGTGATGGACAGGGAGGCCTGGCATGCTGCAGTCCGTGGGGTTGCAAAGAGTCGGACACAACTGACTTTCTGAACTGATTAGATCATCATCCCAGGCTTTGTGAGCCTGCCTAGGACTCGAGAGAATCTACCCTGTAGACTGTTTATCATTAGGAAGTCTTTTCTGATAAACCCTTGATTAGGCAGTTTCTTGTACTAAAATATTTGCTTAGTTTTTTTTTTTTTACCTTTTACTCTTTGTTTTCCCCAGATTTTTGACACCTAAGTTATTTGTAACATCATGTAAGTTACATCGTGTGAGAACATTCAAGTATATACAGCATTATTAGCTATAATCACTATGCTGTTTAATGATTTCCAGAATTTGTTCATCTGGTAGCTGGAAGTTTGTACCCTTTGATCCATTATCTCCTGACTTCCTCTCCCCTGCAACCCCTGATAACCATCAATCTACTGTTTTTCAGATATTGCCTTTCTTAGACTCCACAATTAACTATCATCCTACAGTATTTGGATTTCTCTAACTCATCTCACTTAGTATACTGTCATCAAGATTCATCCAAATCCTCACAAATGGCATTACTTTCTTTTCTCTCATGGCTAAACACTATTCCATTCACACGCGCATGTGCATACACGTACATATGCACACACATGCCCACGCATACCATCATCTACTGGTGGACACTTAGGTGGTTCCATATGTTGGCTATTGTGACTATTGCTACCACAGGGTAAAGGTATCTCCTTGAGGTAATGATTTCACTTCCTTCAAATATACACCCAGAATTAAGATCGCTAGATCATATAGTAGTTCCATTTTTAAGTTTTTGAGAGATCTCCATAGAGCTCTTCCTAGTGGCTGCATAAATTTACAGTCCCGTCTACAGAGCACAAGGGTTCCCTTCCATCTACAACCACTCCAACACTTGTTACATCATGCTGTTTTGATGATAGCTATTGTAACAGATGTGGAGTAACATCTCATTATAGTTTTAACTTGCATTTCCTAGATGATTAGTGGAGTACAGCACCTTCTTTCCAATTGAATTTTATTTATTCCTTTGCTTTTTTATTTTTTTTAAATTTTATTTTATTTTTAAACTTTACATAATTGTATTAGTTTTAAAAATTGAGTCACTTTGTTACTTTTGCTATTGAGTTGGAGAAAGAAATGGCAACCCACTCCAGTACTCTTGCCTGGAAAATCCCCTGGACGGGGGAGCCTGGCAGACTACAGTCCATGGGGTTGAGAAGAGTCGGACATGACTGAGTGACTTCACTTCTTCTCCTGTATGAGTTTTGCACATATACTTGATATTAATACTTTACCAAACATATGATTTCAAATACTTTCTCCCATCCCATACTGTCTTTTCATTTTGGTATTTCTTTTGCTCTGCAGAAGCTTTTTTGTTTGAAGTAGCCCGGATTATGTATTTTTGCCTTTGTAGCTGCTGCTTTTGGTGTCGTACCTAGGAAATTAACTGCCAAGACCAATGTGTAGGACCCTTTTACCTCTGTTTTCTTCTAGCAGTTTTATGGTTTCAGGTTATTCTGTTAAGAGTTTAATTCATTTCAAGTTAACCTTTGTGAGTGATTTAAATAAGGGTCTAATTTCATTCTTCTGCATGTGGTTATTTAATTTTCCCCACACAATTTATTCAAGACACTGTCCCTCCTTCACTGAGTATTCTTGGCTCCCTTAGCAAATGTTGCTGCTGCTGCTGCTGCTGCTGCTAAGTTGCATCAGTCATGCCTGACTCTGTGTGACCCCATAGATGGCAGCCCACCAGGCTCCTCTGTCCCTGGGATTCTCCAGGCAAGAACACTGGAGTGGGTTGCCATTTCCTTCTCTAATGCATGAAAGTAAAAAGTGAAAGTGAAGTCGCTCAGTCGTATCCAACTCTTAGCGACCCCATGGACTGTAGCCCACCAGGCTCCTCCATCCATGGGATTCTCCTGGCAAGAGTAGTTGCCTGTATATGTGAGGATGTATTTCTGAACTTTCAGTTTTGTTCCATTGGTCCTCATATCTACTTTTATGTCAGCATCATACTAGTTTGATTACTATTTGATAAAAGAATAGTTTGAAATTAGGAAGCATGAAGCCTCCAGCTTTGCTCTTTCTCAGGGCTGTGTTGACTATTGGGGTCTTCTGGCCCCACTGACATTTTAGAATCGTATTTCTGTTTCTGTGAAAAATGCCACTGGAATCTTGACAGAGATTGCATTGAATATATATCCTCCAATGTAGGATCTTGTGAGTAAAGAAGAGCAGGGCTAGAGATGAGGTCAGCCTGGCAGCCAGGGCAGCATGCCCAGGGTTTGCATCTATTTTGATGACTTGTTATTGAGGGTACAGTGGGGTCACGGAAGTCTGAGTAGAATGTGAGTTCTTACGCCTAACAATATACTTCATGAGGGAACAATGGATTCAAGCTTCATGAGTCAGGGATTATTTGAAAATGAATGATCCAATCTCATCTCACAGACACACACGCACAGACACACAGACACACACACACACACACACACACACACACACACATAATCCAACAAAGTAACACAATGGCCAGTCAAATCTAGCCCCGAGCAAAGAACAGTATCCTACAGAAGGCACTCAGTAGACACTGGATAAATTCCTGCAAGGAATACAGCAAAGTTCTTTTATAATGTAATACTGCACATCCACAAAAATACCCATATAAATTTTAGATTCAGGGTTGAGAGTAAAAGCTAAGCTTCCGCTGGAAAGGTGGAATTCTTGAGTGATGTTCCTGGTTCTGGTATAAAGGTGAGACTGACTGTTAGCTGAGGAATGAAGCCAAGAGGAAGGGTGAGAAAAGCTAACACTGCTAGGGCCTACAGGGGACCTACATCCATTTAATCCTCGCCATTGCTCGCAAGAAAATGCTAAAAATACCCCAGATTTAAAGATGTGGAAACATGGGGCATAGAGAAGTGAAGTAATCTGCCCAAGTCCACAGAGTCAACATTGGAACCAAGACATTTAGACTCCAGAGGCCCTGCTCACAACCAGGATACATCACCCTCCCATTCAAGGGCAAAGATACTATACAGAGAAAGAACCAGAAAAAAGCTATGAATTGGCTTCTCAGAAGCAACAATTGTGTTTATTACTTTAAATTAATTAATCTATTCATTTATGTATTTGCATTTTTATTTTGATGAGAGACCGCACAGGATGTTTGAAAACAAGTAGAGAAAACTTCTTGACTGGCATCCATTTAGTGGGCGGTAAAGAACCCATCTGCCAATGCAGGAGACAGAAGAGAGGTGGATTCCTGGGTCAGGAAGAGTCCCTGGAGAAAGAAGTGGCAACTCATTCCAGTATTCTTGCCTGAAGAACCCCACAGATAGAGAAGCCTGGTGGGTTACGTTCCACAGGGTCACAGAGTCGGACACGACTGAGCGACTAACATTTCTTCTTCTATAGACTTATATGTAGTTGTCCATATTTCCTTTATTTACTAATTCATTTTATTAGTTTCAATCCAGGACTTTTAAGATAATTTTTATCACCAGAAAAAAATATATATTAATGTTAGGGCTTCCCTGGTGGTCCAGTGACTAAGACTCTGTGCTCCTGATGCTGGGGACCTGGGTTTGATCCCTGGTCAGAGAACTAGACCCCACATGCCTCAACTAAGTTTGCGTGCCACCACTAAGACCCAGGACAGCCAAATTAACTAACCAACTAATCAATAATGTATATTAATGCTGAAAAGAGGGATTTATTGAAAGTCAAAAACTGGAGAAACAAAAGATGTTAAAGAAATGAAGACTCCCTCCAACAGCAGTTCACAGTGAGGGAATGTGCTCAGAGGTAACGTGGGGAGCCCAAACCATCGTAGAAGCTGAAGGGAAGAAAAACCAGTCCAAATTATGGCTACAATATGCTGCTGCTCTGCATACTTTGTGGACACAGCATGAAGCTTCTGACCTTCACTGATCTTGCAGCCAGACATTTATGCAGCGACCCTAAAAGTCACTTATTAACAACATAACATGCAAATATATACATATGAGAATACTTATGCTGTTTTATTGCCTTGATTATTTGAAGTATGTAATGCAGTGGGAGAGAGGGAGGAAGAGAGGCAGTGCTTGATCAGGTGGGTGAGTGAGTGAGCAGAGGGAAGGGGAGAGAGGCGAGAGGGAGGAAGAGAACAAGAAGAAGAATGACTTGCTACTGTTCACTAATTTTCACCGGCCAAATGGAACACATGTAAAACGGGACAAATGACAAAGCCCAAGGGTAAACACAGAACCCAGCAGGCTCCTTAGGTCATGGGCCCGATGCAGGTGCATATCCATCTTTTGGCTCACGTGGGAAATGAAAATTCTCGTCTTTATTCCAACGCCGTTAAGTACAACTCGATCTGGAGGTTTCATATTTATCATCATGAAATATCAAGCCAAATGTCCCTTTTTCAGGAGCACCGAAGATTAACAGATTAGAATGATTTCCACATGTCCATTTTTACTGTCAGGAGAATTTTAAAGAAGTTTTTCAGCTTCCACAGCTAAACCAGATGTCAGTGGGTCCCACGGTGGAAAGAAATTGGCAGAGCAGCCTTCTCATGACCCTGGGGTTGTTTTATCAGGGAGCAGTTTAACATCTAAAAGCCATGCTTTGCTGAAGACTGTGAAGTTTCTGAGATCCAATCTGCCACAATTACAGAAATCTGCTGACTTGGTGGAACTGCTAAAACCTAGCAATATTTCTTACAACTTTTCTCACACGGCACTGTAATTCTTGTTTGTGTTGGCGTAAGAAAAGTAAAGGGTCTCATTTCCACTCTACGTTTCCGGTCTCTGGTTTCAGAAACATCAGTGGAGAATATATTACAGCCACATTTTTTGTTGTGTAAATAAGCCCTGGTGATTCACCCTACTGGTCCCTCCACTGTGTTCTCAAATGACCATGAGCTGAAAGATATCAGATGAACACTTTCTAAAATAACTGCAAAATAATGTTGTTGTTTTTTAATTGATAGCTTTGGTTCAGGAACTCATGACCAAAAATCCAAATGCAGCTATGCTGACATATTTCTTTCTTTTACTTTTCATTTCTGTTATTGTTGATATAAAAAGTATATTTAAAGTACACAGTTTAAAAAATAAAAATATAAAACATACTTCTATTACTGCACAGTTTAAGAACTAGAACATCAACAATAACTGTGAGTCTTCCTTAATAGCATGTCCCACTACCCCTGCACAGAAAATAATTTGTTTTTCTTTATAGCATAACACTATGATATTATTGCTAATTTTGTTTTTAAACTGTATCCATCTGGAATATTACTTTATATATTCTTCAATAATTTGCTTTTGTTCATGCATTATTAAGTTTTGTAGATCAATTATGTGATCACCCAGAGCTCTAGCTATTCCTTGCTGCTGCTGCTGCTGCTGCTAAGTCGCTTCAGTCGTGTCCAACTCTGTGCGACCCCATAGACGGCAGCCCACCAGGCTCCCCTGTCCCTGGGATTCTCCAGGCAAGAACACTGGAGTGGGTTGCCATTTAATATTTCATTGTGTGAATGTGTCAGGCTTTATCTAACTAATATGAGATGAAAATTGGAACTGATTTCTTTTTTATTATTAGGAACAATTTTGCTGCAGATTATCTTGTGATGGTGCAGACTCTCTTGTGATGCTAGAGACTGCTGCTATGCTTCTATAAGAGATTTTCTAAGTACATAACAAGGAATGAATGGCTGGATCATAGGGTACACACACCCAAAATTACTATGGAGTCAAATATGTTCAAAAGTGGTTGTATCACGATATATTCTTACCAACAGTATGTGAGATTTTTTGTGACTCCATATTATTTGTAACATGTGATATTGTCTGAATTTTAAATTTTTGTCAATATACCACATAAAATAGAATCATGTCATTAATTTGCATTTTTTCTGATTAATAACAAGGTTAAATATATTTTATGCTTGTGTGGCATCTGTGTTCCTTTTTATGTGTAACACTTAAGGGAGTCCTTTGACCATTTTCCTGCTGGTTTATGTTTGTTTGCTTGTTTTTAAAGGATACACTTTAAGTATAACATACATAACAGAGCAGAGCACAAATGAATGATTTCACAAAGTGGAAATACCACCCACATGAGAAAAGAGAATATTTCAAGCACAGGACACCCCTCTCATGCCCCTACTTTATATCATTCTCATCGTAACATCTCTGACTATGGATTAGTTTGCATGTTTTTGAATGTTATATAAATACAATCACTTAATATATACTTTACCAAGTCTGACTTCTCTTGTTCAACTTTTCTTAAAATTTAACAATGCCGCCTATAGCAGTATTTTGCTATTTTTCATAAATGATAGATGTAGATACCACAATCTCTGCATAAGTTCTCTTACTGATGCACATTTGAGTTGCTTCCAATTTGTGGCCATTACAAATAGTGGTCTGATAAACATTCTTGATGCTGGAGAACACTGAAGGCAAAAAGAGAAGGGGATGGCACAGGATAAGATGGTTAGACAGCATAACCAGCTCCATGGACATGAATTTGAGCAAACTCTGGGAGATAGTGGGGGACAGAGGAGAGTGGTGTGCCACCGTCCGGGGGGTCGCAAAGAGTCAGACACGGCTTAGTGACTGAACAACAACAACAAAACATTTCTTTTGATGAATATGTATGTGCATTTCTGTTGATATATATTTAGTTATGGAATTTCTGTGCTCTAAAACGTGCACATGTTCCAAAACGGTGGAAAAGCTGAAGACATTTAAACTCTCACAGCATCATGTGAGAGTTCCATTCATTTCACTTTCTACCAGTGACTTGGTAATTTCCTGTGGTTATGTAGTGCTATCTTATTGTAGTGGTATCTTTAATTGACATTTCTCTGATGAAGATGAGTATCTTTTCGTGGATTAATGGCCATCAGTGTGCCACTTTTTGTGAAAGGTCTCTTCTTTTGTTCACTATTCTTTTTTTTTCACAGATTAGTATGATTTCTGTATATAGTCAGTATACTATTGCTTTGTCAGATACATGAATGGCCAATATCTTTCCCTCTTTCCCACATTTTAGCTTCTCTTGCATTCTCATATTGAATCTCCTTGTATTAAAGTTTTTATTTCAGGGAAGTTTTATATTTGCTAAAAAAAAAATGTGAACATAGAACAGAGAGTTTTCATATCAACCACATCCAGTTACTATATCTAATTTCTCCTATTACCAGCATCTTTCTTTAGAAAGATGTGTGTCTTTTGACCAAAAATTTTAATCCATTTATGTATAAAGTAATTATTAATAAATTTGTGTACCATAGCTCAGTTGTGTCTGATTCTTTGCAACCCCATGGACTATAGCCTATCAGGATCCTCTGTCGATGGAATTTTCCAGGAAAGAATGCTAGAACATGTTGTCATTTCCTGTTCCAGGGGATCTTCCCAACTCAGGGATCAAACACATCTCTTGCATTGGCAGGCAGATTCTTTCCCACCATACCACCTGGGAAGACCTTTCTACTACTAGGAAATGCAAAAGAGGAAAACATATGCCACATGTTTTATGTATGTATCCCATGAATGCAAACAGGCCAGTGAGGTAAATATTAACAGCCCTATTACAAAAAATTTAGGAGAAATGAAGTAACTTACCCAAGAGCATATCAATAATACATGGCAGAGATCTGAACCTGTGTCTACCCAATTCTAAGACCACATACCAGAGCTGCCTTAACGATACCAACTCTGCTACTAGAAACAAGACAGCAAAAAGCCTTAAAATAAATCTACCCTTCTCTGGCCATTCTAAACAGCATGGTTCTCAATATCACACAGAGGGAAATGAGGAAACAGATGGACAGGAAGCTCATCTGGGATACTAACACACAAGCTTTCTCTGGTGCTAAAGGTCCCTATGTGTTCCCCTAATATAACCGAAACAAACAGACTGGATCAATAATAAAAGGCATCTGTAAGGGTGAAGCGCAACAGGAAGCAAAAGATAACTGTGAACTATAAAAACAGAAAAAGATAATGAAGAAATCTTGGGTAGAAGATCAAAAACTATTGATACTTAAAGTACTACTGATAACCCAGTGTCCTAGGATGAATACACATGTGCGCCATAAGATCAATCCTCAACAACGTTAGGCAATTCAGAAATGTAGAAAGGGCCCCATTTAACAAGTCCAAAGAAATCTCAAATCTTATTTTGCTTTAATCAAATCAAATTTTTAAAATGGTCTAGTGCTATGATATGTGGAATATGTTATATACATATGTGTGTTTACCTATCTACATAAAGCAAATGTTTAAGGAAAACTTTCAGTAAACTTTTGCTATTACTGAATCTGTACCTGGAATAAAACGCAGGTACATCTCAGTATTCAACTCCATCTTATATAAACTCAGTAAGCAAATAGACACTGCTAAATTTTTAGGAAACTATAAAACTATATCCATCATTATCTGAACTTTCACTCTTGCTCTCCAAAACTCAGGAATAAAATAGATGTAGAAAACCCTATTCACTATCCAGACTCCTACTATCCAAACTCAGGACATGAATGCAGTAGATTCAGATTGCAAGGTATACCTGTGAATCTTATATATGATTTCGCATGATTTACAAAATCAGTGGTAAAGAATCCACCTTACAATAAGAGACATGGGTTCGATGTGTGTCTGGAAGATCCCCTGGAGGAAGGCACAGCAACCTACTCCGGTATTCTTGCCTGAGAATCCCATGGACAGAGGAGACTGGCAGGCTATGGTTTATAGGGTTGCAAAGAGTCGGACACAACTGAAGCAACTTAGCACGCGTGCACCTTACGAAAATCACATAAACACTGGCGGCAAAACAGATCTGAGGCAACATTTTTAACACCCTATTTCTTAGCGGTTTGCTGGAACAAGTTATTAAATTCTTACCCTTAGTTCCAAACTCATATCCCTTCTTCCCAATCAGCCTTAATGATGCCGGCAGTGGGACTCTGCAAACCACAAGTCTGCTTTGCCAGCTGAATTCTTATAAGGTTCTACAAGGGGAAGCACTAATGATGGACTGCAAGCCTTAATGAAGTTACAGGTGGACAAGCCTGTCCATACAAACCCACCCGGCCGCAACGAGAATCTCAGGCTGAGTGGCTTGGCTGAGCCCCCAGCCACTGTGTGTGTCTTGGGCCCCCACGGAATGTCCTGATATGAGCATCCAAAGTCCGGAGCAGCTCTCAATGGTGACCATTGATAATTCGCAGTTAACTGTGTCTGCTTGTCTTGTTCCTTTTTTCCTTGCCCCTTTGTCTTTCTTGTATTTTGATGTCTTGTGGTATCAGAATGCTTTAACTTTTTTTATATGTTCTTTTGTATAAGTACAGGTTTTGCCTTGAGGTTATCATGGAGCTTAAATAAAAAAGAATCAAACCATAACCCTCTGTTTTAAAGTAACAGCATCTTAATCACAATAAAATGTCTAAGTTTTACACTTCTCCCCCTCATATTATAGGTTAATGCTACAATTTACATTTTTTTATATTGTGTAACTAATAACAGATTATTGTACTGGTGTTTATTTTTATTATGTTTTAAAGTGGTGTTGTAAGCAAATTAGGTATCCCTATTACCACGTTACAGAATCCAACTCTGATGACATATTTTCCATTACCAGTGATTTATACACTCCTTTCTTATGTTTTCATGATGCTAATTAGTATCCTTTTATTTCCACTCAAAGAAATCACTTTACATTTCTTATCAGGCAGGGCTAACAATGATGAATTCCACCAGCTATTGTTCTGGGAAAATCTTTATCCCTCCATTTGTGAAGGACAGTTTCACTATGGATAGCATTCTTGCTTGACAGCTTCTATTTCTTTAATATTTTGAATACTTCAGCCCATTGTCTCTCCTGGCCTGAAAAGTTTCTGTTGAGGAATCCACTGATTTCAGCCCTGTGGGAATTCCTTTATCTGTAATGTCTCTCTTTTCTTTTGCTGCTTTTATTTTTTTTTTAATTTAAATTTATTTATTTTAATTGGAGGCTAATTACTTTACAATATTATATTGGTTCTTTGGGACTCTGTGGGAGAGGGAGAGGGTGGGACGATTTGGGGGAATGGTATGGAAACATGTATAATATCATATAAGAAATGAAACGCCAGTCCAGGTTAGATACAGGATCTTTTGCTGCTTTTAAACTTCCTTCTCTTTCTTTAACCTTGACAACTTGATTATAACGTATCAGTATCTTGGTGTTGCCCTATTTGGGTCAGTTATTCGAGCTCCTTTGGGCCTCTTGGATCTGGATATTTATTTCTCTCCTAAGGTTTTAGAAGTTTTCAGCCATTGTTTCTTTAAATATATTTTATGTCCTCTTTTTCTTCTCCTTCTGAAATTCCCATATTGTAAAGGTTATTTATTTTCATTGTGGCCCATAAATCCCCCAGGCATGCTTCACCTTCTTTTCCATTCTTTTTTCTTCTTGCACTTCTGACTGGATACTTTCACGCATACTGTATTCCAGGTCACTGACTCTTCTGCATGGTTGAGTATGCAATTCTCTCTGTCGACTACTTCAGTTCAGTTACTGTATTCTTCAGCTCTCAGATTTCTGTTTGATTCTTTGTTCTGATGCTTTCTATTACTTTGTTGAACTTCTAACTTTCTTCTTTGTTTTTTCTTAATTCTGTGTAGTTGTATGTTCTTCCATTAACTGAAGTATTTTAAGAGGATTATTCTGAACTTCCCTGATGTTTCATAGATCTCTATTTCTTTAAGGTCAGTTATTGGAGTTTTATTACTTTTCTTTGGTGGTGCCATACTTTCCTGATTTTTTACAACCCTTGATTCCTTACATTGGTATCTGTGCATTTGACCAGTGTCTCAAGTTCCCTGTCCAAATAAGGCCATTGGCTTTGCTCTGAAGGTAGTCAGCCCTGCCTGCCACCTCTCAGTTGGAGGATTGCTGGGTTTCCCAGTTTCCAGGTGGTCTCACCAATCCCTCCTGTCAGGAGCTTGGCCTGGGACCAAGCTCCAGGTAGGAGGGCCACTTCAGACAACTCCCAAATTTTCCCAAATGTGCTTTCTGGTGGGTGTGGATGGTCAGGAGCGAAGAGCAGTAATGGGTGGGGCTATGATTGAGTACTTCTGCCTAGGTAAGGCAAACCCATTTTCAAGGTTTCAAACTCCATTTGGGGGTATTTGCCCAAGTTAGGCAAATCTGGACTCAAGTTAGTTCTCTCAGCAGACTGTGACAGCAACATGGGTCTTGCATTAGAGCAAATACGCGATTTGAGATTGCTGTGCAGACTCTGTAGGAAAGAACTTGGTCTGTCAAAAACTGACCACTGGTTGTTGAAAGCCTCTCCCTCCTTCTTTGTCACAACAGAATTTCCAGTGGTTGAGCCCTTGGATTCCCTTGGGGCAAAGTAGGAGCAGGGACTCCCACAATGTTGCAGGGGAGTTTGATGTCCCCTGGGCTCTTTCCCCACTGGAAGTATCATAGGCTCAGAGGAGACCTCTCTGCATGGGGCTGCATGGACCTGGGAGGGGCAATGCGGTGTGCATTTGTTCTTCTAACCCTTCTAATGCAATCTGTCATGGCCTCTGTGATAATGGGGGGTGTGGGGAGCACCCAGGGCTTTAGCTTCACCTCCTGTTCTAGGATTCTCTCAGAGGTGTCTTGCCTATGAGGTTGTTGGCTGTCCTTCCTGTGAGGGGGGACAAAGCCAGGAATGACTACATGACCATCTTGATGATGTCACCCTCCTAAACTAATTCTGATGTAGGCTATTGTCTCTTGGGACTGTACTGATTGAAAGACAGTTTTATCCCACTTAAATCCTTTTAATGGTAAATAGAGAAATTCAACATGTCAAGAGAGAAATCTTCCTCTAATCTCTACCTAAATATACAACTTTGGAAGACCATGAATTTGAAATGCCCTCATGTTTCATCATTTGTCTCCTTTGGTTCCTTATCTTCTATTAATGGATGGAACTATGCATAACTTTACATGCTTTTGACAGTCAGTCAAGGGATTTCGATCCCTAGGTCAGGAAGATCCCCTGGAGAAGGAAATGGTAACCCACTTCAGTGTTCTTGCCTTGGAAATCCCATGGACAGAGGAGCCTGGCAGGCTACATCGCAGAGTCAGACATGACTCAGAAACTAAATAACAAAAACAAGGAATTTCAGAGATCACTCAGTTAATGCTCCCATCTTAGACCCAAGGACACCAAAGTTATGGATGTAAAAGCCACCTTCACCTGGCTTGGACTTTATCTATTTATTGACGTTGCCTTTATCTATTTATTGATGTTGTCTTAGCAACGGCAATAAATTGACGTTGTCTTAGCAACATCAAGCCAGTCTTCGCCTGGCTTGGACTTTATATAGGGATCACTTCCTGTACAACAGAAAAGCTCTTTACCAGACTGTCCACATTCTCTATGAGGGCCTTTACTGTCAGTCACTCTACTATCTGCTAAAAAAAATTGGTCAATCCTGTTGTCCTTAATCACACTTATGAAATGTATAGAATGGCACCGTTTTCTTTACATCATGTTTGTATATTGGTGCTGCAGATACGTTTACATTCTAACATATGTCTGAAAGTATGGGGTGTAGTGCATTTGAAACATGGAGTCCTCATAAAATCTGAGCAGGCTGAATAAATTTCCCGAACCATTTTCACGGAATATGAAATTATAAGTCCCCTGCCATTCTTGTCTTAACTTTTTCATTTCTATAACCACAAGTGATCCTCATGTAATCTTATTCTTACTCTCTGTCTCTGATATCAATGCTCTTTTCTTTGCTTTTTGTATTTGCATAGCAGGTCAGTACAATGTAGAAACTCATTTGTAGACATTTAATGATTTTCTTTCTAAACTGAAGAAAAGAAAGCACTGCTTCAGTGCACAGAAAGATAACTGCAAAGATACTTTGTAGATATGCTCTACTCCTTGTAGAGGGTGTCTACTTTGTAGATAGATCTACTCCACTGCTTTTATTTACTTTAACTCAACAGAATTCAACAAAATTCATTTTAATCTCCAATACCTGCTCATGTAATCCAGAATTCCTCTATTTACTAAAGACCACTGTCTCTATTGAGTCCTGAATTAATAAGAAGCCCCAAATTCTCTTTACCAATTTACCATGACCTAATCCCACCACCACTATTTCCTCCCTTAAAAACAGATCCAGTTTCTAAAATGCTTGCAAGGGTGAAATAAGTGAGACACTAGATAGAAACGAGATCTAAGACCTCAGAGCATACAGGTCGGTCTGTGTAGGCTGGAGGGACTGGCCCTGTTTCTTGGGCTATTTTCAGCTTAGTTCCAGCCTATTTTTGTCATGCCAGAATATGAACTCACTTTGATAATCAAGTCGGCACTTTTTGAAAAGCCATAGTGAGGCAGGATTTTTTACAAGAAGGTAATCAATGCTTTTATACCTATTTATCTAACTTTGTGCATCAAGATTGAAGGATAAAAACAACACACATAGTTGCCATATGAAATTTCCTTACTAATGTCCTCTTCCAATTGTATATTTCAAGCCAAATGGCCAAGAGAGACTTTTCTTCTTCTGCCTCCATTCTATAGCACAAAAAATTTCCTTAAGGAAAAAATGGTTTCATTTTCACTTATAAATTTGGTATGTCTTCCCAGCTAGACCACGCATGGAATCACTCACCTGGAATTTCAGACAGGAACGTATTTCTTGTTCCCTGATTCTATAGTAAGATAGCATGGTTTTCACTAAACACGATAACCACATTGCATAACCCAGTAACATTTCTAAATCACAATTTTCTCTAAATTTACATGATTTCAGATACATGGAGGAGTCTTATTAGTCATCAAGGAGCTTAATGTCTATTTTTTTTAATTTAATTTTATTTTTAAACTTTACATAATTGTATTAGTTTTGCCAAATATCAAAATGAATCCGCCACAGGTAAGCGAAAAGGCAATAATACAGTAGGATCAACTTCAGAAAGTTGCCTTTATCTATTTATTGACATTGTCTTAGCAATCAAAAAGAATCCCCCCTGTTTTTAATGCTTTTTTAGTAGATTTGTTATGGATAACACTGTGGGTCTTCTTGCAGCTCATGTGGATCCTGATTCTTTTTGCTCTCAGGTCTGTTATCTATAAAGTCTTGTGTAATTTCAAGGGGAAATGTTCCAAAATGTCTACATAGAAAAATAAATAAGATTTTTCTTTCCTTACAGAATAGAAACAGTATTCTTTTAATTTGGGCCTTCAATGAAAACAGTGGGTTTTGGTTACTGAAGCGAATGTTTCCTTTAAGAATGTTTACTGAACTGCAAATGTTTTACTAAGAAATGTGAGCTTTATTTAGTTATCTGTTGTTATTATGAGATCAAAGTAAAATAATCTAATTCTCAAAGCATCCTATTCAAACCTCAACGTTTTTTTACCTCAGGAAATTGATGTCATAAACATATTTTCCATATCCTGCAAGAAAACTTTTTTCCCAAAGAAATTGCTCAAGGTATTCACATATTTAATATGAATATATTTAAACGTTTCAAACACACCTAAATATAAGAATCTACTGTGAAATTTGATGAGGTTTATTTATTAATTAATTAATAAATCTTGGTGAGGTTTATATTAATTTCTGGAAGGCAGTTATACCACTTTAGCTCACCACTATACCATTAATGTGAGAGTGATAATTTCTGAATGAAGGGAGGAAGAGAGATTGATAGAACACAGGAAGAAGCAATTCAAAATCAGGAAGAAAAACAGTAGAGAATATTACAATGATTCTCAACTAGGGAGGAAACCAAAATTTGTAGGCCTTCTACATTAAAAAAAAAAATCGCTAAATTTCATTTTTATACAAACCAAAATATGAACCAAAGGAAAAACTTGCCAATTTCTTGAATGGGGAGGTGATATTCTTAAACCAATCCTTTCTAAATTAGTCTAGATATTTAATAAAATAGATATTTGGGGGATGAAATTTGGGCCAAATTCAGTTAAAATTCAATTACATAAAATAAATACATAAAATAATATAACAGGGTTGATAATAAGACTCAGGGGCTTCCCTGGTGGCTTGGAGGGTAAAGCGTCTGCCTGCAATGCAGGAGACCCAGGTTCAATCCCTGGTTCGGGAAGATCCCCTGGAGAAGGAAATGGCAACCCGCTCCAGTATTCTTGCCTGGAGAGTCCTATGGACAGAGGAGGCTACAGTCCATGGGGTCGCAAAGAGTCAGACACAACAGATCGACTTCACTTTCACTTTCATAATAAGACTCATAAAAGGGTCATGCAATACTATTAGATTTGTACATTTGTACATTCAAATACACTAGATTTGAAATCTAATATAAAGTCATATTAATTAAAAGTATGGTTCAGTTCAGTTCAGTTCAGTTCAGTCGCTCAGCCGTGTCCGACTCTTCGCAACCCCATGAATCGCAGCACGCCAGGCCTCCCTGTCCATCACCAACTCCGGAAGTTCACTCAGACTCACGTCCATCGAGTCAGTGATGCCATCCAGCCATCTCATCCTCTGTCGTCCCCTTCTCCTCCTGCCCCCAATCCATGGTACTTATACAAAATAAATGACCAAAGAGATAGGAAGAGGTAAGATAAATTGGATTGACTTTTACTACCTTTCAGATAAAGGACTTTGGGCAACTAATCTAGCCTTGGAAAGCCACAGTTCCCTCATGTAAAAAATTATAGGTATAAAAAATTAATTTATAAGATTGTTACAAGGAGAAAATAAAATAATGCATGTAAAACATAGTTTAAAATTTCAAAAAATATCAGCTAATGTCACAGCATAGAAACTCTAGAGATCCACTCAAGAATATAACAAGACAGTATGTGTCATAGCTGAATATTTTGTATCTCTGAGGAACTAGTAGGTTATGCAATAAAGGGACAGTAGTGTGTTTATATAAAATATAGATTCTCATCTTGCCCCATGAATGAAAATACAGTACAGTTGAGGGAAAGATTTGATTATAAGAAATGAAGTCAAAGAGAAGACAGTAATCAGGTTGCTGCTGCTGCTGCTAAGTTGCTTCAGTTGTGTCCGACTCTGTGCAACCCCATAGACTGCAGCCCACCAGGCTCCCCCGTCCCTGGGATTCTCCAGGCAAGAACACTGGAGTGGGTTGCCATTTCCTTCTCTAATGCATGAGAGTGAAAAGTGAAAGTGAAGTCGCTCAGTCGTGTCTGACTCATAGCGACCCCATGGACTGTAGCCTACCAGGTTCCTCCATCCATGGGATTTTCCAGGCAAGAGTACTGGAGTGGTGCTCGCCGGCTCCCGGCAGAGTGGGGTGCTATTACCTTCTCCGAGTAATCAGGTTATGTAAGTACTAAAGTTTTGAAGAACTCAAGCTCCTTCTCAGCAAAATTCTGAAGCCAGAAGCCATAAAGTGAAGACAGTATTATCACTGTTGGTCTTCATTTTCCTTTACCCAGCATCTTACACTGAAGGCCACCTCCTTTTTTTGACAGACTTCTTCCTTAGGAGCCTCACACTCAAGACAGTCTTGGTTTCCTCCCATCTCATGAGTCACTATTCTGTCTCCTAAATATCCACTTTTCTCTGTCTCTTAGTCATTAAATATACGGTGCTCTTTCCTTCCTCTCTATCATCTCAAGAATCCCTTGGAATTGAATTCTATATATGGGCTTCCCTCAGCTCAGCCAGTAAAGAATCCGCCTGCAATGCAGGAGACCCAGGCTCGATCCCTGTTTCGGGAATATCCCCTGGAGAAGGAAATGCAACCCACTCCAGTATTCTTCCCTGGAGAATCCCATGGACAGAGGAGCCTGGCAGGCTACTGTCCATGGGGTCGCAAGAGTCAGACATGACTTAGAGACTAAACCACCACCAAAATTCTGCTACCTTAGTGACTAAATAACAACAAATACTGCTACTTCTAAATCCATACCTTTAGCATAGGCTTCTCTCCCCACGTCAATTCTTATATATCCAACTGCTGACATGTAAGGAAGGGAGTTATAGGAATCATGAAGTGCAGATTTATGTAGTTCAACATGCTATCAATCATTCTTTCATTTTCTGTATATACATGCACACACGCACGCACACACACACATACATGAAAGAGGCAGACCTCAGAGATCCTGCAGGTTCCAGACCACCACAAAAAAGTAAACATTGCAATGAAACAAGTCCCACAAATGTTTTGGTTTCCTAATACACATAAAAACAATATTTACACTATGCTGTTGCTATTACAAACGCAATAGCACTATGTCTAAAAAAAGATCATGTATATACCTTCATTAAAATATAAAACTGTTGAAAAAATGGCACCAATGGACTTGCTCAACAAAGGATTATCACAAACTTTCAATTTAATAAAATAATAATAAATAATAAAGCATACTGCAATAAAATATGATATACATGCATGCATGCTAAGTTGCTTCAGTTGAGTCCAACACTTTGTGATCCTATGGACCATACATAGCCCTCCAGGCTCCTCTGTTCATGGGATTCTCTAGGCAAGAATACTGGAGTGGGTTGCCATGCTGTCCTCCAAGGGATCGTCCCAATACAGGGATCAAAATCACATTCCTGCATCTCCTCCATTGGCAGTCAGGTTCTTTTCCACTAGCACCACTTGGGAAGCCCATAAAATACACACAGACATTATATATATGTACACACACACACACACACACAAATATATATATATATATATATATTCATACATATATAAATGAAAATGACCTATTTTGACAGCTAATACTAATACTCCCTCTGAGGTAGAATTATAAGTAATTCATTTTCCTTTGTACTAATTTATATTTTCTAAATATTTGAAAATCAATACAATTTCCTAACTACTAAAAGCCAATAGGAGTGATGTCATCATAATGATACCATAGGTCATTCCTGACTTTGTCCCCCCTTTCAAAAACAGCTAACAACTATTCATGGACAAGACAGTTATGAGAATTCTAGAACACAAGGAAAAGGCTGAGCACCCTTGCACCACCCACACGAAAAGAGACCTCATTAATAGTAAGAAAAATGGCTACACAGTGACCACCTTGCCTGTCCCCCAGGCTGGAGCAGCATTATGCCAAGAGGTACCCCCTGAGCCTACGACACTTCCCGTGGGAAAGAGAGCCCAGGGAAACATCCGGTCTCCACTCAGTGCTGTGGATCACTTTGTAGGAACCTCTGTTCTGACCTTGCTCCACAGAGATTTCAGGAGAATCTTCAGAGATCCTTCACTGGGAATCTGACCATGACAGAGAAAAGAGGGTGGGTGATGCTTGCAACATTAGCTCGAGTTCCTACCTGCAGAATCTAAGTAGTAGTGCCAGCCATCAATTTTGCTGAATTGTGGAACAAAGTTCCTGTTGCAATCTTACCAGGGAAAAGGACAGATGTAGGTCTTCCTGAGTCAGATCCTCAAGCAAGGAGTTTTGGTGGCTCTAAGGGTTCCAATAGTCATGTACGGATGTGAGAGTTGGTCCATAAATAAGGCTGAGCACAAAAGAACAGATGCTTTTGAATTGTGCTGGAGAAGAGCCTTGAGAGTTCCTTAGACTGCAAGGAGATCAAACCAGTCAAACCGGTCAATATTCAGGAAATCAACCCTGAATATTCACTGAAAGGACTGATGCTGAAGCTGAAGCTCCAATTCTTTGGCTATCTGATGCAACGAGCCAACTCACTGGAAAAGTCCCAAACTGGGAAAGATTGAGGGCGGGAGGACAAGTGGGATGACAGAGGATGAGATGGTTAGATGGCATTATTGATTTAAGGGATGAATTTGAGCAAACTTTGGGAGATGGTGGAGGACAGAAAAGCCTGGCATCCTACAGTCCATGGGGTCACAAAGAGTTGGACATGACTTAGTGACGGAACAACAACAAAAGGACCTGATTTGCCCATCCCCAGACAAGGTAGCTGAGTTACAGTCCAACAAGCTTAATAGTGTGACCCTAGGGCCCACCTGATGAGAAGGGCTAGTGAGAACACTTAGAAGTTGCTTAGCCTAGCAAGACTGGAGCTGAGAAGCAGGCAGGCAATGCAGATATTCCACAGAGCAGAGCTATTACTGGGTAGGGAGGTTTCCCTTACAATACCCAGGCAGGGAATTAATCCATAGCCTCATCTTTGCCACTTTTATTCAACATAGTACTGTAAGTCCTTGCCAAAGTAATCAGGTAAGAAAAAGAAAAGACATCAGAATTGGAAGGTAAGAAATAAAACCATCTCTATTTGCCAGTGATATGATTTTACATATTGAAAATCCTAAAGACTCCACTAAAAATCTGTTAAATGAAATTAATTGTGTGTGCTCAGTCACTTCAGTCGTGTCTGACACTATGCAACCTTATAGACTTTAGCCTGCCAGGCTCCTCTGTCCATGGGATTCTCCAGGCAAGAATACTGGAGTGGTTTGCCATGTCCTTCTCCAGGAGATCTTCGCAATCCAAGGATCAAACTCACATCTCTTATGTCTCCTGTATTTGCAGACATGTTCTCTATCACTAGCGCCACCTGGGAAGCCCAGTTAAATGTAATTAATAAATTTATTAAAGTTGAAGGATATAAAATTAATGTGCAGAAAATAAGAAACATTTCTGTACACTAACAACAAATTATCTGAAAAGTAAATAAAGAACATCATCCATTTTACAATAACATTCACCAAAAAATAATTAGGAATAAACTTAACAAGGAGGTGAAAGATCTTTACTCTGAAAACTACAAGACATTGATTCAAGAAATCTAAAGATTTCTTAGACACATAAGTGGAAAGGTTTCCCATGTTCATAGATTGAAGAATTAATATTGTTAAAATAATAATACTACCAAAAGCTATCTATAAATTCAATGCAATTACTATCAAGTTTCCCACGACATTTTTTATAGAAGTGGAAAAAAGTCCTAAAATTTACATGGAAACAAAAAAGGAAAAGCAATCCTTTGAAAGAAGAGCAAAACAGAGGGCATCATATTTCCTGATTTTAAGTTACAGTATGAATGCCTAGTAACCGAAACAGTATGGTACTGACAAAAACAGACTAATAGATCAATGGAACAGAATCGAGATTCGGGAATTTGCTATATGGCTCAGGAGACTCAAACAAGGGCTCTGGATCAACCTAGAGGGTTGGGTTAGGGGAGGGAGATGGGAGGGAGTTTCAAAAGGGAGGGGATATATGTATACCTACGGCTGATTCATGTTGAGGTTTGACAGAAAACAGCAAAATTCTGTAAAGCATTTATCCTTCAATAAAAAATAAATTAATTTTCAAAAAAGCCCCCAAATAAACCAACTATATAAGTTCAACCAATATTTAACAAACAACCCAAGAAGACTCAGTGGAGAAAGGGCAATCTTTTGAATAAATGGCACTGGGACAATGGATATTCACAGGTAATCGAATTAAAGAAGGTCCCTGTCTTACATCACTCACAAAAACTAACTTGAAATGGATTAAAGATTTAAATATAAGATCTGAAAATATGAAATTTCCAGAAGAAAACATAGGAAAAAATGCTTCTTGACATTGACTTTTTTGAATATGACACCTAAATCCAAATAACAAAATTAAACATACACCCCAGTGTACACAGCAGCAATGCTTACATTAGCCAAGACATGGAAGCCACCCAAGTGTCCATCTACAGAAGCATGGATAAAGAAGATGTGGTACATATATACAATGGAATATTACTCAGCCATAAAAAGAGTGAAACAATGCCATTTGCAGTACCATAGATGTACGTAGAGATAACCATACTAAGTGAAGCAAATCAGAAAGAAAAATATTACATTATAACACTTACATGTGGAATCTAAAAAATGATGCAAGTGAACTTATTTACAAAACAGAAACAGACTCATGGACATAGAAAAAACAAAGTAATGGTTACCAAAGGGGAAAGGACAGGGGAGGGATAAATGGGAGTTGGAGATTAGCACATACACATTAGTATACATAAAATAGATAAACAACAAGCACTTACTGTATAGAAAGGAAACTATTTGAAAAAGAATACACACACACACATATATATAGGTGTGAATACATATACATATATATGTATAACTGAAAAATTCATAGAACTCAATAGCAAAAATTCCATATACTCCCATTTTAAAAATGGGCAAAAGATCTGATACGTGAATAGTAAATGGGGATAGTGACTGCAGCCATGAAATTAAAAAGATGCTTCCTCCTTGTAAGAAATGTAATGACAAGCCTGCGGCTGCTGCTGTCGCTTCAGTCGTGTCCGACTCTGTGCGACCCCATAGACGGCAGCCCACCAGGCTCCCCCGTCCCTGGGAGTCTCCAGGCAAGAACACTGGAGTGGGTTGCAATTTCCTTCTCCAATGCATGAAAGTGAAAAGTGAAAGTGAAGTCGCTCAGTCGTGTCCGACTCTTAGTGACCCCATGGACTGCAGCCCACCAGGGTCCTCCGTCCATAGGATTTTCCAGGCAAGAGCACTGGAGTGGGGTGCCATTGCCTTCTCCGATGACAAGCCTAGGCAGCATATTAAAAAGCAGAGACATTACTTTGTCTACAAAGGTTTGTCTAGTCAAAGCCATGGTTTTTCCAGTAGTCATGTTTGGATGTCAGAGTTGGACCATAAAGAAGACTGAGTGCCGAAGAAATGATGCTTTCAAACTGTGGTGTTGGAGAAGATTCTTGAGAGTCCCTTGGACATAAAGGATATCAAACCAATCAATCCTAAAGAAAATCTACCCTGAATATTCATTAGAAGGACTGATGCTGAAGCTGCAGCTCCAATACTTTGGCCACCTGATGTGAAGAGCCGACTCACTGAGAAAGACTGAAGGCAGGAGAAGAAGGGGATGACAGAGGATGAGTTGTTTGGATGGTGTCACCGACTCAATGGACATGAGTTTGAGCAAGCTCCGGGCAATGGTGGAGGACAGGGAAGCCTGCACTGCAGTCCATGAGGTCTAAGAGTCGGACACAAATGACTGAGCAACAAAATGAAAAGATGTTCAAAATCAATGGTCATTAGGGAAATAAAAATCACTCTGAGTTAACACTTTAAACATTTTAGAGTGATAATCAGCAAAAAAAGAAGAGACAGCAAATGCTGGTGAGGATGTGGAGAAAAAGGAACCCTTGTGCACTACTGGTAGATTTATAAACTGGTACAGATACTACACAAAAAAGTATGGGGAATCCTCAAAAATTTGAAAATAGGGCTACTGTGTGATCAGGGGGTTCTACATCTGAAAACATCCAAAAGAAACAAAAATGTAAGTTGAAAAGATATTTGCACCTCCAAGTTCACTGCAGTATTATTATCAATAGTCAAAGCATGGAGACTAAGTGTCCACTGATGGATGAAAAAATTTTAAAGTTGAGCTATATATATATATATATATATAATATACACAATGAAATATTATATAGTTATATATTTTACATGATATACTTCTGGATTATATACTATGCAATATAGAGATATTATATAATATTCAATATAGAAATACATTTATACTTATATAAATATATTATATATACTACATAATATATAAATATTGGAGCTAGTGGTTAAGAACCTGCCTACTAATTCAGGAGACAAAGAGACATGGGACATGGGTTCAATTCCTGGGTCAGGAAGATCCCCTGAAGGAGTGCATGGCAACCCACTCCAGTATCCTCGCCTGGAGAATCACATAGACAGAGGAGACTGGCAGGCTACAGTCCACAAGGTCGCAAAGAGTCAGACAAGACTGAAGCAACTTAGCATGCAATATATAAACATTATATAAATTATATTCTATGTATTCAATATATATAATATAGCATATATGCATACTATACATTTATATATTATTAATATATTATTTGTATATTATATATGTTAAATATACTGGATATAATATATAAAATATAAAAATATAATAAAATTAAGTAAAATATTAAATTAATTATATTTATGAACTATATATAAGAATTATAATTTAGTACATATTCTGTCGGAGAAGGCAACGGCACCCCACTCCAGTACACTTGCCTGGAAAATCCCATGGACAGAGGAGCCTGACAGCCTACAGCCCATGGGGTGGCAAAGAGTCAGACACGACTGAGCAACTTCACTTTCACTAAGTATTTATTTAAATAATTTAAAGTATTTATTTATATATAAAATGATCTAATTATTTTATATATTAATATGTGATATAATATAAAATGTACAGTATAGTATGTGTATATATATAATATACATATAATATTACATATATTTATATTGGAATAATAATTCACTCACAAATAAAACTATGAAAGCCTGCCATTTGCAAAACATAGGCAGACCTTGATGGCATTACTCCAACTAAAGTGAGTCACATAGAGGCAGACTGTATGTTCTCACGGTGGAATCTAAAAACCAAAGAAACCAAAACAAACAAAAACCCCACCAAACTGAGAGAAAAACAGGTCAGAGTCAGTGTGGGGAGAAAAAACCTTGGAGGAAGGTAGTAAAAACGTAGCAACTTCCAGGTGTAAGATAAATAATTACTAGGGGTGAAATGTAGATATGACTATAGTTACCACTGCTGTACGATATATCTGAAAGGTGCTAGAGTAAATCCTAAAAATTCTCATAACAAGCAATTTTTTTTCCTTTTTGGCTTTTACTTTTTATATGCGATGATGGACGCTAACCAAGTGCATTGCTATAATCATCTCACAACATATTTTAGTAAAACTGTTATGCCGGATACCTTAAACTTATGCAGCAATGTCTGTCAATGATATCTCAATAAAGGTGGAAAAAACAATTACTACAAAAATAGTTTTATTTAATTTGAAGTCTTTGAAAAGAAATATATAATCATATCCTAATTATTACAGTTCTTATAATTTTTGCTAATTTTTAAGTCAGGATAATTTACCAATGTAACCTAGGTGAAAATAACAAATGTAAATTATGTAACAACAATCTGACTCATTTCCTAAGCAATTTGCCATGGTTCCCACATTTTTTGATATATGAAAAAATAATAAATAGGATGGTATTGTATCCTGCATTTTTGTCTCTCATTCCTTTTTTTGTTTGTTTTGCTTTTCTCATTCCTAATAGCAGACAGACTATCACACAGAAGGTATTTGTAGGGAGAGAGCAAATTGGCTAAGGTGGTGTGTTCAGGCTCTCCTCTCATTTCATAAATAATGACGATGTAACAGCTGGGATCATTTATAATCTAGCACTGCACAGGCACGTCAGGAGGTCCTGGCTTGGTCACAGGCTGTGTGCAGCACGCATGCATGTGAGCTCCACCTAGAAGGTGGTGGCGTATTACTGCTGTGTCACGGCTGCGTCCGTGGGGTGAGCCACGCGAGGAGAGAATACAGCACGTCTGCTGCTAGGGCTGCTGCGTCAGCCACGAAAGAATATGGCTATGGCTGCTGTGCCGGCCAGCAGAGAATAAAGCTGTCTGCATTCCTATGGCTCCGCTCATCTTCCAGCCTCTGAGCTGGAGCCTCGTCTACCCCGCGTTCAACGAACAGTGCACAGTGAGATACGGCAAGACAACTGGCGTCACGAACAGGATGACGTGATTTATTAACATGACTAATAAGCGTGATTTATTAACAGCAGTTACTGAATATGTTTTTGGTTAAATAAGCATTCTAAAATAATTCATAAAATAATTATAAATGGTCATTTTTGATGACATAATTTCTGTTTTCTAGTCTGTTCTACATTGAAGAGATTTATAAATATGTGGGAAAGAAAACAACTTTGTAGCTTCCAGTCTGGGATTCCACATGTTCAACTTGGTCCTCTTCCCCTGTTGTCTTTCGGTCTTCAATCTAACGTTTATAGATACTATTAATGTTAATATTCTAAAATGATTATTTAAAAAATGAACCAGTGTGAGCTAATAGTGTATACCACTCCCAGAACTAGAATGTGTTATTCAAGCTTATAATTAGAATATATGGCAGTATATGAGAAAAATTTTCAAACAATAAAGGTCAAGCATTCTTGAATTTTGGTTATTACATGTATCAGTGGTTCTAATTGTCTCTATATGTGTGTGTGTATGTGTGTGTGCACACTTGTTTTGTTATTAGTGCTGAGCCTATAACTATTAATTGATTACATTACAATAAACCAAAAGACAGGCATGAGAATAATACTACTTTATGTTCAATACCAAATTGACAAATTTCAAACCAATATTTTTGAGAAAAAAATCGGTGTCAAGTTACATTAATGGGCAAGCGTGTATATACAAGTTTCCTTGTAAGTAGAAATTTTCATGAGAGAAAAATTAAGACAAAGAAATATTAAAGGTATTTTTTAAAAAGCTTATTGTGTTTTTCTATGAACAACAGAGCAAAACAGCAAGATTTCCAAATTAAAGACAGTTGTATGAAGAAAGATGTGACAAATACTTGGTTGAAAATAAGATATTAAAAACAAGATTAAAACAACTGAATGAGACATTTACAGAATGAATTAGAGAGATGCTCAGAAAGGTTCTGAAGTTTCATTTCTTACGTCACAGCAAGAGCCACACGTGGCCCTAATCCCACCAAGTAATAACATTTTACATTGCTTACCTGACCAGCGTGGCTTAACTGTCTTGGGAGAGACAGAGACTTTTAGGCCATCTACTCTTTCTTGGTGAGTTTCAGGCTTATAATCTAAATGTAACCCACTACATAAAGATTAAATGCTTTCATGTTTAGCATATTAGAACCAAATTCACACATGCTATTTTTAA
This sequence comes from Bubalus kerabau, assembly GCF_029407905.1. Classification (NCBI taxonomy): domain Eukaryota; kingdom Metazoa; phylum Chordata; class Mammalia; order Artiodactyla; family Bovidae; genus Bubalus; species Bubalus kerabau. The sequence continues at coordinate 47,057,771 of NC_073626.1, forward strand.
ATATCGATTACCCAAATTCCAGTTTAAAATGCCATCTAGCTCAGAAGGAGTTTTTTCTAACTGCCCCCTTCAATATCTGGATATAGAATAGGAATATTATATATATATATATATATATATATATATATATACACACACACACATAGGTATATTCCATACCATCTTACCTGATGACCTATACTCAAAATCAGAGAGATATCTATATTAATAAAAAGATGTTGGAGAGAAACAAAACAAAATCATTCATATTTTCTTATTTTTCATCACTGATTCAAGCCATCCAGCCACTGGCAAAAAAAAAAAAATAATAATAATAATAGAAGGGAACTTTATTCATCTTTTCTTACTGACGTTATAGCTCAAAGCCCTGATTACACACACTCAAAAGTTGAACTGTAAACTTTTCCTGGACTCCTTGTTCTCTTTTATTTGCTTATTTTGTTCTTAAAAGTACTTTTTAATTGAGGTATAGTTGATTTATAAAGTTAGTTGACCGCTTTTATTTCTTTTTTCCACTTCTTTTTATAAAATATTTTTAACTGGATTCTAATTGCTTTATTATTTATTCATTTTTTTATGATAACCTACACCTCATTCCACCTGAAAATATTTTTCAACATAATACTATACTGGAGAAAGACAACTGTGTAGCAAAAAGCAAACAAATAAGAGACAAAAGAAATCACCCTCCCCCCCAAAAAAAAACTATTTCCTACTCAAAATGCTTCTGGAGGTACTGAGTTAAACTAAAACATTTTTCTTCATAGCAGGATGGCTCAGAGATTTTATATCTGAATCGAGTATCTAAAATGGTGTCTAATAAAATGAATATTTGTTGAATAAATTAATGATGTATTTTGTAAAACCTCTGTAGGGGCATCCAGTTTGCAACTTTTTATTTTCTTTCTTGCTCACTGATTTCTACTTAGCGCTTTAATAGATGTTGAATAAATGAACAATATCTAAAGCATGTATTTACAAATGTATACATTTGTAAAGCAATGGTTTGTCCTCTAGCTCTTTGAGTAATAAAGGTTATTATTATTGTTATTAATATATCAGCAGTAGCAATAGTTTTAATTGCAATGACTGTAATAATATGAAGTATTCACCACATGCACTGTTACCAAGACCACTGTTCTAGAAACTCTGCACCTCATCTCAGTTTTGCAAAATCTGAGGATATATAAATCATTGCACACATTCTATAGGTGTAGAACTGAAAAGGGAATTTGGAATCTAAAAAATTTTCTTTGAGAACCTCAAGAATCAATTACATGAGGACATATTTGCTGTTTGGTAGCATTTAAATGCGGTTTAGTGAGAGTCAATATGAAGAAAAGAATGCTTTATTGTAAAAATTAGGTAAATGATTTGGTTTTTCTAAAAGAGAATAATAAACATATGGAAAATATCATGAAGAAAGGCACATTAGCTAAATGTACATTAAGTTTAAGAGAAAAAAAGGCAAACTGTATTTCTTTAGGGCAAAGCTAAATATTGCCTGTTCTACTATCTTTGCTACCAATTAATATGGTTCTGTTATTTGTGGTATTAGAACTCATTTGTTTTTACTCTGTTTTACCCAGTTATGAAGACTCAAATCATCTGAGTGGAGAAAAACAGAGACTGTGCAATTGTTTAGTATTAAGTAGATTAAATAATTTGTTCATTGGTGTTTTACTTAGGTACTTGGGAATATGCAGAAGGGTGAGACTCACTTTTTACATAAAAGTTAAGACAAGTATATTGGGCTATGTACGTTTCTTCCATTAGTGAAATGCGGTACGTTTTGTCACCTCATTTTCTTGCTCTTTTGGGTTTGGGTGGTTATAAATATCCCGCACTCAAATCTATAGTCTCAATTATTTCTCTATATTAAAGAATATCTGATAATTATGAATTGACTCCCATACAAGCATGTACAGTCCAGTAAGTCTGTTTAAATAATAAAAAATACAATAAAACCTGGGAAGCCAAGAAAGATCCCTCTATTACACGATTAGTATGTGCTTTCCAGACCAAGGGGGGATGTTCCATTTATAACTCTCATTTGTTTCCGACCATCGTGGCCAAGTTTCCACTCACTGCACGTCTCCAGGCCATCATCTTAACTTCCAGTTTGGAGCACTGTAAACTGTTTCTCAACCCTTAAATTAAAGCAAATGATATCCACTCCACATGTACCACCAATTTGACTAGAAGCCACTTCAAAGATTTCCATTTTAAAGAATGAAGTATGGCCGGTGCTTCCTGAAGCCAAAGTTTGCCTGCTTCATAATGAAGTGGAACTTTCTCTGATTTCCCTTCTATTTAAACACTGGCAGCTTTTTTTCCTAAGGCATATTTTTTCTCCTCCACTCAAGGTAACCCTACTTATTGTTGTTGCTGCTGCTTTTACTGGGGAGGAGACAGGATACAAGAAACGGGGAGGGGTCCAGGCTGACTCTGTCTTACTCAGTGCTGCTGGAGGACCAGGACACGTGGGTTTGCAAAGACAGTCCATGTCTAGATGAACACAGACCTCCCGAAATACTGACAGAGCGTCTCAGCTACACACAGATTCAAAGAGAAAGGAGCGTACATAGTTCACACTGTCACTGGCTTATCAAACTGGATACCACTGTTGGAAAGTAGACAGCAGCAAAGAAACTCTCCAGCTTGAGTGGTGAGCTTCCCCAGCAGGGCTCTGCTTTCTGACCATTTCCTCAAAAGTTCATTTGAACCGGCCACTTGGGCTGCACGGTGCTTCTTAGAGAAACCGCTCTGACCCTCTCCTCTGCCTGCTTACACACTGACTCCATGTCAAGTTCCGGGCTGAGGCCCCTGCCAGGCTCCAAGCACACTTTCCTCGCCCCTCGCCTCCCACATATACTTGGAGCTTGTGTACATAGTAAGGGGACAAAACACACAATGCCCAGTGCTTGAGGACATGCCCCCTTACTAACATGTACAAGAGCAGAGCAGAATATCCACCCTTCCCCTGACACACACACACATATCCATTCACACACAGACACACACACACATACACAAACACATACATACATAGACACCTACACACACAGACATAGACACACGCATATATACACACAGAGACACACACAGACGTACATACACACAGGTTCCAAACAGTTCAGCTTAAATTTAAGATATGTTCCTTCTGACAAGATTTATATTCTTCCTGACACCTATAGGTATTACTAATCCACAGCCACTCATCTGCTCGGGTCTTTCACATTCTGCAGGCAACGTGAATTTGAATCCTAAATCCACATCAGAGCCAACAAGATAGGAAGTGTAAAGGGAGCTTCTGTATTTCTCCCTTACTCAGAGCCAAGGCCTTGAGAATGACTATGCTTGCCGCCTTCTCCCTCTGTGAGCTGGGAGTTTTGCTGGTTCATCCTTTTTGACTGAGAATGTGGTATTTGGTGGGGGTCAGGTTCTGACCTTTGCTCCCCATCTTGCTTGGGCCAAGCGTTCTTTCTACACCTGCACCCCTTATGGCTGTTATAGGATGGATGGGCAAACGCTCCAGAAATGGAGTTCTCATCTCTTTGTAAATGGAGACTTTGCAGCTCAACTAACTCAGCAAATATTATAGAGCTCAGTTTCCCCCTGAATAACGTTATTAGAGCTCCTGGGACATCATCTTCCTCTCCAAGGCCTTTTGCCCAAGTGGTGTTTCATCTGCTTGAACATTCTTTCCACACACTGATGCCCCCATACCCCCACATGCCCCTGATTGAGGTTACTTTCTTTTCATTCTTTTTTTTTTTTTTTCTATTCTGCCAAAACCCCCAGCATGTAAGATCTCAGTTCACAGACCAGAGATTGAGCCTGTACTCTTTGCAGTGGGACTATGGAGTCTTAGCCAGTGAACCACCAGGTAAGTCCCTCTTCTCATTCTTTGTATCTGATTTTAAACTCCTCAGATAGGCCTTCCTAACTGTCACACTCACAATTGGCCATTTTCAAGGACTATTGTGGGGCATTTTCAAGAGGCATAAACTTTAAATATTAGATGTTTGAGTTTCCAGAATTTCCACTATAGCCCTGGATTCCCTCAAACTAAGGTATCACTCATTATGCAATAAATATGGTACATGAATAAAATATAACTCAAAAAGGATATATCCATATACGAAATGAGAGAGACACACAGAAAAACAGGCACACACACACACACACACACACACAGACCTCTCCAGGAACTTGCTGGTGAGGAACACTTAATAAGTTACAGTTGCAGCTGAACACAGAATCCTGAAGCAGTGCCTAGTTTTCTATTGTTTTAGAAACTGGAAAAGAGAAAGAAAATTGTCAAAATTCCCACGCCCCAAAGTCCATGGGATATCATTTTTTCTTCTAATTCAATACAGTGTTCCTTGCCTGCTTCCAAAGGATAAATAAGGATTTGTGCACATATGTTACAAAGTCCAAATAAGCCCTTGTGGGGCTTGATCTTCACAGGGTTTTTTAACTTCTGCCAAACGACTGTGCACTGCAGGACGGTGACATTAAGCTTCAGGCATTGATTTCCAGCCTCACCAAAGAGCTTTCAGACACTCTTATCTTTAGTTGTCAAAATCTTAGGTTCAAAGAACGTCCAGTGAATCTATTTTTAGTCAAGTTTAACAAATAACACTGATTCAATAGTAAATATTTTAAAATGCAATTTATGTGTTCTTTTCAATTAATACATTAAAAAGAACTGAGGTACCATTAGAATTTAATAAGCAATTCTGGATCCTCCAACTTTCTAAATCTCTTGATTTTGATCAGAATATACTTGATAAAAACCAGGGGTCCTTTCAAAAGGATGCTTGCCAACAACAGGAAAACATCTTAAACGAAATAGTCTATATTTCAGCACCATATTTCCTCATCACAGAGCATCAAATTATCCAAAAGAGCATATGTTACATGATTACAACAGTATGTGCTACTATCTCTGTGCTTTGCACCCCCCACAACGCCATCATTTTTCAGGAAGGCTGAGCGCAAGTGAGAGCTGAAAGAAACAGACATAGCCCTGAGAATATTAATGCTTTTTAAAAGAACAAATTCAGGGATCTTACCAAATCAAATGAACTGTAATAAGAGACACCATTGCCCAAAACAGCATGTGCAAATTGACAAATATTTCCTGAGTGTGTGCTGTGTGTGGACTACTGTTTAAATGTTATATTCTTAGCAATTTATAAATATTATCTCACTAAAGTTCTTAATACATTCGTATGCCAAGTAAGTATACACACCTTTACACACACACACAGAATACCTGAAGGGCCGTGAGGATATTTGCCAAGGCTTGTCCATAGGTGTCATGACAGTGAACAGCAAGAGCCCTGGGCGGGATTTCTTTCATGACACTTTCCAACATCTTCTTCATGCTTCCTGGAGTTCCTACTCCAATTGTATCTCCCAGGGATATCTCGTAACAGCCCATGCCATACAGTCTCTTAGACACCTACCAGAAAAAGCAAGCAAGTAAAACAATGGAAATCAATGGACTCAACTCCCGTTGTTCCTTAGGAAATGTAATCTAGAGGTAAACCTAACAACTAAGATCACATGCGTATTCATAGAAAACATATATTTTAGTTTTCTAGTCTTTTCCTTGCTTGTGAATCCCAAACATTAGATAAAACTTTGAATGACATCTCTGTTGTTGCTCAGTCACTAAGTTGTGTCTGACTCTTTGCAACCCCAGGAACTGCGCACACCAGGCTTCCTGTCCTTCAGTGACTGTCTCCCAGAGTTTGCTCAAACTCATGTCCATTGATATTCCCGCAATTATCTGTTTCTAACATTCAAGTTTGCCTTAGAACCATATCTATCTGTGTAACTGTATGTTCAATGATAAAATTATAAGTTACAATTTCAATAATGGGAGGCTTATTTTCTCAGCCTTTTAATCTAACAAAAGTATCAGAAATTTACTTTGAAACTATTAATAGTATTCCTCAAACCATTAAACTAGAGGTCAAGAGATATCAATCAAGTAACTTTGTAATTGATTACAGACACAATATTTTTGTCTTAAAATTTCTAGCTCATAAACAGATGATCTTGAGCCTAGTAAATTTCAAGTTCCCTTCAAGTCAAATAACAATATTACTTTCAAAGAGAAACATGAATTTGCTTTAAGGCCGCATGGTATGTAGACAAAGACACAGCTTGTGCAACCACACAGGCCTAGATTTAAACCTCATCTATGCTCCTCATATGATGCTGGGCAGAAGATGAAGTTTTTGAAGCCCCAGTCTCTGTTCTGTAAAATATAAACAGTAAAACATCTTTATGCAGCACATTTTCTAAGCCTTACTACTTAACTTTTTGAAATCATAATAATAAGGTGAAGTTAGTGTTGAAATGTTTGGTTGTAAAAATGAAATGAGAATATACAAAAATCACTTTGTGCAAAATCAGACACCTGGTCACCCCCAAACTCATGCCTGAGGTTAGTCTTCAGTGCCTGCTTTACTCCAGACACTGCCTAGCGTGGTGGGATATGACAGGGGTGCAGATGTCCAGGCTCACGGTATTATGGAGTCTGGAGCCAAGTGAGGACAGACCCTAATCAATTCCACTCGGGAATGTGTAAACACAGCTAAAATAATAATTTCAGAACAAAGAAACAAGATTGTAAGAGCGTGAAGCAAAGGAAATTGACCTAGATCTGTCAAACAGGAAGGGCCTCAGTGCAGCTTGAGATAAAGTCAGCATCAACTTGTTGGAGAGGTGGCAAAGGAAGGATGTGAGAAGAATATTCAGGTGGAATTTGAGGCAACTAAAATATCAAATGTGAAGGGCATTCCAAGTAGGAAGGAACATCAAGGGAATTCCCTGTTGGTCCAGTGACTGGGTTCTGTGCTTCCACTGTAGGGGATGTAGGTTCAATCCTTGGTCAGGGAACCAAGATCCCACATGCCAGGGGGCAAGGTGGGGGGCGGGGGGGGGGTCAAATGCAAAGGACAGTTGCAACAAGAAAGTAAAAACTGAGGGGCAACAGGGCTCCATAACGCTGGGGAGGAAGGCCCAGGGCAGAGCATTCAAAGAGCACACAGCCTTGCAAACCAACTGGGTTTAGGATTTGGGTTGAGGATTCTATCATAAGAGCAGCAGAAAACCTTGACTGAATGTGGAGTGGTGATGATATACTTGGATTGATGTTTCAGAAAGGCAGTGTCAATCAACATCCAAAACAGGCTGAAGGCACTCAGAAGGGCTACCTAGTCCAGGTAGGAGACTATTACTGGATGGAAACTTGGATTAAAAAGCGTAATGCTGATCCTCATCTTTCTTCTCCTTTATTTAAGTATATCCATTCAACTGTTAAATATCCAGGTCTTTGGAATCATATAGAAAGCATGTAGGTGACTGAATTTTTCTCTTGGATTCCATCGGGATATGTTTTTTTTGCCTCATGTAGACACAGTCATTAATTATACAAAAAGCCTATTAAATGGTGGAATTTCTTAATGGCCATGTAAAGAAAAGTGAAGCTGCCACCCAAGTGATTGAAGGAAAATTCTAAGCATGGAGTCAGGGAAATCCCAGGGTTACAAGAATGGCAGGCTGGAAGGACTGTCACCAGCCCCAAATTATGCTCAGAAGTCAAGAGAAGGATTGAACAGGATCTCGCATTTCTTTAAAAAAAAAAAAAAATTATGGAGTACAGTTGCTTTACAATATTGTGTTAGTTTCTGCTGTACAGCAAAATGAATCAGCTCTATTTATACATATATCCCATCTTTGGGGGATTTCCTTCCCATTTAGTTCACCACAGAACACTGAGAAGAGCTCCCTGTGCTATATATGTTGAACCAGAAAAATGACACAGATGAACCTATTTGCAAAGCAGAAATACAGACACAGACATAGGGAACAAACCCATGGACACCAAGGGGAATCTCACATTTCTTGATCCCAGTGCCAAGTTAACAATCTTACAAAGAGGGATTCCAGCACCATGAAGGGTCTAGACATCACTGGGGACATGATGAAGAGTTGATGCCACACAGATAGGTGGGCACCAGTGATGCAGACAGCCCTTGGGAGTGTAGCTGTGGTGGGATGGAGAGGATTGTCAATAACTAGCCAACCAAGGATGCCGACTAAAGGAAGGAAGGAAATTTTCAGATGGAGTATGCTTGCGCATGCTCAAGTATCAACAGGAAGGGCTCTGCAGTTGCACATGCAGGCGAGTAAGTGAAGGGGAGGATTCAGCGGAGGGACACAGTCTGCCAGAGTCATTTTGGACAGTGAGACCAGGAGCTGGCCCCACCCTGGGGTGGAACAGAAGACCCAGGCTAGGTCACTGGTCCTGAATTCCTAACACTTCTGATCTGCCTGTTCCGTGATTCTCTTTGGCAGCACCCCAGGCATTGTGGAGCAGGAATGAAGAGCCTGAGGCTGTGGGAGGTCTGTCCAGAGGCGGCGTGAGGCAGAAGAGCGAGGGGTAGGGGTATAGGCAGAGTGGGACTGGGGTTTTGTGGAGTCTGAAGTCATATTATTTTGGAAACAGTTTTTTAAGAAAAGAATATGTAACTGTGATTACAAACTAATAACAGACCCTTGGGAGGGTCTGATGCCGGCAAAGGGTCTGATGCTAGCAAAATTTAAATTGTATGCAGATGCAAAATATTATATATATAGGATGAATAAACAACTAGGTCCTACTGTATAGCACAGGGAAGTATATTCAGTATCTTATGATAAACCATAATGGGAAAGACTATGAAAAGGAATATATATGTATGTTTTTAACTGAATAAGTTTGCTGTATAGCAGTAATTAACACAACATGGTAAATAAACCATACATCAATAATTTTTTTTAATTAAGCTTCATTATTTTATAGTATATCTGCCTCTGCCTCTGGAATAACGGCAATTTGAATCTCAGCAGAAAGAGCTATGGGATATAAAAAGAATAAAAGCATGGAAGCAGCGTGGACTCATACACATGTCAAAATAGGCAGGAGACAGCAGAGGGACGCCTGGGCAACCAGGGCAAAGTTTAAGGATGTGTGCAAAAACGGCCCTGACATTCCAAAAGAAAGTAGACAGGCCACTCACTATGTTCCATTCACATAAAAACAAAACAGATGTTTTTATTCCCTCCGTCTTTGAACACCCAAATCATAAGACTCAGATGCTAACTCTGGACGGTGATAGCCACTACCTAGGTCTTTAGCATTAAAATACAACTATTAACTCAGTGATCAAATATGCCTCCAGGTCCACAGTTCTTTTTGGCCTTGTGGTGCAGATGTAATAAACAGCAGGAAAAAGAGCCCACTTTTAAAAATAGACATCATTTTACCATGAACCAGAAAAGCAGACGTATATCTTACTTCTGTCACTTTCTGAAGTGTGATGTTTCCTTCATATGGACAGCCCAGGGCACAGGATACGTACCTAAGTTTAAAATACAGAGCCATATAAATATGTGTCCGGTGGATAAGCTACTTCCTAATTTCCATTGTATAAAAATGAAAAAAATAGCCAAAGGTTCATCAGAAAAATTTATTTTACTCTCTTCCTTCATTATTATCTTATTCTCAGACCAGACAAAAACAGCTGGAAACATTTTCAATTTACTCATATTTTTAATTAAAAAATTTTTCTAATTACAATTTGATATATGTTATTTGATGGCAGATGGGAATAAGTATTTTTCTGTTGGGGTTTCTTACATTATAGTAATAATACAAAAGCAGAAAATACCAGAGAGGTATATTTTTATTTTTGTTGTTTTTTAAAAAAATTTTTTTAGCTGTTCCATTTGGCATGTGGAACTTAGTTCACTGACCAGGGATTGAACCTGTGCCCTTTGCAGTGGAAGCATGGAGTCTTAACCACTGGACCACTAAGGGAGTCCTGAGATGTATTGTTTTATTTAAATAAGTACATACATTCAACTGTTAAATATCCAGGTCTTTGGAATCATATAGGCAGCAAGTAGATGACTAACTGAACTTTTCTCTTCATTTCTGTTTGGATGTTTTGACCTCACCAAGATACAGTCATTAATCACTCCAAAACTCTTAGAACTGACCACAGACTCAAACTTCACCTTGCCTATCTCTCATGGGTCTACCTAAATCATCCCCAAGACAATCAAAGACTGTCTAGTCTGTGTTTAAACGGCTCCAAATAAAGATATTCCATAAGCTTCTTCAACCATTTAATATAAAAAGTCAAGCCTTTCCTGCAAGAATGATACATTTCCATCTGAAAGTATGAAACTTTAGGAAAAGTCTCTTTTTAGCTATTTTCAGCTCAACACCAATCCTGTTTTATTAAAGATTTCTCAGAGACTTTACAACACTGAATATAATGCATCACATGCCTGGTCACCAGGAATTAAGCAGTTCACACAAGGGAGAGTGGTTGTGGGGAAGACTGGAGACCCAGTTCTTTGGAGCCAAATATGAAAGGCTTTAGATAGCAAGGTCTTGAATGCTATGCCATGGAGTTGAAACTTTAAGATCACTCAAAATTATTTTGAAACACTTATATGACAAGATCCAATTTGTTTTCCAAAATGCAACTCATCATGAACTCTGGAAGTGGGTGCCACAAAAGGGTGGAGGCAAAAACATGAGCAAAGATGATCCCACGTCTCCTTGATATGTGTGTGTGTGTGTGTGTGTGTGTGTGTGTATATACATACATACATATAACTGGATCACTTTGCTGTACAGCAGAAATTAACACAACATTTTAAGTCAACTATACTTGAAATTTTTTTTTAAAAAGATGTCAATTGGAAGATATACTACAAACTTCACAACAGGTTTTGGAGTAAAAACATGAAACAGAGATTCAATAATTCAATATATATCCATTGATCCTAAAGATGCAAATGAATTTCAAAAGTATCAATGTGTGAATAAAATTTGGGTTTTTAGAATTAAAATAACTAAGCAGTTCCATAGCCAGGCAATCAATTATGAGGACAGAGGAGGAGAAAAGAGGATACATTTAAGTAAACTTTGGAAGCTATGCTGGACAGGAAATCCATTTCTCCCATCTTTCAATCACTACAATTTAAACTTAATGCTTGAGTGATTTTTACAAATTTAACAAAGATATGTGGAAAAGAAAATGTTCTGATGTGAACACAGCCCTGGAGAAGATGGCAAGGGAGGTAAAAAGACATATTTTCAATTCAGCTACAATGATGATAATGTGTTGAAAATAGAGGTACATTTATTCTGAACCCAAAATATCTAAATATGATTAAAAATGAAATCCAGGCTCTCTAATTACATCCCCCTAAAGGCAAAAACCATCCTTGTTTTGCCATCCCACTAAAGGCGAAAACCAAAGCAAGCAAGAAACAACAAACGTAAGACAATGTAAAATACACACACACCTCACCTACATTCTCTTAACTCCAGTGGCAAAGCCTGGCCACAACTGCCCTTTCATGCCATGCCCCTAACTCTCTCAGGGTACATTTTCACTCACTCAAGCTTCTCCACCAGCCCTGCCCTGGCCTGTGCTTGACCCGGTCCTCACCCTCCATTGCATGTTATCTTCACACATTCTTCTCCACCTTTTTAATTACCTATTCACATGTGGGGCTTCGTTCTGCAAAGTGAATGCAATGTCTCTCAACTATGTTCATTAACTGTACTTTAACTCCCTAAAGTAGAAGCTGGCAAGGGAAGGTCCAGAGGCCAAATCCTGCTCATCCCTCTCGTGCAAACAAAAATTTTATTGGAACAAAGCTATACCCATCTGCTCACCTACACTCCATGGCTATTTTGCATTATAATAACATAATATTAGCTGCATCAATGGCACCCCACTCCAATACTCTTGCCTGGAAAATCCCATGGACGGAGGAGCCTGGTGGTCTGCAGTCCATGGTGTCGCTACAAATCGGACACGACTGAGTGACTTCACTTTCACTTTTCACTTTCATGAATTGGAGGAGGAAATGGCAACCCACTCCAGAATTCTTGCCTGGAGAATCCCAGGGATAGGGGAGCCTGGTGGGCTGCAGTCTATGGGGCTGCACAGAGTCGGACACTACTGAAGCGACTTAGCAGCAGCTGCATCAAAGATCATCTGACTCACAAAACCTAAAATATTACTGCTGCTGCTACTGCTGCTAAGTCACTTCAGTCGTGTCCGACTCTGTGTGACCCCATAGACCGCAGCCCACCAGGCTCCCCCGTCCCTGAGACTCTCCAGGCAAGAACACTGGAGTGGGTTGCCATTTCCTTCTCCAATGCATGAAAGTGAAAAGTGAAAGTGAAGATGCTCAGTCGTATCCAACTCTTAGTGACCCCACGGACTGCAGCCCACCAGGCTGCTCTGTCCATGGAATTTTCCAGGCAAGAGTACTGGAGTGGGTTGCCATTACTACCTGGCTCTTAATAGAATAAGCTTGCCAACCCCTGGTAAAAAGTGAGGCATTTTCATGAATGTGAAGAGGCCTCTGTCATGGAAAGAGGCTGCCATACCTGCTTTGGTGGCAGATGTTAGTTTCTAGACTTCTGCTCTTCCCAGGCAGTCTACTACAGTGCTTCTCAGTCTTGGCTATACAGAATCATCTTAGAGAGCTTAAAAGCAGAGGACACTAATGGGTAGGACAAGCCAAACGACTTAAATCAGAAGCTCAGGGGATAGAATCGAACTATCAATATATTAAAATTAAAAATTACTGCACTGCCAAAATTGAAAACCACTCAAGGAAACCTTCAAGATGGCAGACGAATAGGATGGGGAGACCACCTTCTCCCTCACAAATGTATCAAGAAATCTCCTCAGCATGTGGAACAATTCCCGAAGAACATCTTCTGAATGCTGGCAGAGGACCCCAGACTTCCAGAAAGGCAAACCAATCTGCTCAGAAATGAGGTAGAGAAAAAGATAAAGATGAGAAGGGAGACAGAGGATTAGGAGTTGGGGGCCTGCACCCTTGGGAGGGAGGTATGAAGGAGGAAAAGTTTCTGCACACCAGGAAATCCCCTCACACGCAGGGGCAGTGGGGAGCTTTGGAAACTCAGAAGGGAGCAAAGAGAGATAGGTGCTCCAAAGGCAAAATGGAGAATTCACCACAGAGATTGTACCAAACAGGACTTCTCTGCTGAGAAGCAGCTCACAGGCTCGCATTCACCCACAGCGAGGGGGAGCTGGGTGCAGAGGCTCAGGTCTGGAGGGCCAGTCCTCAGGAGAGGACCACCGTTGACTGTGAAGATACTCTGAGGGGACTAACATGACACCACAGAGGCAGATCAGGGAAAATTCTGGAACCTTCAGAGAAGCAAGAGGTCATCCCCATGGGAAGGCTGTGATACCACGTTCTAACGCTGCACTCTCACAGGACAAAGGACCCCACCCTGGTGAATGCCGAAGCAGGGAAAGTGGCTGGGGTCTATAGCCCCAGAGGCAGAGAAGATGGCTCGTGAGCCAGAGGCAGAAGGCAGCCGGCTGCTCTAGTCTCGACCCCAAAGACCACAAGCTGTGAGTGGCTGTGGGTCTCTACCCACGTCTTCCTGGGAGCCTGAGTGGCTCAGCTATGACCAGGTTGTCACAACCAGGGACCAACTCCCCTGGGGAAGTTCACAACCCGCCTCGGACTGTGGCGACCTCCACAGGCCAACGCCACGGAAGCACTCCCCACACACCCCAGTGGCATTTGTGGTAACCCTTGGTCTTCCCAGTACAGCTGAGCCCTAATAAGCAGCTCCGTTCACCTCCTTGCATCTGAGTGGGGAACGGACACTGGAGAGAGACTTACAAACAGGGTGGGCCCCAAGCCAAAGTGGAACACCAGGTGCTGCATGAGCAAATCAAAGAAGGGGGAAAGCACTCTGGACAGGGCATGTCCAGCAGTTTACACTCCTGCAATTAGTCTGGGTCTGTGCACTTTAGGAGCAACTGTAGAGTTTGAGAGCAAGTGCAAGCTGGAACAAGGGAAGATCTGAGTCCAAGCTGACTCTGAACTGCCCCCAACAGGTCTAGAGGCCTTCTTAGATATGCTGGAGGACATTCTGAGTGGGCAGCTCAACTGGAGTAGGTAGAAAGGGGAAACACTTGGACATTCCTCTCGCTTCCACTCTCTATATATCCCTCACCTCTTTTCTCCTTTTATTTTTCTCATATTGTCTTTTTTTTTTTACTTTACAATATTGTATTGGTTCTGCCACACAGCAACATGAATCTGCACGGGCGTACGTGTGTTCCCCATCCTGAACCCCCCTTCCACCTCCCTCCCCATACCATCCTTCCAGGTCATCCCAGTGCACCAGCCCTGAGCATCCTGTATCGAACCTGGACTGGCAATTTGTTTCATATATGATATTATACACGTTTCAGTGCCATTCCCCCAAATCATCCCACCCTTGCCCTCTCCCACAGAGTCCAAAAGACTGTTCTATACATCTGTGTCTCTTTTACTGTCTCGCATGTAGGGTTATCGTTACCATCTTTCTAAATTCCATATATATGCATTAGTATACTGTATTGGTGTTTTTCTTTCTGGCTTACTTCACTCTGTATAATAGGCTCCAGTTCATCTTCCTCATTAGAACTGATTCAAATGTATTCTTTTTAATGGATGAGTAATACTCCATTGTGTATATGTACCACAGCTTTCTTATCCATTCATCTGCTGATGAACATCTAGGTCGCTTCCATGTCCTGGCTACTATAAACAGTGCTGTAATGAACACTGGGGTACACGTGTCTCTTTCAATTCTGGTTTCCTCAGTGTGTATGCTCAGCAGTGGGATTGCTGGGGCGTATGGCAGTTCTATTTCCAGTTTTTTAAGGAATCTCCACACTGTTCTCCATAGTGGCTGTACTAGTTTGCATTCCCACCAATAGTGTAAGAGGGTTCCCTTTTCTCCACATCCTTTCCAGCATTTATTGCTTATAGACATTTGGATCGCAGCCATTCTGACTGGTGTGAAATGGTACCTTATTGTGGTTTTGATTTGCATTTCTCTGATAATGAGTGATGCTGAGTATCTTTTCATGTGTTTGTTAGCCATCTGTATGTCTTCTTTGGAGAAATGTCTGTTTAGTTTCGTTATTTTTCTGGAATTGAGCTGCAGGAGTTGCTTGTATATTTTTGAGATTAGTTGTTTGTCAGTTGCTTCATTTGCTATTATTTTCTCCCATTCTGAAGGCTGTCTTTTCACCTTGCTTATAGTTTCCGTTGTTGTGCATAAGCTTTTAATTTTAATTAGGTCCCATTTGTTTATTTTTCCTTTTATTTCCAATATTCTGGGAGGTGGGTCATAGAGGATCCTGCTGTGATTTATGTCGGAGAGTGTTTTGCCTATATTCTCCTCTAAGAATTTTATAGTTTCCAATCTTACGTTTAGATCTTTAATCCACTTTGAGTTTATTTTTGTGTATGGTGTTAGAAAGTGTTCTAGTTTCATTCTTTTACAAGTGGTTGACCAGTTTTCCCAGCACCACTTAATATGGTTCTTTATTACTCCTTTTTTATTTTTATAACATACTTTTTCTTTTAAAAAATTAGTTTTAAATCAATTGCATGCATTTTTATTTTTGTTGTGATGTTTTGATTTTGTATTTTTGAGAGTAATATTTTCCATGTTTTTGATGCTTGATTTTTGATTTATTGTTTTTAATTCTGTAGCTTTGAGAGTCTAATATATAGTATCCATTTTCACTTAGGGGTTTACTTATTGGCTTGATTCCTCTCTTCACTTAATCACCCTCTATTTATCCTTCTTTCCTCTTTTTCTCCTTCCCCCCTCTTCTTTTTCCAATATAAGTATGTGAAACTCTTTGGATGTTTTTGCCTATTAAAAGTTTTTTTGCCATTAATCCAGGGTGCTTGTCTTCTGCGCTGTGTGACCTGTGAAGCCTTGATGTTGCTGTTAGTGGATGGGCCAGAACCCCAGAGGCAGGGGACTTGACTCTAGGACTTTGGACCACCAGAGAACTCCCAACCCCATGGAACATTAATAGGTGCGAGCCCTCCCAAAGGCTTCCACATCAACACTAAGGCCAAGCCCTATTCAAAAGCCAGCAAGCTCCGGGATGGATGTGCCATGCCAATTCTTCAGCTAAACAGGAGCACAACTCTGCACATTAGCAGACAGGCTGCCCAAAGCCATAGCAAACCCACAGACACTCCCAAACACACTACTGGACAAGGCACTGCCCTCCAGAGAGACAAGATCCAGCTCCACCCATGGGAACACAAGCACAAGTCCCCGCATCCAGAAAACCTTCACAATGCACTGATCCGACCCCACAAGTTGGAGTACAGTCTCCACAATTAAGAGGAGTTATGACCTTCCAGCCTGCAGAAAGGAGACCCCAAACATGGTAAATTAAGCAAAATTAAAAGACAGAGAAATATGCAGCAGATGAAGGAACATAGTAAAAACCCACAAGACCAAACAAATGAAGAGGAAATAGGCAGTCTTCCTGAAAAAGGATCCAGAGTAATAATAGTAAAGATGATCCAAAATCTTGGAAATCAAATGGAGGCACAGATAAATAGACTAAAGGCACAAATCGAGATGATTCAAGGAAAGTTTAACAAGGACCTGGAAAAATTAAAGAATAAACAATCAACAATGAACAATGCAATAACTGAGACTGAAAATACACTGAAGGGAGCCAACCACAGAGTACCTGAAGCAGAATAACAGATAAGTGAGCTGGAAGATAGAATGCTGGAAATAACTGAAGCAGAACAAAATAAAGAAAAAAGAAAAAGTAATGAGGACAGTCTCAGAGACCTCTGGGACAACATTAAGTGCCCCAACATTCAAATCATAGGGGTCCCAGAAGAAGAAGATAAAAGGAAAGGGCATGGGAAAATATTTGAGGACATTATAGTCAAAAACTTCCCTGACAAGGGAAAGGAAACAGCCACTCAAATCCAAGAAGCTCGGAGAGTCCATGAAAACAGAAATCAAAAGAAAATAGGAGTAGCAATACTCATTTCAGATAAAAAACAGACTTTAAAATAAAGACCATTGCAAGAGACAAACAAGGCTGCTATATAATGATCAAGGGATCAAACCAAGAAGAGGTAACAATTATAAATATATATGCACCCAACACAGGGGCACCTCAAAACATAAGGCAAATGCTAAGAACTGTTAAAGGAGAAATAGACAATAGCACAGTAATAGTGGGGGACTTTAATACCCCATTCATATCAGTGGACAGATCATATAGACAGAAAATTAATAAGGAAACACAAGCTTTAAACAATACATTTGACCTAATTGATATCTACAGGACATTTCATCCAAAAACAATAGATTTCACTTTTTACTCAAGTGTACATGGAACATTCTCCAGAAAAGATCACATCTTGGACTGTGATAAATTTAAGAAAACTGAAATCATTTCAAGCATCTTTTCTGACTGCAACAGTATAATATTAGATATCAACTACAGGAAAATTAAAAAAAAAACTATAAAAAACACAAACACATGGAAATGCAATTCTGAATTCACATGTTAAAGAATTATCTTCTGAATAATGAACAGATCACTAAAGAAATCAGAAAGGAAATCAAAATAAACCTAGCATCAAATGACAAACACAACAACTTAAAACCTACGGGATGCAGTAAAAGTCATGCTAAGAGGGAAGTTTATAGCAATACAAGTCTACATGAAGAAACAAGAGGCATCAAATAGATAACCTAACCTTACACCTAAAGCAACTAGAAAAAGAAGGACAAAACCCCCTAACGTTAGTGGAAGAAAAGGAATCATAAAGATCCGAGATGAAATCAATGAAAAAGAAATGAAAGAGACATGAGCAAAGACCAATAAAACTAAAAGTTTGTTCTTTGAGGAGATAAACAGAATTGACAAACTGTTAGCCAGAATCATCAAGAGAAAAAAAGGAGAAGACTCAAATCAATAAAATCAGAAATGAAAACGGAGAAATTATAACAGAACTCATGGAAATAATATGAGAACTATGTGTGGATAAAATAGATAACCTGGAAGAAATGGACAAATTCTTAGAGAAGTATACCTATCCAATCTAAACCAGGAAGAAAGAGAAACTATGGACATACCAATCACAAACACTAAAATCAAAATTGTAATAAAAAATCTTCCAAAAAACAAAAATTATCAGCCAAATGACTCCACAGACAAATCCACAGATGAATTCTACCAAAAGTTTAGAGAAGAGCTGATATCTATCCTGATCAAACTCTTCCAGAAAATTGCAGAGGAAGGAAAACACCCAAACTCATTTTATGAGGCCACTATCACCCTGATGCCAAAACCAGACAAAGATGCCACAAAAAAGAAAATTATAGGCCAATATCACTGCTGCTGCTGCTAAGTCGCTTCAGTCGTGTCTGACTCTGTGTGACCCCATAGACTGCAGCCCACCAGGCTCCCCCGTCCCTGGAATTTTCCAGGCAAGAACACTGGAGTGGGTTGCCATTTCCTTCTCCAGTGCATGAAAGTGAAAAGTGAAAGTGAAGTCGCTCAGTCATGTCTGACTCTTAGCGACCCCATGGACTGCAACCTACCAGGCTCCTCCGTCCATGGAATTTTTCCAGGCAAGAGTACTGGAGTGGGGTGCCATTGCCTTCTCTGATATCACTGATGAACATATGCAAAAATTCACAATAAAATTCTAGGAAACAGAATCTGAAAACTCATTAAAAAGATCATATATCATGATCAAGTGAGATTTATTCCTCAGATGCAAGGATTATTCAACATATATGCAAATCAATCAATGTGATACACCATATTAACAAATTGAAAGATAAAAACCATATGATCATTTTAATAAATTCAGAGAAAGTTTTGACAAAATTCAATACTGATTCATGATTTTTTTTTAAAAAAGTCTCCAGAAAGTTGGCATAAAAGGAACATACTGTGCTGTGCTTATTTAAGCTGTGCTCAGTTGTGTCCAGCTCTCTGTGACCTCATATACAGTAGCCCAACAGACTCTTCTGTCCATAGGGATTCTCCAGGCAAGAATACTGGAATGGGTTGCCATGCCCTCCTCAGAAGCAACATACTTGAACCTAAAACAGGCCATATACAACAAACCCACAGAAAATATTATTATCAATGGTGAAAAACTGAAAGCATTTCCTTAAAATTAGGAACAAGACAAGGATGCCTGCTCTCACTACTATTTTTCAACATAATTTGGAAGTTGTAGCCACAGAAATTACAGAAGAAAAACAAATAAAAGGAATTCAGATTGGAAAAGAAGTAAAGCCCTCACTGTTTGCAGATGGCATGATTCTTTACATAGAAAACCCTAAATATGCCAACAGAAAACTATTAGCACTAAACAGTGAATAAAATCTCAGGATACAAAATTAGTACACAGAAATTTCCTGCATGCCTGTACAGTAACAATAAAAAATCCGAAAGAAAAATTAAGGAAACAATCCTATTCACTACTGCAACAAAAAGAATAAAATACTTAGAAGAAAATTTACCTAAAGACACAGAAGACCTGTATGCAGAAAACTATAAGACACTGATGAAAGAAATTAAAGACGACACAAATGGAGAGATACATCATGATCTTGAGTTGGAAGCATGAATATTGTGAAATCCCTATCAAATTACCAATGGTATTTTTCGCAGAACTAGAACAAAAAATTTCACGATTTGTATGGAAACATAAAAGATTCTGAGTATCAGAGCAATCTTGAGAAAGAAGAATGGAGCTTGAGGAATCAACCTTCCTCACTTCAGACTATATACAGTTGTCAAGACAGTATGATACTGACACAAAGACAGAAATATATATCAATGGAAAAAGATAGAAAGCCTGGAGATAAGTCCACACACCTGTCTTTGACAAAGGAGGCAAAATATACGATGAAGAAAAGACCATCTCTTCAATAAGTGGTGCTGGGAAAACTAGACAGCTACATGTAAAAGAAAGAATCAGAACACTTTCTAACACCATATACAAAAATAAACTCAAAATGAATTAAAGATCTAAATGTAAAACCAGAATATATAAAACTCTTAGAGGAAAACTTAGGCAGAACACCCTTTTTGACATAAATCATAAAACATCCTTTATGATCCCCCCTCCTAGAGTCATGGAAATAAAAATAAATGAATGAGACCTAATTAAACTCAAAGGTTTTTGCACAACGAAGGAAACTATAGCAAGGAGAAGAGATAGCCCTCAGAATGGGAGAAAATAATAGCAAATGAAACAACTGACAAAGGATTAATCTCCAAAATATACAAGTAGTTCATGCAGCTCAATTCCAGAAAAACAAACAACCCAATCAAAAAGTGAGCAGTATGTAAACAGACATGTCTCCATAGAAGACATATAGATGGTTAGTAAACACATGAAATGATGTTCAACATTGTTCATTGTTAGAAAATGCAAATCAGAACTATGATGAGATATCTCACACTGGTAGCAATGGGCATCATCAAAAAGTCTACAAACAATAAATGCTGGAGAGGATACGGAGAAAAGGGAACCCTTTTGCACTGTTAATGGGAATGCAAACCAATGCAGCCACTATGGAGAACAGTATGGAGATTCCTTAAAATACTAGAAATAAAATTATCATGAAAGTGAAAGTCAGTCAGTCGTGTCCAACTCTTTATAACCCCATAAACTATACAGTCCATGGAATTCTCCAGGCCAGAATACTGGAGTGGGTAGCCATTCCCTTCTCCAGGGGATCTTCCCAAACCAGGGACTGAACCTAGGTCTCCCGCATTGCAGATGGATTCTTTACCAGCTGAGCCACCAGGGAAGCCCATATGACCCAGCAATCCCACTACTAGGCATACACCCTTAAGAAACCATAATTGAAAAAGACACATGTATCCCAATGTTCACTGCAGCACTATTTACAATGGCTAGAGAATTTCTTAATGAAAGTGAAAGAGAAGAGTGAAAAAGCTGGCTTAAAACTCAACATTCTCAACATTCATAAAACTAAGATCATGGCATCCAGTCCCATGCTCCTGCGGCTGCTGCTGCTGCTGCTAAGTCACTTAGTCGTGTCCGACTCTTAGCGACCCCATGGACTTCAGCCCACCAGGCTCCTCCGTCCCTTGGGTTTTCCAGGCAAGAGTACTGGAGTGGGGTGCTATTGCCTTCTCCATCTGGTCCCGTAACTTCATGCCAAGTAGATGGGGAAGCAGTGAAAACAGTGAAAGACTTTATTTTCTTGGGCTTCAAAATCACTGCAGATGGTGACTGCAGCCATTAAATTAAAATACTCTTACTCCTTGGAAGAAAAGCTATGACCAACCTAGACAGCATATTAAAAAGCAGAGACATTATTTTGCTGATAAAGGTCCATCTAGTCTAAAATATGGTTTTCCGATACTCATGTATGGATGTAAGAATTGGACCGTAAAGAAATCTGAGCACTGAATAATTGATGCTTTTGAACTGTGGTGTTTGAGGAGACTCTTGAGGGTCCCTTATACTGCAAGGGACAAACCAGTCCATCCTAAAGGAAATCAGTCCTGAATAGTCATTGGAAGGACTGATGCTGAAGCTGAAACTCCAATACTTTGGACACCTGATGCGAAGAACTGACTTATTGGAAAAGACCCTAATGCTGGGAAAGATTGAAGGCAGGAGGAGAAGGCAGAGGATGAGATGGTTGAATGGCATCACCGACTCTGTGGACATGAATTTGAGCAAGCTCCAGGAGTTGGTGATGGACAGGAAAGCCTAGCATGCTGCAGTCCATGGAGTCACAAAGAGTCGGACATGACAGAGCAACTGAACTGAACTGAGGATATGGACGCAACCTAGATGTCCACTGACAGATGAATGGATGAAGAAATAATGGTATATATACACACAATGGAATATTACTCAGTTACAAAAAGGAACACATTTGAGTCAATTCTAGTTAGGTCATGAACCTAGAGTCTATTATACAGTGTGAAGTAAGTCAGAAAGAGAGTGACAAATACTATATATTAACACATATATATGGAATCTAAAAATATGGTACTGATGATCCTACTCGCAGGGTAGCAAAGGAGACCCAGACCTAAAGGATAGACTTTTGGTCACAGTGGGGGAGGGATAAGGTGGGATGCTTTTAGAGAGCAGTATTGGAACATATACATTACCATATATAAAATAGATGGCCACTGGCAATTTATTGTATGATGCAGGGAACCCAGACTCAGTGCTCTGTGACAATCTATTTAAGGTGGAATAGGGAGGGAGGTGGGAGGGAGATTTAAGAGGCAGGAGACATGCTTCGTATGTCTGTGGCTAACTCATGTTGACGTATGGCAAAAACCATCACAATATTTTAAAGTAATTATCCTCCGATTAAAAATAAAATTTAAATTAAACAAAACAAAGAAAACCACTCAACTTCTGGTGATATTTCCTTACCTGGATTGTTTAATTGATGCCTTTATGTAAAAGTGATGTAAGTTACACAGACATATACTGTCTAATCTCACTGCTTCCCTACAGCATCTATCTCTGATTAAATCCATGGCACTTATTACATTTATCCACTTTAAATAGCTGGTATAAGTTTTTACAGACCTACTGCAAATGGTTTCTGCTCTGCCAAAGCCTCAGCATGCTACCTCTCTTTTTCTTTTCTTTTTTTCATTCCTCCCTTCTGACTCAATTTCTTCTTTTTTTTTTTTTTTTTCCCAGCAAGGGTAGAATTTTTCAGACTGTTGTGTCAACAAGTGGTTTTGTTAACTTTTAGTCCAATAGTCTGGTTACATATGGAATTCTAAGCTGACAGTTTTTGTGGTTTGTTGTTTTTTTTTTTTTGCCATTTTGAATATATTGTTTCATTATCTCTGACCTCAGTTTTTGCTGATAAGAATATTTCCCTCTAAACATAATTGCTGTATAGTAAATCATGCCAACCCATTTCAGTATTCTTGTCTTGGAGAATCCCGTGGACAGAGGAGCCTGGCAGGCTACAATCCATAGTGTTGCACAGAGCTGCACACGACTGAAGTGACTGGGCGCAATTCTTCTCTACTGCTATAGGGTTATCTGCTGCTAAGTCACTTCAGTCGTGCCCGACTCTGTGCGACCCCATAGACGACAGACTACCAGGCTCCCCCGTCCCTGGGATTCTCCAGGCACGAACACTGGAGTAGGTTGCCATTTCCTTTTCCAATGCATGAAAGTGAAAAGTGAAAGTGAAGTCGCTCAGTCGTGTCCGACTCTTCGCGACCCCGTGGACGGCAGCCTACCAGGCTCCTCCATCCATGGGATTTTCCAGGCAAGAGTACTGGAGTGGGGTGCCATTATCTACTTATAGCTAATATCCTGCATTTGACTATGAGTCCTTCAGGACTTGTTACACTTCTTCATTATTAACATTAATGCTTTTTACTCCTAGAAAATCCTCAAGGTACTATAATACTTCATCAAACATATCTCTCATATCTAGTTTCCTTATTTTCTCCTTTTGAGAATTCTATTAGGCATTCTCTTTTCACTTTCAAAACTTCTATTATTTTTCTATTCACTATTGCAATTTCCTCAAATCCTAGTTCTAGGCCACTTCTAGACCATTAACTCCCACTTCAACTATATCTAATCTGCTGTTCTGCAATTACTGTTTTTATTTAACACATGTATTTTTCACTTCCATTTCTTCTCCTCAAATCTTCATTCTTTTTTTTCATAAAGACTTGTCCTTTTATTATATTCTTCCTTTGCCTCTATAAATATAGTAAAGGTTAATTCACCATCTCAATTCAGGTTATTCTATGTCCTTCTTTTCTGCTAAATTTATCCTTCTTTTTCTTTTTCTTCTGCTTATTTTTCTTAGGGTAATTTGTTCCCTCATGTGGTCTGTAATTTTTACTGGGAATGCCTTTTCATGGTGCTTTAGTTTCTGTGGAAGTTCCATGAAAGTCTTGAGTTATTTAAATGTTCCTATAAAGGAGATCTAATTTCCTTTTTCCCTTGCCTTGCAGACTTTACCAGTTCCCAAGCAAAGGTCTACCTTTATTTCTCAATTTGGGTTTCCACAATACTCCGATGTCATAAATCCACAACCTATAACACTGGCACAGATTTAAGTGACTCTGCATTGGCAAGGAAGCGCTTCCAGAATCCAAAAATACTCAGTTTCCAATCCTAGGCTTAGCAGAACATCTATCTTTCACACATAGACTCTAAAATCCCATTTCTAAGTCACTAGGGCTTGTATCTGGAGTAGACGCTCCATGTGCTGGGGCCATCACACTGCATCCTTGCCACACTTTCTCTGATGGAATCTGAGGACTTCCTTTTCTCTTCTGAACTTCACCTTATGCTTTATAAGTTGTTATATTTATGTGTCTGTAAAGGGAACAGAAAAGGGAGTCTCTGTATCAGCTCAGTCCCTCATAATCTCTCTCTTTCTCACTATTACACAAAACACACGTCCAGTCTTCTTATGAACATTATAAATTGATTGCTTGACACAGTCACATGGCACATGAAGCTCAATAGATTCAAAATAATGGTCATTCCTGTTTTCCCCATATTTGCCTTTAAAAAGAAAAAGATATAGTCATTTTTAGCCACTAAATCTCTTGAAGGTCACCTTTAAGAACACGCTCATTAACCAGTGTTGGCTGGTTCTTCTGTAGAGCATGGGACCTGCCGGCCCAGCTCACGTGGACAGAGCGGTGCCCGCGGGCCCTTTTCGGGATGGCCACAGACATCTCCAAGAGCCCTCCTTGCTTCTGGTCTCACGGCAAGCCCTCATTTGTACTCCAGTATCGACTGCTGAAATGATATTCCTTAAGCATAAATCTGATTGGGTATTTTTCTGAAAGTCTTTAATGGCCTTTTGTTGTCTACCAAATAAACTTGGTATTCAAGCTCAGCAGTATGTGAACCCTCATCTTTCTACCTCTCTTCCATTTCACAGCCTTAAAAGCTCCTATTCCAGGAAATATAAACTTCTCCCTGTTACCAAACATTTCTGGAGGTTTCTCTTCACTGTGCCTTTGCTCTTTGTAAATTTCCTGCTCTCACTGAAAAGGCCACTATTTCTGATTATGTTTCCATATTTTTACTCATTTTTATAACTTCATTTTATTGACACCTCCATGCGGGTTTTACAAATAACTCCTGAGAAATTTAAGACAGTCTTACTTTAAAAATTAATGGGATTTATCTGTATTTCTCCTAAACACTTGGCATTTTTGACCACATAGTCATTATTTCTATACAAATTACTTCCCCAGTCTAATGGAAACTCCCTAGGCTACTTTTTCATTTTTATATTCTACATGGCATCAGAAGACAAGACATGATATAAAACAATCAATATTTCTTAAATGAATTCATGCAAAATATGTTAGTAAAGATGTCATTTTAACTTTCAGAATGATTTTCTATACAATTCCTAATCTTTATAATCAACATATAGCCAGATTCTGGTTCTTAACAGTTCAAATTCTGTATCCAGAAAGGACAGCAAATATTTGAGAGTTTGGACTTGGAATCATGTTTTAAACATTATTTAGGATGACAGAGTAACAAAAAAATCACCAATGATATTGAAACCCATGGTACTAAAATTACAATAAACCCTGGATAGAAATATGAGTTGTTTTATTTTTATTTGTGCTTACTGAGGCCATTTATCAGTATTGTGCAAAATCATGATAAAACAGCAGCATTCAAGTCTTTACCAACTTTACCTAGAAGAACTGAATCATGAAAAAATCACCCAGTTAGGCCTTACCTAGGCCTACTTTCCCATGTTTCTCAAATCATCCTGGCAAAAAGAAACCAAAAGAAGCCTTTAATAAATGTCACAAATACTGGAGCATAAAGAATCAACCACTGCTACACTCAGAAGAGAAAAACAATGTCAGTGTCAGGAATGATGAGGTGACATTTGATGTCAATGAAAGGTAATTAAGACATTTAAAAAGAGGAGTGAATTTGATGCAGCCATGCAGAATATATCAGCCTAAAAGCAATACAGAAGAGCATCCAATTATTAACAAGCTGGTTATGAATAAATTTTGAGAGCCTATCATGCCCTTATCACTGTGGATGATAGATGATACAGTGATGGTCCCTTAGTCTCGAGAAGCAATTCTGCTAAAATTCTTCTTTAGTTCTAAAAGGTGAATTTCACGAGAAATGACAAAACACATTCTTGCCTTAAAAGAGGCTATTTAGATGTGACTTCACACACACACAACTTGTACATATTAACTACAGCTGGGGATGTGTTATCTGGCACACAGCAGTGACAGAGCAATATGTAAGGCTAAAAAAAGTACAACTCAAAACCACCATATGTACTAAAGAAAATCATTTTAACAGATGTCTCAATTTTTAAAGTTTTACATGCCATATTTTGGTAGATGAGTTGAATTCCTCTTCCAGGCACCAGTGGAAAGTCCTCAGTTTAACAATAGAAATTGGAAAGAAACTTTAACCAATGAGCTTCTACTTATAGACAATGGTGCCACCTATGCAAGTGAATTTCATTAGGATAAATTAGCTTATGGGAGGCACTGGCATCATCAGCCATAAGAAACACTGTCTGTCACTTACTGTGTATTTAAAACTCGGAGCCCTCAGCAAGGAGGTTCATTATCCTACTCAAAAAGCCTGTTATTTCAGGATCAGGGTCTGTAATGACATTTTGCATTAGGCAAGGGAAGGATAGGAGATATAACATGTTCACATGACCTAGATGGTTTGATGAACAAACAAGTAGGTTGCAAGTTCCTGAAGAAACGTGTTAAGTTATCAGTTCTTTCTCCAAGGGAAGTCCACTGAAAGCTGACCATTTTGAAAGAGAATACTCTGCCCTGACTTCACAGTCGTAAGAAACAGTTACCATTTTAAAGGTTAGAAATTATTCATATGGTTTTTATTTTTCAATTTGTTAATGTGGTATATTACATTGATTGATTTGCAGATATTGAAGAATCCTTGCATCCCTGGGATAAAGCCCACTTGGTCATGGTGTATGATCTTTTTAATGTGTTGTTGGATTCTGATTGCTAGAATTTTGTTAAGGATTTTTCCATCTATGTTCATCAGTGATATTGGCCTGTAGTTTTCTTTTTTTTTGGCATCTTTGTCAGGTTTTGGTATTAGGGTGATGGTGGCCTCATAGAATGAGTTTGGAAGTTTACCATCCTCTGCAATTTTCTGGAAGAGTTTGAGCAGGATAGCTCTTCTCTAAATTTTTGGTAGAATTCAGCTGTGAAACCGTCTGGACCTGGACTTTTGTTTGCTGGAAGATTTTTGATTACAGTTTCAATTTCCGTGTTTGTGATGGGTCTGTTAAGATTTTCTATTTCTTCCTGATCGAGTTTTGGAAAGTTGTACTTTTCTAAGAATTTGTCCGTTTCTTCCACGTTGTCCATTTTATTGGCATATAATTGTTGATAGTACTCTCTTATGATCCTTTGTATTTCTGTGTTGTCTGTTGTGATCTCTCCATTTTCATTTCTAATTTTATTGATTTGATTTTCCTCCCTTTGTTTCTTGATGAGTCTGGCTAATCAATTTTATTTATCCTTTCAAAAAACCAGCTTTTGGTTTTGTTGATTTTTGCTATGATCTCTTTTGTTTCTTTTGCATTTATTTCTGCTCTAAGTTTTAAGATTTCTTTCCTTCTACTAACCCTGAGGTTCTTCATTTCTTCCTTTTCTAGTTGCTTTAGGTGTAGAGTTAGGTTATTTATTTGACTTTTTTCCTGTTTCTTGAGGTGTGCCTGTATTGCTATGAACTTTCCCCTTAGGACTGCTTTTACCGTGTCCCACAGGTTTTGGGTTGTTGTGTTTTCATTTTCATTCGTTTCTATGCAAATTTTGATTTCTTTTTTGATTTCTTCTGTGATTTGTTGGTTATTCAGCAGCGTGTTGTTCAGCCTCCAT
This sequence comes from Bubalus kerabau, assembly GCF_029407905.1. Taxonomy (NCBI): domain Eukaryota; kingdom Metazoa; phylum Chordata; class Mammalia; order Artiodactyla; family Bovidae; genus Bubalus; species Bubalus kerabau. The sequence continues at coordinate 47,085,652 of NC_073626.1, forward strand.
ATGTTGGAATTTTTAATAGTTTTTCTCTTGCAATTGAGATCTAATCTTACTGCATTGTGGTCAGAAAAGATGCTTGGAATGATTTCTATTTTTTTGAATTTACCAAGGCTAGCTTTATGGCCCAGGATGTGATCTATCCTGGAGAAGGTTCCATGTGCGCTTGAGAAAAAGGTGAAATTCATTGTTTTGGGATGAAATGTCCTATAGATATCAATTAGGTCTAAATGGTCTATTGTATCATTTAAAGTTTGTGTTTCCTTGTTAATTTTCTGTTTAGTTGATCTATCCATAGGTGTGAGTGGGGTATTAAAGTCTCCCACTATTATTGTGTTATTGTTAATTTCTCCTTTCATACTTGTTAGCATTTGTCTTACATACTGCGGTGCTCCCGTGTTGGGTGCATATATATTTATAATTGTTATATCTTCTTCTTGGATTGATCCTTTGATCATTATGTAGTGATTATCTCAATAGATGCAGAGAAAGCCTTTGACAAAATTCAACATCCATTTATGATCAAAACTCTCCAGAAAGCAGGAATAGAAGGAACATACCTCAACATAATCAAAGCTATATATGACAAACCCACAGCAAACAGTATCCTCAATGGTGAAAAATTGAAAGCATTTCCTCTAAAGTCAGGAACAAGACAAGGGTGCCCACTTTCACCATTGCTATTCAACATAGTTCTGGAAGTTTTGGCCACAGCAATCAGAGCAGAAAAAGAAATAAAAGGAATCCAAATTGGAAAAGAAGAAGTAAAGCTCTCACTGTTTGCAGATGACATGATCCTCTACATAGAAAACCCTAAAGACTCCACCAGAAAATTACTAGAACTAATCAATGACTATAGTAAAGTTGCAGGATATAAAATCAACACACAGAAATCACTTGCATTCCTATACACTAATAATGAGAAAACAGAGAAATTAAGGAAACAATTCCATTCACCATTGCAACGGAAAGAATAAAATACTTAGGAATATATCTACCTAAAGAAACTAAAGACCTATATATAGAAAACTATAAAACACTGGTGAAAGAAATCAAAGAGGACACTAACAGATGGAGAAATATACCATGTTCATGGATCAGAAGAATCAATATAGTGAAAATGAGTATACTACCCAAAGCAATCTATAGATTCAATGCAATCCCTATCAAGCTACCAACAGCATTCTTCACAGAGCTAGAACAAATAATTTTACAATTTGTATGGAAATACAAAAAACCTCGAATAGCCAAAGCAATCTTGAGAATGAAGAATGGAACTGGAGGAATCAACCTACCTGACTTCAGGCTCTACTACAAAGCCACAGTTATCAAGACAGTATGGTACTGGCACAAAGACAGAAATATAGATCAATGGAACAAAATAGAAAGCCCAGAGATAAATCCACACACATATGGACACCTTATCTTTGACAAAGGAGGCAAGAATATACAATGGATTAAAGACAATCTCTTTAACAAGTGGTGCTGGGAAATCTGGTCAACCACTTGTAAAAGAATGAAACTAGTACACTTTCTAACACCATACACAAAAATAAACTCAAAATGGATTAAAGATCTAAATGTAAGACCAGAAACTATAAAACTCCTAGAGGAGAACATAGGCAAAACACTCTCTGACATACATCACAGCAGGATCCTCTATGACCCACCTCCCAGAACCTTGGAAATAAAAGCAAAAATAAACAAATGGGACCTAATTAACCTTAAAAGCTTCTGCACATCAAAGGAAACTATTAGCAAGGTGAAAAGACAGCCTTCAGAATGGGAGAAGATAATAGCAAATGAAGCAACTGACAAACAACTAATCTCGAGAATATACAAGCAACTCCTACAGCTCAACTCCAGAAAAATAAATGACCCAATCAAAAAATGGGCCAAAGAACTAAATAGACATTTCTCCAAAGAAGACATACAGATGGCTAACAAACACATGAAAAGATGCTCAACATCACTCATTATCAGAGAAATGCAAATCAAAACCACTATGAGGTACCATTTCACACCAGTCAGAATGGCTGCGATCCAAAAGTCTACAAGCAATAAATGCTGGAGAAGGTGTGGAGAAAAGGGAACCCTCTTACACTGTTGGTGGGAATGCAAACTAGTACAGCCACTATGGAGAACAGTGTGGAGATTCCTTAAAAAACTGGAAATAGACATGCCTTATGATCCAGCAATCCCACTGCTGGGCATACACACCGAGGAAACCAGAAGGGAAAGAGACACGTGTACCCCAATGTTCATTGCAGCACTGTTTATAATAGCCAGGACATGGAAGCAACCTAGATGTCCATCAGCAGATGAATGGATAAGAAAGCAGTGGTACATATACACAATGGAGTATTACTCAGCCATTAAAAAGAATACATTTGAATCAGTTCTAATGAGGTGGATGAAACTGGAGCCTATTATACAGAGTGAAGTAAGCCAGAAAGAAAAACACCAATACAGTATACTAACGCATATATATGGAATTTAGAAAGATGGTAACAATAACCCTGTATATGAGACAGCAAAAGAGACACTGATGTATAGAACAGTCTTTTGGACTCTGTGGGAGAGGGAGAGGGTGGGAAGATTTGGGAGAATGGCATTGAAACATGTAAAATATCATGTATGAAACGAGTTGCCAGTCCAGGTTCGATGCACGATACTGGATGCTTGGGGCTGGTGCACTGGGATGACCCAGAGGGATGGAATGGGGAGGGAGGAGGGAGGAGGGTTCAGGATGGGGAACACATGTATACCTGTGGCAGATTCATTTTGATATTTGGCAAAACTTATACAATTATGTAAAGTTTAAAAATAAAATAAAATAAAAAAAAAAAAGAAATTATTCAGAGCTAGGCAACCAGTTAAAATTAACTAAGCACAGGAAGAATTTCCAAACATTGAGGGTCTTATCAAAACAATGGGTCGTTCACGTAAATAATACAATTTTATTCAGAAGCATTTAAAAACAGACTGGGTTTTCCTTGGTTTTGATTTAGATAGGGAGTTAGTGATGTGGGTGACAGATGAAGAGGGATGTAAGATATGCACCCTAGACTCATTAGAGTTTTATGAAAAGCCTGATTCTTCATCTCCTCCAAAATGTGAATAAATAATAATCACGCCTTATAAAGAATTTAAGATGAAAGCAAAATGTTATTACAACCTAAAACCACCTTTGTTTTTTCATACTTCAAAGTTATCTATGGTTGTCTGTGTGAGAAGTCCCTTCAGTCGTGTCCGACTCTTTGGGACCCCATTGACTGCAGCCTGCCAGGCTCCTCTGTCCATGGGATTCTCCAGGGAAGAACACTCGAGTGGGTTGCCATGCCCTCCTCCAGGGATCTATGGTTGTCTTTCTTACTTTAATTACTAATTTGCTTTTTATTCATTGTTCTCATTATTTTGTACCTCAGTTTGTTTGGTTTTTTTCCTGAGAATTTGAGAATAAACTCAGCAGTGACAGTTCACAATGAAATATTTTTTTGCATTTTGTAAATTTTTTAAACAATGGGTGAATAATTTTGTTTGGCTCCTAGGAAAAAAAAATGTTACCAATCTACTTCTTTCAACTTTCAGTAGGCTCAGCCCTTCAGGAAGTCAATCATGTGTCCAATCATTCTAGACCACTTTATAGGAGAAGTCTAAGAGGTAATCATGGTAAAACACTCTGATATGTCCAACTGCTGACTTTGTGAACTTATAACCTATTTATAAGTATCTTAACAACGAAACAAACAAGTCACCTTAGCGACAGTTTCCTTCTAAAATTAAATTTCCACACTAAAAGCAGCATGTGATTCCTGTGACTCATGACTTCATTAAAGAGAAGCTGATACTCATTTCAAACAAAAGGGAATAAAACCTGAAAGTCTTATGTGATAGATGAGAAAACTACTTCATATCTGAGGGATTTCAATCTTAAATACACATCAAGAGATAATTCATTCAGTAAATCCACTGATAAAAAAGAGAATGACTAAATTTATAACAGGCTTCTATTTTTCTCTTTTTAACATTTTAAAGATTTAGACAGATAAGAGAAAAATAACCTAGATGTTTTAAACATATGTGAAATGCACACTAAAAAATGAAGTCCAAAATTTAGACATTTCATTGCTCACTCGCATACAATGGACGAGCAGCAGTAGTTAGCTGACTCTGCATTTTCTGTCGGCAATCTGGCATGGTGTCTTTCTCAATGTATCCCAGATGTTACATAAAGTTCCAAGCATCTATAAAAAGACCTGTACATAGGCATGTGTATATGTGTGTTTCCAAGAGGGGAGGATACAAACAATAGACTTCATAACTTTAATAGAAGCTGCTATTTAGACCATATGAAAGTTTACTGTTTAATAGAAGCTTAAATGGCTTTAGTGAGCATTTATAAAATGTGTCCTGCTGTATGGCCTTTAAAGCTGACAGCAGCTGGCACCATACATTTTCTGAATGATGGTCCATATTGATGCAGCTGTTGCCATAGTAACACTGGCTGGAGCATCTACTTCAGGTTCGACTAGCTGAGCATGGCTTTTTCCCCAAAACAGCACCAATAGCCCATGCCTTTTAATACAGTACCTACCTTCTATATTGCCAGTGAAAATAAGACCTAATTTAAAGCCTGTAAAAGTTTGGGGGAGAAGAAGATAATTTTCAACTGCACAAGTAGTGAACTCACATCCATCTGTCGAAAGGCGTTATTTCTAAAAGTGGCTGCTGCTGCTAAGTTGCTTCAGTCGTGCCCGACTCTGTGCGACCCCATAGACGGCAGCCCATCAGGCTCCCCCGTCCCTGGGATTCTCCAGGCAAGAACACTGGAGTGGGTTGCCATTTCCTTCTCCAATGCATGAAAGTGAAAAGTCAAAGTGAAGTCGCTCAGTTGTGCCCGAGTCTTAGCGACCCCATGGACTGCAGCCTACCAGGTTCCTCCATCCATGGGATTTTCCAGGCAAGAGTACTGGAGTGGGGTGCCATTGCCTTCTCTGCTAAAAGTGACTAGTGTTTCAGAAAATCAAGGACTTGGGCTCCAAAGGAAGAAAATCTACACTGGAAAACATGCATTTGTCTACAGTATAACTACAATGTACTTTTGCTGACTTCATTTGGCTGTAGGTTAGTTCTTGTTCATCTGTACTTCTGCACCCATCTTATCAAATCCTGAAAAGTTTCTTAGGTTGTAGCACGGTTAGAAGTTTCTTTATTGATAGGATAATACTAAATGTTTAGTATTTAGTACTAAACATTTTATTATATTTTATTTTATTTATTTTTATATTGAACTTTATAAACATTTTATTAATACAATCAGTATTAAAGGAGATTTAGGGTTTCTATTAGCCTTATAAAGTTTGCCTATACTATTTTATAAAGTGATAAAATCAGTTGTCATAAAATCTGTGAACATCCATCTTTCCACATTAAAAAAAAAAGTCCTCCCAACTGAAATATGTACCTTACTTCTTAAGGTTTTGGGTTCTTTCAACTTTTCAATGAGAATTACTTTACTCAATAGCCTATACTCCAAACATAAACACACACTGAAACAGAAGAACAGCTTCTTCATTTTCCCCCCTTTTTTTTAAAGGTAAGAAAATAAAACAACTTATGTATGTTTGAATTTAAAACTTGCGGGACACCTCTCCTTTTTGATGGTGGTTATGTAACTTTTCAGAGAAGGCAATGGCACCCCACTCCAGTACTCTTGCCTGGAAAATCCCATGGACGGAGGAGCTAGCAGGCTGCAGTCCATGGGGTCGCTAAGAGTCGGACATGACTGAGCGACTTCACTTTCACTTTTCACTTTCACGCATTGGAGAAGGAAATGGCAACCCACTCCAGTGTTCTTGCCTGGAGAATCCCAGGGACGGGGGAGCCTGGTGGCTGCCGTCTATGGGGTCACACAGAGTCGGACACGACTGATGTGACTTAGCAGTAGCATGTAACTTTTATATTTTTGGTTGTTATGTAACTTTTGCCTTAAAAGCAAACATCCTTTACTTTCTATGGAAACAGATGATCTTGGTTTTTGAATTTTCTTGCATGCACTCTGCATGTTATGTATACATATTAGTTACAAAATAACATTATATGTTTAAAAAGTCATGTTGGAAATTTACTAAGGAGAAAGGAAAAGAAATTTAACAAAGGAAGCAAACCCCAAAAATACCTAACTACAGTGTAATCTAATTCTACTTGCTCTCCAAATGACCTTGATTGAATTCCAACCCTTTTCTAATCTCCTCACTCCAAATTGGGTCCACTTGTTTTCTCATTGATGACTGATCTTTCTTGCCACTCTGAACATTGCTCACCTCAATCAAGGGAAGGACAACCAGCATGGAAGCCCAGGGACAGCATTCAGCCTTCTCTTACAAACACTATGCATTTTAAATTATGAAGATGATATGGCATGTTTATCATACCTCCATAATTATAAAAATAGAATAATAGCTAGTGTGTTAGAAAAATCTTCTTTCTTAAGTAACAATGAGTTTATTATACATTTCACAGACACGGATCTGGGTGTAGAGCCTGGCTGCGCGAGATACTCTCCTGCTTGCTTGAAAGAAGGTAAAAACAAAAGCAGGTTTCTTTTCTCCTCTCCTTCACCAAATATAGTTGCTTTGTAGTCACACAGAGAAGGCCCAGAAGTCAGCCGAATGGGTGGTATGATGAACCTACACCCCAGTGCAGTTTTACATTTTACATATGCTATTCAATTTCCATACAATATATTCTTTGAAGGAAAAGCATGGTTCTTAAAAAAGTCAAAAATTTGGAAACCACATTAAATGATTACTTTCCAAATGCTACTATGAGTTTATACCGATCTATCCACTTACAGTATGCTGAGATCCAAACCACACGGCTGCATTCGGGTAATTTGGAATTGATGAAATGAGTAACAGTGTCAGCTATGATGCTGGTCCCCATGACCTCAATGCATCATGCCCCACAGGCTAGATACACCCTCAGGATTCAGATGATATTATCAAGGTAGTTATAGCAATAACTATAAAATGATGGCCCTGATTACATAAGGTGCAAATAAGATACTCTATGTATATTTATTCAGTTCAGTTCAGTCGCTCAGTCGAGTCCGACGCTTTGCGACCCCATGAATCACAGCACGCCAGGCCTCCCTGTCCATCACAAACTCCCAGAGTTCACTCAGACTCATGTCCATTGAGTCGGTGATGCCATCCAGCCATCTCATCCTCTGTCGTCCCCTTCTCCTCCTGCCCCCAATCCCTCCCAGCATCAGAGTCTTTTCCAATGAGTCAACTCTTTGCACGAGGTGGCCAAAGTATTGGAGTTTCAGCTTCAGCATCAGTCCTTCCAATGAGCACCCAGGACTGATCTCCTTTAGAATGGACTGGTTGGATCTCCTTGCAGTCCAAGGCGTAATGCTCAAAATTCTCCAAGCCAGGCTTCAGCAATACATGAACCGTGAACTTCCAGATACGTGAACCATGAACTTCCAGATGTATATTATTACATGAGGTAAAACAATGTTTAAATAGTTCTTAAAGAGCTCTAACATCAGACATTAACAAATTAAATAGAATTTGTGGGATTTGATAATTACCCTCGTGCTGGAATATTCATGTGTCTTGCAGACTTAACTACCTCCTCAAACTTCTTCATACTTTCTTCAATAGAACAGTTAATGTTCTTCTTGCTAAAGGATTCAGAGGCAGCACCAAAAACAGATACCTCGGTTGCTCCTGCAGCAACCTGAAAAATATAATTTAAAGGCAAAAGCTAATCAGTTTCAAAAACATAAGTGAGAGCAGTAGAAGCAATATTAATTACTCTATAAAGAAACACTTGTATTCTTTAGCATTCTGCTTAGAATTTAAAATTACATTTCTCTCTACTTGCTATATACTCTTTTGAAATGTAAAAATATTTTATAACAGGATAATTCCACAAACTACAACACTCATAAATCACATAATATACAATGGTGATATTCCAATTTAATTTCGCCTTTCCTTAAAGTTATCCTCAGAAGTATTTTAACCCAAATTGTGGAAAATACCAGCATCCCAATAAAACCTCTCAACATCTATGGAAAACATTACTTTTAGACCATATATTTTTAAATAGAGGATAGTAAATGCTCTCTGGGTTTCTTCTTTCCTTATAACCCATCAGAAAAACATTTTTCCAAATTATCACTTGGATTTTGCCCCCAGTTTTCTCCCTATCTCTCAAGCTCCCTTCCATTGTTTCATACTTTGACTATGACAACTAAACCCTTGTGTGTCTAATTCCTTAACCCTCTTGCCAGTTTTTGTTTGTTTGTTTTTGTTTTCTAGTAAATGTAGGTGTCTTTTTTACTTTTCATTCTTATTCATTTATTTATTTTGGCTGTGCTGCATAGCATGAGAGATCCTGGTTTCCCTTCCAGGGATCGAACCCATGCCCCCTGCAATGGAAGAGTGGAGTCCTAAGCACTGGACTGCCAAGAAAGTCCCCTCCCCTCTAGCCAATCTTTAAATCCAAAATGTTGACCTAATCAGTTCTCCTTCTTGCCCACTTTGCCATCTTTCTTCCTTCTCCAGTCTTCCCAGAGACTTGTTGTCAAATGTCAAGCCTCCTACATTTCCAGATGGATTCTTAAGTCTTTCTATCAATATATCTACAGCACCATGCCTAGATTGCCCTTCCTCACCAATACCCTAGCACCTTAAGGAAACAAAAATTCTGTCATCTTTCCTCCAACACTGAAAAAAACATTGGCTTCCACTCCTCCATCCGCAATACATTTTTAACCTTTAAAATAAAAGTCTATGGATTAACAGCGATGTCCTACACTATAACACAGAGAACTATATTCAATATCCAATGATAAACCATAATAGAAAAGAGTATTTTAAAAGAATGTGTATATATTTATAATGGAATCATTTTTCTGTACATCATAAATGAATACATCATCATAAATCAACTGTATTTCATTAAAAGTTTTGATATAAATTAAAATAAAATTCTATGACCCACCTCCCAGAATATTGGAAATAAAAGCAAAAATAAACAAATGGGACCTAATTAACCTTAAAAGCTTCTGCACATCAAAGGAAACTATTAGCAAGGTGAAAAGACAGCCTTCAGAATGGGAGAAGATAATAGCAAATGAAGCAACTGACAAACAACTAATCTCGAGAATATACAAGCAACTCCTACAGCTCAACTCCAGAAAAATAAATGACCCAATCAAAAAATGGGCCAAAGAACTAAATAGACATTTCTCCAAAGAAGACATACAGATGGCTAACAAACACATGAAAAGATGCTCAACATCACTCATTATCAGAGAAATGCAAATCAAAACCACTATGAGGTACCATTTCACACCAGTCAGAATGGCTGCAATCCAAAAGTCTACAAGTAATAAATGCTGGAGAGGGTGTGGAGAAAAGGGAACCCTCTTACACTGTTGGTGGGAATGCAAACTAGTACAGCCACTATGGAGAACAGTGTGGAGATTCCTTAAAAAACTGGAAATAGACATGCCTTATGATCCAGCAATCCCACTGCTGGGCATACACACTGAGAAAACCAGAAGGGAAAGAGACACGAGTACCCCAATGTTCATTGCAGCACTGTTTATAATAGCCAGGACATGGAAGCAACCTAGATGTCCATCAGCAGATGAATGGATAAGAAAGCTGTGGTACATATACACAATGGAGTATTATTCAGCCATTAAAAAGAATACATTTGAATCAGTTCTAATGAGGTGGATGAAACTGGAGCCTATTATACAGAGTGAAGTAAGCCAGAAAGAAAAACACCAATACAGTATACTAACGCATATATATGGAATTTAGAAAGATGGTAACAATAACCCTGTGTATGAGACAGCAAAAGAGACACTGATGTATAGAACAGTCTTATGGACTCTGTGGGAGAGGGAGAGGGTGGGAAGATTTGGGAGAATGGCATTGAAACATGTAAAATATCATGTATGAAATGAGTTGCCGCCAGGTTCGATGCACGATACTGGATGCTTGGGGCTGGTACACTGGGACGACCCAGAGGGATGGAATGGGGAGGGAGGAGGGAGGAGGGTTCAGGATGGGGAACACATGTAAACCTGTGGCGGATTCATTTTGATATTTGGCAAATCTAATACAGTTATGTAAAGTTTAAAAATAAAATAAAATTTAAAAAAAAAAAGAAAAGAAATGGAAAAGGAAAAAAAAAATAAATAAAATTCTATTTATTGAACACCTACTCTGATCCCATGTTGCTGTTTGTACTTTGCACACCTTATTTCTAATCTACAAACAATCTTCTAAACTAAGCATGTACGACACCAATTTATAGATGCAAAAACTATGGTTCAAAGAGGATAAATCTCTAGTAGAAGATCCCAAGGTCAATAGAAGTTCTGGGGCCATGTTTTGGACATGAGTTTGCATACCTCCCAGGTCAAGATTGCTTCTATTCCTTTCTAAGCTATCCTGAAGGTGTCCTTTCATATATTTCTCAGGGTAGGTACATTTCCTACTCTGTTAGGACCAGATCACAGAATATTTACAATTTCTTAAAAGATTTCTGTCTTTATTTACAATGTAATCAAAAATTGTATTAATTGTTTAAGAGAAAAGTGGTTTCACAAGATACACTAACAGGTCATACCCCAACTAGGACCCAGAACTTCAACTTCATGCAACACAGTCACAAATACAAAAGTGAAAAATATCCATTAAAATCAGAAATAGCTGCTGCTTAGCTTTTACAATACAGCCATGTAAGCATATCACCTCAAGCCTTTACTTAAAGCTGCACTGATTCTTCTAGTGTGAAAGTGAAAGTCACTCAGTCATGTCTGACTTTGAGACCCCATGGACTGTCCATGGAATTCTCCAGGCCAGAATACTGGAGTGGGTAGCCTTTCCCTTCTCCAGGGGATCTTCCCAACCAGAACCCAGGTCTCCTGCACTGCAGGCGGATTCTTTACCAACTGAGCCACAAGGGAAGCCCAAGAACACTGGAGTGGGTAGCCTATCTCTTCTCCAGGGGATCTTCCTGACCCAGGAATCGAACCGGGGTCTCCCGCATAGCAGGTGGATATGTATATTCACAAAAGCTTTTTGGCATATAAATTCCCAAGTCACCTGGGATTCGGAGAAACAAGTGAGAAGACAATAAAGAAAGCTGTTAGTTCCAATGACAGTGCTTAGCTTCGTGAAGAGGATGGGAACAACAGCAAGGCCAAAAGAGGCGACAAATACAATGGTCTGCTACAGTTACATTAATAATTACAACACTGTGTTGAGAAATGTTTATTTTGTACTCCTTGTTTAAGAGGGAAGCACAAAATATACTTTCAAAAGAATCTCATTGAAATGGACAATTGTATTTCTGTGTTTTAATTCTTGGATGTTAAAGTGAAAGAGCCATTTGTGTGGAGCATCTGAGTCCCAACAATGCCACAAAGTCACTGATCGCCAAGTACCCACATGAGTATAATAGCAATAGTGTTTATGCAGGATGTCGAGGGAGTCACGTATCACACCATTTAACTTTGTAAAAATCTTTACAATAACAAGCATATCAATTTTAGGGAAAATTAGTAGCACACTTACAGCTCGGTGAAAACCCTGAAGATTAGGAGTAAGGACAGGGTATCGAATTCCTGGATATTGATGAATGCCCTTCATCACTTCAGTGTGATCTGCCATCTTGAATACATAATAAGTTATATGGAGACATGAGAATTGGAATATTCTATCGAGCATGTTCTTAGTTTTCAGGAAGGTTATAAATATACAGGAAATTATATTCTATCAGTTCATGTTTGAAATAGCAAAACCATGTCAATATAGCTAATGATAAGTAGTTCTCAATGTCATAAATATATCATAACTAGATCTGGATTTTATGTATTATATAACAGGATCTGGTTAAGTGACTGATTACTTAGGAATTACTTAACTTGGTTGGTTAACTTAATTACTTAACCATTACTCAGGAATTCTGAACTCTCGTGTTTTCACTGGACTAATCTTTATTCTCTTCCTTTCATTTTATGGCCAAGCCTCCAATACCCCTGAGAGTAGGGAGAGTTTGAATGGCAAAGACTGTGCATTTATCTTCCACATGGAAATTTTATGTTCAGATAATTTTCAACATGTGAAATTTTACAATGTTTAGTAAAGTGTAAATTACACATGTCCATTAGAAGAATTTAATAAGGCTGAGATCCTAGTATACTATTGGTTTTAGCTACTAACAATCATAATGCTTTACGTAGTTCTATCCTTGAGTTACTATTTGTTCTCATAATGTGAACAAATATTAATAAATACGATGGAGCACACAACAGGAAGCTCATCCTATCAAGACTTTATTTTCTATATTTTCTATGAATCTATTTAAGAAAAATCAACTTTGAATTAAAATGTCAAACTTGCCAGTTCATCACAAAGTCTGTAATTTAGCCTCCTAGAGCAATAACTGATGGTCAAACTCCATAATCATCTTATAGAGAAATTACTGTTGATGTAACCACAAGTTCTGCATATTGAAGAATAACAAATTATGGCATGAACAATAAATATAAGGAATAATGTATAAACAGCAAAAGTACACAGAATGAGCATTGAGAAAGCTGTAAAAACATGTGCTAAACCAAAAGTTGTATCTTTGCTGTGGTAATGGTTGAGGGAAGACTTGTTTTTTTCTCTATATACCTTGGCATATTAAAATAAGCATGCACTGTTTTTAATTTAACCTGTGGCAGATTCATTTTGATGTTTGGCAAAATTAATACAGTGATTCAGGTTTAAAAATAAAATAAAATTTAAGAAAAAAAAATAAAATAGATTTTTCCCCCTTCAAAAAAAAATAAATAAAAGCAAATAAAACAGAATTAAAGTATAAATACTTTAATTCACACAACTGTACATTTTTTAAAAGGTGTAATTTTACAAGGTGTAAAAGGTGAAATTTTACAATATTTACTCTTATTAGTCCATTGGTCTTATTGACTCTCAGCTAAATCCCAGTAGAATGCAAATACTTTCAATGACTATTATTTGGAATCATTAAATAAAGTTTTAAATATATTCAAAATTTTAAATTCAATATTTAAGATGTAAAAAAGCATTTCCCATTGCCTGCCATCATGCCTAGTTGATATTTAAGCTTTCATTTTCATTCAATCCAAACACATTTAATTCTGTGCAAAATGTGATCCTTGGTCACTTATTTCTTAGGGATCATAGCTACCATTCCCTGCCCCACAGCTTCATATGTTACAAAGACCATCCACCACAGACATTTACAATGTATATTTAACTTATATGCAGAGAACATCATGAGAAACGCTGGGCTGGAAGAAACACAAGCTGGAATCAAGATTGCCGGGAGAAATATCAATAATCTCAGATATGCAGATGACACCACCCTTATGGCAGAAAGTGAAGAGGAACTAAAAAGCCTCTTGATGAAAGTGAAAGAGGAGAGTGAAAAAGTTGGCTTAAAGCTCAACATTCAGAAAACGAAGATAATGGCATCTGTCCCATCACTTCATGGGAAATCGATGGGGAAACAGCAGAAACGGCATCAGACTTTATTTTTGGGGGCTCCAAAATCACTGCAGATGGTGACTGCAGCCATGAAATTAAAAGACGCTTACTCCTTGGAAGGAAAGTTATGACCAACCTAGATAGCATATTCAAAAGCAGAGACATTACTTTGCCAACAAAGGTGTGTCTAGTCAAGGCTATGGTTTTTCCTGTGGTCATGTATGGATGTGAGAGTTGGACTGTGAAGAAAGCTGAGCGCCGAAGAATTGATGCTTTTGAAGTGTGGTGTTGGAGAAGACTCTTGAGAGTCCCTTGGACTGCAAGGAGATCCAACCAGTCCATTCTGAAGGAGATCAGCCCTGGGATTTCTTTGGAAGGAATGATGCTAAAGCTGAAACTCCAGTACTTTGGCCACCTCATGCGAAGAGTTGACTCATTGGAAAAGCCTCTGATGCTGGGAGGGATTGGGGGCAGGAGGAGAAGGGGACGACAGAGGATGAGATGGCTGGATGGCATCACTGACTCGATGGACGTGAGTCTGAGTGAACTCCGAGGGTTGGTGATGGACAGGGAGGCCTGGCGTGCTGCGATTCATGGGGTTGCAAAGAGTCGGACATGACTGAGTGACTGAACTGAAAACCAAGGCTTATTTTATTTTAAGCCTATCTCACTTTAACCCAAAGGTTTACTGAACATCAACTACGTCCAAAGCCCCATGCTAGGTCATGTGGGAAATATACATACAGGAAAGTAAAGTCCTTGCACTGAGTAATTTGCAGTATAGTTGGGGAGATCAAGAAATGCACTAGGAAAAGTTCACAATTCAAAGAAATACAGTAAGTCCCCTACATACAAATCTTCAAGTCGAGAACTTACAAAGATGTGAATGTGCATTTGGTTCCAAAAAGAAATCAGAACCCATGACGTCAACGTCAAGCATGAGTGAAGCTGGAGCTTGCCCCCATCTCCTGTGGCTGACCATCCTCAGCTCTGCCATTCCCCACCTCTCTGAACTTCAGTTGCCCTTGTATGCCAGCTGTTGCACTGTACTACTCTTCTTTTCAAGGTAAGATTAAAAATGCTTTATTTTTTGTGTTTGTTTTTTAGGGTATTATTTATGTGAAAAATATAAACCTATTACAGTACAATACTATATAGGTGATGGTGTTAGGTGGGCACCTAGGCTAACTTCATTGGACTTATGAACAAATTGGGCTTAAGAACATGCTCTTGGAACATAACTTGTTTGTATGTAGGGGACTCACTATACACTGGTTGTGAAAAGAGCACAGTTTATAAGAGTTCAGAATGGGGAAAGATTGGTAGGGCCTATAATACTCTAAAAGAGTATAAGGGATATGAACTGCAGCCCCTGCTATGACACATTATAATTTTTCCTAAATGGCCACAGCAGTATTTCTAAACCCACATGTTCTTCTAGAACCCCACCGATCTCCATCAAGAAATGGGGAACACATGTATACCTGTGGTGGATTCATTTTGATATTTGGCAAAACTGATACAATTATGTAAAGTTTAAAAATAAAATAAAATTAAAAAAAAAAAAGAAAGAAATGGATGCTATTACTCTCCACTGGAACCCAGGCAGGCTTGTGATTGCTTCAACCAATAGAACACAGCAGAAATCATGCCATGTGACTTCTGAGGCTAGCTTATGAGCAAGGACACAGCCTCCACAGGGCTTTCTCCTTGGGAGGGAGCCACCATGAGAAAGTCTGCAGATCTGCATGAGAAAAACCAGCTTCTGCAGGGCAGTCACAGGGAGAGGTCACATGAGAGACCCACGTATAGAGGAAGTGAGCCCCCCGCCAACATCAACACTACCCCTAAGCCCGAAATTTGTGGTCAAAGGAGCTCCAGATGATTCAGCCCAAGGCCCCAGACATTGTAGACCACAGACAACTTTGTTCCTGCAACCTGTTCAAATTCCAAAGTTAAGATTTGATGAGCACGGCAAATGTTAACTGACACCACTCAATCCACAGATAATTCATGACAAAGCCATAAAGGCAGAAACACTGAGAAATCAATAGGGTGGGAAGAGGAGGAGAGATGGCTGTAGGGTGCAGCAGCAGGAATACACTATCTGGCTGGAAAAAAAAGTATCAGTAAACAATCAGAGAATAGGTTATAAATTAAGACAGGGGGCCACACATGGTGATGTATCTTGAGTTAAGCTCATGTGATTCTGAAATTCAGGATTTATTGTGAAGACACTAGAAAGCCATGAAGAGTGGGTACTGAATCAGCAGAGAAAACCTGGGAGAGATGCAGCGCTTTAGAAAGATTCTCCTGGAGAGGTGCAAAGGGCAATCGGAAGAAAAGAGAGGCAGTTTCCAAGTGAGGAGAATGCAGCTGTGACAAGCTTCACTGCAGAGAAATGGCACTGGGAAGGGGACCCCAGAGACAAACCAGTAAGCACCCAGAGGCTGGTGGTATAAAGGAGGTGAC
The DNA here is from genome assembly GCF_029407905.1 of Bubalus kerabau. Classification (NCBI taxonomy): domain Eukaryota; kingdom Metazoa; phylum Chordata; class Mammalia; order Artiodactyla; family Bovidae; genus Bubalus; species Bubalus kerabau. The sequence goes on from NC_073626.1 coordinate 47,101,680, forward strand.
TTACTTTAAAATGTAATCTTCCCTCTTTTAGAGCTACTTTTTAAAGCAGTTAAGATCTGAGCATATTTCAACACACAGTTCTTGACTATATACTCATGAATGTAGCCTTTGTGTCTGGGGCTAGAGTGTGAGCTCTGTGCCTCTCTCCCTGTCTCTGTCTCTCCACGTGTCTCTCTCACACATACATGCAAACATGCACTCACAAATCATCACACAAAGTTTTGAGCACTGATTCCTAATTTCAAGCACAAAGAAAAGTTACTGCTAGTTTTAGGACACCATGTGAATGCTAATTGATATTATTAATACTTATGTCTAACTAGATGTCATATGTTTAAACATGTATGACATATTTATATTAACATGATAACAGCAATCAATAGAAAGTGCTTCTCTAACCAACATACAGTTAGAGAATAAAGTATGCAATGCATTACAGTATGAAGGGGACAAGGCAAATGTTAACCTTCAAGATATTTAGGTCATATTAACATGTAAGTGATTAATTCACTCTACATGTAATTTAACAAAGATCATGAATCTTTATGTAGAAAATTATGTAAGAAAACAATGACTTAATAGATATTTCAATTTGTAGAACTGGAAAATAAGCAGAGATGACAGTAACCAAATTCAGAATGTAAACCAAATTTTAGGTCATGAAAGCTAAACTTTGATAATCATTGAAGATACCTTAATGAAATTATGATAAATTAAAATTTATTAATTAGAGTTTAATTAATTAGAATCCAACAAATCAGAACATTTTCCTTTATAAAAATAGCCACAATATAATGAGGTCATTTAAGACATAATAGTATTCTCTCTAACTTTGGTCAATAAAGACAATTATGTAAAGAGCTTTAGGAAATTGTGATACGATATAATTTTATTACAATGAATAAACTAGAGCAGGTTTCAATTAAAGGTAGATAACCCTTGCATTACTTTATTTTTTTACTCTTAGGGAGTTTATGTTATACTTCAGTCTTGATGTTATTTTAATGTCTAAAGTTTAACTGTTATTTAAACAATAATAGAACTATTCCTTTACAGTACTATTTTGACATTTTAACAAAACCTTTCTACGTCTGGTTTGAATTAGCATATTTTTAAGATTTTGCTGTGACTTTTCATTTACGATCCTAAGAATTCCCATTATTTGGTTAGTAACAGGATTTGCCATTATCTGGCCATTGTGTGGGAATCTCCATATCTCTCTAGCCAACCATACAGGGTATACCATGGTGAATTAATTTCACTGGTATTCAAATTTTGATAGGGATTCAGTCACAATATTTGTGCAACAATTTGCAAGCATCTTAAAGATATGCAAAGGGTCACATAATTAGAATGCAATAGACATACAGAGATTTTATTTTACCTGCTACTAACTCTATCATAAGAAGCCGTGGCTGCGTGGGCACAGGAAGGCCTAGAGGAGCTATCCCACGTTGAAGGTCAGGAAGGGCAGCAGTGAGGAAATACCCCTCGTCCAAGGTAGGAGAAACCCAAGTAAGATAGTAGGTGTTGCAAGAGGGCATCAGAGGGCAGACACACTGAAACCATACTCACAGAAAACTAGTCAATCTAATCACACTAGGACCACAGCCTTGTCTAACTCAATGAAACTAAGCCATGCCCTTGGGGCAACCCAAGACAGGTGGGTCATGGTGGAGAGATCTGACAGAATGCGGTCCACTGGAGAAGGGAACGGCAAACCACTTCAGTATTCTTGCCTTGAGAACCCCATGAACAGTATGAAAAGACAAAATGATAGGATACTGAAAGAGGAACTCCCCACGTCAGTAGGTGCCCAATATGCTACTGGAGATTAGTGGAGAAATAACTCCAGAACGAATGAAGGGATGGAGCCAAAGCAAAAACAATACCCAGCTGTGGATGTGACTGGTGATAGAAGCAAGGTCCGATGCTGTAAAGAGCAATATTGCATAGGAACCTGGAATGTCAGGTCCATGAATCAAGGCAAATTGGAAGTGGTCAAACAAGAGATGGCAAGAGTGAATGTCAACATTCTAGGAAACAGCAAACTGAAATGGACTGGAATGGGTGAATTTAACTCAGATGACCATTATATCTACTACTGCAGGCAGGAATCCCTCAGAAGAAATGGAGTGGCCATCATGGTCAACAAAAGAGTCCGAAATGCAGTGCTTGGATGCAATCTCAAAAACGACAGAATGATCTCTGTTCATTTCCAAGGAAAACCATTCAATATCAAAGTAATCCAAGTCTATGCCCCAACCAGTAATGCTGAAGACGCTGAAGGTGAACAGTTCTATGAAGACCTACAAGACCTTTGAGAACTAACACCCAAAAAAAGATGTCCTTTTCATTATAGGGGACTGGAATGTAAAAGTAGGAAGTCAAGAAACACCTGGAGTAACAGGCAAATTTGGGCTTGGAATATGGAATGAAGCAGGGCAAAGACTAATAGAGTCTTGCCAAGAAAATGCACTGGTCATAACAAACACCCTCTTCCAACAACACAAGAGAAGACTCTATACATGGACATCACCAGATGGTCAACACCGAAATCAGATTGATTATATTCTTTGCAGCCAAAGATGGAGAAGTTCTATATAGTCAGCAAAAACAAGACCAGGAGCTGACTGTGGCTCAGACCATGAACTCCTTATTGCCAAATTCAGAATTAAATTGAAGAAAGTAGGGAAAACCACTAGACCATTCAGGTATGACCTAAATCAAATCCCTTATGATTATACAGTGGAAGTGAGAAATAGATTTAAGGGACTAGATATGATAGATAGAGTGCCTGATGAACTATGGAATGAGGTTCATGACATTGTACAGGAGACAGGGATCAAGACCATTCCCATGGAAAAGAAATGCAAAAAAGCAAAATGGCTGTCTGGGAGGACTTATAAATAGCTGTGAAAAGAAGAGAAGCAAAAAGCAAAGGAGAAAAGGAAAGATACAAACATCTGAATGCAGAGTTCCAAAGAATAGCAAGAAGAGATAAAAAAAGCCTTCTTCAGTGATCAGTGCAAACAAATACAGGAAAACAACAGAATGGGAAAGACTAGGGATCTCTTCAAGAAAATCAGAGATACCAAAGGAACATTTCATGCAAAGATGGGCTCGATACAGGACAGAAATGGTATGGACCTAACAGAAGCAGAAGATATTAAGAAGAGATGGCAAGAATACACAGAAGAACTGTACAAAAATATCTTCACAACCCTGATAATCACGATGGTGTGATCACTCACCTAGAGCCAGACATCCTGGAATGTGAAGTCAAGTGGGCCTTAGAAAGCATCACTACGAACAAAGCTAGTGGAGGTGATGGAATTCCAGTTGAGCTATTCCAAATCCTGAAAGATGATGCTGTGAAAGTGCTGCACAATACGCCAGCAAATTTGGAAAACTCAGCAATGGCTACAGGACTGGAAAAGGTCAGTTTTCATTCCAATCCCAAAGAAAGGCAATGCCAAAGAATGCTCAAACTACCGCACAACTGCACTCATCTCACACGCTAGTAAAGTAATGATCAAAATTCTCCAAGCCAGGCTTCAGCAATACATGAACTGTGAACTTCCAGATGTTCAAGCTGGTTTTAGAAAAGGCAGAGGAACCAGAGATCAACAATGCCAACATCCATTGGATCATTGAAAAAGCAAGAGAGTTCCAGAAAAACATCTATTTCTGCTTTATTGACTATGCCAAAGCCTTTTGACTGTGTGGATCACAATAAACTGTGGAAAATTCTGACAGAGATGGGAATACCAGACCACCTGAGCTGCCTCTTGAGAAACCTATATGCAGGTCAGGAAGCAACAGTTAGAACTGGACATGGAACAACAGACTGGTTCCAAATAGGAAAAGGAGTACGTCAAGTCTGTATATTGTCACCCTGCTTATTTAACTTATATGCAGAGTACATCATGAGAAATGCTGGGCTAGAAGAAGCACAAGCTGGTTTCAAGGTTGCTGGGAGAAATATCAATAACCTCAGACATGCAGATGACACCACCCTTATGGCAGAAAGTGAAGAGGAACTAAAGAGACTCTTGATGCAAGTGAAAGTGGAGAGTGAAAAAGTTGGCTTAAAGCTCAACATTCAGAAAACGAAGATCATGGCATCTGGTCCCATCACTTCATGGGAAATAGATAGGGAAACAGTGGAAACTGTGTCAGACTTTATTTTGGGGGAGCTGTAAAATCACTGCAGATGGTGACTGTAGCCATGAAATTAAAAGACACTTACTCCTTGGAAGGAAAGTTATGACTGACCTAGATAGCATATTAAAAAGCAGAGACATTACTTTGCCAACAAAGGTCCGTCTAGTCAAGGCTGTGGTTTTTCCAGTGGTCATGTATGGATGTGAGAGTTGGACTGTGAAGAACCTGAGGAATGGATGCTTTTGAACTGTGGTATTGGAGAAAACTCGAGAGTCCCTTGGACTGCAAGGACATCCAACCAGTCCATTCTAAAGGAGATCAGTCCTGGGTGTTCATTGGAAGGACTGATGCTAAAGCTGAAACTCCAGTATTTTGGCCACCTCATGCGAAGAGTTGACTCATTGGAAAAGACCCTGATGCTGGGCAGGACTGGGGGCAAGAGGAGAAGGGGACGACAGAGGATGAGATCACTGACTCGATGGACATGAGTTTGAGTAGACTCTGGGAGTTGGTGATGGACAGGGAGGCCTGGCGTGCTGTGATTCTTGGGGTCACAAAGAGCCTGACACGACTGAGTGACTGAACTGAACTGGCCTGTAGCCAACCAGACTCCTCTGTCTCTTGAACTTTCTAGGCATGTATACTAGAGTGGGTTGCCATTTTCTCCTTGAGGGGTCTTCCTAACCCAGGGATCAAGTTTGCATCTCCTGTGTCTCCTGCACTGCCAGGAAGAATCTTTACCATTGAGCCACCTGAGAAACCCTTCAGATACTCCACATTACACATTTTTAGACATCTTACTAATATTTTGTTGTTATCTGAATACAATAATCTCTCCTAAATACTTATACCTTGAATGTGTTCTCCAGACAACAGCAACGGCAAAAGTATAGTTTGAGCATTAAGTGCTCGTTCAAATTTCCTGAGAGTATTGGAATTTCAAGATAATGCATATGAGTATACATTTTGCAAATAGACTATAAAATTTGTCATTGGGGAATACAAAATTTAATTTTAAAATATCATGAAATCTTTAAAATGAGCTGTTAAAATGCCTTCCAATTTTTGAATATTAACATTTCAAAAGGTTATACACTTACAATATATTTAATATTATAGCATTAAAAATGAAGGTGATGCAGACCAAACACATATTACATATCAGCTAGTAGTGGAAGATATGTGTGTGCATGTGTGTTTATGTGTGTGTGTGTGTGTGTGTACATATCAAAAATACAAAATAATACAAATACCATGTGATCTGAAGTTGTATGAAACATGCAAAGAAGTATTTTTCTTTTCAACCTAGAATAATGACCAATATTTAAGCCAACCCTTATCTAGGCGAAGTGTAGATAACTCAGGGGCCTTTTTTTAAAGGAGAAAAGGCCTTTTTTTAAAGGAGCAAAATCTAATCACTGGTGAACTTTTTAATTCTCTTCCTAGAACAAGTACAATGACAAATATATCACACTGTAAAGCTCAGTAAGTACCAAAGCAGCATTTACTATAAAATTTTTATGTGAAGGTCTCATACACATTAATGACACATAATACTTTTACCTTTATTATTTTTAACTCAGTAAGAGGTGAGTCATTACGGCGACTGCAAACTTTCTGAGTGGAGTTGAGTTGTTTTGCATCTTTAAAATTATTCAGTGCATCAAGGTGGCTCTGGTGAAGATGAGGTAATTGTATTGTGTGATGGAGCTGAATTACTCAGAGTTGAAGTTAGTACTGCTTTTAAATGGCAAATGTGTTTAGAGTAGAATCTAAAATTCATGTAAGAAAAAAAGGTAAGATACTCCCTCTTTACAGAATTATCTGCAAAATTATATAACTTAGCCACTATTTGTACCAGTGGATCTTGTAACCTAAATATAAAATTCTGCTTTGTCTCCACTCCTCTCTGCCCTGGTGGTCCAGGCAATAGGACCAAGTCAAGCATCATCGATGGTGAGCTTTAACCACTTTTCCTCCCTTCCCTCCACTCACTTGCTAACGAGCTCAAATTCTTTCCCTCCCCTGCCATCAGATGGGGCTTCCTAGGCGGCACTGTGGTAAGTAATCCGCCTGCCAGTGCAGGAGACGCAGGAGACATGGGTCCAGTCCCTGGGTCAGGAAGATCCCCTGCAGAAGGAAATGGCAACCGGCTCCAGTATTTTTGCCTGGAAAATTCCATGGATAGAGAAGCCTGGCAGCCTACATACAGTCCATGGGGCCGCAAAGAGTCAGACATGACACTCACACCATCTAACAAGAGGCCTGCACCTGATTCCTTGTCATCACGTATGAAGTAAAAGGAGGAAGGTGAGAAGAGGCAGGAAAAAGAAAATAAGATAACCAGGAAAACCTAAGTAATTTAGAAGGTCATGAAGTTGGAGAGGGAAGAGATAGCTCCTGGACCTCTATCTCTTCCCTTTCCAACTTTTAGAAGGTCATGAAGTTGGAGAGGGAAGAGATAGGTCCAGGAGCTATATTTTGGTGGTAATATTTCATATTGGAGTACAGTTGATTTACAATGTTTTGTTAGATTTACAGAAAAGTGATTCCATTATATAATATGTACATATATATACATATATACATAAATACATATATATATATATATTCTCTTCCAAATCCTTTTCCCATTTAGGTTATTACAAAATAATGAGTAGATTTCCCTGTGCTATACAGTAGGTCCTTGTTGATTATTTTATATATAGGAGTGTGTGGATGTTAATCTCCAAATCTTAATTTTACTCATGTGTGAACCAGGTACACTTTGTTACTTGAACAACACTGTGTTCTCCAAGAATATTGGTATAAATACTGTCATATATTTAATATCTATAAAATATATTATATAAAATAAAATAACAACAAATACCCAATAATGGTCATGTAGTAACTGACAACCCACTCCAGTACTCTTGCCTGGGAAATCCCATGGACGAAGGAGCCTGGTGGGCTACAGTCCATGGGGTCGCTAAGAGTCGGACACGACTGAGCAACTTCACTTTCACTTTTCCCTTTCATGCATTGGAGAAGGAAATGGCAACCCACTCCAGTGTTCTTTCCTGGAGAATCCCAGGGACGGGGGAGCCTGGTGGGCTGCTGTCTATGGGGTCGCACAGAGTCGGACATGACTAAAGCGATTTAGCAGTAGCAGCAGCAGCAGCTAAGCCATATCCGACTCTTTGTGACCCTGTGGACTACACAGTCCAGGCTCCTCTGTCCTCTACTATCTCCTGGAGTTTGCTCAAGTTCATGTCCATTGAGTTGGTGATGCTATCTAACCATCTCATCCTCTGCTGCCCCCTTCTCCTTTCGCCTTCAATCTTTCCCAGTATCAGGGTCTTTTCCAATGAGTCAGATTTTTTGCATCAGGTGGTCCAAGTATTGGAGTTTCAGCTTTAGCATCAGTCCTTCTAATAAATATTCAGGGTTGATTTCCTCAGTGGTTGACTAGTTTGATCTCCTTGCAGTCCAAAGGACTCTCAAGAGTCTTCTCCAATACCACAATTCAAAAACATCAATTCTTGAGCTCTCAGTCTTCATTATGGTCCAACTTTCACATCTGTACCTGACCACTGGAAAAACCATAGCTTTGACTAGACAGACCTTTGTTGGTAAAGTGATGTCTCTGCTTTTTAATGTGCTAAGTTTATCATAGCTTTTCTTCTAAGGAGCAAGTGTCTTTTAATTTCATGGCTGCAGTCACCATCTGCAGTGATTCTGGAACCCAAGAAAATAAAATGTGTCACTGCTTCCATTTTTTCCCCCTTCTATTTGCCATGAAGTGATAGGACCAGATGCTATGATCTTAGTTTTTTGAATGTTGAATTTCAAGCCAGCTTTTTCACTCTCCGCTTTGACCCTTATCAACAATAAGAAGTCTTGGTCATTGTTGCAAGAGAAAATAACATTCTTTCTTTCTTTCTTTTAATGTGACTGTGACATGTCTTAGTTGCAGCACATGGCATCTAGTTCCCTGAGCCAGGGGTTGAACCCAGACCCCTTGCATTAGAAGCATGGAATCTTAACCACTGGACAACCAGGGAAGTCCTAAGACAGCCTTTCTTAATGAGATATCGTTCTTTCTTTTTTCATCAGGTCAATATACTTCATCCTCCAATATTCATAACATACAACTCAAAAGCTCTTCTTAGAATATGTTCTCAACAACCAGCTTGATTTCCACATATGTTTTCCACCATAGTTCTCTCTGTGTATATCTATCTATCTATAGTCACTCTTACCAAAGTTTGTATAATTTAACTGATTTATGTATTTCTCTCCCTGACTAAATTCTTTCTCTATGAAGACTTCACATAAAAGGGACATTAAATAATTGGTTGTTTAATTGAACTGAAATCTCTTCCCCTTGCCCTTTATTCTAGTTTACATTCAATTTGAGTTCAATCCACTTTGAATCATGATTCTTATTCTCCACCAATTCTAAGATTTTATTGTTAGTTAATAATGTTTTAATGATAAAGGCAAACATTTGCTTTATGCCGGTCTATAGGGCAGGTCTCTATGTGTTACGATGCATGCATTATCTCTTTAAACACTTTTTAACCATCCAATGACAGGGAAGAAGAAGTAGACAGAGATGGAAAGGATGAGAAAAATCACCCAGTAAGTGCAGGAGATGGGATGGACCCCAAGCAGGCTCTCTAATTCCTCCTGGATAAGTACATCCTCCTCATCCTCTAAATATCTTTTCTCTCCTCCTCTTAGCCATTGCAAAGTTTTTCTGCATCATAATGTCAAGAGAAGAGTTCCTAGAAAGATCTTCCCCTCAGGTTGAATGGTTTTAAGAGTATTTGTTTTCGTCTAATCCAGTGTCTCCTAAACTTGATTTATCATCAAAACTATTTGAGGTTCTTCGAGAAAAAAAAAAAAAAAAAGATTTATTGGACTCATCTGCACAGAATCTGTTCTGAATCTGTTTAATTGAGGACCCAGGAATCTGTTGTTCCTAAAAATTCTCAGAAGATGTCAGTCAGTCAGTCAGTCAGTTCAGTCACTCAGTCGTGTCCGACTCTTTGCGACCCCATGAATCGCAGCACGCCAGGCCTCCCTGTCCATCACCATCTCCCAGAGTTCACTCAAACTCATGTCCATCGAGTCAGTGATGCCATCCAGCCATCTCATCTTCTGTCGTCCCCTTCTCCTCTTGCCCCCAATCCCTCCCAGCATCAGAGTCTTTTCCAATGAGTCAACTCTTCGCATGAGGTGGCCAAAGTACTGGAGTTTCAGCTTTAGCATCATTCCTTCCAAAGAACACCCAGGGCTGATCTCCTTCAGAATGGACTGATTGGATCTCCTTGCAGTCCAAGGGACTCTCAAGAGTCTTCTCCAACACCACAGTTCAAAAGCATCAATTCTTCAGCGCTCAGCTTTCTTCACAGGCCAACTCTCACATCTATACATGACCACTGGAAAAACCACAGCCTTGACTAGACGGACCTTTGTTGGCAAAATAATGTCTCTGCTTTTCAATATGCTATCTAGGTTGGTCATAACTTTTCTTCCACGGAGTAAGCGTCTTTTAATTTCATGGCTACAGTCACCATCTGCAGTGATTTTGGAGCCCCCAAAAATAAAGTCTGACACTATTTCCACTGTTTCCCCATCTATTTCTCATGAAGTGATGGGACCAGATGCCATGATCTTCATTTTCTGAATGTTGAGCTTTAAGCCAACGTTTTCACTCTCCTCTTTCACTTTCATCAAGAGGCTCTTTAGTTCCTCTTCACTTTCTGCCATAAGGGTAGTGTCATCTGCATATCTGAGGTTATTGATATTTATCCCGGCAATCTTGATTCCAGCTTGTGCTTCTTCAGCCCAACATTTCTCATGATATACTCTGCATATAATTTAAATAAGCAGGGTGACAATATACAGCCTTGAAGTACTCCTTTTTGTTGTTCCATGTCCAGTTCTAACTGTTGCTTCCTGACCTGAATATAGGTTTCTCAATAGGCAGGTCAGAAGATGTCAAGATATCAACAATTCTGGGAATCACAGTGCTTTCATTCTCAAAGACTGCCACTTAGGCTGGCGGGAGAAGAAATCAATGCATCCAAGAGGCCCTCACTTCAACATGGGAAGCCTCACTTTATTTTTATTCAGAGGTGACTCCAGATTTTGTGGATCCAAAATTATTGCAATTTGGAAGGGAACCTTTTAAAAAAATCTCTAATGTTACTAAATTTTACTAAAACACATGACTAGAAAATAAATCCTAAAAGAAGTCAACCCTGAATACTCACTGAATGGATTAATGCTGAAGCTAAAGCTTCAATACTTTGACCATATGATGCCAAGAGCCATCTCATTGGAAAAGACCCTAATGCTGAGAAAGATTGAAGGCAGGAGGAGAAGGGGATGGCAGAAGATGAAATGGTTGGATGTGATTGCCGACTAGATGGACATGAGTTTGAGCAAGCTCGGGGAGATGGTGAAGGACGGGAAGCCTGGTGTGCTGCAGTCCATGAGGTCATGGAGAGTCAGACATTACTGGGCAATTGAACAAAACAAGATCATATACAGAGATTCTAAATAAAGTTACATTATGGGTGAAATTAAAACAAATAACATTTTGGAGACTCCCAACACAGATGAAATTGCCTACCCTTGATCTTAGCAACTTATCATCAAGGTAGTTAATCTATCTGAAATAAAGATTTCAGGGATTTCTTTTCCTTAATACTTGAGATCAGTTTGGCATAAATTGATTCTTATTCTTAGTATAACCGAGAATATCTTATTCTTAGAACAACCATCATATTTCTGGGTAAATTTATTTTGTATAAAGTCTGCTTAATATACCATTTTAAATGTTGCCAGGAAATATACTTATGGATCTATAAACCTCAATAATATGCTTTGTGGAATAATTTCTTAGAAATATATTTGAAGGACTCGTTTTTACCCCACCATCACCCAGGACAGCATTCAGATCTTCACGGAATGAGCAGGCAGTATCAGAAGGTATTCGCCTACTGTCTCCACTGGCCAGTGAGATATCCCTGATGATAATACTTTTCCTTATACAGCAGGAGGGATGGATACAGGATATACCATTTCTTCAACACATGCCACAGATTACTATACAAATGTAAATAACGTGGTTCCAGACCCTATAACTCAAAAGTCAATTTGAGCAGTAACTCCTCTTAAAGGTAACACATTCGTAAATTCAGTAATGAGGAAAAAATGGGACTAGAGCCCTTCCTGACAACTGTGGGTAGAAACACTTTACCCAGCCATGAACAGCTTGTAGACTGGGTCCTCCAGCCCTGTCTCATTCACAGACCCTTTCCACAAACCCCATATATCTTAGCCTCAGTAGCACAGAGGAAATCTTGGTCTGCTTGAAGAAGTAAGACAGTTTTAATAAATCACAGTCTTACAATAATAAACACAGGAAATCTCTGGAAAATTGAACATCTAGTTTTATTTTTTTTTCTACCCAATACCCTGTCTTGGCTGCTGCTGCTAAAATGGTCTGACACCATACTCACAAAACTTCTTAAGTCCAGAAGCCTAAAAACTAATTTGGGCTGGTGTATAATTTCCTGTGTTTCCTTATTTAACATCATCTTTGTGTTCTCAGGGCCTCTGTAGCGCCCTCTAAGGAAAGGAATGCACAAGCTTCTCAAGAGTGATCTGAGCAAATAGCATAATGACCCCACACTCTTCTACTGTGAATGCCTGCAAGCCATTTTCATCATAATCTATTAATGCCTACAAATACTCATTTTTAAATTATAAAATAAATTCAATCCATCCAATGGATTTGTGTGTTATAAACTGAGAGACCAATGCTCCAGACAGAGAAACCAGAATCACCTTATTCATTAACATCCCCCCACCCCCAACCACCCTACCTCCCACCGCCGCTACCATTTCCTAAGGCAAATATAACAAATATGCATTAGTGATTCTTTGTTCAGGTCAATTACTTTGGGGACCACCCTCCTGGTCTTCCCAAGTCAAAACAAGTCTCAAAGTTCTCAGTATAATTTTCTTTTCATTCAACTGTGTTGTCTCATATATCATGACTTTGTGTTTGTTAATAACACTGTCAACGGTGTTATTTCTCATGCATGGGTGCAGAAATGCCTTTTAAAATATTGTGCCTAATTGTATTCATTCTGGATGACTGTAAATGGAGTTTCTCATCTATACTTACATTTCCTCCTGGAAGCCCCTCTGCCCACAGTGGAAACCTGTGCTGATGAGAAGAAGGGAAGACTGCCTTGTTTGAGGGACATTATCTTACTGGCAAAAAGAAAGAGTTGTAGCAAAAGGGTTCTTAATACCCTGGCAAGTAATGCCATCAGGACAATAGCCTATAAGATCAAACTGCAATGATCTGGCCTCATATGGATCTGAAGATCCAGTAAGCAGAAGAGAAGACAGGCCTTGAAAAGATTGGACAGACAACCTCTTGAACACAAACCGCTTAACATATTCTGATTACTAGGTTCTAGTTTATTATAGTTCACTTACAGATATCCACTTGATTTGAGTGATTTTATTTCCATTACCCTTTTTAACTTTACAATTGGCTTATTATACAGATAATGCTATCAACCACACATTATTTAACATCTGAGTTCAACAAAGAATTCAATGCAGTGTTTAATAGAGACATAATAAAGAGCAGTGGATGGGTGAATAAATGAATAGAAAGAATCCAAGCCATAAAGAAATGAAAATACTTTGCCAAATCTTATCAGAAACAAGAGTCAGCTCTCAGACATTCTACTGGAAAATACGTATGTTGTTATTTCTAAACAGATACAATGCTGTCACTGAAAGCTCAAGAAAACCTGAAACCTGGAGGACTTGGGAAGAAGTCATTACTTGGGGATTACTAAGAGATGTGTTTCTTATTATAATCAGTCTTGACTAAGAACAGTGTTACAATTTCTTGATGGTTCCACAGCACAGCAGTACAAGGTCTGGAGAAAGTAGTATTGATTTTCTCAAGTTGTTAGCATGGATTTGCTTCAGTATGTTGCTATCTCAAAGAATGGTTCATTTAGTAGTTTGAAAAGCAAACAGGAATGTGAGAGCCTAGAACAATTAAAGCAGCATAACTATAACCTATGACCTGTTGCCATTATAAATTTGAAGCTGCCCAAGATGTTTATAAAATGAACAGCGTTCTTCAAAAGAATGTCCTATATATTGACAATGAACACACAGCCAAAATTCATAGACATTACAAAATATTCTATTATTCTAAAAATATAATTCCAATTAGCCTTCAATTTGATAAATGGGATATTCAAGATAAATGAATTTGGATAAAATTTTTAAGCATATAAAAATAAATGCTTTATATTTACTCTAGGTGAAAAACTACACATTTATATTCCTTTCACTTTATCAAATGTGGAAGAAGTGAAATGTTAACATATGTATCTCTCATTAATGTGTAAAACTTACCTACTGCTTAATATGATTTTTGGAATGTAATGCTACTTTTAGCATTCAGATTTATCTAATTTCCTATGTTCACTACATATTATTCCTGTAGAACTTTCCAGCAATTTAACCAGGCAATATTAGATCGGTGTGCATGCTGTGTGTGTGTGTGTGCATATCTAAAAATTAGGAAAAAATACTTCATTTTTATTTTTAAAATTTAACTGGAATTATAATTCTTATAAACATATCAACAAAGTATGTCTTTTAAAACCATAATTAATTTAAAAATAATTAGTATATGTTTCATTTTCAGTGTTCAATGTATAAGGATCCTGAATTCTTAAAAACAAGTGCTGCTGCTTGGCAGCCTTAAAACTGATGATCGAAACAGTCGACATTTAATCTTAACACTTTAAACCTGGTTTTCACTAATGGCCATTACTCATCCCATGAGCGTGGCGACCGTGACACAGGAAGAGCGTGAGTCCCTGGGAGCCTGGCCCACAGGACAGACTGCTCCTCTTCAGGTGGACGAGAGCAGCTTAGTCAGGAGCCATGCCAATGGAGTTAGTGTACACTAAAATAAGACTGACAAACTAATCAGAATAATGAAGAAAATACCATTAAAAAGTTAGAATCCAGTCTTTCTGTGCCAAACTGTATCTCTATTCAGCTTTTATGTAATTTTATTATACGCTAGACCTTTCAAGCTGTCGATGCATACTGATAAGTCTATGAGGCCCAATTTTAATGTAATGTTAATCACATACAAAAATTGAATTTTCATATGATCAAAATGCCTTTGAAAGTTTCTTTCTTTCATGGATTAACTTAGAGAAAATTTGATAGACTCAAATAAATAAAAAGTGAGATAAAGTATTTGAACATTTTAGGTCCTTTTTTATAAATCTAAGAACCAAAAAAAGACAAATTGTTAGTCAAAACGTAATTGATAAGATTAAGTCATTAGAAAAGCAGTGTATGCTGAGCATAGTAACTCTTTGAGCAGAATCATAGCTTTTGTCCTCATGGAGAAAAAGTAAAAAAAATATTGAATTGTAGCTTCAGTGTGAAAAAAATAAAATCTACCTAGTTGAATTGCAACGTTATTGCTTTTCATTGTAAGCTTTGCTTTTTGCTTTGCACACAGAAGTGGAATTACATCTTAGGTAGAGAATAAGTTACTGGAGAATGCCAAGTAATATGTACAAGACTAACAACTCGTTTTCCCCCAATTTTTTTGCAAGGTAAAAATTGAAAGCAAAGTAAAAAAGAAAAAAATATTAGTGCCCACAATCCTAGTACATTTTTTTCATATTTCTGATTGTTTTCCTGAGAGAGACGAAAGTGTTTAAAAAAATCTGTGACTATGCTTTAAGCAATCTGCATACCCTCTGTGATAACAGTGGCAAATGAGGTAACCGTAGGATGAAACTTTAAAGTGTTGCATTTCAGGTTAGCCGCTCCAATACCAACCTGAATCCCAAGTGAGGCAGCACAATTGTCTATTGGGAGTGAGCAGGCGTCAGGTAAGTACTAGCAGCCCTGAGAGTGCTAAAATCTTTTGGAATTTGGGGGTTTCAGAATGTCGAGCCTGCTTTTCTCTCAACTCTGTTCTTTCATTATTCATAAGGAAAAGCACATAAGTAACTAGATTAATTATTAGATCATTTTTAAAGACATAAGTGTCACAGATTAGAAAAGTGGTCCAATGATACCCCCTACACATGTGTTCCTCTGCAACACCCCACCCCAGTCAAGAGGTGGCATGGATCCCTCCCTTTGAAACTGAATGCCTTTGTAGCTACATCAACTCATACAGTATGGAAAAGTGATGCTAGAAAATTTATAAGGCTTGGCTATAAAGGGCATACCATTTGTGCTTGCCTCTTGGAACCTCTGCAACTCTAAATCACCATGTGATCGATGTAAGGCTGCCACGCTGGGAGGAAATCCAAACTAGCCTATGTGGGTGAAAGGGCTCCTGTGACCCCAGGAAATGGGAACCGCGGTCTTATAAACTTTATCCTCTCTGGGCCGAAGGCAGAGGTCAGCTCCTCTGGGAAACACGGATGAGACTCACAGAGGATGAAATTACCCTGCCAGGACACTGTGCCTTATAAACAGAGGAGTTTGGAAGCTCTCCCCAAAAGCTCTTCACACAAGCCCTGCCACTTCCCCTCTTGCCCTGGATCTCTCTCTCTGTCACACACACACACACACACACACACACACAACTTCTAGGCTCAATTACCCGCTTCCCTGCCTCTTCCCCACACAACCATCCCCCTCAGAGGAAAAAAAAAAACAAAAAACAAAAAACAAAAAACAGAGCAAGGAAAAGCAGCCAGGGGGCGCTCAGGAGCAGAAGCAACAACCACCCGCGTCTCATCCAAGTCCATCTAAATCTTAAACTTCAACCCAGTAAATGTGTTTTCATTCCTAACAAAGAATTAATTGTCTCACACACTAAAAAGAGGACAGGGAAAAGTTTACACATTCCTTCTTGCTTACACTGTGTTTGGGCCATATTTTTAAGTGTTAGACTGATTTGTAAATAATTGTTACAGCCTTTTATGTGTATTTCTTTCTACTTTTATAGAGAAAAACTATTTCTGCCCTTTACTGACCCACCTATTCCAACAGTTAAAAATTAATTAAACAGGGAACAAATATTTATAACTGAGACTTTGCATGTGACAGATATAAACATACAGTGTCTTGTACCTTTCAGGCATTTTTATTTTTAAACAAATGGTATTCACTCGTATGAATGAATATGTTTAAAACCAAATGGCCACATTAAAGATAATGGAAAACTCAAGTTCACTCTCAAAAATTATTGCATTTATAATGATTTAAGTAGCTCATTACTGAGAGTTCCATTCCAAAGTTTCAGTAAACCCATAGAGTTTTATAAACACATTTTTTTTTCCTACTGTTACCGCTGTTCACTCTATTGAAGTAAGGAGCTCATTTCAAATGAGCTATGTGGACTCATTTCAAATGTCCTTAGATTATATGTCACTCTAAGGAAACCCTTTTTCCAGATAAGTTGTAAAGAACATGTATTTTTTAATGACAGGCATTTTATCATCTCTGGCCATTTAGATTATAGGTGTGGGATCCTGTTTTATATGGCAGCCTGCTACCGTGGAACTTTTCTTTCAGCTGCTTTAGTTAGAAAAGCTGCTGCCAAACAAAACAGTAGGAGGGAAGCTGTAAAAATGCTTTAAAATGCTAAAAAAAGAAATAAGTGAGCAAGCAGCAATCTAAACATAAACCAGAGGACTCTTCCCATGACCCACGTTTAAGGGAAAGAAACAGAAGATGCAGAGAATTAACAGTATACCAATTTCAAGCCACACTCAAGATCTTTAGAAGAATTCGAAATTATTCAATTACACGTAAGCTGGTACACTAAAATCATCCTGACACAAATCTCAGATGTTCTTTTGAGTTATACAAGCCTGGTGTCATGATATTTTCTCAAAAAAATGAGAAGTTATAGAATCTGGGAAAATATATACATAGGTAGATGTACAACTGAATCCCAGTGCTATACACCTGAAACCAACCCAACACTGTAAATCAACTGTACATCGATAAAAATAAGTTGCTTTCAAAAAATGAGAGGTTATAATATAAAACTTCAAATTATCATTATAGGTTATTTAAGGCCTTTTTCATTAACATCAGAACAATGAAATCTACAGAGTTACATGATGAGATAACCTCCAACAACAATAACGAAATGCCAGTGCAGGAGATATAAGAGACATGAGTTCCATCCCTGGGTGGGGAAGGTTCCCTGGAGGAGGGCACAGCAACCCACTCCAGTGTTCTTGCCTGAAGAATCCCATGGACAGAGGAGCCTGGCGGGCTAAGGTCCATGGAGTCACAAAGAGTTGGACACGACTGAAGCGACTTAGCGTGCGCGCACACACACACAAACACAACAATAACAACAGAAAAGGCTTCATCACACAAACTTAGTAAAATCTAGAATCCAAACATGACTATGGGAGATCAAATTGCCAAAATGGTATGGTCTCAGTCCTGGCCTTTGAAAAACTCTTGATGTGTAGTAATAAGTAACCAGTATAACTTTGAAAGTTCAATCTGATATTATCTTTGATCCAGGCACACTGTTCTTTTACAGATACAGCAGTGATTTATTTAATAAAAACATTCCTTTTTTTTTTTTTTTTTTTTTGGTTTGGAATGTATGTAACCAGATGAGTATTAAAAGTGAATATATAGCATATTCTTTAATATTTGAAGGATGAGTATCTTTACTTTTTCAGACTGGAGTCCAACCCAATATTTAAACTAATTACATTATTTCAATCTTTAAGAAAAAGGCTGTTTATCCCAGAGAAAGCAACTGACTTAAAAGGAGCCGCAGATAAGTCAGTCAATCGTCTGTCAGTTAGACTTGTGCTCAGGTAACAATGGTGAGCGTAGTGGGAGCCAAGTGCCCTGGGCTCTGGCAGCCACAGACAGGGACCCACTCACAGGCTTTATGCGTAAACCCGCCCGTGCTGAAGGCATCATTGCTGGGACTTCCAGGGTTCAAAGAGGCTCAGTCACTCACTGCAGCTCCAGGAGAGGCACAGAGACACGGTACAGAAGAGCCTCTGCTCCGCACAGCTGTCCTCGCGGGCCGTGTGGGGAACTGTCCTTTATCCAGTAATACTCTGAGCCAAATGTTGAGTTCATAACCTCTCAACAGGTTAAGTCCTGAATCCACCTCAGAACTAAGCCCAGAATGATTCATATTATTCCTGTGAGGCCAGAAGTCATTTTCCCATTACTGCTCACAGAAGGATGGCCTCCCTCTGTTTCGCTCCTTTGCTCTTGTTAGGAGCTGAGTAAGAAGAAGAGCAGCCTCCGTGCAAGGGACTCTCACCTCGTTCTTCTCAGTGGCCCTGGGTGTGTTCCAGCTTAGGCTCACGAATAACCTACCAAGCAATTTCCAGTATAGTGGAATGAGATAATTTCCTGAACATCACCATAGATGAGAGACAGCTTTACAAAACCATTGGGAAATAACAGTCTCTTGAAGAGATACTGATGTTGTAGTTGGAGGTTATCTTATCATGTCGGGCTTCCCTGATTGTTCAGTTGGTAAATAATCTACCTGAAACTCAGGAGACCCCGGTTGAATCCCTGGGTTAGGAAAATCCCCTGGAGAAGGGAAAGGCTACCCACTCTAGTATTCTGACCTGGAGAATTCCATGGACTATACCGTCCATGGGGTTGCAAAGAGTTGGACATGACTGAGCAACTTTCATTTTGACTTATCATGTAATTCTGAAGATTTCATTGTTCTGATGCTAATGAAAAACAGAATCTGAGACATCATCTTGGTGGGGCATCATTAATGTTACCTGTCCTTCCTTACTCTAAAATTATACCAGCCTATCTAGTTTCTCTCCAACAATAATCAAATACATGAAAAGAGCACTAACTAAACAAAATACATAGGCAATGTCATGAAGACTTAAAAGATGATAAAAAGTCTCACATGATAGTAAGTAAAATAATAATAGCTCACAGTTTGCAAAATTACAATGTCAAGGAAATAAGTCTAGTCTCATTAAGCTGTTTGTGTCTTCCTAAGGAAATTATCTGTAGCCTTTGTAACTCAAGATTGAATACACAAACAAAATTTAAGAGTCACTTGTCCATATCAAAGGATGGAGTCATGTGTTATTATGATTTCAGGCTAACAGGTCCGTTATTCATTTCATAGTATTTATTGAGCACCTACTTACTAGGCACCAACCAATGGGGGCACAGTGACAGACAACAGAGACATGGTCAAGATTTCTTTAGCCCTCGTAGTCTGGGAAGCAGATCCTGAGACAGCATTTATAAAATATATATATGATTATAAATGGTGGAATTGGGGATGAAGAAAAGACATCCCTTTATTTTAAGGGATCCCTTTATCCTTAAAGTTTCATTTTAAGGATACATAAAGTAACCCTGATATTTGAATATTGAAGCTGTGAAAACTGATGGATTACTATTAATAATATAATTCATCCTTTTGTGTCTCTGTTGTTTCCAACACCTTAAAAAGTACTTAAAAGCTTTTAATGTTTTAAGACTTTTACACCATCTTGTTATAACTGAAAAGCAAAGCAGAAACTGAGATGTACATAAGAAAGCATAAATGAAGCTCGATTAGATACAGAGGCAGGACATGAGCAGGAACAAGAGGCAGTTTGGTTTGGCGGAAGCTTCTGCAAAAGGAAGTAGGGCCACATAGAGAGACCTTGAACCCCAGGCCAGGTTCCCAAACTTTTTCAGCAAGAAGAAGGGAGCTTATAAAGAGCTGAGAATGTGAGTTTGAAGAGGCTGGTATTTCTGGGAGGTTTACTTGGAAGCAATGGGCAAAATGCAATAAAGGGAGAGACAGTGCTTACAAATATCATTTAAGAGAATATGCCAATAATTAATCCATAAGGGTATGGATTACTAACTCATCCATGGAGTTGAAAAATAATAGATAGGTATAGGCTACATAAAAGCAGAGGCATTACTTTGCCATTAGTATGTATGTAGTATGTATGTAGGAAAAGGCAATGGCACCCCACTCCAGCATTCTTGCCTGGAAAATCCTGTGGATGGAGGAGCCTGGTGGGCCGCAGTCCATGGGGTCGCTAAGAGTCGGACACGACTGAGCAACTTCACTTTCACTTTTCACTTTCATGCATTGGAGAAGGAAATGGCAACCCATTCCAGTGTTCTTGCCTAGAGAATCCCAGGGACAGGGAAGCCTGGTGGGTTGCCATCTATGGGGTTGCACAGAGTCGGATACGACTGAAGTGACTTAGCAGCAGTATGTATGTATGTGTAGAGACATTACTACATAAAAGCAGAGACATTACTTTGCCAACAAAGGTCCGTCTAGTCAAAGCTATGGTTTTTCCAGTAGTCATGTACAGATGTGAGAGTCGGACTATAAGGAAAGCTGAGCACAGACAAATTGATGCTTTTGAACTGTGGTGTTGGAGAAGACTCTTGAGAGTCCCTTGGACTGCAAGGAGATCCAACCAGTCCATTCTAAAAGAGATCAGTCCTGAATATTCATTGAAAGGACTGATGCTGAAAGTTGAAACTCCAATACTTTGGCCACCTGATGCAAAGAACTGACTCACTGGAATAAACCCTGATGCTGGGAAAGATTGAAGGCAGGAGGAGAAGGGAACAACAGAGGATGAGATGGTTGGATGGCATCACTGAATGGGCATGAATTTGAGCAAACTCTGGGAGTTGGTCATGGATGGGGAGGCCTGGCATGCTGCAATCCATGGAGTCGCAAGGAGTTGGACACGACTGAGCGGCTGAACTGAACTGA
Organism: Bubalus kerabau; assembly: GCF_029407905.1. Classification (NCBI taxonomy): domain Eukaryota; kingdom Metazoa; phylum Chordata; class Mammalia; order Artiodactyla; family Bovidae; genus Bubalus; species Bubalus kerabau. The sequence continues at coordinate 47,122,657 of NC_073626.1, forward strand.
TAGGCTATATTGAGGAGGAAGAATTTTGGGTCAGTAACTGACTAGGTATAAAAGACTCTTGAGAATTCAAATCCAAGATTCTGAAAGGAGCAATGGGCTATGAGCATAAAGTAGGATCAACAATAAGTATGGTTTTGAACCCACTGAGTTTCACGTGCTAATAGCATGTCCAGCTGAAGCCCGTCGGAAAGGATAGAACTGGAAACACAGACTTGTCATCCTCTCAGGAGTGACTGTTGATATTGGAAGGGTCAGAAAAGAGGAGAGCAGAGGCAGGGGAAATTATTAAAGAATCTCGAGGGAACTTGGTGGTGGGGAAATGTTGTTGGGAAGCCAAAAGGAGCTTTAGGGTGGCAAGTGAAGGAGGATTGAAGAGGAAACCAAGGGAGCAGGATGAAAAAGTAATCAGCGAAGTTAAGTTCTGGGGAGAGACTAGGGGACCCAAGGAATAAGAACAGGGTTCAAGGAATCCGAGGATCCAGGGAATGAGAACTGGACTAGGAAGGGAGAGGGGTTCACTGTTTGCTAATTATTAATCACATTTCAAACATCAGAGCCAAGTCTCAGAAGTGATGGCTGCCTCCATATGCCAGACAGCTCTGGATAAGACTATATTCTCTTCAAGAGAAGATTCCAGATGACTCCATTTTGTCTTTGATGAATCTATGTATTTTTGTCAATTATATGAATATATATAAATCAGCAAATATAAGCATTAAAAAAGAGTACATATCTATTATACATTTCTCACTGCTTAAAATGGGATCATATGGGGAAGGTGTCAGGCCACACTTAACGTCACTTCCTTCTAACAGACAAAAATGGTAAATCAGCTGGTAAATCAGTAAATCAGCTGAGTATCCTCAGATCACTCATAAAGTCAGTAAAATGGTAGATTTTAGGAGGTTATCTTAGAAGCAATGGGTGAAATGCATAAAGAAGGGAGAGACAGTGCTTACAAACATTATTTAAGAGACTATCCCAATAATTAATTCATAAGGCTGTGGGTTACTAACTCATCCATGGAGTTGAAAAAAAGAGACAAATATAAGCTACATTGAAAAGGAAGAATTTTGTATCAGTAACTGACTAACTAGATATAAAAGACTTTTGAGAGTTCAAATCCAAGATTCCCAAGGGAACAGTGGGCTACGAGCATAAAGCAGGATCAACAATGTCTGCTTGTGTAAATGGAAGTAAACAGAAGGCAGGACCCTAAACTACTATTGAGAGTCTTATCCCCTATTCATTATATTGAACCATACACTCTTGGATGTTTAGGATGAAGTTCCAAACAGCTTTTGAACAACTAAGTTCAAATAACTTTTTAGGACTTAATAGGTATATTTAATTAAAGATGTTTTTTTATTTAATCATATCTAAGTGTATGGGCTTCCCTAGTAGCTCAGTTGGTAAAGAATCCACCTGTAAAGCAGGAGACCTGGGTTTGATCCCTGAATCGGGAAGATCCACTGCAGAAGAAAATGGCAACCCACTCCAGTACTCTTGCCTGGAGAATTCCATGGACGGAGGAGCCTGGTGGGCTATAGTTAGACTGTGTAACTAACTTTCACTTTCATTTTCAAGTGTATGGACTAATATTTTATAAGAATACAGAAAACTGGTAATTATATCAAGTTAATATCACAATGTATATCTCGCTGTTCACTAAATCTTTCACTAAAGTGAAAAGTACTAGTCACTCAGTCGTGTCTGACTCTTTGTGACCCCATAAACTGTAGTCCCCTAGGCTCTTCTGTCCATGGAATTCTCCAGGCAAGAATACTGAAGTGTTTAGCCATTCCCTTCTCCAGAAGATCTTCCTGACTCAGGGATCAAACTCAAGTCTCCTGCATTGCAAGCAGAAACTTTACTGCCTGAGCCATCAGGTGTATGAACTAAAATTTCATAAGAATATAGCAAACTGGTAATTATATCAGGTTAATATCACAATACATATCACGCTGGTCACTAAATCTTGGCAGTGTTGGATTAAAAATCCAGTTAAGGAATTATGGACTTACATACCTGTGGTATCCACCTGGAAGACACAAAGCTTGTCACTTCTATTACAGACAAGCCAGTTTGGGAAAGTTGATTGATAAATTCAATTTTTATATCTGTAGGAACTATAACCTAAGAAAACATGAAAAATTACATGTTATTTGCATAGCGTCTAAGGCACATAAATAGAAATTAATTCTTAACTGAAAGTAAATACTATTTAAGATGTATAAATTCAAGTAGCAACTGAGAACACACATAATCATCTAATATATGAAATCCACATAAGCCTTTAGACTCTGAGTAAATATTTAGATTTAACATTTTAAGTAAACTGTGTAAAATAAACATCAAACTACCTTTTCATTCTGCAATCCATCCCTAGGTCCAACTTCTACTATTTTAACATATTCAGGGAATCCGGATAGCTGGGCTGATTCCTGAAATGGAAAATACAAGGCAAGAAAAAGAGATAACTGTTATATCATCAAAGCTGCTTATATGAAAAGTCAAACAATTCCACTTTGTTAAGATTAAGTTCTCACCCTGAAAAGTTAAGAAAGGTAAAAAAATCAATACAATGATCTAGTGCAAAATACAAAGTTTATGCTATTAACAACATGAAGTCATTTTTTTCTTACAGTCTAATAATAGTATAATTGGACATCCCTGGTGGCTCAGTAGTACAGAATTTGCCTGGGACGCAGAAGGCAAAGGAGACATGGGTTCAATCCTTGGATCAAGAAGCTCCCCTGGAGAAGCACATGGCAACCCACTCCAGTATTCTTGCCTGGAGAATCCATGGACAGAGGAGCCTGGAAGGCTACAGTCCATAGGGTTGCAAAGAGTCAGACACAACTGAAGCGACTGAGCATAGTGCAATAGTCTAATTATGATTAAAACTCAAAAGATGAACGTCAAAGATAAAACTGTGAAGAAGATGACTTAGGATCTAAAGATCAAATCTGTTGAGTACTTCTGTGTGTGATGATAAACACAGCATCATTTGAGTTCATTAAAAAAACAGATCTTTGTATTGACAGACTTTTGCACTTTCCTTCACTTGCCAAGTGTGAATTCAGATTTCTTGCCTGTGCTGGTGAAGATGTGTTGTTTATTTCCTGTCTGTGTCACACAGCATGACCAGAACCTAAACACAGCTTCCTGAAGGTCAGACTCCCCCACCCCCACCAGGATGACCCAATCCTGGATATTCCTGTCTGTCCCTAAACTAAGGATTATGGACATACTATGTTTAGAAGGACACTAGTTTAAAATAGGAGAAATAGAAACAGACTTCCTCAACTTCATGTTGCAGTTAAAATTAGAAATAGGCTACATCTTTCCAGACGGAACAAACATAACCTCCTGATATCTGTAAGCACAGTTCAGGACCGGTAATCAATCACCAGAGTCTTCAAGCTAACAGAATTGAACCAGATCAGCATAACCTGTGCTTCTAAGTTTTCATTTCCTTGCTTTCTTGTTTTTTGTTTTGCCTTCCATAAGGGATGATTAATCTGTGCTGAACAATTTGTATTGTCTCCGTCCTGGTAACAATCACAAGCATACAGCGATGAAGTGGCTATTTTGGGTGTGGGACTCCGTTTGTTTCCATAACAGGGAAGAACATGCCCTACCCGCCCTTGGAGGATCCATAGCTGTTGCTTGATTTTATTAGCATTCTGTGCTAACTAAACTCAGCAAAAGAACCCAGATGGTTTCTGTTACAAAGTTTACATACCACCCTCTGCAATGTCCATGAAATCAGGCAGTTCAATAAGCAAAAATTAACCAAAAAGGAAATGAATTCTCATTCCTGCATCTCCTGAGCAGGTTGTGATGCATGCAGTTGGGAGGGTGGAGGCTTGAGTGAGGACTTGTGCAGTTTCTCAGCCTTAGGCTCAGTTTTGGATGGTGATCATGGAGTCATGTCTCATTCACAGGGTGGCCGTCATTTCAACCAAACAGTACAGGAGAGGGGGGCATGGAAAGGCAGAGTAAATAAAGAGAAGCTCACTCCTCTCTCTTATTACATCCTAAAACTACAAAAAAAAAAAAAAAAAACTAGGCAATCTTAAACCATGTGGTATTATTGTTGACTGTTTCCTGAAACTCATTTCCAATAGCAATTAGCTTGGAGCCTAAAAGGATGAAGAACATTTCTTTATTAAACAACAACATTTAACAAAGAATATGAACATGGTATTTTGTAAGGTGAAAGCAGTATGCTGAGTATAATTAAAGGGACCTTCCCTTGCATCACTGTTGTAAGTGGCAGAGGTAACAAACAATCTTAAGAAATTAAAGTACAATTCTCCACCAAATATTGTGATTATTGTCTTCTAGGCATGGATCTGTATACCCTCTTCCTGAATACCTGAGAAATCAGAAGAAAGTTATAATGTGTTCAGTAAGCTCAAAGAACAACATTTCCCTTTAAATAGCATGTATGTGCATGCGATTCTGTGAGACCCTATGGACTCTATTCACTACCATGTCTCTAACCATGTATATCTAATGGGTACCTAATTGGTATATTTATTACTCGTTCTATTTTGGCATACACCCAACATCTAGCACTTAGTTGGGAGAAGGAAATGGCAACCCACTCCAGTGTTCTTGCCTGGAGAATCCCATGGACAGAGGAGCCTGGTGGGCTGCTGTCCATGGGGTCACACAGAGTCAGACATTACTTAAGCGACTTAGCATGCATGCATGCATTGGAGAAGGAAATGGCAACCCACTCCAATGTTCTTGCCTGGAGACTCCCAGGGACAGAGGAGCCTGGTGGGCTGCCGTCTATGGGGTCACACAGAGTCGGACACGACTGAAGCAACTTAGCAGCAGCACTTAGTCTGTCCGTCCTAAGTACTTGTTGATTAGTGAGTCTCTTTTGTCACTGGCTTTATTTAAATGGTCATCCTTTTTCATTCAGTCTATTGCTTCCTAAGTATTCTCCCTAATCTTGTTGTCCATAATTAAAATCTTTCAGAATCTACCAGTCATTTGGAGAGATCTATCAACCTAAGGTAAAAGATGATGCATGACTAACTCTCACCTTCTACCACAATCTACTCCAAGCATCCTGTGATTTTAGCCATGCTAGAGTCATGTCCTGCTCACTTTCATGACTGTACACATGAAGTTACTTTTCGTTGGAAAGAGCTTCTATCCATAGGGGAAATTTTCCACCAAACCCATGTCTCTTCTTCATGGGCACAGGATTGGACTTCATTTCTCCCCTAAAAGTCACATTTGAACAAGATCAGCTGACAGAACATGAAGGTGAATGCTATGTACCCCTTTCAGGCTTGACCCATGAAAATATCCCATGTACACACATCCATGCTCCTTCCCTTCCAGACAGCTTGATGTAGATGAGTATGGCAGACTTGGAATCTGATAAAGACAAAAAAAGAAAAAAGAAAGGAAGCTACACTTGAATCACTACTTGGAAAAGAATTCTATAAGAAGCAATTGTTTTGTCATAGAAAAATAAACATCAACTGTGTTACAATATTGAGAGGTGTATCTTTTATAGCTACTAATTATGAGAAAAAGATGAAGGGCCTGAAGTTTCACTTTACTTGCAACCTAACAAGTTGAGCCTGCCACAGATGCTGGTAGAAGACACGAGAACCCTGGGTCAGAGAAGGAAAAAAGGTATGATCACTCCTAACAACCACAGTAGTTAGAGGATCAGGATTTATGTGGTTCTCCAAGCCCAATTTCCAGGAAGAAAAGGGGACCTTGTAATGCTTGCACAGGCAATGAGTTCCATTACAGGAAAGGAACTCCAAGCACATGGAGCTTGAAACTTTGGTAATGGGCAGTAACTGTATGGCCCCTTAGTGACAGAGGTAGACATATGATGCTTGGCCATGAGTTCACCTGCCTTTGGTCCCAGAGAAAGACACTCCCCCTTGGCTCCAGAAGGATATACTAGTTCTATCATTGAAAGCTGCTCTGCATACAAAAATCCTTGGAAAGAGAGTTTGGAACAAGGTATTTGTGCCTCTGCTTGTAAGACAAACAGAAATTCAAGACACCCATGGAGAATTATTTCCCAATAACACCCACTTCATTTTTACACCATCTTGGTTTATGGCAAATTGTCACATTCATAAACCATTCTGTTTTGCCCCTTTGATAAATGAACAGGAGCTAGAACCAAATCAGTTCAATTTATCTCATGAAAATATTTAATTAAAGCTAGTCCAGCAGGTGGCTTCCAGGATGGCACAATGGTAGAGAACCTGCCTGCCAATGCAGGAGACATGAGTTATATCCCTGGGTCAGGAAGATCCCCTGGAGGAGGAAACAGCAACACACTCCAGTATTCCTGCCTGTAAAATCCCATGGACAGAGGAGCCTGAAGAGGTATAGCCCATGAGGTCACAAGAGAGTTGCATACCATTTAGCAACTAAAAATAGCAACTAAAAAACAACAACAGCAAACAACAGCAACAGTCTCACCAGACCTCCAAGGAACAGGAGAAAACAGCCTACAATACAATACAAAAATAGCCACGCCCACTCCTCCTGAGGGTCCTGTGGCCAACCAGCAGAATGAATCCTATGCAGCATGGTCTCGGCATCAGAAACCTGGAGCTGTTTACTCTGTACCTATGTTATGACGGTGGGTACACTACTACGTTCAGTGCTATTATATATCCAGCAGCAATGGTGGCAATCCAGGCAATGGAGGCAATCAGCAGTGTGATTCCAGTGTGCCTCATCAGAGTATGGGCCTCAGATGACCCATTGGCAGCCATAATTTATTGCCATAATTCATAGCACCTCCCCAAGGTGTCTTTAACATCTAAGTCCACAGTTTCCCAAATGGCAGACAAATAAGCTAGGCCAATGACCACAACCCACGAGTCAATAAAAACATGGGAAAGGCCTCCAGTTCCACTGGATGAGTAGAGTGATCACAGCCCTTTTCAGTTCTGCATGGCAGCCTGGGAGGTTTCCCAACCACAGGAGCCCAGTGGTCATCATCAGGTTTCAGCTCAGCTGAAACATCATCCAACCACGCTAAGAAAAGCACCGTAAAGAGAAGGGTCCCCACTGAGCTGGTAGCTTTGTTCCAGGCAGTGGAATGGACAACAGAGGGCAATGACTACTTTTCGTGTGTAAAGCTGAGATTGCACTGGGGACAGGCCAACTGCTTTCTCAAATATACCATTTCTATTTGATTAGTGAGGCCTGTTGAAAATGTCTGACCTCGTTAGCCACCACCTCCAAGTTGAATCCCCAGAATGGAAATATGGGCCAGAGAGTCAGAGAAACCTCCCTGAGTCAAGTGTCCAGTTAAAAAAAAGGACTCCAAGGCAGGCTGACAACTGATTTTCCAAAGATACCTGGAAGGCTGTGTCATGGCAGTAATGGATACACAGCCCTCCAAAGTGCCAGGAGGAGGAGGCTTCCTGACTCTGCCTGAAGCCTCAATTTGCCAAATCACCAGTCACAGAATCTTGGAGCTCCAGAAGGTCAGAGATTTGGGGGATCCCCCAAAGGTTGTGTTCTGCTTCACTACCTGTAGCTCTTCCTATTGAAATGGTTCCCTCTGGCATTTATGGGACAGAAAATCATAATCACAGTATGCTCCAGTCTTCACTATACATTCAGAAGTGGAAGCAGCAAGGCCTCACCCACAAGGCTGCTTCACCTCCCCTTTGCCACTGGGAATACTGCTCAACCCCATCGATTGAATCAGGACACCCACCATCACAGGACTGATAGGATGGTGACTTGGTAAGAGTCCCCGCTCCCCGCACTGGTCCCTAGCATACTCAGAGGCTATTCATGCACCAACAATCAGCTTTTGCCTGAAACAGTTGAAGGAGGAAGGACAGCAATGATGAGGGGGTGCAGAAAGAAAGACCAGCATGGCAGCTGTTCACTGGCTCAAAACAATGACCTTGCAATGTCTCAGGTCTACACAAAGCCCTATACCAGAGAGCAAAATCATCATTTCTGACGCCATCTCTTTTAACCTTGGTAACTAACCCCTGGACTTAGTATCCATAGCTGTGCTGGTTTCCAACAGAGTCATCAGCTTGTTCCCTCTGCCTGACAAGGGCTTAACTTGTACATGCTTCCACTATTAAGATACCATCTCTTAACTCTTTATCCAGTTACAGTATAAGGCCTAAGAGAGTTTTGCAAGGTGGCAAGGCTGACTTTAAAATTCATCTATAATTCTTTGGGTCCTTTCTCATTTTCCAGTGGGCTGTTTTTCAGCACCTTATACATAATCTGAGGCAGTAGCTGCTGCTGCTGCTGCTAAGTTGCTTCAGTCGTGTCCGACTCTGTGTGACCCCACAGACAGCAGCTCACCAGGCTCCCCCGTCCCTGGGATTCTCCAGGCAAGAACACTGGAGTGGGTTGCCATTTCCTTCTCCAATGTATGAAAGTGAAAAGTGAAAGTGAAGTTGCTCAGTCACCCCTGTACTATTCAGTGGCTTCCTCTCATAATGTTGTCCAAATTTCTTCTTTCAACACTCCCAGTAACTACTGGTGGACAGAGAGAAGAGATCCTTTAGCCCACCCAGGACTCATCTTGGTCTTAGTTTTTGCAATGGATGGGCTTGAGACTGATCAGTAGATACCTAAGGAAGTTCCCCTTCTCTGGAAAGAGCCAGCACAAGTATGGCATCACTCAATCTTTGAACCTATTAATACTTCCCTGAAACCAGACAGCAACCATCTTCCCAGTTCCTCATCTTTAACAAGCAACAAAGCAGGGGACCATCTGTTGCTCCATCAACTATGAAACATGTCTGTTACCAATTCCTGTGTGTGTGTGTGTGTGTGTGTGCGCGCGCATGCATGCACTCTGTCGTGTCCGACTCTTTGCGACCCCATAGACTGTAGCCTGCCAGGTTCCTCTGTCCTTGGAATTTTCTGGCAAGAATACTGGAGTGGATTGCCACTTCCTACTCCAGAGGATCTTTCTGACCCAGGGATTGAAACTCCATCTCCTGGGTCTCCTGAACTAGCAGGTGGATTCTTAACCACTGGTGCCACTTGGGAAACCATGATTTCACTCAAATTCCATTAACCGCCTGACTACCCTCATTCTTCCTTTTGCAGAAAGTCATGTCTCTCTCAGCATCCCAGTTCATCCACAAAACTGTCAAAACCCATGAAAGGCGATGGTATTACCACACATGCTAGCTAATAAGTAGCCCTGCCAGTGTTCTGGATGCTGGCAGCGGCCATGCAACTCTTGAGTCAAAGACAAGAGGCTTTACTATTCACCTTAGTAGCAGAAGCCACAGCACCAACAGTTTTTTGTACTGGTTCCCTGAGCATTAGTGGAGCCGTGCTTGGGGAACCAGACCATTTCAACATGTCTGCCTTTTGTTCTGAAAAGACGCACTATGTCAGAGAGTGTTTTGCCTATGTTCTCCTCTAGGAGTTTTATAGTTTCTGGTCTTACGTTTAGATCTTTAATCCATTTTGCGTTTATTTTGTGTATGGTGTTAGAAAGTGTTCTAGTTTCATTCTTTTACAAGTGGTTGACCAGTTTTCCCAGCACCACTTGTTAAAGAGATTGTCTTTTGTCCACTGTATATTCTTGCCTCCTTTGTCAAAGATAAGGTGTCCATAGGTGCGTGGGTTTATCTCTGGGCTTTCAATTTTGTTCCATTGATCTATATTTCTGTCTTTGTGCCAGTACCATACTGTCTTAATGACTGTGGCTTTGTAGTAGAGCCTGAAATCAGGCAGGTTGATTCCTCCAGTTCCATTCTTCTTTCTCAAGATTGCTTTGGCTATTTGAGGTTTTTTGTATTTCCATACAAATTGTGAAATTATTTGTTCTAGCTCTGTGAAAAATACCATTGGTAGCTTGATAGGGATTGCATCGAATCTATAGATTGCTTTGGGTAGTATACTCATTTTCACTATATTGATTCTTCTGATCCATGAACATGGTATATTTCTCCATCCATTAGAGTCCTCTTTGATTTCTTTCGCCAGTGTTTTATAGTTTTCTATATATAGATCTTTAGTTTCTTTAGGTAGATATATTCCTAAGTATTTTATTCTTTTCATTGCAATGGTGAATGGAATTGTTTCCTTAATTTCTCTTTCTATTTTCTAAAATCCCACAGGCAGAGGAGCCTGGTAGGCTGCAGTCCATGGGGTCGTTAAGAGTCGGACACGACTGAGCAACTTCACTTTCACTTTTCACTTTCATGCATTGGAGAAGGAAATGGCAACGCACTCCAGTGTTCTTGCCTGGAGAATCCCAGGGATGGTGGAGCCTGGTGGGCTGCCGTCTATGGGGTCGCACAGAGTTGGACACGACTGAAGTGACTTAGCAGTAGCAGTAGCAGTGTATAGGAATGCAAGGGATTTCTGGGTGTTGATTTTATATCCTGCAACTTTACTATATTCATTGATTAGCTCTAGTAATTTCCTGGTGGAGTTTTTAGGGTTTTCTATGTAGAGGATCATGTCATCTGCAAACAGTGAGAGTTTTACTTCTTCTTTTCCAATTTGGATTCCTTTTATTTCTTTTTCTGCTCTGATTGCTGTGGCCAAAACTTCCAAAACTATGTTGAATAGTAGTGGTGAGAGTGGTCACCCTTGTCTTGTTCCTGACTTTAGGGGAAATGCTTTCAATTTTTCACCATTGAGGATAATGTTTGCTGTGGGTTTGTCATATATAAACACTCTCCGACATACATCACAGCAGGATCCTCTATGACCCACCTCCCAGAACCTTGGAAATAAAAGCAAAAATAAACAACTAAACAGACAGTTCTCCAAAGAAGACATACAGATGGCTAACAAACACATGAAAAGATGCTCAACATCACTCACTATCAGAGAAATGCAAATCAAAACCACTATGAGGTACCATTTCACGCCAGTCAGAATGGCTGTGATCCAAAAGTCTACAAGTAATACATGCTGGAGAGGGTGTGGAGAAAAGGGAACCCTCTTACACTTTTGGTGGGGATGCAAACTAGTCCAGCCACTATGGAGAACAGTGTGGAGATTCCTTAAAAAACTTGAAATAGAACTGCCATACGCCCCAGCAATCCCACTGTTGGGCATACACACCGAGGAAACCAGAATTGAAAGAGACACATGTACCCCAATATTCATCGCAGCACTGTTTATAATAGCCAGGACATGGAAGCAACCTAGATGTCCATCAGCAGATGAATGGATAAGAAAGCTGTGGTACATATACACAATGGAGTATTACTCAGCCATTAAAAAGAATACATTTGAATCAGTTCTAATGAGGTGGATGAAACTGGAGCCTATTATATAGAGTGAAGTAAGCCAGAAAGAAAAACACCAATACAGTGTACTAACGCATATATATGGAATTTAGAAAGATGGTAATGATAACCCTGTATGCGAGGCAGCAAAAGAGACACAGATGTATAGAATAGACTTTTGGACTCTGTGGGAGAGGGAGCGGGGGATGATTTAGGAGAATGGCATTAAAACATGTATAATATTATATAAGAAATGAATAAAAAAGAAAAAGAAAAGACGCACTATTACCCAAGGCCACTTGCTACACAAACACTTTGCAAAGATATTTTCAGAGGAAGCTAGTAAGACATGTAGAAATGTGAGACACCCATGAAGAATCATTTCTCAATGCTTTGATGACCTCAATTACCGTCTTCAATCAAAACACTTAACTCATTATTCAAGATTTAACTTGTTACCTACTCAGGACTTTTGTGACCTCCGTGGAGAATTAAGTACAGTTAACCCTTAAATAATGTGGGAGTTAGAGGGTTTCAGCCCTCCTCTCCATGTATTCAAATGCACACAATTCCTTCCCATCCACAGTTCCTCCTACCTGTGCTTCTGTATCTGTGGATTCAACCCCACTGCACATCCTATCAGGTTGCACTGTAGAATTCACTATTCAAAAATGCCCACATATAAGTGGACCTGCACAGTTCAGACATTTGTTCAAGAGTCAATTGTAATTTCATTTCTACGAACCCATAACACTTTGTAGAGATGTCCTATAAAACAGATCTGTAATTAACTTATTTACCTGCCTGTTGCCCATTTTTTTATTATAATCTTTCAGGATGGACACATACTAAGTGCTTAATTACACTGCTGAATGCATGAATGAGTGAATAAACTCACATGTAAAATTCAGAAAAGCAAAGATGACCTTCCATTTATACAACACTTATTAGCCAGAATTATTAGAGTTATAGGATATATGAAAATGAACCAACTGCACAATAATCTCTGCCCATAACAAGATTACATTTTAAGGGAATAGGGGTTTGTGTGCTACCCTCTGGGAAAGGGGTGGTGGGAATGTGGCACTATTCTTATATACTGAATATATAAGAGTTGATGAATGACTTATAAGTTCCAAGGAATTATGCTCTAGTCTACAGAACTGGGCGCCACTGTCCTTAAACAGGTCTATAGTATAAATTTATTTTTATGGAATTAAAAGCCCTGTTACTGAGCTCAATGCATCCTGTTTAATGTGGAGTAGTGTATGATACTAGGGAACAACAAAAGATGTATTATCCAGAATAAGGGTTTCAAAATGCCAGGGTTACATGACTGAATGTAACCCTGAATGTATGCCCACATCTGGAATCGGATTTCTAACAGTTCACTTTCATAGGGCAAAAACTGAAGCAATACTATCTTACATTTATGTGCTGCCTTATTATTCCAAAGCACTTTTCTATCTACATTTCATCTGTGGAGCTACTCTGTGGGGAAGGCAGGCTAAAAGAGAGATTAAATGACTTTCTAAGGTTCTCAACTACGTTTCCTGGCTCCTGTTCTAGTTTTCTTTAGGATGAGATTAAATATATCACCAACTATTGAGCTTTGTTTGAAAAAGTAATAGCGAACCATTCTTTCATGAAGAACATAAATGGGCTGCTTTAACTCACATTTTTCAATCTTAAATAAAATTAAATAGAAGACATACTTTCATGGGAATTTCTCCAAAATCTTTAGGAAGCTTACATATATAAATATGTCATTATATGTTTTATATATACTATATAACACACATATATTTTAATTCCCAGCAGTCAATATAGGTGGCTTCTATATATACAATCAACCTTCCTGGTGGTGACAGATATGATTCATTATTCACTCCACAAACACTACTTTTTCTTCTCTAGGAAAATGATGCCATCCACAGTAGAAATTTCTAGACATAATTTAAATGTTCTACTCACTTCATTTCTTGAGGAGTAGTTCTACATGCATATAAACTATTTGTGCATATGGAGATAACCTATTTAATAGTCCATATTCCCCTGGAGAACTGATACAATGGCCAAATCAAATGCTTCCACTACAGAGATAAAAAGTCTGAATCAAGAAATTGCAAGATTTTCTTTTGAAATTAAATTGGATTTTTTAAAGAGCATCAGATGTCCACTTTCCCAAAAGAATCTCATTTTGCCATCTCATCTGAAACATACATAGTGCATTTTGCAGCAATGTACAAGTCTCCACATTCTGCTGTCTGTTTTCTTTTTAGATATTAATGTCTCTTTTAACCAAACATAGTTGGAAACACATAAAGCATCATCACTGATCGGGTAGATATTCACAGGAACCTTCATTCTCTGGAACAATCTAAAGATGGTTCTCTCTCTGGGTGTCTTTCTGAAATGAAGGGCTGAATCAACAAAACTGATATCTGAAAACTGTCTTTCAGAATATCTATGTCCCAAAGTCAATTCAAAGGCAATCTCTGACAATTTAAGAAGAATTTATTTATAGTCAAGTGAAAATATGGAAAATTCTTAATGCAATGGGAATACCAGACCACCTGACCTTCCTCCTGAGAAATCTGTATGCAGGTCAAGAAGCAACAGTTAGAACTGGACAAGGAACAACAGACTGGTTCCAAATCGGGAAAGGAGTATGTCAAGGCTGTATATTGTCACTCTGCTTATTTAAATTATATGCAGAGTACATCATGCAAAATGCCAGGCTGGATGAAGCACAAGCTGGAACCAAGACTGCCAGGAGAAATATCAATAACCTCAGATATGCAGATGACACCACCCTTATGGCAGAAAGTGAAGAAGAAATAAAAAGGCTCTTGATGAAAGTGAAAGAGGAGAGTGAAAAAGTTGGCTTAAAACTCAACATTCAGAAAACTAAGATCATAGCATCCAGTCCCATCACTTCATGGGAAATAGATGGGGAAATAATGCAAACAGTGAGAGACTTTACTTTTGGGGCTCCAAATCACTGCACATGGTGACTGCAGCCATGAAATTAAAAGATGCTTGCTCCTTGGAAGAAAAGCTATGACCAATCTAGATAGCATATTAAAAAGCAGAGATATATTTGCCAACAAAAGTCTGTCTAGTCAAAGCTATGGTTTTTCTAGTAGTCTTGTATGGATGTGAGAGTTGGACTATAAAGAAAGCTGAGCACCAAAGAATTGATGCCTTTGAACTGTGGTGTTGGAGAAGACTCTTGAGAGTCCCTTGGCTTGCAAGGAGATCCAACCAGTCAATCCTAAAGGAAATCAATCCTGAATATTCATTAGAAGGACTGATGCTGAAGCTGAAACTCCAATACTCTGGCCACCTGATGTGAAGAATTGACTCATTTGAAAAGACCTGATGCTGGGAAAGATTGAAGGCAGGCAGAGAAGGTGATGACAGAGGATGAGATGGTTGGATGGCATCATCGACTCAATGGACATGAGTTTGAGTAGGCTCTGGGAGTTGGTGATGGACAGGGAAGCCTGGCATGCTGCAGTCCATGGGGTCACAAAGAGTCGGACACAACTGAGCAACTTAACTCAAGTGAAAATAAATTTGTGATATATGACTAAGCCATCTTAAACTCTATGAACAACACATCTTACTTACTGACTTGTAAGGTAAAGGAAGGTATCCACTTACCTTTTAATTGGACAGGCAGAAGATCGTTGTTTCCAACAGCATTTGGTCAACTTTTCAACAGATATTAAAATCTAGCTTTTAATGTTCACAAAAAATGTGAACACTCCTCTGCATGTATGTATACTAATATTTATTCTTGGCACAGAATGGAAAATTAGTATTAGTGTCAGTGTAGATATATAGCATGATTAACTATGAATTCCCTCTGGAAATATGCAAATTTTATGAACACTTAGATAAATCAAGAAAAGTCAGTAAAGTCAGTAAAAAACACATAACTGCAATTTAATTAAAATAGTGTATGAGAACTTAAAATAGAGAACCTTAAGATAGATTTTATAAAGAGTTTATGAAATATAGATGGTAATAGAATAATAGAAATGAAATAAAAGTAAGATGAAGCACATGTAAGAAGAAACAAATTCTAAAATAGCTTTTAATGCAAGTATTTAGTTAACCATCCAATAGAGGTATTAACATTCACTTAAAAAAAAACTTCCATCCATTGATAGCACATGATGAGACCCTGCATACCTAGTTATGCTTCTTTAAATGGTGACTGTTGTTAACATTATCTATTTCAAGAAATATCATTATTTATTCCTGATTTTTTTAAAAAAATTTATTTTTTATTGAAGGATAATTGCTTTACAGAATTTTGCTGTTTTCTGTCAAACCTCAACATGAATCAGCCATAGGTATACATACATCCCCTCCCTTTGAACCTTTCTCCCATCTTCCTCCCATCTCACTCCTCTAGGTTGATACAGAGCCCCTGTTTGAGTTTCCTGAGCCATACAGCAAATTCCCATTGGCTACCTATTTTACATATGGTAACGCTCAACATCTCTCATTATTAGAGAAATGTGAATCGAAACTACAATGAGATATCACCTCATACCGGTCAAAATGTCCATCATCAAAAAGTCTACAAACAATAAATGCTGGAGAGCGTGTGGAGAAAAGGGAATGCTCTTGCACTGTTGGTGGGAATGTAAATTGACACAGCCACAATGGAAGATGTTATGGAGATTCCTTAAACAACTAGGAATAAAAGCACCATATGACCCAGCAATCCCACCCTAGGCATATACCTTGAGGAAACCAAAATTGAGACTCATGTATCCCATTGTTCATTGTAGCACTATTTACAATAGCTAGAACATGGAAGCAACCTAGATGTCCATTGACAGATGAATGGATAAAGTTGCGGTGCATATACACAATGGAATATTACTCAGCCATAAAAAGGAATGCATTTGAATCAGTTCTAATGTGGTGGATGAACCTAGAACTTATTATACAGAGTGAAGTGAGTCAGAAAGAGAAAGATAAACACCATATTCTAATGCATATATACGGAATCTAGAAAAATGGTTCTGAAGAATTTACTTACAGGGCAGCAATGAAGAAACAGACATAGAGAATAGACTTATGGACATGGTGAGAGGGGAGGAGAGGGTGAGACGTATGGAGAGAGTAACATGGAAACTTACATTACCGTATTTATTCCTGCTTTTAAGGCAACTTAAGAATCGACAAAATAGGCTTCCGGTTCAAGATGATGGAGTACAGACGCGTGCAATCACCTCCTGCGAGAGCACCAAAATCACAACCAGCTATTGAACAACCATTGACAGGAGAATTCTGGAACCCACCAAAAAAGATATCCCATGTCCAAAGACAAAGAGGAAGCCACTGCAAGATGGTAGGAGGGGCACAATCACAATAAACTCAAATCCCATACCCACTGAGTGGGTGACCCACGAACTGGAGAACAATAATATTAAAGAAGTTCTCCCACTGTTGTGTGAAGGTTCAGAACACTGTGTCAAGCTTCCCAGTCTGGGGACCCGACAAAGGGACTGGGAATCCCCAGGGAATCTGACCTTGAAGGCAAGTGGAATTTGATTTCTGCTTCCACGAAACTTCCACAACACTGGGGAAACAGACTCCAGTTTTCGAGGGCACAAACAAAACCTTGCATGCACCAAGACTCAGAGGAAAGGAACAGTGACTCCACAGGAAACTGACCCAAAGCCACCTGCTAGTGTTGGAGGGTCTGCTGTGGAGGTGTGGGTCGACAGGGGCTCAGGGACTAGGAGATGGGCAGCAGTAGTCTTGGAAGGTCCCCTGTGGCCTTAATCCTCTTGGAGGTCACCATTAACCCAACTAGAGAGCCCACAGGCCCAAGGGCTGGGTCCTCTCAGGCCAAAAAACTATGAGGGAGTGCAACCCCATCCACCAGCAGATTAAAACTTTACTGAGCATGGCCCTGCCCACCAGAGCAAGACCCAGTTTTTCCCACCACCAGTCCTTCCCATCAGGAAGCTTACACAAGCCTCTTAGCCTCCTCTATCAGAGGGCAGACAGAAGAAGCAAGAAGAACCATAATCCCACAGTGACTAAAACAAAAGCCACATTACAGAAATCAGGATGAAAAATCATAAAGTTATGTCCCAGTTGAAGAGACAAGATAAAACTCCAGTTGTTGTTCATTCGCTCAGGCATGTCCAAATCTTTGCAACCCCATGGACTGCAGCACACCAGGCTTCCCTGTCATTCACCATCTCCCGGAGCTTGATCAAACTCATGTCCATCGAGTCAGTGATGCCATCCAACCATCTCATCCTCTGCCATTCCCTTTCTCCTGCCTTCAGTCTTTCCCAGAATCAGTCTTTTAAAATGAGTCAGCTCTTCACATCAGGTGGCCAAAGTATTGGAGTTTCAGCTTCAGCATCAGTCCTTCCAATGAATATTCAGGATTGATTTCCTTTAGGATTGACTTGTTTGATCTCCTTGCAAGCCAAGGGACTCTCAAGAGTCTTCTCCAATACCAGAGTTCAAAAGCATCAGTTCTTCGGTGCTCAGCCTCCTTTACGGTCCAACTGTTGCATTCATGCATGACTACTGGAAAAACCATAGCTTTGACTATATGGACCTCTGTTGGCAAAGTAACGTAATGTAATATCAGATACGACTGAGTGAAACAACACACTCATGGCTATAAGGAGAAGCCCCAAAAAGACAGCAGGAGGGGCACAATCGCATTTAAAATAAAATCTCAGACCCACCAGAGATGCTCAGAGGATGCAAACAAAGCCTTGTGTGCATCAGGACCCCAGCGAAAGGAGTAGTGACCCCACAAGAGACAGAGCCAGACTTGCCTATGCATGTCTAGGAGTCTCCAGCAGAGGCGTGGGTAGACAGTGGCCTGCTGTGGGGTCAGGGGCTCTGGTTGCAGCAGACCTGGGAGCCCTGGCATGCTTGCATAAGTCCTTTTAAAGGAAGTTTCCATTACCACCATTAACCCTACTATAGTTTGGTCTCAGGCCAAACTACAGGGAGGGAACACAGCCCGACCCATCAGCAAAAAATTGTATTAAAGATTTACTGAGCATGGCCTTGCCCATTAGAGCAAGGCCCCGCTTCCCCCACAGCCAGCTCCTCCCATCCTGAAGCTTGCACAAGCCTCTTACCCTCATCCATCAGAGAGCAAACAGAAAGAAAACCATAATCACAGAAAACTAACCAAACTGATCACAAGGATCACAACCTTGTCTAACTCAGTGAAACTGTAAGCTGTGCTATGTAGGGCCACCCAAGACGGACGGGTCATGGTGGAGAGTTGTGGCAAATGTGGTCCACTGGAGAAGGGAATGGCAAACCTCTTAAGCATTCGTGCCTCAAGAACCCCATGAACAGCATGAAAGGAAATAATAAAAACCAGAAAAACAACTAAATGAACTGGAGACATGCAACTTTCCAGAAAAACAATTCAGAATAATGATTGTGAAGATGATTCAGGATCTCAGAAAAAGAATGGAGGCAAAGATTGAGAAGATGAAAGAAATGTTGACCAAAAACCTAGAAGAACTAAAGAGCAAACAAACAGAGATAAATAATACACTTGAAGGAATCCATAGCAGAATAACTGAGGCAGAAGAACGGATAAATAACCTGGAGGGCAGAATGGTGGAAGTCACTGCTGCAGAACAGAATATAGAAAAAAGAATGAAAAGAAATGAAAACAGCCTAAAAGACCTCTGGGACAACATTAAACACAAGAACATTTGCATTATAGGGTCCCAGAAGGAGAGAGAGAGAAAGCACTTGAGAAAATATTTGAAGAGATAATAGCTGAAAACTTCCCTAACATGGGAAAGGAAATAATCAACAAAGTTCAGGAAGCACAGAGAGTCCCAGGCAGGATAAACCCAAGAAGGAACACACCAAGACACATAGTAATCAAACTGAAAAAAACTGAAGACAGAGATAAAATATTGAAAGCAACAAGGGAAAAATGACAAGTAACATACAAGGAATTCCCATCAGGCTATCAGCTGATATCCTAACTGAAACTCTATAAGCCAGAAGGGAATGGCATGATATATTTAAAGAGATGAAAGGGAAGAACCTACAACCAAGGATAGTCTACCCAGCAAGACTCTCCTTCAGATTTGATGGAGAAATCAAAAGCTTTCCAGACAAGCAAAAGTTAAGAGAATTCAGCACTACCAAACCAGCTTTACAATAAATGCTAAAGGAACTTCTTCAGGCAGGAAACAAGAGAAGGAAAAGACCTACCTAATAACCTCAGATATGCAGATGACACCACCCTTATGGCAGAAAGTGAAGAGGAACTCAAAAGCCTCTTGATGAAAGTGAAAGTGGAGAGTGAAAAAGTTGGCTTAAAGCTCAACATTCAGAAAACGAAGATCATGGCATCTGGTCCCATCACTTCATGAGAAATATATGGGGAAACAGTGGAAACAGTGTCAGACTTTATATTTTGGGGCTCCAAAATCACTGTAGATGGTGACTGCAGCCATGAAATTAAAAGACACTTACTCCTTGGAAGGAAAGTTATGACCAACCTAGATAGCATATTCAAAAGCAGAGACATTACTTTGCCAACAAAGGTCCGTCTAGTCAAGGCTATGGGTTTTCAGTGGTCATGTATGCATGTGAGAGTTGGACTGTGAAGAAGGCTGAGCGCCGAAGAATTGATGCCTTTGAACTGTGGTGTTGGAGAAGACTCTTGAGAGTCCCCTGGACTGCAAGGAGATCCAACCAGTCCATCCTGAAGGAGATCAGCCCTGGGATTTCTTTGGAGGGAATGATGCTAAAGCTGAAACTCCAGTACTTTGGCCACCTCATGCGAAGAGTTGACTCATTGGAAAAGACTCTGATGCTGGGAGGGATTGGGGGCAGGAGGAGAAGGGGACGACCGAGGATGAGACGGCTGGATGGCATCACTGATTCGATGGACGTGAGTCTGGGTGAATTCCAGGAGTTGTTGATGGACAGGGAGGCCTGGCGTGCTGCAATTCATGGGGTCGCAAAGAGTCGGACACGACTGAGCAACTGAACTGAACTGAACAGAAACTAAACTTAAAACAACTAAGAAAACGGTAATAGAACTTCCCTCAGAGCTCAGTTGGTAAAGAATCTGCCTGCAAGGCAGGAGACCACAGTTCGATTCCTGGTTTGGGAAGATCTGCTAAAGAAGGGATAGGCTACCCACTCGAGTATTCTTGGGCTTCCCTTGTGGCTCAGCTGGTAAAGAATCTGCCTGCAATGCAGGAGACCTGGGTTTGATCCCTGGGTTGGGAAGATCCCCTGGAGAAAGAAAGAATTAAAAAACGGTAATAGAAACATACATATCACTAGTTACCTTAAAGGTAAACGGGTTAAACGCACCAACCGAAAGACGTATATTGGCTGAACAGATGAAAACATGTGCCTGTATGCACTTCCAGTTACCACACCACTCTGTTTGACCCCCCAAATTGCATGTAATTATTTTATATTGTTAGGTTAATCATGTTCCCATTATGGCTTGAAATTGTAATTATCTTTTATTTTTTGTCTGACTATTGATTGTGAAAATTGATAAACATCTTTTACTATTGTGATTATGTAATTATTACTCACTTAATACCATTGTATCATGATTGGTCAACAGAAAAATAATGGAATTCTATATCACCAAAATGACCATTTAATAGAAAAAGCTGTAATCACTCTTTAAAATCCAGATGCATATCAGAATTATTTTGGAAGTTTCTGAAAAATACAAATGCCAAGGAATTGCTTTTTCTCCAGAGCTCTAGATATGTTTCTAATGAGCAGTCATGTTTAAAAACAACTGGACTATATGAGGATCTTTTTATTTTTATCTAGTTTGTTTGACTTTTTCTATTTCATATTCATTGCTCCCATTTCATTTAGTTTATGTTTTCCAATTTCTCCAACTCTTCATCTTTTTTGATGTTCTTTCTCAAGCTTTTTTTTTTTTTTTAAACTTGAAACACTGTATTAGTTTTGCCAAACATCAAAACGAATCCGCCACAGGTATACATGTGCTCCCCATCCTGAACCCTCCTCCCTCCTCCCTCCCCATACCATCCCTCTGGGTCGTCCCAGCGCACCAGCCCCAAGCATCCAGTATCGTGCATCGAACCTCGACTGCCAACTCGTTTCATACATGATATTACACGTTTCAATGCCATTCTCCCAAATCTTCCCACCCTCTCCCTCTCCAACAGAGTCCATAAGACTGTTCTATACATCAGTGTCTCTTTTGCTGTCTCGTACACAGGGTTATTGTTACCATCTTTCTAAATTCCATATATATGCATTAGTATACTGTATTGGTGTTTTTCTTTCTGGCTTACTTCACTCTGTATAATAGGCTCCAGTTTCATCCACCTCATTAGAACTGATTCAAATGTATTCTTTTTAATGGCTGAGTAGTACTCCATTGTGTATATGTACCACAGCTTTCTTATCCATTCATCTGCTGATGGACATCTAGGTTGCTTCCATGTCCTGGCTATTATAAACAGTGCTGCGATGAACATTGGGGTACACGTGTCTCTTTCCCTTCTGGTTTCCTCAGTGTGTATGCCCAGCAGTGGGATTGCTGGATCATTATCAAGCATAGTAGAAAAGCTTTTGTATACATATATATAAATAAGGGGCTTCCCTGGTAGCTCAGATAGTAAAGCGTCTGTCTGCAATGCAGGAGACCCAGGTTCGATCCTTGGATCAGGAAGATCCCCTGAAGAAGGAAATGGCTACCCACTCCAGTACTCTCGCCTGGAAAATTCCATGGACGGGGGAGCGTGTTGGGCTACAGTCCATGGGGTTGCAAAGAGTCAGACATAACTGAGCGACTTCACTTTCATATATAAATAATATGCATATTTCAGAAAACTTATGAATTTTTGCCTAAGAAATTTATATTTTGATTCTACTTATTTGACTTAGTACAAATGTTAGATTTTTAATTTAAAAAAATAGATATGCAACAAGCAGCAAAGGTTACTGTATATCAAAGGGAACTATAGTCAATATCTTATAATAATGTATAATGGAAAATAATTTCAAAAATAGTATATGTGTAAATGTATAACTGAATCACACACAAAAAATAATTCTGCTTTTTGAAACTGAGTAATGTTTATCTTTTTGCAAGTTTTTCTAAATGTCCCATGGATACCTCATAACAACATATGAGATATAAAATTTTAAATACATTTGTGTAAGACAAGATTGTGTGCGTGCATGTGAAGTCACTTCAGTCATGTCTGACTCTTTGCCACCCTATGGACCATAGCCCTCCAGGCTCCTCTGTCCATGAGATTCTCCAGGCAAGAATACTGGAGTGGGTTCCCATGCCTTCCTCCAGGGGATCTTCCCAACCCAGGGACTGAATTTGCTTCTCTTATGTCTCCTGCATTGGCGGGTGGGTTCTTTACCACTAGCACCACCGGGAAGCTCCAGGATATAAGCTTAATATAAAGCAATTAAATATAAATCTATTATATTTAAATTATTAATGACATCATTCAAGATGCTCTTATTCTTATTTTTTCTGCACTTGATAAAATATTCTCAGAGAAATGTTATTATGTCTCACTGTGATTAATGATTCAGAGAAGGCAATGGCACCCCACTCCAGTACTCTTGCCTGGAAAATCCCATGGACGGAGGAGCCTGGTAGGCTGCAGTCCATGGGGTCACTAAGAGTCGGGCAGGACCGAGCAATTTCATTTTCACTTTTTGCTTTCATGCACTGGAGAACAAAAATGGCAACCCACTCCAGTGTTCTTGCCTGGAGAATCCCAGGGACGGGGGAGCCTAGTGGGCTTCCGTCTATGGCGTCACACAGAGTCGGACACGACTGAAGTGACTTAGCAGTAGCAGCAGCAGTGATTAATGATTATATATTTTTCTTTTCCCTCATATTTCTTCTGATTTTTGTTTTATTTATTTTTGTTTCTTTGCTATTAGGTGTCTAAGGTTTTTTTTTTTCACTTAAAATAAATTAATTAATTTTTAAAAGTTCAAGTTAAGTTAAATAACTTCCCTAAAAACAATGATTCAGTTCTATAACAAATAAGCCACAATCAGTGTCCTAGAGTCTCACTCTCTGAGGCTGGTTCTCCCAGAAATAGTCTCAGAAACATAGGTTTGTATATGCAAGAAGTTTACTGGAGGGTATTTTAGAATCACCCCCCCTTGGATGCTGGGAGAAGGGCAGTGAAAAAAGCAGGTAGCAAAGAGAGAAACGAAACAGCCATGCAGATGCCACAAAGGCCTCCATCCACCTTTAGAACTGTCCTGAACTGAGGCAAGTAGCCTGGGCCTTTGTATTCTGACATCAAAAGTCGTTTGTACACGTAGGGCAGCAATGGAAACACAGACACAGTGCAAAGACTTGTGGACACAGTGGGGGAAGGAGAGGGTGGACGAATGGAGAGAGCAGCACGGAAACACATACATTACGTATGTAAAATAAACGGTCAGGGCGACTTCACTATATGATGCAGAGAGCTCAGATCCAGTGCACCGTGACAACCTAGAGGGTGGGATGGAGGAGGAGATGAGGGGGTTTCAAGAGGGAGGGGACATATGTATACTATGCCTGGTTCATGCTGATGTGTGGCAGAAGTGAACACAATACTGTAAAGCAATTATCCTCCACTTAAAAATAAATAAATTTTTTTAAAAGTTAAAAAAAAAGAATCAGAGAAATAAAGTATGGAAAATTTGCCAGTATAATCTATAGATTTTTCATCACTATTATCAGTATCACTGAAGTTTAGGATAGTAATAGAAGTGTTCATTAGAAAATTTTTTAAAAAAACTGAATTGAAATACTGTATGAAAAGTTTCCTTTTCCTCAAGGTCTTCACTAATAAAACTTTCATGAAACCAGTAAGATTATTTTGCTTTTTGCAAACACAAAAGCAGTCAAATTGATTGAAAAAAAAAAAAATATATATATATATATATGTTTTTAGAAAGTCTGAATCTCGGAGAATAAAATGCAGTATGTCATATAACATACCAAGCTTCATCATGGAAATATTTTGAATAAACTTCTGAAAACAGGAGTTTAAAAATGCAACTAACTATATTAAGCTAGTTATACAAGCAGCTTGACCTTATAACCACAAAGTTAATAAAAAACTATTGGGATATATAATTTTGTCAGAGTTTTAGAGTTTATACTCCCAAGTGGTATAGCAGCACTTCTGCTGGGGAAGCTTAGCTTATTATTTATTTAAGAAGACACAATTCATTGTTCTAAGTAGTTATTTAAATTTGGATTGTTATTACTGACAAAAAGCAATTACATTACTTTATATAACTTCACTTATACTATGTTGGTTATATAACAACAACAAAGCAGAAATCATATCATGCATACAGCATGAGTTTTCAGCTTTATAATGCTCTCCATTAAGTTCAGTAATACTATTCACAGTGCATTAAGCAGAGTTCCCTGTGCTACACAGTATGTTCTCGTTAGTTATCTATTTTAAGGGAGTCAAAAAGGGGAGAGATGTATGTATATGTATGTCTGATTCATGTTGCTGTACAGCAGAAACTAACACAACATTGTGAAGCAACTGGACTCCAATAAAAGTTCATTTTAAAAAATAAAAGTATTACCCATTTTTAAGGTCAAAAAAAAAAAAATACTGTTCAGCCATCTACAAAATCCATTTAGACTCTGAATAAAGTTTTCAGATCTTAATAAAGCCCCTTCATCAAAACGCTCCCCCATGTAATATGCATTTTCTAATTGGGAAAAATCAATGGGAATGCATGAGCATGGGCATGGTTAAATACACTAGCACCAAAACAGATGATCTAATTGGTAAATTGTGGAGTCTCAGACCTCATGATGTATAAACAGTTTCTGACATTTGTTAAACTATCGTATGTTCAAGGTGGCAGAATAAGAAGTGGATGAATCACCACTGTGTGATCGTGAAGTTAGGTAAAGCCTGTAGCTTTGGACATTTTTATTTTTTAGTTATTTTTATTGAAATATAGTTGCTTTTTATTTATGTTCTGTTAGTTTCTACTGTACAGCAAAGAGAATCAGCTGTACATATACATATATCACCTTTGTTTTTGGATTTCCTTCCCATTTATGTCACCACAGAGGACTGAGTAGAGTTCCCTGTGCAATACAGTAGGTTCTCCTTATTTATCTATTTTATGAAATTTTTATTTCTATTATTAATGGATGTTCTGGTGTGCTGTTCAGATACCCTTTTCAGGACTGAGACACTCCCACAAGCTAGAGGCTTTGCGACCCTTTGGACTGTAGCCTGCCAGGCTCCTCTGTTCATAGGATTTTTCAGGCAAGAATACTGGAGTGGATTGCTGCATCCTTCTCCAGGACTTCCCAAGCCAGGGATCGAACCTGTGCCTCCTCTGTCTCCTGCACTGCAGGCAGAGTCTTTACCTGCTGAGCCACTGGGGAAGCCCAGAGGTCTAGCAGTTGATGACATGTCACTGGGCCCTTTCTCAGGAGCTGCCCTCAACTAAAGAAAGCCACCTTACCCACAAGTGGTGTCCACCCCCCATGACCATCCCTCGAGGGGTCGATGCGGGACATAAAAGACCAGCCCCTTCAGTTTAAGGAGGACAGCTCAGCTTAGCAGATGCCTGTGGAATGGAGTCAGGCCTCCCCGCATTGGTTCTACATCCCTGGCTTCCCCACAGGTACAGAATCCAGGGCACAACCTCCTGCACACAGATCTTCATCAAAACTCTGTTTCCTGAGAACCAGACCTAAGGAAATTGGTGCCAGAAAAGAGCTGAGGAAGCAGTCTCTAAAATGGGATTTGGGAGCTACTATGCTGGTTATCTGCTGGTTATTTTCAGTTGGTTCTCATCCATGGAGATAGTTGAGACGTGAACACTCCATGGAAGCCTGCAGCAATGATTAAAGATTATTAAAAGATGCACTGGTTCTCAGTGGGGGTTCTGCCCTGCAGGGGCTATATGGCAATGTCTAGAAACGTGTCTGACTGGCAGAATCGCCAGGCACTGCTGGCATCTAGTGAACAGAGATGAGGAATACTGCTGGAGACCTGTTACAAGGCACAATACAGGCCTCCAAAACAGCATTACCACCCAAATGTCTTCAGGTCCAGGTAGGTTTATCTACACATCTGAAGTATACTGAGAACATAGTTGACCAGTTAGCTTACATTAGCTGCCTCCATAGAAATCCCTTTGCCTAGTTGCCGTATCTGGGCCAATTTTCAGACCAAAAACCAGCTGCCTGAAGAAAAATCCAGATTTCCAGATCCTGTACCACTACAGCAACTGATGCTTCCCAAAGGGACCCACAGTCACTTATTTAAGTAAATGTGCCCTGCTTCTTCCCCAGTGGCTCAGTTGGTAAAGAATCTGTCTGCAATGCAGAAGACCCAGGTTTGACCCCTGGGTGGGCAAGATCTGCTGGAAAAAGAAATGGCAATCCATTCCTGTATTCTTGCCTAGAAAATCTTATGGACAGAGGAGCCTGGTGGATGAGAGTCCATGGGGTCACAAAGAGTCGAACACAACTTAGTAACCAAACCACCACACTGTGAGAAGGGGAGACCAGACGTTTCCTGGACATAAGATACAAGTTGACATTGATACTTGGGACCCAAAGTGTCATTATGCCCCTTGTTAGAATGTAGAGCAGATAACATAACAAAAGGAGCCCTGGGCCCCTGTGTCCCCATGGTCATTTCCAGTCCCTGAACATATAATTAGGACAGATGCATCTGATAGTTGGAACATCCCAAATCACACATTCATTCCTTGTTCTATAGTGTGAAGACCTATGATGGGGTTTTCTTTCATCATATCAAAACAACAAGAGGAAACCTCTGAAATTATTCATTCCTCCTATTCATCCAAGACAGGATGAAAGGGAGGGAGGAAGGAAGAAGGGAAAGTTAGGGGAAAGGGCAAAATAGAGAAGAAAAGGAAAATGGAAAGGAAAGAAAAGAAAAAAAGCATTTTGGGAAAACTGGAGAAATGGCAGAGATTATTGCCATCCTCAAGTACCTAAATAAAAAAGACACAGAAGTAATGACTCCATCACAAACCCACTTATTTTTTCAGCTTTACTGAGGTTTAACTGACAATATTTTCAGACATTAAAGTTTAAACTGTGATGATTGCTGTACTTACACATTGAGAAAGGATTTCCTCCATCAAGTTAAATAAAACATCCATCATTTCATGTTTGCTCCCTTTTTTGGTAAGAATACTTAAGTTCTACCCTCTGAGCAAATTCCTATTACATAACACAATGTTACCAACTACAGTCAACACATCATACATTAAACATTAGATCTTCAGACCCTATTCATCTTATAACTGAAAGTATGTACTCTCTACCAACATCTTATTTCCCCCACCCTTTAGCCCCTGAAAACCACTTTTCTGCTCTCTGGTAAACCCTCTTTAATCACTAGTACAGCATCTACTGAAACCAGAAAGATGTTAAGATTTTGAAGGTTGACAGTAGACTACCAAACTCAACCTGAATCATGCCAATAGAGGCATCTCTGCAAAAACAAAAACACTGCCTCAGAAACATGTATGTAGCCATTGATCAGAAGAGTGGATTCTTTTCTACACCTGATGGAAAAGGAGAAAATAAATAATTCCCACTTGTTTGGGACAAACAAGATCAGACATTTATAGAATTTTCCCAGGGCTGTAAGAACGCTCCTGCCATCTGGTATAATATATTTCAAAGGATCAGAACTATCTGGACATTCTTCAGATCAACACACAGACCCATGGCATCAATGAAGAGTTCATCACAATTCCAACAGTATGAAAGGCTACTCAATTATGAAAGTTATTCAGAAGATTTTGGTGGGTTTTTTTTTTTTTAATGCAGCCATCCAAAAGCAAACAAAACAAAATAAAAATGATTGATGAAAACTCAAAGTGTCATATAGTCTGATGAATACCATAGAAAACCCACCTCTGCATGACACTGTATTGGCTTAAAATGATCACTCCTCCATTGCAGAGTCAGGGTGGGAAAGAGTGATCAGACATGGCAGTTTCTCACAATGAGTCCAGCTATGGGCTCCGAGCTTCACAATATAGCAATCTCCTCCAGTGTCTCTGATCCTGGTAAAGACCAACAGTTAGATGCTACTACCCAGGCAGGTATCACAATCCAGCTGCAGGCATTCATTGTTATCAATGATTGAACCCAGCACCCAAGACAAAAAATCTATTTGCCATCCCTGGTGCAGTAGAAATGTTCCTCTTACCACTATGTACTTCACTGACTGATCTGTAAAATAGACAGCACACTAGCTACACAGAGTCGTGGCAGAGCCAAGGCGAGGGCTGTACCTGTAGTAGCCATTAGACTCTTAGAAGGTACAGACAATCTTGTTCATCGATTCATCATTAATTTTGACTGGACACAATATGTGCAAGACCCTATACTAGATGGAACTTGATCAAAGAAAACAGTGTCCACTTGGAGATGGAAATTAGCTTTAAGAAGTGTTACTCCAGTGATAACTTTCTTAAAATAAAGCCCTAGTTACTCCAGCAGCTTTGTTTCTAACACCACTTCGGAAGCAAATCTTAGAAGTCCCTGACAAACGAAGGTGTAAGAAGCCAGCTGGCATGGTGGCAAAAAATCCTGGAGGCAACCACCTGGCTCTATCATTGAATTACTCCTCTTCATTTTCCTCTGTTTAAAGTGGGAAGTCTTCCCTGCACCCAGTGGCACTTGGCCTTTTGTTCTATGAAAATTAAGTGAGGATATGAATATAAAACATTTCATAGAGTGCTTCGTTAAGGGTTAACACCTGATCCATGTTTATCACTTGCTTTCTTAAGGCTAACTTGACAACATGAAAAGTATCTTTTATTACTAATTTTATTGGAGTATAGTTGCTTTATAATGGTGTGTTCGTTTCTACTGTACAGCAAAGTGAATCAGCTATATATATACAGCTGTATATTATTATATATATATACACACACACACACATATATACATATTTATCCCCTCTTTTTTGGATTGCCTTCTCATTTAGGTGGAAAGTATTTTCTAATACTTTGAAAGACAGGATGGATTAAAATAATTCCATTCATCATTTCGAAATGGTCCTACTTTGCTTGAAATGTGCAATGAAACAACTCATTGTTGATAGCAGAGCAGATTACCTTATACAATCCAAATAATACATGGAAATTATTCAAGGTCTTTTCAGCAAGGAGTTCCAAACACTTTGGAGACATTATCCCTTTCTGGAGCCTGCCAACAATTTCCTCCACCCCCAGTGCTGACACCACCAGCTCCACCCATCCTGTTCCACTTGGCAACATCAACTTCAGTTTCAACCTTTAAGAGGCAACAGAGGGGCACTCACTTCATCATGAGGGTAAATAACAGCTCATGTTCAAAAACCTGGCATCGTGATGCCACAAACGAGCACAACCGTCACAGCTATTTACTTGGAAATATTTTTAAGGGAAAAATATGAACTTAAAAGGCAAATTAAATACATGAATAATTCTGATTATGGCATCACATGCTCAGAGGCAAGAGTATCCAAAAAGCCCTCATCTTCTTCATAAGCTAGATTTTAATTTCTTCTTTCACCCCAGGGAATTTCATTGCAATTCTTTAGAGTGGTTTGGGGTTACAGGAGATCTACATCTTTTCATTGTAGATCTTTTTGTGGAATCAGAGCCTGCACATGAATAGTTAGATATTCAAACCTCAGCATAAGGTTCAAGTAGACCCACACCCATGTGCAAAAGAGACTTCACATTGCTTTAAAGTAACTCAATTACTTATTTTGTCATTATTCTCGGAGGATGCTGATTACTCTCAATGCTACTCTAGGTAATGGAATGGAAAAGCCTTGTGACCTCAAAATCTGTCATGATTTTCAGAAACTGCATCATTTGGGACATTCAAAATATAAAGGCAATGAAATAAACTGTGAAAAATGAAAACAATGGAGTGGGGCTTAGACATTTCTGGAGAAGTTATGCCAGTGCAGAGGCCCATGAAGGCATGAAGCCCAAGGCAGGGGCCCCACTTGCTCAAGTCCAAGAATTGTTATGTCTCAACCTAAGACTTAGTTCATCACTGCACCGCCTGTTCTCCTGCAAGCTTCCCCATCTCAGTAGATGGTGTATCTTTTCTTTTAAACTGTTGCTATAATCTGGATGCTTGTATCCCCATGAAAATTGATATGTTGAAACCAATCACCAATGTGACAGTATGTGGAGTCAATGCCTTGGAGAGGGGATTGGGTCATGAGATTGGAATCCCCACGACTGGAATTAGAGTTCTTAGAGACAAGACCCTGGAGAGCTCCCACTCCACTTCCACCAAAAGAGGACACATCACAAAGACAACCACCTAGAAAGCAGGACCTCACCACACACCACATCTGCAAGCATCTTGATCTTGGACTTCCAGACTCTAGAACTAAAAGAGACAAATTTCTGTGACTTATAAGCTACCCAGTCGATGGAATTCTATTATAGCTACCCAAGCAGACTAAGATAATCCCTAAAGCCTACAACTGGACTCATCCCTGATCCCACCTTCTTCTTACACCATTTATCAGATCAATCAGCAAACCATGCTCCAGCTTCAAAATAATCTTGTCTCCCCTGGATCACTGGGGGAGCTTCATAAGCAGTCTGTCAGCCTCCACCCATTTATTTGTTTCTCTATTTATTTATTTTGGTAGCAAATGGACCTGCAGAGATTTAATTGATGTAGAAAACACAGGATTGTCACAAATTGGTTTTAACATCTGAGCTATTCCCAAAGCACATCGAATGAACTGAATAACTAAATGGACATTCTTCTGCCCATTTAGGTAGACTGATGCCTAAAAATTGCCTGGGTGAGAGGTAGAGGGTAGAAACAACTGGATCTTAGTTTCTTATTCCAGGACAAAGAAAGGAGGGGTGGGATGGTGGGGAACTGGCTTCAATGTCCACCTCTACTCTTGATACCCACTTTCCAAACCTAGTTCTTTTAAAACAGAAATCCAATCTCATCATTTCCTCTGGTTCAACACTCTCCATGACTCCCCATTGCCCTTAGAGAAAAATCTCGTATCTTTACCTTCATGACATTGTACTGAATCTTCCCTGAGCTCCTCATTCACCCTTCCTGCCACACTGAATTCCTTGCACACTTGGGCATTTTACACTACCCCTGATGAACTGCCCTTCCCCTGTGTATCACTGTGGCTTACTTCCTTCAGGCATCTGCTCTCTGAAAACATCTGCATCAGGGGTCCATCCGTAAACCCCAGCCACAGACCAGTAGTGGTCTGTGGCCTCTTAGGAACCTGGCCACACAGCAGGATGGGAGCAGAGGGTGAGCCAGTGAAGCTTCATCTGCATGTACAGCCTCACAGATCACTGGCATTACCGTCTGAGCTCTGCCTCCTGTTAGATCAGTGGTGGCATTAGATTCTCATAGGAGCAAGAAAACTACTGTGAACTGCACACACGAGAGATCTAGGTTGAGCACTCCTTAGAGAATCATCCTGAAACCACCACCCCCACTCCCCCACCGGCCATGAAAAAATTGTATTCCACAATACCAGTCCCTGGTGCCAAAATGGTTGGGGGAGGGGACTGCTTCCCTACCAATATAAATGAAAAAAGTTCACAGTGACAGTACCACCACCATTCCATTCCTCATCTCATGCTTAGTCTTTGTAATGATTCTAGCAATCATCACCACCGAGCATGTTATATACGTATTTGTTCACTGAACTATGTCTATCTTTTCCTGTGTGACCAGCAGGCCCTTGAGGACTCTCTGCTGTGTCTCAGTCATTAGAACACAACCTGCTGTATAAAGCATGCTCAATAAACACTTGTGGAATAAATGAATGGGTATGACTCATCCTACCAGAGTTCACAGGAGTTATATTATGGCTTTCTGAACCCACAATGATCCACTTTATGTAGCGCTCCCAGAAACTCAAAGGAAACCAATTGGAATCATTATCTGTACTCAAATTGTCCAAAGAAGGCCTTCAAACTGCTCAGAATGCAAACTGAATCAGGTGAGGCAGGTTGGACACAAGGAAAGTGGGCCACACACCTGGACCACTGCTTTTCTAAAGTATAGAATATCCCGTGGTTTAAAGAAATATCCATGTTTTTGTTGTATAGATTCCCTGGGGTAAGATGCAGTACAGTAGAAATTCTCCATTGCCTTACTGGCTCTCTGATATATTAAATAATATATCAAGAGTCTTGACCCTGAGAGTCCAAATACCTACCAGTGTGCCAAATTTCCTGGGGGATGGGGAGGAGGTGTTCCCTAAACTGGAAGAGGAAGAGCTGACATCATTTTATCAGTATCAAATTACTGGACTTAATAAGGGCTCCATGGAGTTCTTTGACTGTTGATGAGCTGAGCTTTCTGCTGTCCATTCATTTGACAAGCACTAAAATAAAGCATGGAACAACAGACTGGTACCAAATCGGGAAAGGAGTCCATCAAGGCCGTATATTGTCACCCTGCTTTAACTTCTACGCAGAGTACATCATGCAAAATGCTGCGCCAGAAGAAGCACAAGCTGGAATCAAGACTGCCAGGAGAAATATCAATAGCCTCAGATATGCAGATGACACCACCCTTACGGCAGAAAGTGAAGAAGAACTAAAGAGCCTCTTGATGAAAGTGAAAGAGAAGAGTGAAAAAGTTGGCTTAAAACTCAACATTTAGAAAACTAATATCATGGCATCCGGTCCCATCACTTCATGGCAAATAGATGGGGAAACAATGGAAACAGTGACAGACTTTATTTTCTTGGGCTCCAAAATCACTGTAGATGGTGACTGCAGCCATGAAATTAAAAGACACTTGCTCCTTGGAAGGAGAGCTATGACCAACTTAGACAGCATATTAAAAAGCAGAGACATTATTTTGTCAACAAAGGTCTGTCTAGTCAAGGCTATGGTTTTTCCAGTGGTCATGTATGGATGTGAGAGTTGTACTATAAAAAAAAAGCTGAGTGCAGAAGAATTGATGCTTTTGAGCTATGGTGTTGGAGAAGACTCTTAAGAGTCTCTTGGACTGCAAGGAGATCCAACCAGTTTATCCTAAAGGAAATCAGTCCTGAATATTCATTGGAAGGACTGATGCTGAAGCTGAAACTCCAATACTTTGGCCACGTGATGCAAAGAACTGACTCATTTGAAAAGACCCTGATGCTGGGAAAGATTGAGGGCAGGAGGAGAAGGGGACGACAGGGGATGATATGGTTGGATGGCATCACTGACTCGATGGACATGAGTCTGAGTAAGCTCCGGGAGTTGGTGATGGACAGGAAAGCTTGGTGTGCTCCAGTCCATGGGGTTGCAGAGTCAGACACAATGGAGTGACTGAACTGAACTGAAAATATAGCAGTGAACAGAACAGACAAAAGGCTCTGTCTTCACAGAGCTTACAAATTGTAGCCAAAAATTTTATATACAAATAAAAAAAGAAGTAAAAGGTGGGAGGAGGGATAAATTAGGAATTTGGGATCAACATATACACATTGCTACTGCTAAGTCACTTCAGTTGTGTCCGACTCTGTGCGACCCAATAGACGGCAGCCTACCGGGCTCTGCCGTCCCTGGGATTCTCCAGGCAAGAACACTGGATTGGGGTGCCATTGCCTTCTCCAATATACACATTATCTACATGTAAAATAGATAATCAACAAGGACTGACTGTATAGCACAGAGAACTACACTTAATACTATGAAATGACCTATATGGGAAAAGAACCTGTATATGTATGATTGACTAACTCTACACTTGAAACTAACACAACAGTGTAGATCAAACATAACCCAGGATAAAATAAAAATTAAATTAAAGCATAAAAATGTGAAATATATAGTGATAAGTATTATAAAGAAATCAAGATAAAAAAGGAAAAAGAATTTGGGACAGGAGCCATGCTGCAATTTTTCATAAAAACATGTGCTTTGGGAAAAGAACAGAAGGAAGTAGGAGATGGCAGTTGGTACAAAACTCAACAGGCATCCTGGGACAGAGCCTTCCAACAACCAGTGCAATGTTGTCTGAATTGATTGTGGCAATGCATCCTATGTGTTAACTCTTCTAAGAAATGCTGGAGGAAGAGTAAGCAAAGAGTGAAATAAAAAGATAATTAATAAGGACCTATTGTATAGTCCAGGGAACTCTACTCAATACTCTGTAATGATCTACTTGAGAAAAGAATCTGAAAAAGAGGGGATATATGTATATGTATAACTGAATCACTTTGCTGTACAGCTGAAACTAACACAGCATTGCAAATCAACTTTACTCCAATAAAAACTAATTTTAAAAAAGATAAAGGGACCAGAAGCACTAAGAAAGCCTAGATAGACTCGGCCACAGGCAGATGAAAAGGGTCAGGAGGTTTCCAGAGCAGAGAGATGATCTAAGACTAGGGTCCCCAACCTATGGGATGTAATGCCTGATGATCTGCGTGGAGCTGATGTAATAATAATAGAAATAAAATGCACAATAAGGTAACGCACTTGAATCATCCCCAAACCATCATCCCCACCCAGGTTCATGGAAAAATTGTCCTCCATGAAAATGGTTCTAGGTGCCAAAATGGTTGGGGACCACTGCCCAAAAGGACTTTGTACTGGACTTGCTCCAGCTGCCACACTCAGAACAGGCTGAAAAAGGCCAGCGTGGAAACATGGAGAGAAAAATTAGGAGGTGACAGCAATAATCCAAATGAGAGATGTTGGCAGCCTGGATTAGGATGGTTTGGGTAGAGACGGAAGAAGAGACCCTGGGGTATTGAATTCTTCACCTTGACAAAGTCAGTCTTACTGGGCCAGGCAGGACAGGTGAGAACCTTACACTTGATTCTCCCTGGACATTTGACAATGTAAAATTCAGAAAAATATCAGAATATGTACAAGACAAAAATCCAGAGTCCCAAATATAAAAAGAAGGAAAGGAAATTGTTAAATGTATTCAAAATCTGCTTCTCTGTGAAACTCCTTCCTAACTTTCCCAAATATTTGGTAGAATACTACCAAATATTTTCCTATGAGACGCTTTCTCACACTTTATAAAGGTAAATTCAATCACTCTAATGACACTAGTATTTTGTTCTACTTTACTCCCTAGCCCCCAAAACTGAGAGCTCACCTGCATCTACAAATCAATACCAAATAGTCTTACACAAAGATTTATTTTCCATTTACTAAGCTTGAAAGTACTATATGGCTGTATCAAATCCATTTCCCACTTTAGAGGATGCTCTTTGGCTCACCCTGGTAGCTCAGCTGGTAAAGAATCCATCTGCAATGCAGGAGACTCTGGTTTGATTCCTGGGTTGGGAAGATCCACTGAAGAAGGGATAGACTGCCCACTCCAGTGTTCTTGGACTTCCCTGATTCTCCAAATCTGCCCTCAATGCAGGAGACCTGGGTTCAATCCCTGGGTTGGGAAGATACCCTGGAGAAGGGAACAGCTACCCACTCCAGTATTCTGGCCTGGAGAATTCCATGGACAGAGGATCCTGGCAGGGGTCACAAAGAGTTGAACATGACTGAGTGACTTTCACGCACACCTTTTTTTTTTTTTTTTTTTGAAGCCAAGCCACACATGCACTTTTCTCATGCTTCCTGTAACAGCTAACCCAGGCTGTCTCACAGCAACCAAGCCACATGCCAAGATGCCCAGGGAACCTCCATCCTTCAGGACAGCACTTGCCATCAGCACCCCCAGCTCTTCCCTGGGTAATTAACCTCTAGGCTTCTCTCCCATCGACTGCTGGAATGCTGCACGTCTTAACATAACTGATGCCTACTGGCCATGATTCCAATCAAAAAGTCTACAAACAGCAAATGCTGGAGAGGGTGTGGAGAAAAGGGAACCCTCTGACACTGCTGGTGGGAATGCAAACTCATTCAACCACTACAGAGAACAGTATGAAGGTTCCTTTAAAAACTAGGG
Organism: Bubalus kerabau; assembly: GCF_029407905.1. Taxonomy (NCBI): domain Eukaryota; kingdom Metazoa; phylum Chordata; class Mammalia; order Artiodactyla; family Bovidae; genus Bubalus; species Bubalus kerabau. The sequence goes on from NC_073626.1 coordinate 47,158,918, forward strand.
ATGAAACCACCTACCACAGGACCCAGCAATCCCATTACTGGGCATAGACCCTGAGGAACCAGAACTGAAAAAGACACATGTACCCCAGTGTTCATTGCATACTATTTACAATAGCTAGGACATGGAAAAAAACCGAGATGTCCATCAGCAGATGAATGGATAAGGAAGTTGTACATAAACACAATGTAATATTACTCAGCTCTAAAAAGGAATGCATTTGAGTCAGTGCTAATGAGGTGGATGAACCTAGAGCCTATTATACAGTGAAGTAAGTCAGAAAGAGAAAGACAAATATCATATATTAATGCATATATATAGAATCTAGAAAGATGGTGCTGATGATCCTATGTGCAGGGCAGCAAAGGAGACACTGATATAAAAAACAGACTTTTGGACTCAATGGGACAAAGAGAAGGTGGGATGGTTTGAGAGAAAAGCATTGAAACATACACATTACCATATGTAAAAAAGGTAGTTAGTGGGAGTTTGATGTAAGACACAGGGAACTCAAAGCCGGTGCTGCATGACAACTTGAAGGGATGAGGTAGGGAGGGAAGAGGGGGGTGAGTCCAGGAGGAAGAGGATACATGTATGCCTATGGTCAACTCATGTTGACGTATGGCAAAAACCATCACAATACTGTAAAGTAATTATCTTCCAACTAAAATAAATTAATTTTTAAAGAAAACATATGCTGTGCTTCCTCAGTGCTCTATGCCAGCTAATGAGTTTACAACTGGCTTTAGTATCCATGCTTTTCATTCCAGGTAGCCAATTTCACTTAGAGATGCTCTATCTCAAACCCTAGATTTGTCTCTCAAGATGGGGCTGTGAGCAGGCTGGTGAAGGGTGGTCTGGGGCAGCTGAATTTCCTATCTTCCTAAATCATTTCGTGGGTATGTTTGTTCATTCTCTGTAAGCTAAAACATCATGCTCATGTTCAGTCAATCAGTTGTGTCCAACTCTTTGTGACCCCATGGGCTGTAGCCCACAGGCTCCTCTGTTCATGGGATTCTCCAGGCAAGAATACTGGAGTGGGTCGCCATTTCCTCCTCCAGGGCATCTACCTGACCTGGGGATCATACCCACACTACTGTGTCTCCTGCATTGGCAGGTAGATTCTTTACCACTGAGCCACCTGTGAAGCCAAGCTGAAATCTAGTCCTCCTTAAATGCCCTCCATATACCAGGGGTAGGGTTGTTGTTGTTCAGTCACTGAGTCATGTCTGACTCTTTGCAAACCCATGGACTGCAGCGTGCCAGGCTTCCCTGTCATTCACCATTTCCCACAGCTTGCTCAAATTCATGTTCATTGAGTCACTGATGCCATCCAACCTTCTTGTCCCTTGTCATCCCCTTCTCCTCCTGCCTTCAATCTTTACCAGCATCAGGGTCTTTCCTAATGAGTTGGCTTTTCGCATCAGGTGGCCAAAGTATTGGAGCCTCGGCTTCAGCATCAGTCCTTCCAATGAATATTCAGGACTGATTTCCTTTAGGATGGACTGGTTTGATCTCCTGGCAGTCCAAGGGACTCTCAAGAGTCTTTTCCAACACCACAGTTCAAAAGCATCAATTCTTCACTGCTCAGCTTTCTTTAAGGTCCAGCTCTCACATCCGTATACATGATTACTGGAAAAACCATAGCTTTGACTAGGCAGACATTTGTCAGAAATGTAATGTCTCTGCTTTTTAATATTCTGTCTAGGTTTGTCATAGCTTTTCTTCTGAGGAGTGTGTCTTAATTTCATGTCTGTTGTCACCATCTGCAGTGATTTTGGAGGCCCCAAAAACAAAGTCTCTCACTGTTTCCATTGTTTCCCTATCTATTTGCCATGAAGTGATGGGACTGGATGCCATGATCTTAGTTTTTTAATGTTAAATTTTAAGCCAGCTTTTTAAATTCTCCTCTCACCTTCATCAAGAGGTTCTTTAATTCCTCTTCACTTTCTGCCATAAATGTGGTGTCATCTGCATATCTAAGGTTATTGATATTTCTCCCGGCAATCTTGATTCCAGCTTGTGCTTCATCCAGCCCAGTATTTTGCATGATGTACTCTGCATGTAAGTTAAATAAGCACAGTGACAACATACAGCCTTGACGTACTTCTTTTCCAATTTGGAACCAGTCCATTGTTTCAAGTCAGGTTCTAACTGTTGCTGTTTCTCAGGAAGCAAGTAAGGTAGTCTGGTATTCTCATCTCTTGAAGAATTTTTCAGTTTGTTGTGATCCACAGAGTCAAGAGCTTTTGTGTCATCAATGAAGCAGAAAGAAAGAAAAGAAAGTGAAGTCGCTCAGCCATGTCCGACTCTTTGCGACCCCGTGTACTGTAGCCCGCCAGGCTCCTCTGTCCGTGGGATTCTCCAGGCAAGAATACTAGGGTGAGTTGCCATTTCCTTCTCTAGGGGATCTTCCCAACCCAGGGATCAAACCCGGGTCTCCTGCATTGCAGGCAGATGCTTTATCCTCTGAGCCACCAGGGAAGCCCCATGAAGCAGAAGTAGATGTTTTTCTGGAATTCTCTTGCTTTCTCAATGATCCACAGATGTTGGCAATTTGATCTCTGGTTCCTCTGCCTTTTCTAAATTCAGCTTGTACATCTGGAAGCACAAATAAAACCTTGTATGCACAGGACCCAGGAGAAAGGAGCAGTGACCCCATAAGAGACCAAGCCAGACTTGCCTGTGAGTGTCCAGGAGTCTCTGGCGGAGGTGTGGGTCAAGAGTGGCCTGACTCGGGGTTGGGGGCACTGACTACAACAGTCCTGGGAGCCACTTAAGCCCTTTTGAAGGAGGTTGGTATTGCTTCGCTTACCCCTAACTTAGTTTGGCCTCAGGCCCAACTACAGGGAGGGAATACAGCCCCACCCACCTGCAGAAAATTGGATTAAGGATTTACCAAGCATGGTCTTGCCCACCAGAGCAAGACCCAGTTTTACCCACAGCCAGTCCCTACCAGCAGGAAGCTTCCACAAGTTTCTTATCCTTATCCATCAGAGGGCAGACAGAATGAAAACCACAGTTACAGAAAACTAAGCAAACTGATCACATGGACCACAGCCTTGTCTAACTCAGTGAAACTATGAGCCAGGCAACATGCTACTGGAGATCAGTGGAGAAATAACTCCAGAAAGAATAAAGTGACGGAGCCAAAGTGGAAACAGTGCCCAGTTGAGGATGTGTCTGGTGGTGAAAGTAAAGTCCGATGTTGTAAAGAACAATATTGCATAGGAACCTGGAATGTTAGGTCCATGAAGCAAGGTAAATTAGAAGTGGTCAAACAGGAGATGGCAAGAGTGAACATCAACATTTAAGGAATCAGTGAACTAAGATGGACCAGAATGGGAGAATTTAATTCAGATGACCATCACATCTAGTACCGTAGGCAAGAATTTCTTAGAAGAAATAAAGTAGCTCTCATAGTCAACAAAAGCATCCAAAATGCAGTCCTTGGGTGCAATCTCAAAAACGATAGAATGGTCTCTGTTCATTTCCAAGCCAAACCATTGAATATCACAGTAATCCAAGTCTATGCCCAAGCACTAATGCCAAAGAAGCTGAAGTTGAATGATTGTGTGAAGACTTACAAGACCTTCTAGAATTAACACTCATAAAAAAATGTCCTTTTCATCATAGGGAACTGGAATGCAAAGTAAAAAGTCAAGAGATACCTGGAGTAACAGGCAAGTTTGACCTTGGAGTACAAAACGAAGCAGAGCAAAGCTGAACAGAGTTTTGCCGAGAGAACCCACTGGTCACAGTAAACACCCTCTTCCAACAACACAAGAGACTGCTCTGCACATGGACATCACCAGATGGACAATACCAAAATCTGACTGATTATATTCTTTGCAGCTGAAGATGGAGAAGCTCTATACAGTCAGCAAAAACAAGACTGGGAGCTGACTGTGGCTCAGATCATGAACTCCTTATTGCCAATTTCAGGCTTAAATTGAAGAAAGTAGGGAAAACCACTAAGCCATTCAGGTATGACCAAATCAAATCCCTTACAATTATACAGTGCAAGTGAAAAATAGATTCAAGGGATTAGATTTGAGAGAGTGCCTGAAGAACTATCGATGGAGGTTCATGACACTGTATAGGAGGTGGTGAACACAACCATTCCCAAGAAAAAGAGGGGTAGAGTGAACTCAATAAATTATGTTGCCTGAATAGAGCACAGCTGGTCTCCGTACTGCATTTGACAGAACTTCATATACTTAAGACTGTTTAATTCATTCCACAATCTTCTAGTCTCAAGTTGAGCAAGGGAGGAACAGGATTCTTAGATAAAAGTATAACCTGTTGGAGTCAGTCTAAAACACCCGTGCCTCACTCAGGATTTGGCTGGCCCCCATCTAAAGACACAGGGAACTTAGAAAAGGTCTGCAAAGTGATCTGCAAAGCTTACAGAAAGAGTGAGAGAGGGTTGAAAGTACTGGGGATATTTACCTTTGAGTATAGAAACTGATGGGCAATGTTCTAACTTTCTTCTTACTTTGTAGGGTGACCCTACAAAGACTAGTGTCTCTGTTGCTTTTTATTTAACACAGGAATTACTTGAAACAGTAGGTTGAATATAACGATGAGATTTTCTGAAAGTGAGGGCTGTGTTTAAATACTGGGACACTGATTGCTAGATAAATGCATTAACACTGTCTTAAAAATAAGGTGACGGTACATCCCTCTTGGTTTGAGGTCGTCCTGATACAGACCTGATATCTGAGGGAAATTAATTCTATCCCCTGTTACTCTAATATGCCCGGTTTTGACCATACAATGTGATCATCTTACTTCAATTTCCCTGTAAGTTTACCTTGAAGAAATATAGACAGTTATACTCCACATCCCCCCTCCCTCTACAGAGTACACAGTTTTCACAGTGAAGATCAAGGTTCCCATCTCCCCCTCCATATAATTCTCATGTGACCATGATGACTAAGAACAATCACAAGTAAGTAAAGCCATCCCTCCCAGAACCCCTATGTCCCAATGCATGGACCCCACTCCCTGAAACTAAGCCTTTTACAGTCTCTGTGTTACTATAGAACATTTCTCTGGAAATGAGAATAAGCTTCAGGCAGTCGGGTGGGCGGGGGTGGTGGTGGGGGAGTGGGGGGGAAAGAGCCCTGTTCTCAACTTTGCATCCTCAAGATCTGTTTCTTGCTGCTGCTGCTGCTAAGTCGCTTCAGTCGTGTCCGACTCTGTGCAACCCTATAGACGGCAGCCCACCAGGCTCCCCCGTCCCTGGGATTCTCCAGGCAAGAACACTGGAGTGGGTTGCCATTTCCTTCTCCAAAGCATGAAAGGGAAAAGTGAAAGTGAAGTCACTCAGTCGTGTCCGACTCTTCGTGACCCCATGGTCTGCAGCCTACCAGGCTCCTCCGTCCATGGGATTTTCCAGGCAAGAGTACTGGAGTGGGGTGCCATTGCCTTCTCCATCTTCTTTAAAAATGTTCTTTCTATCCCTCAGTGGGTCCGCTATCCTCAGAAATATCCAAATGGTGGCTCCTTCTCAAATCTCATGAGAATGTGGCTGACCTGGTCCATAATCTGGCAGGACTATAACCTTGGTTATCTCTCTGTCAGGACTACACTTGCAGGGAAAGCTGAACAATGTTGGGCAGGTGGGCATTCCCATCTATTTGACCTGCCAGTGGAACCAGCCCCAAGAGACACTCTAGGAATCTGGGGCCTCCTTAGGTCTTGACTTCTCATAGCCACTCGATGAAATGATTGTCCTCTGGGAGTGCCAGTCTAAAGACCCAGATGTTCACCAAGATTGGCCAGGAGGAGAAGCCAGAGAGGTATTTAAGTGGAATTTCTATGGGACTTTTTCTTCCAAGTCTTATTGAGAAGCAAATACTATATCTACAATCCAATATTTCATCTGCCCAGCTAGTTTGTCCTTGAATGTGCCCAATTAGATGTACACTGTTTTATCATCCAGAAAAAGATCCTGCCTAGAGCCCTGACAGCAATGTCAAATGCCTGGCAGAGCTGGCCTGCACACACCCTGCCAGCCTTACATCCGGGGTGACCATTCGAGTGAACTCCAGACAGTGGGACAAAGCAAAGTGTGTCACTTCACTCCAAAGTGGTAAGAAGTGCCTGGGCCTTTCCTTGGTCTCTCTCCGCCCCCCTCTAAATGGCAAGGACCAGGACTTGCCCAGTGGTCCAGTAGTCAAGAATTGGCCTTGCAATGGAGGGGACGTGGATGAGATTCCTGGTCAGGGAACTAAGATCCACATGCCTAAGAGCAACTAGGCCTACGCACCGCAACTACTGAGCCAGTGAACTCGGGAGCCCATGCGGCACAACTAGAGTCGTCTGCCACAATGCAGAGACCCCACATGATGCGACCAAGATCCTGCATGCTGCAATCAATACCCAATACAGCAGTAACAAATAAATAAAATATTAAAAAAAAAATAATAAATGGCAATGACCTACAGCAGGGTGAGGCCACAGGAAGAAAGACTTTGGGTCACTGAATGGCCAAATTATCCACTCTGGACTTGAGTGAGAGATCATTTGTGATGATTTTGAGGCAGGGAAATGTGGAGTTGTGCATTACAGTGTTTCTGCATCCTGCTCATGAAATGCAATTCTTAGATTTTGAACCTTGAGTAGAGATGGAGCCTTGTGTTTGCCGAGTCTCCATACACCGAGATTAAAGGACTTGAAGTGATTTCTGGGAAGGATGACTGGGTGGGGGTAGGGGTGGAGCCGGGCACTCGTTTCTAAACCCTGCCTTGTCTTTCTAACTTTCCCAGAAGCTCGAATATCTAGCATCAAGAAGAAAAACTTGCATTCAGAGGAAACCTGATTTTGTTTTTAAGGATAAACCTGAGTCTCTGGGGGAGACATAAACTAGCTTTCATCCTCTATCATCTATCAGAGAATTTCATGCATTCATTCATTCATCCCTTTATTCCCTAATCCATTCATTCATCCTTTTATCCTCTAATTCATTCACTCTTTCCTTTATTCACTCATTTATTCATCTCTATTCACTAACTCATTTATTTGCAGCTGGGAGTAGGGAACTATGAGTAGGCAAGAGGCATGAGCAGGAAGATGTGACTGCATAAAATAATTTAAAGAAATGCTGTCTTTACACATTATGAACCAATCAGCATCAAACTGCTCAAGTTAAACCCCTCATTTGATCAAGGCCTTGGATCTCCATTTCCCAAACTCAGAGCTTTCTTAGTTAGGACTTTAAAGCAGGGCCAATATAATCAGAGTAAGACTGTAAAGGTGTAATAGCAGAATGCCTTTCCAGCTCTAAGACATGAATTCCAGTGGCTCGAAATAACAAGACATCATCACTGTCCATTACTGTTCCAAAAAACAAGTGATTATGTGAATCTGTGTTATGTGAATCTCATCTTCTGTATCATGTGATACCTCTAAGCTGTTCTGTCCAAATTCCAATTCCAGCTTTTTCTAAGTTCTGCTGTGATCTGTAGTTCATTCTATTAAGTCTTTTCCATAATCCCTTTATGCCATGTTATACACACACACACCTTCCCTACTCCTTCCCTCCGTCAAATCCAAAATCCTTCACTTAATCACCTCTTAATCATTTGCCTGAAAAGTAAGCCCTCCAGCCTCTTATTGTTTCCTTCCAGATGCTGCTGGGGAATGACTCCCCACAGACCTCACCGAACATTCCATCATGGTCAATTGGCTGGGCAGACTGTAAGCCCAGTCCTCCAAAGCTTTTATGCTCTTTCTTTCCAAGAAAACTCAGAGCTAACACCATTGTTTCCTCACAAAAACAGCTAACATCTGCAGACTGGAACATCAAAACAAAGGGAAAAAAATTGTGCAGGGTTCTGCTGATGTTGGATGCAAACTTTCTTGGCCATTTTAGGCAATAAATCAATGTTCTTCTTTTCAATTTCTATTGAAAAATAAACCATACTGGCTGATTTTCAGTTTCTCCTGAGAGGAATAGTTAACAAACAGGTTACATGCAATGACTAATTAGTCCTTCTGCCTTCCAGCTAAGCAAACTCAGCTTGTATTTGGAAATGGAATCTCTAACAAAATTCATCACATTGCTCAAAGAATGTTTAATTTTATTCTGCATTTAAATAGTTTGTTTCAGCTTTATTACTTTAATCGATAGATACATTGGTATAGCTCAACAAACTGCTTGTTCCAAACTAATAATGTACAGCGTTTATTAAAGTTATTAACTCCAGGACTTTCCTGGTGGTCCAGTTGTTAAGGTTTAGCCTTCCAAAGCATGAGACATGGGTTCAATCCCTGGTTGGGGAGCTAAGATTTCACATGCCTCACAGCCAAAACACCAAAACACAACAGAAGCAATATTGTAACAAATTCAATAAAGTCTTTAAAAATGGTCCACATCAAAAAAAAACTTAAAAAAAGAATTATTCACATCCTAAACTTTGCATTGACAAAGTTGATTATAATTACCATATTATCTTATAAAAATCACTTTTAAAACTTTGATCTTAGTTGTTCTACAATCTTGGTTAATGTACGTTCCATTTTAGAAATAAAAAAGTATTGCCCCTCTAGTAAAGATGGAGCCAAATCCCTCTTATTCCAGCTGTTTCCTGTATGGATCATAATGGCGTTTAGTCATTTCTTTATTTTAGACAATTCCTTTAGATGGGTGTTTCTCAAACTTTAATGTGCCTACAAACCCCAGTAGAGCTTGTTAACAGTTTCTCGGGCCCATCTCGAGAGACTATGATTCATTGGGTCAGGTTGGGTCAATGAATTTGCATTTCTAACCAGTTCACAAATGATGGTGATGCTGCTGATCCAAGGACTAAAATTTGAGAACTTCTGCTGTATCTTAAGCTAACTTTTAAAAAAACTGTATGAATTAACTGTGAAACAGACTGACAGACTGGAGGAGGGATGGATTGTGAGTTTTGGATTAGCAAATACAAACTATTTATATATAAGATGAATAAACAAGGTCCTACTGCATAGCACAAGGAACTGTGTTCAATACCCTGTGATAAACCATAATGGAAAAGAATATTAAAAAGAATATATACAACAACAACAATATGATTAAATGCTTTCGCTGTATGGTATAAATTAACAAAGAACTGTAAATTAATTATACTTTGATATAATTTTATATATATTATATATATATCCTATTCTTAAGTAACAGCCCATCACCATTGATGATAAAATTGATAAACCCCTCTATAAATATATCAAACTGGTAAAAATTAAAATTCCAATCATTATAGTAATAATACCCAATCTAATTCTGTAGCTTGAATAGCACTCTCTAACTCCTTCCTTTCAAATAATACTACTTTCTTTCTAGGTGGAAACGATTTCTCTTTCCTCATGTGGACCATTCCAAGTGGGTCTTCTAGGCATACACTAGAGTCAAAAACAAATGAGATTTTAAACCATAATGACAGATCCTCAAATAATTCTGTATATCTCTTTACAAAGTTCACAAGTCATGCAAACATTTTTTAATTGCTCTTTAAGTAACCAGTGGTATTTCTGAAATAACAATACCAGGAACATCTATGTATATTAGAGATGCTAAAAGAAACACATACACGCAACAGACACTTTTAATGCTAGACAGTTCAGAAAAGGCTCGGGATCTGCTGCTCCCACCAGCAAGGCTCCACATACATACAACAGACACTTTTAATGCTAGTCAGTTCAGAGAAGGCTCGGGATCTGCTGCTCCCACCAGCAAGGCCCCTGTCCTGAGGGGTCTTCTCTCCTTCCTCATGGACAGAAGGCACTAGGACCCCAAACCTTAGGTGAATGCGGCTTAGCAAGAGCCCAAAAGTCACATGCTAGTCACATTCCCAGTCACATACTACGAATCTGATGGCTCAAAATGGTCATCGGAAAACTTGAGATAATGCACTAAAACCTCAAGGACTCTCGAGGGTGACAGCAGAAGAGGCTAAGCAATCAATATCAAGGTAGGCAAGAGGAAAAGAGCACTGTGAACGATTCTACATATATAGTCATAGTGACAGGATTCCCCTGCATCAAGTGAATTTCCACTTCTTTTTCTTAACAAGCTGCACTGACTTAGGACCTAAAGTATATTAATATTATATTTAATATAATATCAAATAGAAGTCGTTACAACAAAGCATCATTGCTTTGTTTTGGATCTGAAAGAGAATCATTAACATTTTACCTTTAGGTATGATATTTGCTGTAGAATACTATTTCACAATAGAATGGGAAAGACTACAGAGCTCTTCAAGAAAATTAGAGAAATATCAAGGAAGCATTTGATGCAAAGATAGGCACAATTAAGAACAGAAATGGTATGGGCCTAAAAAAAATAGAAGATATTAAGAAGAGGTGGCAAAAAAAAAAAAAAAAGAAGAGGTGGCAAGAATACAAAGACGAACTCTACAAAAAAAGATCTTAATGGCCCAGAAGTCAAGTGGACATTAGGAAGCATCACTAAGAACAAAGCTAGTGGAGGTGATGGAATTCCAGTTGAGCTATTACAAATCCTAAAAGATGATGCTGTGAACGTGCTGCATTCAATAAGCTAACAAATTTGGAAAACTTAGCAGTGGCCACAGGACGGGAAAGGCTCAGTTTTCATTTCAATCCCAAAGAAGGGTAATGCCAAAGAATGTTCAGACTGCTGCACAACTGCACCCGTTTCACATGCCAGTAAGGTCATGCTCAAAATCCTCCAAGCTAGCCTTCAACAGTATATGAGCTGAGAATTTCCAGATGTACAAGCTAGATGTAGAAAAGGCAGAGGAACCAGAGATCAAATTGCCAACATCCACTGGATCATAGAAAAAGCAAAATAATTGCTAAAAACCTTGCTTCGTTGAATACACTAAAGTCATTGACTGTGTGGATCACCATAAACTGGAAAATTCTTAAATGGAAATATCAGATCACCTTTCCTGGCTCTTGAGAAGTCTGTATGCAGGTCAAGAAGCAATAGAACTGCACATGGAATAATGGACTGGTTCCAATTCTGGAAAGGAGTACTTCAATGCTGTATATTGTCACCCTGTTTATTTAACTTCTATGCAGAGTACATCATGTGAAATGCCAGGCAGGATGAAGCACAAAGTGGAATCAAGATTGCTGCGAAAAATATCAATAATCTCAGATAAGCAGATGATACCAGCTTTATGAGGGACAGCAAAGAGGAACTAAAGAACCTCTTGATGAAGGTGAAAGAGGAGGGTAAAAAGCTGGTTTAAAATTCAACATTCAAAAAACTCAGATCATGGCATCCAGTCCCATCACTTCATGGCAAATAGATGGGGAAAAATACGGAAACAGTGAGAGACTTTATTTTCTTGAGCTCCAAAATCACTGTGGACGGTGACTGCAGATGTGAAAAAGACACTTGCTCATTGGAAGGAAAGCTGTGACAAACCTAGACAGCATATTAAAACACAGAGACGTTCCTTTGCTGACAAAGGTCCACCTATTCAAAGCTATGGTTTTTCCAGTAGTCATGAATGGATGTGAGAGTTGGACCATAAAGAAGAATGAGCACTTTAGAACTGATGCTTTTGAACTGTGCTGTTGGAGAAGACTCTTGTGAGTCCCTTGCACTGCAAGGAGATCCAACCAGTCAATTTCCTGTAGGGAAATCAGTCCTGAATATTCATTGGAAGGACTGATGCTGAAGCTCCAATACTTTGGCCACCTGATGGGAAGAGCCTACTCCTTGGAAAAGACCCTGATGCTGGGAAAGATAGAAGGCAGGAGGAGAAGGGGAAGACAGAGGACAAGATGGTTGGATGGCATCACCAACTCAATGGACATGAGTTTAAGCAAGCTCCGGGAGATGGTGAAGGACAGAGAAGCCTGGCGTGCTGCAGTCCATGGGGTCACACAGAGCTGGACATGACTGAGTGACTGAACAACAACCATTGCTTTACAATCGTTTCAAAATATGTGCTCCATTGCTAAGTTGTGTCCAGCTCTTTTTGACCCCATGGACTATAGCCTGCCAGGCTCCTTCTGTGCATGGGATTTTCCAGGCAAGAATACTGGGGTGGGTTGCCATTTCCTCCTCCAGGGGATATTCCTAACCCAGGAATCTAACCCGCATCTCCTGCGTCTCCTACATCGTCAAGCGGAATTTTTGCCATTGCCCCACCTGGGAAGCCCTTCATAATGTATGCTGCTAAGCTGCTGCTAAGTCACTTCAGTCGTGTCCAACTCTGTGTGACCCCATAGACGGCAGCCCACCAGGCTCCCCCGTCCCTGGGATTCTCCAGGCAAGAACACTGGAATGGGCTGCCATTTCTTTCTCCAATGCATGAAAGTGAAAAGTGAAAGAGAAGTCGCTCAGTCGTGTCCAACTCTTAGTGACCCCATGGACTGCAGCCCACCAGGCTCCTCTGTCCATGGGATTTTCCAGGCAAGAGTACTGGAGCGGGGTGCCATTGCCTTCTCCATTCATAATGTATACATATGTCAAATAATCGCACTGTACTCTTTAAATATCTTACAATTTTATCTGTCAATTATACCTCAATAAGGATAAAAAAAGAAAAAAGTAAGCAGGTGTTAATCCCATTTTACAAATAGAGGGGAAAAAAAAGATTCTATCCTAATGAATGTCTTGTCCTACATGCCCACTTTTCAGGAGTCCCTCTCAGCTATTTTCATGTCAATCAATCAAAATCATATCAATCTCAGAACAGAGTGTCCTCAATTGCCCCAGGTCTAAATTTCCCTGAGTGCTCTAACTCCAATACTTATGCTTTGATATGTCCCTGTTCACACAACAGTAATAAAAATATACTTACTTATATTCATAGATATAAATCTACCTCCTTGAAGATCTACATCCATCCCCTCTCAAACATGTTTGGATGTGGATGGTGTCTATTTCAATGAGTATACATGCATGCAAATTTGATAAGTACACATATATTTACACGAAGTTCATGAGCCATAAATGTTTGGACTCACAAAAACTGGAGCAACTAAAATTTATCAACATTTGAAAAGTATTCAAATTTTTCACTACTAATAATTAATAAATTAGAGTGTTCTAAGAAAGTATTGATAGTTTTTAGCAAGAACTTTTAAGCCGAATGGACAAAATAAAACACATCCTATAAACCAAATATACTTATGATCGGCCTCGAGAGTAATACAAATAGCAAAACTGTACAAGAATATGTTCCATTTTTCTGATTTTTCAATTCCTGTGAATTTTATGGTACATGAGATTCATGTGTTTCACTAATGGTAGTGGTTTAGTCGCTAAGTTGTGTCCAACTCTTGCGATCCCATGGACATTTGCCCACCAGGCTCTCTGTCCATGGGATTCTCCAGGCAACAATACTGGAGTGGGTTGCCATTTCCTTCTGCGGTTTTACTAACAATTAGGCACAAATTCAATTTTCTCACACATTTTTCCTTCTAGAAATTAATAAGATACCATTTTATAGCATGCCTCAGTTCACTTTAATCATTTTAAACTTTCTAAAACAGTTCTCAGAACAGACCTGTGGTTGCCAAAGGGGAAGGGGTTAGGGGAAGGATGGAGTGGGAGCCTGGGGTTAGCAGATATAGGCTACCTTATATAGGAAGGACAGACAAGACCCTACTACAAAGCACAAGAAACTATATTCAATATCCTGTGATAAACCACAATGGAAAAGAATATAAAGAATGCATTTGAATGTATCTGAATCACTTTGCAGTACAGCAGAAATTAACATAACATTGTAAATTAACTATAATAAAAAATAAAATAGAGTCTCAGCTTTCATTTTTTACTGTCTCTACTAGTTAACAGAAAATGCCTCCAACAACACTATGAATCTGAAAACAAAAGAAGGTTATTATATGTAGTTTAAGTAGTTTAATCAAGTTTTATACGTGGCTTCATTAAAACTAGCTAAATAGTAGTTCACACAAATTGAATGACTAAGATCGTATTTGTCTTCTCCTCCCCAAGTTTGAGAAGGGGTTGCTTGTCATCTTCATTCTCACTTTTAGGAAAAAGAAAAGTACGGCATCTAGCTGGGGACTCTTGCCATCCACAGAGGTGGATGGTGCAGCCTCAGGGTCTGCAGCTGCTGGGAACCAAGGCAGCCTCGTGGAGAGGGTGAGGGACTGTGGGAGCTCCTGGGCCCTCACCAGTCCGCATGCCAGCCCAGGTTTGAGACACGTGGACCAGTAACTCAAGGATGGCAAAACTGCAGGCAAGTGAGGAGTGAGAGTGTAATTTCAGCTCCAGTGTTCAATCCCAACATGGCTCTGGTTCCTGAGCTGTTCAGAGTGAGGTTCTCAAATGAAAGATACTGAAATCCTTCTACTTAAGAGCACATTCTGGGTATAGAACAACCGCTTTGTCATTATTTTTCTTTCTCATCTGTAGTCTTTTTGTTCTATGATCCATTCTGTACAACTTGTTTCTGTACAACATGATCTTTACTTCTGTACAACTTTACTTCTTCTATGCTTTTGACAGAGAATGATCATTGTCCAGGCTTCAAAACACCCATGAATTATTAATAAAAAATTGTATTAACCTCACAAGAGCACTTCAGCACATTTTAGGTCACTGAGACCTTTTAAAAACTTTGTTTATTGTATTGTAGTACAACTTTTTACTACACACTATGGTTTTGGATGGCCACTCAGAAAAAAATGAATAAAGAGCCAATGGTTGCAGTAAAGTAAACAGATTTTCCCAACAGAAGCTATGCAGGGTCTTTCAGTATATATATGAAATCTACATACACAATATTTGGTATGTATGCAGCAATACTTTTAAAAAATATCTGACCTTTTGGATAGGACTGTATGTGTCTATTTGAGCTACTTACTAAAAAACTAAGAAGGGTGTATGTCTCAGAAATACCCTCTAAAACCATTAACCTAAGCTCATGAGAAAGAGAAGTGTGGCTGGTAGGTAAGAATGAAGGAAGGAGATCCTGAAAGGTCACAAAAATCTATGGAATCATCATAAAACATCTGAATAACTTGTCTCTGAAGAAGAGTGATTCATTCAGGTCCATCCACCTCAGGCTTTAAATGAATTCAGGCTCAAAATAAACTATGGTTAAAAACTAAGCTGTATCATCCTAAGCCATTCCCAACCAACTGCAGTAATAGATACATTTAGAACTTTACAAATGTGTTAAAAGAAAACACATTGCAAAAAAATGAGTACAAAGTAATTTTATAATTGAAGTTCCTAGTGTTCAATCAACTGACATGATATAGTGAAGAAATACAGGCTTTGGAACCTGACAAAGATTCAAACCCAGTGTTTTTACTAGGGATTTGACCTAGAAAAAATATTATTCACTTTCTTTCCTCATATAAAAAGTGAAAATAATAGAATTTTCTTCGCAGAACTGTAAGAATTCAGAAATTATGCAAAGCCTTTACCAAACTTTGCTGATAAACAGTAGTTGGTGCCTGAAGTCCATCAACAGATCAATGGATAAAGAACATGTGGTACATATATACAATGAAATATTACTCAGCCATAAAAAAGTATGAATTAATGCCATCTGCGGAAACATGGATGAACCTAGAGATTATTACACTAAGTGAAGTCAGTCAGACAAATATCATATGATATCACTTATATGTGGAATCTAAACTATGACACAAATACACTTATTTAGGAAACAGAAACAGACTCACAAAAACAGAACAGATTTGTGGTTGCCAAGGCGGGTGGTGGAGGGATAGAGTAGGAGTCTGGGGTGAGCAGGTTTAAACTTTTAAATACAGAGTGGACAAAGAAGGGCCTGCTATATAGCATGGGGAACTATATTCACTCTCCTGGGACAAACTCTAAAGGAAACGAATACGAAAAAGAATGCATGAGTGAGTGAAAGTTGCTCAGTCGTGTCCGACTCTTTGTGACTCCATGGACTATACAGTCCATGGAATTCTCCAGGTCAGAACACTGGAGTGGGTAGCCTTTCCCTTCTCCAGGGGATCTTCCCAACCCAGGGATCGAACCCAGGTCTCCTGCATTGCACGCAGATTCTTTACCAGCTGAGCCACGAGGGAAGACCACAAGAATGTATACATATATGTATAACTGAGTCACTTTGCTGTACACAACATTGTAAATCACCTATACTCCAATAAAATAAAATTTTTTTAAAAAGTGGCTGGTAGTATCATCATCATCATATAAATTTCTAAACTCCTGTTAATAATATTCTATTAACAGTTAACAAAATATATCTCTGATGTATTCTTAAATTTAAATATATTCTTAAATTTGCCCTATGCAATAAGCTAGTTGCAAATTTAGTGCAGGTAAGCTGAAATAATACTCCTGCCCCTAAATAACACTTAAAAAAAAATTAAAACAAATGATTGACATTCTATCTAACAAGTTATCATTATGGCATTCCCATCGAGAGGTCTATATATATACATGCTTTCAAGACCAAATAGATTTAAGAGATCCAGCTCTCCAGAGATGAGTGTTTATGCAAGCTTCTGTTCTATTTACTTTAACTCAAGTTTTCCTTTCAGTATTTTCTAGAGCATACATTCAGCAGAATTATATTAAATTAAATATTAAAATCTTTTCACACGGGAATGGAAACTAAGTGATACCAGACATTCGTGAGTGAACCTCTGAATCACTTCATCTGTTTCTCCATGGGTCCTGCATATGCCTTTTAAAACCAGCCCTAAAACCTGGGCAAAGAGAATTCCAAATTGCCCTCAGCTTTTATCTGTGACTCGGTCCACAGCTCCGTGTAGAATCCAAGGCTTGAAATGTGGCATAGCATTTAAAATTCAGAGAAGCCTTAGCCCTTAAATAAAAATTCTCAAAAAGTAGAAATTGTGTCTAACTAAAATAAGGTTCATATTTTGACTCCAACATTCAGCTATAATTCATTTCTATTTCACATTGAAACACAGATCAAGGAAAGAATTTAAAAGTGGATGCCAGACTCTGCACACCCAGTGGGTTACAGATGTACAAACGCAGTGACAGAGAGACCCTCTACTTCCTTCAGGATCCAAAATCACTTGGAAGGAAACCTCAGGAGGAAAGACGTCTGACAGATACATTTCTCTGGGGCTTCCTGCCTCCTTGCTTGCCAAGCTTCCCAGACTCCATCGGTTGTTCATAAAGTTCACTGAAAAGACTTTCTGAAAGGCTGATTTCACAGGGTGAAATGTATTAAAGGTGTTTTTTCTGTAGCTGAAGTTTCCCTTCACGCACACTTCCCTACTTCACAAATCCAAGGAAACATAACTTGGAAAGTAACAAGCGTAAGGAGACATTTGATGCTGTATCAGTGGGATACTCAGCACCACCACTGAATCCAAAACCTGAGCCCACAGCTCACACACTGCAACAGAGAAGCTGTTTCACCCTGAGGGTATCATCATACCCTACCATGTCTCTATTCCTTCTCTTGTAAAGTGGGATGACAAGGAGATGCGTATCATACACTCTGTGAACTAACCCAGTAAAAACCTAGACACGGAAAGTGAATGAAAAGCTAGATTCTACTCCTTCTGACCTTTGTATGATAGCCATGAAAGAAAAAAATATATTCAAACTTCCAAAATGAATACATGAATTTTTGAACATTCTAGTCCAATATTTTTAAAAAATGATTGAAAGCTACTTATTCTTGTTTATAAAAATAATATCTTTGATATGATTAAACACTTATCTTTTTTGCCAGTCACAAAGTCAGTGAATTTGGCTAAAACTACCTGAGTTTACACTATGAATGGATTTTTAGCCCCTACAAACTATTTTATTCTGTAAATATTTACCAGAATCTAAGTATTTAAATCTTCTGGATAATAGAAAAGGTAAATGTAGTTTCACCTTTTAGAAAATCTCAGTCTAGCATTCCAAATATTACAAATTTACTAGAGGGATGTTTCTATTTGACCATCTTTGGTGGGGAACAGAGCTTTGATGCAGAAAACAAACGTGAGTTCACTGAGCGCTACTTAAGAGTTGGGGTTGGCAGGGGCGGAAATGAGGGACACAGAGAAAGACATTTAAGGAAAGTTTCACCACCAGTAGAAGGTGAGTGTCCATCTTCAAATCAAGGGTGAAAAAGATATTAAAGCAGTTTATAAGATTAGGGGCCTTTATTATTTTTTCTCGTAAAACAGTAAATAGATATATGAAAGATGAGCTAATTTTTAAGATTAAAAAAAGGGAAGATAAACTGGATGTCTGAGGCAGCTAAGGATATGAGGAAGAATGCAAATCCTGTTTAAGGCATTCATCTGTTTTAATCTTTTAAGTGTAGTCTTGACAAAATAAAACATTTCCAGAGGTTAATATGGCTCATCCGTGTAGCAGTCAATTTGAATCTCCTACTCAGTCTAACAATCGTGAGACCAGGAAAGCATGCTCATGCGTTGATTTTATTGTGGAGTCTTCAAGCAGGCTGGACAATCAGTTTCAAATCAGAATTTCTGCTAAAATGATATTCTCTACATATATGAATTTGCTTGGTCTCTTTTAAATACCATCTGCTCCATAAGCATAACACATCAAATTATATGTCTGCACAGTCTAGCCCCTTGGTTGATGAGGGAAAATCAAAAGAAATGAAAATAAAAGCTAAGCTTAGAGGAGGAAAATGAGGAAAGGAGAGAGGGTCAGGGAAAGTTGCAGCCCAGAGTGAATAAGCAGAAAGGAAGCCAGAAGACTTGGAGAAGCTCAGAGCTAATGAAAAAAACAAGAACACTGGGTTGGGGGAGGGAAGGATGAGAAAGCCAGCTGGAAGGAGAGAAAGCAAGGAAAAGGGAAGCCAACAGAAATCCAAAGGCAGAAAGTACTGGAGAAGGAAGGGAACAGGAAATTTATTGGAAACCAAGTTGTTTTTCCTTTTGTATCCAATGCAATTCTATTCCAGGCAGAACTCTATTCTCACCCTCAGAGAGGAGAAAAGGGAAGTCAAAACTCATAGGAGTCCACGGGCTGGAGCCAGGAGCTCTCCAAAGACAGATTGGAGGAAACACGAGCCAACAGCAGACCCTCTAAAGCAGAGACTGGGACAAAGGAGGAGCAGCGTCACCCAGCCCAGCGTTTCCCCAAAGACAGCTGAAGCAAAGAACAGCGATAGCTGCTACTGATCAGAATTCCTAGCACACTTAAGAAACGCCTCTGTCGACTCCTCTCACCAGCAAGGTCAGGAAACACTGGTAGATGTGAAAACCAGGGGCTCTGGAACCTTAGCTGCCTGAATTCACCTCCGAGATCACCAACTATTGATCATGAGCAAGTCATTCAACCTGTGTCTCAGTTACTGTGTCCACAAAACGGATTGTTATGAGGATTAAGTGAGTTATTGCATGTCACATAGTTAGGCAGTATCCAGAGCCTATTAAATATGAATCAGGAATGAATCCAGGCAAAGCAAAAGATAAGATTGTAAAGAAGAGGTTAATAATAAGAAATTACTGCTACCAACTTCACGCACATTAAGTGGAAAGATCCAAAATAATCTTACATCAATAGAGACAAAATATAATAAAGGAACTATCCACTTAATCACTCATTTATTCAGTCACTCATTTAACAAATTTTATTGAACTATATACATAAAAGGCAGTAAATAATAGTATACTGTTTCTCTAAAGACAGATACTTAAGTTAGACATAATAATAATTTTCATGTTTAAAAAATATCTTCTGTATCTTTCCCAATTTTTAGAGTGAAAACCAGTGTAAGTCAGTTTCTCTTTAAAATCTTATTTTTTTCATGATGCAGACAACTCTTTATTCATTTTTGAAACTTTAAATTTTTCTATACAAACTTTAATCTATAAGATGAATAAGCTCTAGGAATCTAAGGTATAAGTTTCATGATAGTTAATAATATTATATTATAGGCTTGCAAATTGTTAAGAGGGCACATTTTAAACAATCTCACCACATAAAAAGTAACGGTGATTTCTTTTAATTAATTAAATGATGATTAAGTATGGGATATGATGCAGATATTAGGCAAAACTATGGTAATCATTTTGTAATATATGCATATCAAATCTGTACACCTTAAACTTATAATGTTTGATGCCAACTATATCCCATGAACGGTATAAAAAGGCAAAATGATAGGATACTGAAAGAGGAACTCCCCAGGTCGGCAGGTGCCCAATATGCTACTGGAGATCAGTGGAGAAATAACTCCAGAAAGAATGAAGGGATGGAGCCAAAACAAACACAAAACCCAGCTGTGGATGTGACTGGTGATAGAAGCAAGGTCCGATGCTGTAAAGAGCAATATTGCATAGGAACCTGGAATGTTAGGTCCATGAATCAAGGCAAATTGGAAGTGGTCAAACAGGAGATGGCAAGAGTGAACATTGACATTCTAGGAATCAGTGAACTAAAATGGACTGGATTGGGTGAATTTAACTCAGATGACCATTATATCTACTACTGCGGGCAGGAATCCCTTGGAAGAAATGGAGTAGCCATCATGGTCAACAAGAGAGTCCAAAATGCAGTACTTGGATGCAATCTCAAAAACGATAGAATGATCTCTGTTCGTTTCCAAGGCAAACCATTCAATATCACGGTGTTCCAAGCCCTTGCCCCAACCAGTAATGCTGAAGAAGCTGAAGTTGAACAGTTCTATGAAGACCTACAAGACCTTTTAGAACTAACACCCAAAAAAGATGTCCTTTTCATTATAGGGGACTGGAATGCAAAAGTAGGAAGTCAAGAAACACCTGGAGTAACAGGCAAGTTTGGCCTTGGAGTACAGAATGAAGCAGGGCAAAGGCTAATAGAGTTTTGCCAAAAGAACACACTGGTCATAGCAAACACCCTCTTCCAACAACACAAGAGAAGACTCTACACATGGACATCACCAGATGGTCAACACTGAAATCAGATTGATTATATTTTTTGCAGCCAAAGATGGAGAAGCTCTATACAGTCAGTAAAAACAAGACCAGGAGCTGACTATGGCTCAGATCATAAGCTCCTTATTGCCAAATTCAGACTTAAATTGAAGAAAGTAGGGAAAACCACTAGACCCTTCAGGTATGACCTAAATCAAATCCCTTATGATTATACAGTGGAAGTGAGAAATAAGATTTAAGGGCCTAGATCTGATAGATAGAGTGCCTGATGAACTATGGACTGAGATTCATGACATTGTACAGGAGACAGGGATCAAGACCATCCCCGTGGAAAAGAAATGCAAACAAGCAAAATGGCTGTCTGCGGAGGCCTTACAAAAAGCTGTGAAAAGAAGAGAAGCAAAAAGCAAAGGAGAAAAGGAAAGATATAAGCATCTGAATGCAGAGTTCCAAAGAATAGCAAGAAGAGATAAGAAAGCCTTCCTCAGCAATCAATGCAAAGAAATAGAGGAAAACAACAGAATGGGAAACACTAGAGATCTCTTCAAGAAAATTAGAGATACCAAGGGAACATTTCATGCAAAGATGGGCTTGATAAAGGACAGAAATGGTATGACCTAACAGAAGCAGAAGATATTATTAGAAGAGGTGGCAAGAATACACAAAAGAACTGTACAAAAAAGATCTTTATGACCCAGATAATCACGATGGTGTGATCACTCACCTAGAGCCAGACATCTTGGAATGTGAAGTCAAGTGGGCCTTAGGAAGCATCACTACGAACAAAGCTAGTAGAGGTGATGAATTCCAGTTGAGCTATTCCAAATCCTGAAAGATGATGCTGTGAAAGTGCTGCACTCAATATGCCAGCAAATTTGGAAAACTCAGCAGTGGCCACAGGACTGGAAAAGGTCAGTTTTCATTCCAATCCCAAAGAAAGGCAATGCCAAAGAATGCTCAAACTACCACACAATTGCACTCATCTCACACGCTAGTAAAGTAATGCTCAAAATTCTCCAAGCCAGGCTTCAGCAATACATGAACCATGAACTTCCTGATGTTCAAGCTGGCTTTAGAAAAGGCAGAGAAACCAGAGACCAAATTGCCAACATCTGCTGGATCATCAAAAAAGCAAGAGAGTTCCAGAAAAAACATCTATTTCTGCTTTATTGACTATGCCAAAGCCTTTGACTGTGCGGATCACAATAAACTGTGGAAAATTCTTCAAGAGATGGGAATACCAGACCTCCTGACCTGCCTCTTGAGAAATCTGTATGCAGGTCAGGAAGCAACAGTTAGAACTGGACATGGAACAACAGACTGGTTCCAAATAGGAAAAGGAGTATATCAAGGCTGTATATTGTCACCCTGTTTATATAACTTATATGAAGAGTATATCATGAGAAACGCTGGACTGGAAGAAACACAAGCTGGAATCAAGATTGCCGGGAGAAATATCAATAACCTCAGATATGTAGATGACACCACCTTTATGGCAGAAAGTGAAGCGGAACTAAAAAGCCTCTTGATGAAAGTGAAAGTAGAGAGTGAAAAAGTTGGCTTAAAGCTCAACATTCAGAAAACGAAGATCATGGCATCTGGTCCCATCACTTCATGGCAAATAGATGGGGAAACAGTGGAAACAGTGTCAGACTTTATTTTTCTGGGCTCCAAAATCACTACAGATGGTGACTTCAGTCATGAAATTAAAAGACGCTTACTTACTCCTTGGAAGGAAAGTTATGACCAACCTAGATAGCATATTCAAAAGCAGAGACATTACTTTGCCAACAAAGGTCCGTCTAGTCAAGGCTATGGTTTTTCCTGTGGTCATGTATGGAGAGAGTTGGACTGTGAAGAAGGCTGAGTGCTGAAGAATTGATGCTTTTGAACTGTGGTGTTGGAGAAGACTCCTGAGAGTCCCTTGGACTGCAAGGAGATCCAACCAGTCCATTCTGAAGGAGATCAGCCCTGGGATTTCTTTGGAAGGAATGATGCTAAAGCTGAAACTCCAATACTTTGTCACCTCATGTCAAGAGCTGACTCATTGGAAAAGACTCTGATGCTGGGAGGGATTGGGGGCAGGAGGAGAAGGGGACGACAGAGGATGAGATGGCTGGATGGCATCACCGACTCGATGGACCTGAGTTTGAGTGAACTCCGGGAGATGGTGTTGGACAGGGAGGCCTGGCGTGCTGCGATTCATGGGGTCGCAAAGAGTCGGATACGACTGAGTGCCTGAACTGAACTGATATCTCAATAAACCTGGGAAAATAAATACATAAAGTATTAATGTCAATAGTTTGCATATTATCTGGAATGTAACCACTTCAAAAGCTTTGTAACATGGTAAATGAATATATTTTTTATAATTCAAATTATATTGCAAAATTAGTGCTTTTTATATTTCCACTGTCTTATTGTTAATCCTTCAATTAGCTTGTTCAGAACAAACTTGTCACTGAGAACCAGAAAATCTGGTGAGAGTGCATGCTAAGTCTCTTCAGTTTTGTTCGACTCTTTGCGACCCAATGGACTATAGCCCACCAGGCTCTACTGTCCATGGAATTTTCCAGACAAGAATACTGAAGTGGGCTGCCATTCCCTTCTCCAGGGGATCTTCCTGACTCAGGGATTGGACCTGTGTCTCCTGAGGCTCCTGCATTGCAGGTGGATTCTTTCCTGCTGAGCCACCAGGGAAGCCAGAAAATCCGTTGAAAATTTGTGAAAAACTCCTTTTAATAGCCTTAGGGGTTTCTGAGGGTAGGTTCACTTCAGTGGCCAAGATACCATGCAGAAGAAAAACATGAAGTGATTAAGGCTAATTTTCAGCATGACTTTTCCCCTTGGGGCATTTGCCAATTCTAACGTAATTAGGTGAAAAGCTAGGATGAGCATCAGAGTCCCCAGGAGCCTGAGAGGTTGAGGAGGAAATATTTTTGAGTTCAGATCCCAAAAAGGAGAAGACATTCTGGTAAACACTCTAGGGCTTTAGTCAGAACCCTGAAGGACGACAAGATAAAAATTAGGATGACAAGAAAAGAGAAGCCCTCACAAATGAAGCAGGTCCAGCCTCGAATCAGCTAAATATATGATTGCCTTAAGATAAGCTACCCTTGTGACTGAACAACAACAAAAGCTACCCTTGCACTAATTGCCTGCTAGAAGCAAAAGATAATTCTTACTGATCTCACACCCATCAGAACTGTTGATGCTCAGTTGCTCAGTCATGTCCAACTCTTTGCGACCCCATGGACTGCAGCATGCCCCGTCCTTTACTATCTCTTGCAGTCTGTTCAAACTCAAATCCATTGAGTCGATGATACCATCCAACCATCTCATTCTCTGTCGCCCCCTTCTCCTCCCGCCTTCAATCTTTCCCAGCATCAGGGTCTTTTCCAATGAGTCACCTTTCACATCAAGTGCTCAACTGAAGCTTCAACTTCAGCATCAGTCCTTCCAATCAATATTCACTGTTGACTTCCTTTAGGATTGACTGGTTTGACCTCCTTGCTGTCCAAGGGACTCTCAACAGTCTTCTCCAACAGCACAGTTCACAAGCATCAATTCTTCAGTGCTCAGCCTTCTTTATGGTCCAACTCTCACATCTGTGCATTACTACTGGAAAAATCATAGCTTTGACTAAATAGACTTTTGTCAGCAAACTGATGTCTCTGCTTTTTAATACACTGTCTACATTTGTCATAGCTTTTCTTTCAAGGAGCAAGCGTCTTTTAATTTCATGGCTGCAGTCACTGTCCACAGTGATTTTGGAGCCCAAGAAAATAAAGTCTCTCACTGTTTTCTTTTTTTCCTACACCTATTTGCCATGAAGTGATGGGACCAGATGCCATAAAGTTTTCTGAATGTTGAGTTTTAAGCTAGCTTTTTTACTCTCCCCTTTCACCTTCATCAAGAGGCTCTTTAGTTCCTATTTGCTTTCTGCCAGAAGGGTGGTGTCATCTGCATATCTGAGGTTATTGGTATTTCTCCAGGCACCCATCAGAATGACTATTATCAAAATGACAAGAAATAAGTGTTGGTGCTGTTGGTGAGGATGTGGAGAAAAGGGAAAGCTTGTGCACTGCAGCCACTATAGAAAACATTTCTGAGTATGAAGGTTCCTCAAAAGGTGAGAAATAAAACTATCATATGATTCAACAATTCTACTTCTAAGTGTTTCTCCCAAGGGTAGGAAATCACTATCTCAAATAGATATCTTCACTCCCATGATCACTGCAGCATTATTTACAAGAGCCAAGAGGTGAAAACAACCCAAGTGTCCACTGATGAATGGATAAAGAAAATGTGCTATATATTTATACAAAGGCACATTATTCAATCATAAAAAGAAGGAAACCATGCCATTTGCTACCAGATGGGGCCTAACAACATCATGTTCAGCAAAATAAGTGAGTCAGAGAAAGACAAATACTGTACTATTTCACTTACATGTAGAATCTTAAATAAAGAGAGAGAGAGAGAGAGAAAACAGGCTTGTGGTTTCCAAAGGCAGTTTGTAGAGGGTGAGCAAAAAGAGGTGGAGGAACAGTTAATCTTTTCTGGAGAAGGACAGTATGACTGAAAGCCTCAAATTTAATCTATAATATTTACATAACAGGTGTCTAACTTAAACTGAAAAGCTAGTAGGCTTTCCAAGAGGGAAGATAAATTAAAGAGACCCCCTGAAGATTTGAATATTGGAATGATCAGAGATGAAACTTAAAATAACTGATAAACATTCAAGAATTCTTGATAAGATGGAAAACTGTGGCAGAGAGCTAAAAATTGGTTTCAGAAACAAGGTAGAAATGTAGTAATTCAAAAATATAACTAAAAATTAAGGATGCAAATTAAATTAGCAGCAAATTAGACAAAGCTAAATTGGGAATTAGTGAAATGGAATATACTTGAGAAAAATATTCAGATCTACAATGGTAAGAAAAGATGAAAAATACAAAAGTGAGTATAAGAAACCAATGGGGCACAACAAAATGTTCTAAGATTCTTCAAACTGTATGTAGGTCTAAGTTGGAGTTGGAGGTAAAAAAGAAATAAGTAATATTTGAAAACAACTGGTTTAAAATTTCCCAAAACACATAGAAACCAACAAGCATCAAGTCATAGACCCAAGAAGCACTATGAACCACTATCAGATATGAAGAAAACTATCTCTAGACACATCATCATCATACTGTTGGAAACCAAAGATAACAAGAAGATAACTGAAGATAGGTTATCATCAAAGGTCCAAAAATAAAGCCAACAGCTGATTTCTCTCTTATTTGTCCCTGGTTTCCATTTATCTATTGAGAAATCTGCATTTTGTATGGTTGCCATGTCATGTATCCTAACTCTTTATATGGAACATATATTTAAACTCAATATTCATTATATTTATGCATATGTATGCATGAATACATAAATGTAATTTCAAGCAAATAAGAACTGAAAGTATCACCACCAGATTTTTATTAAAGAAAATATTAAAGCAAACACTTTAGGGTGAAGGGGAATAATTCCAAATGAAGGGATGGATCTTTAGAAAGTAATGAAGAGCAAGGAAATGGGAAATACATGCATATATGTAAATGTACATTGACTGTATAAGTATATATTACAAATATAGCATGTAGAGGATGAATACATACAACAATAGATGAAGGCACTAACAGGCGTTACATTTTTAATATAGAACTAATTTATATGATATTTTAATAAGTCAAGTTTGCATGTTGACACCTTCTAGGTAACAAGTAACAGTACTGTAGAAACAGTATGCCATGGACTATCTTCGTGGAGGTTCCCTGTGGTTTCCTGCTTCAAGGATGCTTGCACTGCACCTGGTGATCCTGCCCGGTCCCCCCCTCGAACCAGCCCTGGCCAACCTCACTGCCCCGCCCCTCCAGGTCCCCCAGCCCCTCCAGCGCGGCTCAGCCCACACGGCCTTTCCCAGCTGCCCAGGGCCGCGCCACCTCGCAGGTGCGCAGAACGGCCACCAGGACTCGAGACGGCCGTGACCCCCAGAACGACCTGGAGCGCGAGGCCTCCTATGTCTGCCTGTCCGTGTCTTACTCTGTGGACGGCGGTTATGTGGCTTTGAAAGGCTTTGCCAACTTTTAGCAGTCTCGTGGGGAGAGGGAACATGCTGAGAAACGGATGAAGCTCCAGAACTAAGGAGGTGGCCGAACTGGCCTTCGGGATATCAGGAAACCGGACCCTAGGGGATGACGGCAAGAATGGGCTGAACGCAATGGAATGTGCGCTACACTTCTGATTCCAGTAGTCAATCTGCCACTACTGGAACTGCACACACCGGCCACTGACAAAAAATGACCCCCATTTCTGTGACTTCATTGACACTCACTGCCTGAAAGAGTAGGTGAAATCCATCAAAGAACTGGGTGAGCACGGAACCAACCTGTGCAAGATGGGGGCCCCCGAATCTGGCAGGGCAGAGTACCCCTGGATAAACACACCCAGGGAAACACTGTAAGGATAACGAGAGCCAGAGCTAAGCCTTAGGCTGGCTCCCTGGTCACCAGGACAGTGCACGCATGTTTGGAGTACCTCCACCTTTTCTGTAAGTTGTACTAAAACATCTACTTAAGTTATTTTCTTAGTACCATTCCTACAAATAAACTGGTACCCCCTCCCCCCCAAAAAAACCCCAGTATATAACCCCCAAGCTAATGCAGGGGAAAAATGAATTTTAAAAATTATGTAATTTCCAAGAAGTTATAAAACAAGTAAAAAGGGTGATGTAAAGGGCCAAAGAACACCTGAGTCAAACAGAAAACAAGCAGTGGGATAGGCTGGTAGTTTGTTTTCTTTTTGACAATTCCTCCCCACTGACCCTAAGGTGTTTGTTAACAGCTGAGCACTGTTAACCATAAAGTATATAGTCACTTTAATCTTTTCACTAAATTTAAACAAAAACATTATATATTCAGGTTAAACTCAAGAGATCCTCTAACACTAAATACTTTACTTAGAATCTTAATTTTTGCTCACAGCAAATGTAACTTAAAAGGATCAGGATAAAATGTAAAATAACTATAAACTTAATCTCACATAATCTACAATTGTGTCTTTAAAAAACAAAACAAACATATTTAAAATGCTTTTTATGATAGAATTTAGACCATTGGAAATTTTATGGCTGTGATAGGGTATTAATATATAAAGAGATTTAGTTACTGCTTAAGTCTCTTTATTAATATAGAAAGAAATTTAGTTACTGAATCAAACAAGGACTATTTTACAAGGACACTTCATTTTAATCAAAACTTGAAACCACCAGTTAAGCCAGCTTCATCATATCCATTTTAACTGAGATGAATAATAAAAAACAAGATAGACCCTAAGCGATAGCTTGAACCACAGAAGGATCAGTTTTGACCTCCTGGAATTCTTCTGAGAAACCAATGCCATTACCAAAAAAGAGAAACAAAAAGAGCGAGAGAGAGAGATCTAAAGAATTTTATTATATTGAGCTGTTGTAGTGTAAGCCTTTAATGCACATTGACTCATTTTCTATTTGGTAATAAATTGCTAAGCTCCAAAAGAGTGTATTTGTACTTACACACAAATATAATATTTTATTTTATCTTAATAATTTTTTTTCCCATTATTTATCTTAATAATTTATCGGTAGCAGAAAGGAGTCTAGGTTTTGAATCTTCTATTGACTAGCACAGATTCTTCCAAAACAGAGCACTCTGTCTGTCCTGGCTGCAACCAAATTATTTCAAATCTTAGGGGCCCTATCCATGATTCCCTCTACCATAGTTAGCAGTGGAGAAATAGTTAAGCTCATTTAACAACCTCCAGAATCAATTTTCAACTCTTTCCCCATGAAAGTATGACTAAATTTGATCAGATGAAAAGATAATATACAATCTAAATGTCCATCAACATGTGAATGGATAGAGAAGATATGGTATGCATACACACACACACACACACACACACACACACACACACGTATGATGGAATATTACTCAGCCAAAAAAATAAATGATAATGTCATTTGCAGCAACACAGATGCAACTAGAGAATCATACTAAGTGAAGAATTAATAAGTCAGAGAGACAAATACCATATGATATATCACTTATATGTAGAATTTAAAGAATGATAGAAATGAAATTATTTATAAAACAGAAATAGACTCATAGACATAGAAAACAATTTTACAAATACCAAAGGAAAAGGCAGGAGGCATAAATTAGGACTTGGAGTTAATAGATACACACTGCTGCCGCTGCTGCTGCTAAGTCGCTCAATCGTGTCCGACTCTGTGCGACCCCATGGACTGAAACCTACCAGGCTTCTCCGTCCCTGGGATTCTCCAGGCAAGAACACTGGAGTGGGTTGCCATTTCCTTCTCTAAAATACACACTACTATATATAAAATAGATAAACAAGGTCGTACTGTATAGCATAGGAAGCTATAATCAGTATCTTGTAATAACCTATAATGGAAAAGAATACAAAAAAGAATATGTGTGTATAACTGAATCACTTTTCTGCACACTTGTAAGTAAAACATTATAAATTATAGTTCAGTTTTAAAAAGGTAAAACACGAACAGTAATAATATCCACCTGTCAGCACTAAGACCAAACTTTATTGACATCTGTCTTAACTGTCATCACGTTGGAATTCACATAAAAAAGATTAGTGTTGTACTACAATGTGCCAATCATTGTCTTGGACCCTCAAAAGGAGTTCATGGTCCCCATATACTTCAGATGCTTATGCCCTAGAAGGGTAAACCTCTATTCTTTTGTTCATTCAGGAGAAATTAATTGGCTATCAAAAACTAATTGGACATTTTATTCATTGTTGAGAATTTTGTGGTGGAAATTTTCCTCACTTTTATGATGCTTACAGTCAGGTAGGGAATGAAACATAAAATGGTAACAAAAATAAATATAGTAATTCATTTATATAAGTGAACAGTGCACTGTGAAACGTTAAGGTAACAGGAAATGCTTGGCTTGAGAATCTGAGAAAGTAAAATCTGAGTTAAGATCTCAAGGTTAATTAGTTGAAAATAATCTTTCTATCAGAAAGGTAAATAGATAAAGGCCCTGTTTCCAGAGGAAAGATGATTGGAAAACTCAAAGAAGGACACAGTGGCAAGCATAAGAAGACCTGGCTTAAGACAATCCTGCACAGATGCCATGAAGATATCATCTGAGCCTTCCAAGAATACATTAAAGGTTCTGCTTGCTATTCACTCTTAAAAGCAATGAGAATTCACAGGAGGTTGTGAAACAGGAGAACAGCATGATACCATGTGAAATAGAGAGCATCTCTCAACTAGCTGTCAGTGGGTTGAAGGATGACAAGACTCCAGTAGCTCACTGGAAAGAAAATGCCACTTTAAAATCCATAGCAGCAGTAAGATGGAAAAGCAGATGGATCTGAGAGAA
This sequence comes from Bubalus kerabau, assembly GCF_029407905.1. Lineage (NCBI taxonomy): Eukaryota > Metazoa > Chordata > Mammalia > Artiodactyla > Bovidae > Bubalus > Bubalus kerabau. The sequence continues at coordinate 47,189,205 of NC_073626.1, forward strand.
ATTCAAGAGGTAAAACTGCAGGACTTGGTGACACCCTGGATATGACAGAAAGAAGGAAATGGGCTCTTGGTTTGCGCTTCCAGGGCAGAATGAATTGTGATAGTATTCCCTGTGTTAGGAACTTATAGAGAAGGGCTGCAGTTGGAAGAGGAAGAATGTGAGTCTGATTTTGCAAATGTTGAGTCTGAATTGCTTTGGAGATACTCAAGTGATGTCAGCTGAGCAGATGGACACCAGGACTGGAGTTTAAGAGACAGAAGGGACTACAAGTCTGGAAGATACAGATATACTAATAGTGTCAGAAACTGTCAGTGTGGGTTCAAAGTCCTGAGAAATCTGAATATTTACCAGACAGACAGAGGCCACTGAGCCAGTCTGGTTCCAGCCTGAGGACCCAGAGCATTAGGGCTAAAAGCAGTAAGGATGTTAAACAGAGAAGCCAGGGAAGGAGGTAAATTGCAGAGTGAAGTGTCAGGTATCACTGGGAATTCAACAGGACGAGACCTACATTACAATTCCACAACATTGGAACCACAACAGAACTATGCATAAAGTCCCACTAGAGCACAGAAAAAGGATACTGACTTAAGAAAGAGAAAAGAGTTGATCAAAAGAAGTGATCTTTAAGCTGTGCCTGAGGAATGAATAGGAGTTTCTCAAGCAAATCAGTCCAGGGATAAAAAGGCAATGTTTAGAGAAGGTATAGCAATTTCTCAAGAAGGAAACAAAACATCTTCATTAGGCTGGTGAATATCCCAAAACCCTATTTCCTACATTCCTAGATCAGTCATTCTAGTCATTTTCAATTACCCTGCTTTTACATTCTAACACGGAAAAGTAGGCACCCTAGCAGTCTAGCCTCTGTCACAGTCCCCAAACCCACAAAATCTGAATATGGGGTGGGAGAAGAGAAAAATAATATTAACACGGCAACAGAAGTCATATACAGTCTCACACTTTTTCACTGAAATGTAAGGATTTCTGATTCTGTAACCGAGTAAATATGAAGGTTTAAAGTTATAATACAAAGATCAAAGGAGAAGACAAAAAAATTAAATAGAAGACATACAAACATGGGAACATAAAGACTAATTTTCCTTCTCTTGCATTGTCAGTAAAAGTCTTTGAGTTAGTCGACCTCCACCATCTTTCAGGTAATGAGGAGAAATCTTAGAAAGAATCCACAATTGCTGAACTCCAATCTGTAGAACTAAGGTTACAATCCACATGGTGATACATTGAAGATACACTGAATGTAAAACTATAGGAAAAACGGAGCCTAATATCAGTATTAGAATAGCTGATTGGCTGATTCATGTCAATGTATGGCAAAAAAACACAATATTTTTTTAAAGAAAAAAATAAAGAAATAAAGACACAAACTCAAATTATGCTTACCCGCTTAATTGTTACATTTAACACAAGTTTTTATTTTGTACTTAGATGTATAATAAATATTTTGCATCCAGCAAAATTTGAAAAATTAATAGCTAAACTCTCATAGTCTCTTTCCCTTTTCCCACGTTTTAACATTCACTTAACAACTACCACTGCTATTTCTCTGTGAAACTTCAAATTGTAAGCTCTTTTAAGAGAAAATCAATTTCTTTATATAGATTTTCTTCATTTACTTGCCATTTCCGGCTGAGACTGCATTGACTTGCAGGCATGTGGCTACTATTCACCTGCCCTCATAGCTGTCTTCAAATGGGATTTCAGGCATCACATGGGAATACATTTTGCTCTGAAATCCTTCTGCTATTTACCATCTTCCCCCATCTTGTTCAAGTGTGTTGAAGCATAAATACATTACAGATAAGGGATGATTTCACCCCACCCTGTTTTCCCAGCCTTCGGTGTTGGCTTCCTTCCGTTTTTCTGCCTCACATTCCGACAAATTCGTCGCCTTTGTCACACAATAATAAGAGAATTGCAAAGAGAGACGCTGTCCTCAGAGAAGTGCTGCGTATCACAGGAAGGATCCTTTCCCAGGGAAACGAAGAGAAGGAACACTTTCCTTCAGACCACCTGCACGTGGCCAAGGTAGGGAATTCAAAGGGCCTCCCCGAGGGGCGGGTCCGCTAGTTCACCCGGGGAGACGGTGGGAACCCTTTTCAGGGGAGAGGCCTTCACACCGCAGAACCGCCGCAGGAGGGCCCCGGGCGGAGAGGCGCCGCGGCGGCGGGAGAGGTGGGGACGCCCCGGGCCGCGAGATGGTACCTGCGCGGGCTCGAGCGCCCCTGCCACTGAATCCCCGATCCAGAGATGCTCGCGCAGCAGCTGCTGGTAGCTGAGGCAGTGCTTCACCGCGCAGGGCACGTTCCCCATGGCGGGGCCCGGGCAGCGCGGGAGAGGGGAGGGAGCAGGCAGGGGGCGAGCGATGGGGCCAACGCCCAGGGATGCTCCGCTTGCGGGCCTCGGAGCGCCTCCCGCCTCCCGCGCGCGCTCTGCGCACTGCGGCGGCGCCGGGCAGGACGCCGACGGGCACCTGCGCACACGCGGTCCACCCCGGACCCGAGCCGGCCAGTCACAGCCTGGCGCGCGCGTTCCGCACTGTGCGCAGCACTCGGGACTGAGAGAGTTGGCACACACCTGCACTTACTGGCTTCTCATCAGGTTCAGACCCCACAGATAAAGCAAGGGTTAGGTCTCCACCAAAGTAGAAGCATCTGTGTTTTCCTTTGGGGAGTTTGCTCATGCCCAAGTATGATTTTCCCTGCGCAGTGTAGACGTGCCTGGCCTTGAACTCACCTGAGTTTATCTTCATGAGAATAAGCTTGACAGATGCACACTGCTATGTTTAAAACGGATAATCAACAAGGACATACTGTATAGCACAGTAAGCTTTGCCCAATATTTTGTAATAACCTAAATGGGAAAAGAACTAGAAAAAAAGAATAGATGCCTGTATATGCATAACTTTGCTGTCCATAGGAAACTAACAAAACGTTGTTAACCAACCATATTACTAAAATAAAAATTTTAAAATAAAGATATCGGCCATATTGGATTAAAGCCCAGTCTAATGAGCCTCCCTTTAACTTGATTACTTATATAAAACTATCTCTAGAAACAAGGTCACATTCTGAGATACCAGTTCAGGTCAGTTCAGTCGCTCAGTGGTGTCCGACTCTTTGCAACCCCATGGACTACAGCACACCAGGCCTCCCTGTACAACACCAACTCCTAAAGCCTGCTCAAACTCCTGTCCATCAAGTCAGTGATGCCATCCAACCACCTCATCCTCTGAAGTCCCCTTCTCCTCCTGCCCTCAATCTTTCCCAGCATCAAGGTTTTTTCCAGTGAGTCAGTTCTTCGCATCAGGTGGGCAAAGTATTGGAGCTTCACCTTCAGCATCAGTCCTTCCAATGAATATTCAGGACTGACTGATTTCCTTTAGGATGGACTGATTGGGTCTCCTTGCAGTCCAAGGGACTCTCAAGAGTCTTCTCCAACATCACAGTTCAAAAGCATCAATTCTTTGGTGCTCAGCTTTCTGTATAGTCCAACTCCCACATCCATACGTGACTACTGGAAAAACCAAAGCTTTGACTAGATGGACCTTTGTTGGCAAAGTCATGTCTCTGCCTTGTAATATGCTGTCTAGGTTGGTCATAGCTTTTCTTCCAAGGAGCAAGCATCTTTTAATTTCATGGCTGCAGTCACCATCTGCAGTGATTTTGGAGCCCCCAAAAGTAAAGTCTCTCACTATTTCCATTGTTTACCCATCTGTTTGCCATGAAGTGATAGAACCAGATGCTATGATCTTAGTTTTTTGAATGTTAGTTTTAAGCCGAATTTTTCACTCTCCTCTTTCACTTTCAAGAGGCTCTTCAGTTCTTCTTCACTTTCTGCCATATGGGTGGTGTCATCTGCATATCTGAGGTTACTGATATTTCTCCCAGCAATCTTGATTCCAGCTTGTACTTCATCCAGCCTGGCATTTCACATGATGTACTCTGCATAGAAGTTAAATAAGCATGATGACAGTATATAGACTTGACATATTCCTTTCCCAATTTGGAGACAGTTTGTTGTTCCATGTCCAGTTCTAACTGTTGCTTCTTGACCTGCATACAGATTTCTCAGGAGGCAGGTCAGGTGGTCTGGTATTCCCATCTCTTTCAGAATTTTCCACAGTTTATTGTGATCCACACAGTCAAAGACTTTGGCATAGTCAATAAAGCAGAAGTACATGTTTTTCTGGAACTCTCTTGCTTTTTTGATGATCCAACAGATGTTGGCAATTTGATCTCTGGTTCTTCTGCCTTTTCTAAATCCATCTTGAACATCTGGAAGTTCACAGTTCATGTACTTTTGAAGTCTGGCTTGGAGGATTTTGAGCATTACTTTGCTAGCGTATGATATGAGTGCAATTGTGAGGTAGTTTGAACATTCTTTGGCATTGCCTTTCTTTGGAACTGGAATGAAAACTGACCTTTTCCAGTCCTGTGGCCACTGCTGAGTTTTCCAAACTTGCTGGCATATTGAGGCAGCACTTGCATAGCATCATCTTTTAGAATTTGAAATAGCTCAACTGGAATTCCATCACCTCCACTAGCTTTGTTCGTAGTGATACTTCCTAGGCCCACTTGACTTAGCATTCCAGGATGTCTGGCTCTAGGTGAGTGATCATACCATCGTGATTATCTGGGTCATAAAGATCTTTTTTGTGCAGTTCTTCTGAGATACCAGAAGATAGGCTTTCGACATGTGAATTTGGAAAGCGGGAACATCCTGTAACCCATGGATCCTCCACTTTTGTTGTCCTCTCTTCTCTGCCAATTGTTATTAATCGTTTCCTAAACTGTTTGAGAGCAATAATAGATATGGCCTCCACCCCTCACGATGCCTTAATTCGCCAGTGTGTATTTCCCCCAGACAAAGACAATCTCTTGCATCACCACCAAACAACCCTCCAGAACAGAAAATCACCCTTGGTACAGCACTACCATCCAATCCACATATCCCATGCAAATTTCACCAACTGTCTCAATAATGTCCCATTTGGAAAAAAAAAAAAAACTACTTGATTTTTAAGTATGATACTGGATGCTTGGGGCTGGTGCACTGGGACAATCCAGAGGGATGGTACGGGGAGGGAGGAGGGAGGGGGTTCAGGATGGGGAACACGTGTATACCTGTGGTGGATTCATGTTGATGTATGGCAAAACCAATACAATATTGTAAAATAATTAACTTCCAATTAAAATAAATAAATTTATATTAAAAAAACAAAAAAATAAAAACGGCAACAAATTTTAAAAATAAATAAAAAATAAGTATTATGAGAGGAACTTGGAACTATGCTTAATATTTTTGCATGCCCTGTAAAAGAAAAGAATCTGGAAAAGTATATGTATGTAAATGTATATAAACATATACATATATATGGCCTTCCCTGGTAGCTCAGAGGGTAAAGAATCTACCTGCAATGCAGGAGAAACTGGTTCCATACCTGGGTCAGGAAGATCCCCTGGAGAAGGGAATGCCTACCCACTCCAATATTCTTGCTTGGAGAACTCCATGGACAGAGGAGCCTAGTGGGCTATACATGGAGTTGCAGAGTCAGACACGACTGAGTGACTAACACACACACACACACATACATACATATGCATATATATTTGTATTATAACTCAGCCTATACATATATAATATATATACCAAGCTTCTGTTTTTTCTTTGCTACTGTTTGCTTTGCTTTTAATGTTGTTTTCATATATTGAAAAAAAATGATGCAGATCCAGAATCTTTACATGGAAGAATTCTTTATGTCCTTTTTTTATTTCCTTGTTAGGGCACCACCTTAGTTACTTCTGTAATGGTTTCTTTTCATATAGAATTACTATATCAATTATATCAATCTATGGCATATGCTAAAATAAATTTCTTGGAGAGTGGAAAAATATGAATCATTTTGCTATACACCTGAAACTGACACGATGTTGTAAATCAGCTATCCTTCAATTAAAAACTTACAAAATATGAACAGTAAACATTATAAGGCAATTTTCAAGGTTAGAACCCTTATGTGCAGCAGTGTAATAAGGAAGAAAAGATATAAGGTAGTCAATTAGGGGAGATGTCACAGATAAGTTGGCAAGTCAGTCAGCTGACAGTAAGTGGGTAATACAGGTTAAGCACTGAAATAGAGTTGAGTTGCTTAAAGAGATCCAGGGCACACAATTACTGAAGCTATAAAGGCTCAAGTCATTCAAATGAAAATTGTAAACACATCTGTGTCATTAGAATAGGACTAGTCTTGGGTAGTGAAGAGTTGAGGAGATGGTCCTGGAACAGACCACCTCTCTTCCTACCACTCTTTCTCAAGCACAAATACACCGACACACTCTGAAACTCTTCAGCATGAGTTCAGCACCTGCATTTGAATGGACAGCCATCAAGAACAGCCTCGTGTGGCCGCGTGGCCTGGCCAGGGGCACCAGTCAGCCCCACTGCCTGCTGCAGCAAGTGCTATTACACACGAAAGGATTCAATGACTACTTTGCACAACACAGTATAAACACACTTAAGGAATTTAACACGCAGAATAAGCAAGTCAGCATTCACGCTTCTGAGAGTGGTGAGACTTCCACTAGGAACAGAAATAAAGCAGTTAAGGACAGAACAAGGCAAAGAGTGGGAGAGGGAACTTTTGGATCCTTATTGGAACAGGACTGGAAGGGCAAAGAGGATGAAGGGAACTCTTGTCACTTTGATCAAGGTTGATTAACATGAAGAACATGATCAGAACTGCCAAAGTGAGGTCATGCAATTCTTGAAAGCCTCTAAAATTCTCTAATGCAAAAGATTGAACTCTAATGCAAAAGACTCAAAATAGAACCACCATAAGACCAATCAACCCCACTACTGTGTATATTCCATAATTCAAAAAGACTCATGTACCCTAATGTTCATACCAGCACTATTTACAATAGCCAGGACATGGAAGCAACCTAAATTTCCATTAACAGGGAAATGGATAAAGAAGATGTGGTACGTATACACAATGGAATATTGTTGTTTACTTGCTAAGTTATCTCCTACCCTTTTGCGACTTCATGGACTGTAGCCCCCCAGGCTCCTTCTGTTCATGGGATTTCCCAGACAAGAATAGTGGAGTGGGTTTCCATTTCCTTCTCCAGGGGTTTTTCCTGACTCAGGGATCAAACCTGCATCTCCTGCATTGGCAGGAATGTTCTTTACCACTTAGCCACCAGGGAAGCCCACAATGGAATATTACTTAGCCATTAAAAGGAATGAAGTTGTATCAATAACCTCAGATATGCAGATGACACCACCCTTATGGCAGAAAGTGAAGAGGAACTCAAAAGCCTCTTGATGAAAGTAAAAGTGGAGAGTGAAAAAGTTGGCTTAAAACTCAACATTCAGAAAACGAAGATCATGGCATCCGGTCCCAGCGCTTCATGGGAAATAGATGGGGAAACAGTGGAAACAGTGTCAGACTTTATTTTTCTGGGCTCCAAAATCACTACAGATGGTGACTGCAGCCATGAAATTAAAAGATGCTTACTCCTTGGAAGGAAGGTTATGACCAACCTAAATAGCATATTCAAAAGCAGAGACACACTTTGCCAACAAAGGTCCATCTAGTCAAGGCTATGGTTTTTCCAGTGGTCATGAATGGATGTGAAAGTTGGACTGTGAAGAAAGCTGAGCACCGAAGAACTGATGCTTTTGAACTATGGTGTTGGAGAAGACTCTTGAGAGTCCCTTGGACTGCAAGGAGGTCCAACCAGTCCATCCTAAAGGAGATGAGTTCTGGGTGTTCATTGGAAGGACTGATGCTGAAGCTGAAACTCCAATACTTTGGCCACCTCATGTGAAGAGTTGACTCATTGGAAAAGACTCTGATGCAGGGAGGGATTGGGGGCAGGAGGAGAAGGAGACGACAGAAGATGAGATGGCTGGATGGCATCACCGACTTGATGGACATGAGTTTGAGTGAACTCTGGGGGTTGGTGATGGACAGGGAGGCCTGGTGTGCTGTGATTCATGGGGTCGCAAAGAGTCGGACACTACTGAGTGACTGAACTGAACTGAACTAAACTAAACTAAAGAATGGTTTCAGGTTTGCTTAGCCAGAATTTCTAATGAGTTTAGTTTGACAGCTCTAGGATTTATTTATTTATTTTGCTAACCCCTTAGCTTGGGCTATAACAGGATGAAAGTGTTAATCTCTCGGTCTTGTCTGACTCTTTGCAACCCCATGGACTGTAGCCCGCCAGGCTCCTCTGTCCATGGAATTATCCAGGCAAGAATACTGGAGTGGGTTGCCATTCCCTTCTCCAGGGGAATCTTCCCAACCCAGGGATTGAACCCATGTTGCCTGCATTGCAGGAGAATTCTTTACGTCTGGGTTACCAGGGAAGCCCATAATAAATCTAACCTAAAACTATACACAGTATAGCTTCACTTCAGTGTTTTTGCAGGGGTTTACTTTCTCACTCACAGACTCAGGTGAAGTTTTTCCATCTCCCATACATGTAACAGCCTTGAGAGACCCAGTGGTTTATGATCTTGGCTCAATTAGCTCCCTTTCCTCAGATGGCATTTGGTTTAGGCTTCCCAAGTGGCTCAGATGGTAAAGAATCTTCCTGTAATGCAGGAAATCAAATGCAGGTTTGATTCCTGGATCAGGAAGATCCCCTGGAGAAGAGAATGGCAACCCACTCCAGTACTCTTGCCTGGAGAATTCCATGGACAGAGGAGCCTGGTGGGCTACAGTCCATGGGGTCACAAAGAGTCGGACATGACTGAGTGACTAACACTTTCACTTTCTCAAGTGATTAAAACCCTAGCCTCTGGCTAAAAGGACCCGTGTCCTCTTGTGAACCTCTTGGCAATATTAAGTTCCTGGATATTTCCTTGATATCATTGTTGAGAGGAGGGAGAGGCATATCTCACTTCAGTTTAGTCCTGCATATTTATCAGAATTCTAACTTGAAATATTTCTATGATTAGTGTTTGCACATAATTTTCAATACATTCTGGAATTCCTTTACTCTTCAGGAAAGTAAAGATAGGAATCAAGAGATGCTGAACTGAAAGAGAACATTCAGCTTATCTCAGAGCCTGAGCATCTTACAATACAGTTTTGACCCCTTGACGAATTCACAAGAGAGAAAACTAAGCCACAGCTACATTCTCCTCTTTTCCCTATCTCTTCTCTACATAAAGTGGCAACAGTGAATTACAGAGTTGTGCATTGCTTATCTATATCCTAAGAAAAGGCTTTTAAAAACAGTGGCAAGTCCTTGGGAGAGAAGGGTCCAGTTAGAATGGGCTATTGTGTGAGTCTCTTTGGTACCAAAGACAGCTATTTAAAGGTCCCTAAGAGAACAGGACAGATAAAATTAAAATCAAATTTGTAGTAACAATAGATGCAAATCGGCATGTAGCCAAGGTACCTACCAGGAGGGGATCAAAGACACATATGGAGAGTTTCAAGCACTGATGCCATAGAACTTTGGCAAGCATCTTGAGAGTAATATGCTCCAGCCTCAAACAATAAAAAGGAAAGAATGAAAACATCTTGGTTACCGATATTGGATGATACCTAAGGGGAAGCAAAGCTTTCATCATCTCAGTTTTAATGCTGAAAAATTTAAATAACTTCTCACATATGTTATGTCTGGCTGATCTAAATTGATGGGAAGGATAACAGAGTGTTTAAAAACATTCTTGGTCACTAAAATCAAAGTTCCATTAACAATAGCATTGTTCTGAAATAATGCATTCTTTTGAGAATATGTAATGTGATCTATTTTACCAAAATAGCACCCCACCCCAGGTGATGGATACCTGGCATTAGATACAGAAATCAGAACAAAGCTGCAAACCACATTTCTCCTGATGTAGAAGTCTATTTATTCTTTCACTGATTCAAAAGGATCCCAAAGCATTAGCTTTGCCAACTGTATTGGAAAATAAAAGATACAGACATTGACAGCTCATTAACAACTCATAATATGAGTTGGTTAGATGGCTGAAGTGCATACAATTTTTGCCAAAAGATATAAAGTGTCTTCTTATTACACTACCTACAAACTCAGACTCTATTTGAAAAATGTTTATATCAAAACAGTTGATATATTCTGATGGTTATAGTAGATGTGACCTTAATGGGTAGCTTATATTAATTCTTCTCCATGGACAGCATCATCATTGGAATCTGTATCAAAATTAAAAGCATCATTACCAGTACAAAACAATGGATTAAAGGTACAAAGCACTTGGCATTTTGCTTTGCACATAGTATATGCTCAGTGAATCTTAGCTTTCTTTTTCCTCTTCACAAATCAAATCAGTCCACTGTTAAGAATGGATATATGATGAGGAAAACTGTTAAACTCAAATTTAATGACTTCTATAGAGTATTAGTTCAATTCACTAAAGAGGTTTTATTTTTGATATTCAATAACTAATGGGAAAATAAACATGAACAGATATATAACATATGCCTTCTTGACTTTAAAGATCTTGTGTTCTAGTGGCAATGTCTGGGGAAAACTAATTATAAATATTATTAGGTGTAGCAGATGCATCTTCATCAGTGGAATGCAAGAAATTAAATTCCAAAGTTGAAAAATCTGGATAAGAAAACATTGTTTATGGCAGAATTTGCATGTTTATCAAATGTTTATTGAGTAATTAATTGCATAATAAACATAGGGCATTAAATACTGTGTGGAAAGTAATAATGAACCAGGAAGTCTGCAACACAGAAAATTTCTAATTTAACAGTGAAATGTGATGCCACTCCAATATCTACAATAAGCAATATGTTAGTCAGTGCCCAGTGATAATACTTGGTTTTTCCATAAGATGGTACAGAAACCCAAATGATCTTTTTGGCCAACCCAATATAAGCTGAGAACCATCGAAGCAAAGGGAGTAAACTCCAAGTTCGGTTAGGAAAATAAGCGAAGACATTAGGAAGGAGGCACCTGTGAAGGGGTTGGGCAAGGAGAGCCTATTATGCAGGAAGGAAGCGGGCAGGGGGAGGGGGCGGAAGAGATACATTCACATCAGTTGATAATGGGCTAACAGGCTGCCTTACCACCAAGAACTGCATTACCATCAAAATGTGCAAATAACTTTCAAATGAAAATCTTCATTAAAGTACCTGATTGAATAATCTTCTATACATCTGTGATTATTTCACTGGGCTATTGTAAATAAAAACATCATTTCTAATTTTGTCACAGATGAGCATAAGCACATAAATTCATCAGAAGTGCTAAAGGGACTAACAAAGTATCCATCTTGCAAGTCAGACTTTTATATACAGCTGTAGATTTTTTACGTGTGTCATCTCTGTTCTCCATGGGCAGGAGAGCAAAGATCATAACTGCAAAATGACTGGAACTTTGAAGCACTTTGCTGGGTATTTTAACTCAGTGCATGAATTATTCCCATTTAACAGGTGAAGAAACTGAGGCTCAGAGCCCTTGAACAACTAAGCCAAAGTAGAAGAGTAAGTCTCAGAAACAGACTCAAATTTGTGCCTGTCAAAGCCATTCACACACAATCATGTATTCCTCAGAACATCTTTTAGACACCAAAACCCACGCTCCAAGAGGTTAAATTGTTTCCAAGGGAGGTTCTTTAGAGCCAAAACTTGAACTCAGCCTTCTATCTCTGCATTCCAGAAGAATTCCACAACATAAGGAAGACCCAATCTCTTCTTTGGAGCCCACAGACCTTTGCAGGTTTGACATTAAAAATACTGTCCATGGGATTGATACAGGAATAAAGAACTCTCTTAATTTTAGCAGCCATACATGCTCTACCATATTGGAGGGGGTAAGACTCAACTCCAGGTCTTCTAAGAAAATTTGCAGATGGGTAGTTCATCTTCACCCCACTCCAGTACTCTTGCCTGGAAAATCCCATGGACAGAGGAGCTAGCAGGCTGCAGTCCATGGGGTTGCTAAGAGTCGGACACGACTGAGCGACTTCACTTTCACTTTTCACTTTCATGCATTGGAGAAGGAAATGGCAACCCACTCCAGTGTTCTTGCCTGGAGAATCCCAGGGACGGGGGAGCCTGGTAGGCTGCTGTCTATGGGGTTGCACAGAGTCAGGCACGACTGAAGTGACTTAGCAGCAGCAGCAGCAGTTCAACTTCCTAATCATGCATGGTGGTGGGATTCCTCTTTTTATAGGCCAGTCAAGCCATGGCTTATCATGGCTTATCATGGCTATAAGTTTATCAAAATATATGTGTATATGATGGGAATTTTGATTTTCAAGTTTCTGGTCATGATTTATTCTTTTCAATTTTTTCCCTCTGTAACCTAGCATACTTATTAGTATATATCCCCACATATCATATGCTGTTTGTTTTTTCCCTGAACTAATTTTTATTCTACCACTTAAAGAAGTCTTCCATCATGGAAAAAGTAGTTGCTTTGCCCACAGTTTCCCAGAGTTCTCTTCAAAGTCCAAATCTCTGTAGAATTTGCAATTGATTGGATAATGGAGGCCCTTTCTTACTAAAATGCCATCATTCCAACTACATTTTCATTGAAAATGATAAGGGCAGAACATCGTAAGAGTGCTTTAATAACTGACATTATTCAATGCCTTGAATTTTTCTAGCCTTACATCTCCACTAAATTCACAAATGCAAATGCATCAATATGAATCATATGAGTTTTCAAGGCAATAATCTATAGTTATTTTGTAATCCAATATTAATTTTACAACATTCAAAAACTCATATGTGGTATTTGTATAACTTTTCACTTGTTCATTTCAAGTTCAAAGTTAACTAAAATGTTACAAACCCGCTCCAGAAACCTTGATGGGTAACAATACAAGAACCCTAAAATTATGTTCCTGGGATTTTCCTCTTCCCAACCAATTTTCTTCCAATGCCTCTCTTTTACCTTCTTACTCTGTGTTGTGGGAACTCATTTGCTACCTTATTTACCCTATTATTTTCTCAGAAACTTTTTCCTACCCTATGATTGTATATTCATGGAGATTTCTGATTCTTGGTAATCTGTAGTTTGCATACAGGTGCTTAGAAGATAGAGAGTTAACGTTATGATTAATCGGCGTTATTTGCAACATTTTGAAAGGTTTGTTGGCCTTTAAACTTCACTTTCAGCAATAGAATAACTTAAACTGGTGTTTCTCAACCTCAGCCCTTCTGATATTTGGGGCCTAGAGTCTTGATCGTGGGGGGCTATCCTAGGTCTTGTAGGAATTTTAGAAGAATCCCTGGCTTCTACCGACCAGATGCCAGTAGTCTCCACTAACTCATGACAACCAAAATTACCTCCAGAGACTGCCATGTGTTCCCTAGGAAGCAAGTCAATACTTGTTGAGAACCATTGGTTGAAATAATGAGAATGATGATAACAAGACCTTATCACATGCCAGGAACTATTTTAAATCCTTTAAGTGCACATTATCTAATTCTCAGAAAGTTTCTGTGGTTCCCAGGTTCCGATGAGGCAGCTTGAGCACAGAGGAGTTACTAAGTCACTTAGCATCACGTGGCTAGTGAGTCAGACAGCTGGGATTCAAGCCATGGGACTTGGCGTCTGTATTTTTAATTGTCAGCCCTACAGCTGTTTTGCTGAAATCACACAAGCAAGAATGAACTCCATCAAAGACATAGATCATTTTGAGTTTAAATTCTTCTCCATGATGGCCAACATTTAAACACTGGAAAATAGACTTCCTGCAAATTCAAAATCTTTCCAGATAGATAGGTTCCCTTATTCTCTTATTTCACAGAGCTTGTGAAATTCTATCAAAGATAAGATTTTCCAGGCAGAGATTTTCCAGCTCAGGGAAAGCAATGAGATTCCTGGGCTCAAATCCTGACGAAACCATGGTTATGAATATCGTAAGGCTGCTTACATGTTTTATTATTTTATAGCATCATTTGCAGAGAAGGCAATGGCACCCCACTCCAGTACTCTTGCCTGGAAAATCCCATGGATGGAGGAGCCTGGAAGGCTGCAGTCCATGGGGTCGCTGAGGGTCAGACACAACTGAGCGACTTCACTTTCACTTTTCACTTCATGCATTGGAGAAGGAAATGGCAACCCACTCCAGTGTTCTTGCCTGGAGAATTCCAGGGACAGGGGAGCCTGATGGGCTGCCGTCTATGGGGTCGCACAGAGTCGGACACGACTGAAGTGACTTAGCAGCAGCATCATTTGAATAGTGAGGGTCCTTTTATGGTTAATTAGTTTAGAAGAAAATAAAATTACCTTATAGCATTTATCCTACATCCCTTAACATTCAAATATCATTTTATCTTACATATAGTATTTGTACTGCGAATAACAGCCAATGAAAATTAAATTTCTTTTTCCACCTCTGCATCTGTGTGTGGCAGACATGCTATTTTCTTGCAAAATAAAAACTATCACACAGCATAATTCACAAAGATTTTGCCTTTGTAAGTATCTTCATAAAATGTATCTTCTCTCTTGCTCTCAAACCTTCTTTTAATTTGCTCCAGGCTGGCTATAAATTGTCAAAAAGAATGTAGTGTGATAAGCAAGGTTTTACATCTAATTAAGCACAATTAATTTATGTAATATTAAATACATGGAGGGCTTCACTGATGGTTTAGTGGTAAAGAATCTGCCTGCCAATGCAGGTGACATGGGTTCTATCTCTGGGTTGGGAAGATCTCCTGGAGAAGGAAATGGCAACTCACTTCAGTATTCTTACCTGGGAAATTGCATGGACAGAGGACCCTGGCAGACTACTGCCCAAGGAGTTGCAAAAGAGTAGAACATGACTTAGCAACTAAACAACAAAAACAACAAATATATGGTGTATATTATGGCCTTTCAAGCTTCTAGAAAAGTTGATTGAAGTAATAATAATGGCCTATACTTATATTTATTGATTGATTTATCTGTGTCATGCACTATCTTAGCAGTTCTTCAAAGGCTAACTCATTTCATCCTTATAATAACTCCTTTTAGGGAGGTACATTTAATGTCCCTATTTTGGAAAGAAAAATTGAAACCACAAAGAGATTACAGAACTTGGTCAAAATCAAATAGGTAGGAACCATTCAGCTGGTTTATAAACCCAAGTAATTTGGCACCAAAACTGGGCTGGTATCATTTGTGTATACTAATCTTCTAAAGAGGGGGAATTATCACCACATATAATATTATTCATCATTGTAGTAGGTAGATAAATGAATTAGAAAATCTATCGTCCACTGACACATGAGGAAAATATACTTGGTGCCTTAAAAATGTATCATTTGTGCAATTCTTGGCAGTGGAGGATAAGAGCTTCATCTTATGAAGAAATGAATGAATAATTGTAAAAATGGCTTTAAATCTGACGATTCTAAGCTCTTCCTTAGGCAGTTCACCTATTTTCTTTATTCCTTCCTATTAGCTCAAATATCTGAGTCCTCTGTACCTTTCACACACCGTGTGTCAATGAGACTAACTTTCCCAGCTTGCTTCATTCAGTCCTGGGTTATCTTTGTCCTGGTGTCTTTTACTATTTCTAATTCCTTGAATTTCTCATATTTAACAAAAACTTTTGTTTAACCAGGAAGATCCCCTGGAGAAGGAAATGGCAACCCACTCCAGTATTTTTGTCTGGAGAATCCCATGGACAGAGGAGCCTGATGGGCTACAGTCCACGGGGTCGCAAAGAGTCAGACACGACTGAGCAACTTCACTTTCACTTTATTTAATAATTGTATTAAAATAAGTCAGAATGAGTTAAGTCAATCTCCTCCATGTCCTTCCAGCTTCTGCCACAATCTTGTCTTGCTGTGCCGGAGACATTTGTTCTGAGAATGAAGTTCTCACTGTAACATGTGGTTAAATCTGTAAAATGACTGGCCACAAACCTCTTTATTTATTTGATCTTTTCCAAATGCAACAGATAACAACTATCTCCCTTTCAAAGGAGCATATGGAATGCCAGCTGATAAAATAAAATCTGCTTTTTGTGAGAAGCAGCTATGGACAGCTGATCCCCTCTGGTCCCGTGTGATGGTGAAAGAAGAAATGTACCCATCTGCCCGTTTTGGTCCCTTGACCTTGGCAGCTAGTTAGCTGTCCGGTGAACCCTTCCTACTTCTGTGAGATGCTTGAAGCTGTTAGGATATCAGTTATATGGGTCAGAGGGAAATCCTGAAAAGTATAGGTTATCCAGGAAATGGAGACTGGACAGCCTTCCTTTGGGGTATAAAAAGTAGTGAACAATAGATGCTGTGGGAGTTTTAAAAATGTATTGTACAATGTAAATCTATAGCTGCTTATATTTCTAGTTGTTTTATCTAGACTAATACTTTTCGTCCTGAAATAAAATCTTTAGATAGCAATTGCATAAGAAAATAGAAGCATGCATTTAAAGTAATGTGCTGAATTTCCATTTCTCAAGCAAGTAGTGATGCACTTGTAATGTGAACACAATGTGTTTCATTCAGTATTTACCATTTCATTATGAAGACTGTACTGGCCACATGAAAATCAGAAGATATAAATCAACAATCCAAGCACCAAAATTTTAAGAAGACAATACCCAAAGACAACATTTAAACATACCCAAGTGTAGAAGTGGAATATGTAACAATCTCTAAAGCATGCTTTTTTTTTCATTCAGATAAATTGCTATTTAAGATTAGTCTTGCCTATTTCATTCTGAGACTTTTTTTTTTGTATTTGTGTGTGTGTGTGTGCGTATTTGCACATGTGGATACTAAAGAGAGGGCTGTTAATATGTTCACCCCGTGGAGAAGAGAACTTGTAAGAGATGCCTTACATTATGACATTGTCTTCAGAGATTTTCAAACAGAAAAGCAACTCAGCTATTACAGAAAAAAGTCTGATTTTGATTTTCATCTGATAAAGCTATATTCTACCAAGGCAAAAGATCTGACTTTACTGTGAATGCTGTTGGAATCAAAAGTTCAATGTTGAAGATACAATTTTTTTCTTGCTATGATAATAAAAATAAAATTTTGGCAGAGCACAACAGTACAGTAAAAGCTAGGTTCTTTCTAAAGAACACATGGAGAAAAAATGTACTTGGGATTAGCTGTGAAGCACAAATAATTCATGAATGGTCAAACTGGGGAAATATTCTACTAACCATAACTGAAAATATAGAAGTCAAAGTTTACACATATGAGAAAATATACCATTGGACCATAATTTTCTCAATGAAGTGATTTAAAACCAAAAAGATACTACAGCTTAATGATATAACAATTCTTCATTGATTATCTTTGATCTGATTTTAAAAACTTAGAACCTTTGTGAACAACTCTGTAAATCAACTTCAATCTCTAGTATATATAGAATGTTTTTGTAAAACATTTCTCTAAATTGTGATAGCATTTTGTTCAAAAAAAATTGGAAATCTTTAACACATATGTTCAATTAAAAGACTGCCCAAGACTTCAACTTTTGAAAATTTTAGAAAATTGCAATTATAGAAAAGAAAGCTCACAAAGATAATTCCTTAATATTTATCTTTAAGCTAAATGTGAAAGTTAAATGATATATAAGATTAAAGTCCAAAATCGAGTTTTGTGATAACTTGAATTTGGGGAAGAATCTTGTGATAAAATTCTTATGCTTTCCTGGATAAATTCATATTTTATGTGGGTGTTAAATGAAAAGGTTTATACTTTCCCAAAAATTAAAATGGAAAATATTCAACAAAATCAATACTGAATATCATGCAGATATTGGTATTGAAAAATAGATATTGAACTTGAACAGAATAACATTCATAAAGAAAACTTGCTTGATGAGTTTTATCTTGCAAATTTTTGTCAGAATAAAAGTATTTTGAATGCAGTTTAAAAGGCATGACTTTATAATTAGTAGGTTAAAATATTTTGACATTTGAGTAAGACAAAGGAATTAGGAATACCTTCTATTTGAAAGATCTTTTTTAGTGCTTAACAGGCCAAAACTGTATCAAAAAATATGTTCTCAATTTAAAATATATAATTAATCATTGAGAAGAGTCCAGTATATAGGTAAACTATCTAGTTTATTAAAGAAAATATATAACTTTGGAAATGAATGTAGAAATGTTTTGGAAGATTTTGCTATTAAATCCAAATTTTAAAAATATGAAATATATACATTTTGGAAAATGTCAGTGATATGCTATTAAAGGAAGATATGATTAACAAATTGATTAAGTTCATGATTAAATGTAGTACTTAGATTTTTTCTTTAAATGGTCAGGAAATGACTACAACGAAATCTGTTTAATACATATGGGTGTACATTTTTATTTTTTAAGAAAATTGAAAATAATTTTTTAAAGCTATTTTATAGGTGACCAATATGTTTTCCCCAGGTGACATAATGGTAAAGAGTTCATTTGGCAGTGCAGGAGACATAGGAGACTCAAGTTTGATACCTGGGTTGGGGAGATCCCCTAGAGAAGGAAATGGCAACCCCCTCTAGTATTCTTGCCTAGAGAATCCCATGGATAGAGGAGCCTGGCAGGCTACAGTCCACGGGGTCACAAGAGTCAGACACAACTTAGTGGCCAACTGCCACCAATGTATTGATCACTGATACATTAGTCGCTCAGTTGTGTCTGACTGTGACCCCATGGACTGTAGCCCACCTGGCTCTTCTGTCCATGGGATTCTCCAGGCAAGAATACTGGAATGGGTAGCCATTTCCTTCTCCGGGGGATCTCCCTAACCCAGGAATCGAACCTGGGTCTCCTGCATTACAGGCAGATTTCTTTACCAGCTGAGCCAACAGGGAAGCCTATATTGATCAATCAATAAATATAATTTTAATTACTTTTAGTGCACATTTCAAAGTCAAGAGGGTCTCAATTTGGACAATAAAATCATATGGTCAGTCTAGGGGATTAAAACCACAACACAGGCGGGAACTTGAAATACAATTTTATCAGATTTCTGTCACTGTAACAAATGATCAGAAGCTAAGCATTTATCACTTCACAGCTCTCTATGTCAGGAGTCTGGACACAGATTGACACGTTCCTTTTCTTAGGATCTTACAAGACTGAGATCACAGTAAATGGGCTGTATCCTCAACTGAGGGCTCACTAGGGAAGAACCCCCTTTCAAGTTCGAGTTGTTGATAGAACCCATTTCTCTGCGGCCATATGATTACAAATCCCGACGCTTGCTGGCTGGAGGTTGGAGGCTCCTCGTAGGGCCCAGAGACTATCTGCAGTTCCTTGTCCAGTGGGCTTCTTCTACGGGGCCATGGGCTTCACTGAACTCACAGGGGCATCTGCTCCAGGCTGCTGAAAGAGCCCCTCAGACAGTGCAATAGGACTGCAGCAATGATATTCCATCACCTTGCTCCATTAGTTAGGAGCCAGACACAGATTCTGCCCACACTTACAGAGAGGGGATTACACAGAGGTGTGACCCCAGGAGATGGGAATCACTGGGTATCATCTTAGGGCTTGTCCATAACAAAGATGGTATCAGATATTTCAAAATTAAAAAATGAATGTGCTGGTATGTAATTGCATATTACATATAACATTGCACTGGTTTTAAAATATATTTGCAAGTTCTTTGATACCCCAATCCTGAGAGGTGGTGTCTCTGAACCCCCCTGACTTAGGGCCAACCTGTGTTGACTTTTTCTAATTAGAAGCCAGTGGAAGTTATGTGCTGTGACTTCTGAGACTAAGTCAGGAAAGGCTACCCAGTTTTTGCCTGATTCGCTCCAATCATGCTCTCTTTGGAGGTTACTGCCTTTCAGAATCCAGCCCCCATGCTCTCTGGGGAGTCCCCATCACGTGGAGAGGCCATGGGGAGATGCGCCAGTCAACAGATCCAGCCCAGATGCCAGAATATGAGGGAAGACGCCGTTTGGAAGAATATCTCCCTGCCACAGATGTTCAAGGCTGCAGTCACCCCTAAGTGTTCCCAGCTGAGGTTTGTGGTGTAAAGAACAATTTGTCCTCACTGTGCCCTTTACTAATAACTCATTCACAGAATCCATGACTGCAATGAAGTGGCTGTTGCTTATAGCTTTGGGTTCGAGGTAGTCTGTTGCATAGAAAGATACGGAATGTTTGCTTAAACCATGAGATCAGGAAATTCTGATTGAACTCAAAATGTCCAGCAAAGCTATTAATGAAAACACGAAAGTTCTGGAATTTCACAGATGTGCATTTTAAAATCCTTTCAAGTACATTTCCCCATATCTTTAAATGACATACTTTTTATTTAATTTTATTATTTTCATTGTTAATGACATTTATTGTGTTCTTTCTAATTTTGCAAGCAATACATGTTCATTGCAGACAAGTAGAAATACATCAAAGCATAAAGTAAAAAGTCACAATCACCCTAATCCCCAACCCCTAGGGATAATCATGATTAGCATCTTGATGCATTTCCTCCCAGTGTCTACATATTGTTTTGGAATCGAGGTAAAACTGACCTACATCACTTTTAGTTCCAGGTGTACAACATAGTGATTCAATATTTCTATGCATTACAGAATGATCACTATGATATGTCTATTATCTTCTGTCACCATACAAAGATATTTCAATATAATTGACTATATTCCCCATGCGGTACATTTTATCTCAATGACTCATTTTTTTCTTTTGTAACTGAAAATTTGTACCTCTTTATCTCCCTCACATATTTCACTTATCCTCAAACCCACCTCTTGTAACCACCTGTTTGTTCTCTGTATCTACCTATGTACATATTTAATGCATTACATACATATTTAAAATTTTTTTCTTTCAAATCTGTTATCAACAATTAGTTTATGAATCTTACATCACTAGAAGTTCAATGTTGCATTAAACTACTTTCTGCCAAGTTACTCATCTTACATTTAAAACAGCTGTGATAATTCCATTTCGTACGTAGATATTGAAAATCAATGACAAATGCTAAAATACACATAGCCCATAAAGAAAGCCAGTTGTCAACTTATCAACATGGAAAGATCTTTAAATTAAACATTACCAACAAAATGAAAAATATATTAAAATAACATGTTGTGTATAAAAAGTACAATGTTATGTGTGAAATGTAATGATTCTGGATCATCAACACAATGTGTGTATTATTTGCTTTTCTGCCTTTCACTTGGATTTTATTTCACGGTCAAGTTGCAATATTTAGATGTTGTGAATAATGTAAGCTATTCCTTGGAACCAAACATAAGGAAGTAAAAATATTGTAATTTGGGGGTTTTATTACAAACACCCTGTCAATAAATTTAATAATAATTTAATTTTAAAATTATGAAAAAAACTTGGAATCAAATGCACTTTTATAAAGCTCAAAATATGATGCCTCTATGAGATGTCCCTTTTCATCACAAGAGTAATAAAGGCATATTAAATACAAAGTTAAATACAATTTATGGCAGCTTTCTATCTGTAAAGACAAAGCTTCTTCCATAACAAAACAGTTCTTTTGTAAGAATTAATCCCAGATTTTCAAAGCTGTGTTTGAAAAGGATACAGAAGTTGTTAAGAGGGAATTGAAATACAAGATATATTAGAAAATCATAAAAGGAAGAGGTTGTAAGAGCTCAGGGCTCATAGCCCAGAAAATTACAAGTCTGGATTCTATGGAAATTCAAAAAAACAAATCCCTCCACTTATTCCATTATCTGTGAGGAATGGTGGAAAAGAAGACCAATGACAATGGTAAATGAAGCAATTATCTTCAAAACCAAGAGCTTAAAATATTAATTATAGGTAAGATGCTAACTTAAATTACAAATGGGACAATTTGTAAGTACAGAAAATAGAAATGGGAATCATGCCAGCACAATTGCACAGAAACAAGGCATAAACACATTCTTTCTTTCTTTCTTTTTTCAGATTTACTAGTCCAGTAAGACAAAGAAATGGTGTTGAATATCTGGATATTTCAGCTTAGTAAGACAAAGCTCAGGGTGGAAAATGATAACTAAAAGCATATGTTTGGGGAAAATCTATCATAGGAGGATGAGACAGGTTGTGGGTTACTACAAAGATTAGAATTTGGCTCAGTGGGTGAAAATTCAGGTTCAGTGTAATGAAGAATAGGTTTCCCACAAGAGCATGGTCTGCTAACCTGCATGTGCTGAGGACACATAAGACATATAAGCTCTCCTCTCTGGATGTGGTCAAACACAGGTGGGGAAAGTGAAAAGTTAAAAACAAAACTCATCTTTTGCTGTAGAAGGGTATCAGTTATTCATATCATTATGGTTGTCATGTGTCCTGTATGTACAGAACATGTCTTGTACTTAATTACTCTGTTCTGTATCCTGTACTAAATTTGACTGGACACATTGCATGTCCTTTATTCAGGTTTTGTCCAAAAATTACAAAAAAAAACAAAAAACAAAAAAAAGAGCGAGAGATACAGTTTTCTGTCACAGTAATTGGCACTTAAACCACTTAAATTGAGAACGTTAGCTGAAAGCCATACATCAAAAATAAAAATCTGGACAATCTCTTTCAGTTTTTGCAGAGTTCTAGGTCATGACAAGTAACCATCACTAAATAAAGATAACTTGGAATCTGTACACAATCTCAGAAACCACCCCTAATCAACCACAGCTTTACTTCTGCAGGGTAGAAAATGAGTAAGTGTCCACAACTTTTGGAAGTCGGCCAATCAATGCTGAGTGTAGACAACAACCAATCAGCAAGTGCCTCTCTTCAGTGACTTTAAAAGTCAACCAATCAACAGCAGCCTTACTCCCATGAAAGTCGTTTGAAACCACGCCCACCTCTGAAATCCCACCAATCCCTGAAGACCAGGCTTTCCAAACCTTAGAGTTCGACTCTGGCTTTGCAGATTATCTTAAATGACAGTTCTCTCGCAGATGAACCAGAAGTTAACCATTGCTTGCACTGGATTTCAAAGTCACCTACTGTTAACTGGCAACTCTTTCAATGGCTCAACCCCTGATTATGGTTATTGCTATTTGCCAACGTGAAATAATCTGGGCACTGTTGTGTCTGTGAGATAATTAAATGGAATCATCAATTCTTGTGGTGATTGCTATTACCTATTTTTATATATGCATACTGTACACTAAAATATAATAAAAATTTTAAAAAAAGAAAGAAAGGAAGCATAAAAAATAAATAAATAAATAAACGCAATGCTTTCTGAACAGCAGACTTTTATTAAGCAAGGAAAAGAAATTATTGAAACTCCTTGAACAGAATGCATCTGTTAATTCAGTAATGAAAATAATGGAAAATATGATTTTAAAATAAATCAACATATTCCAGCTAGGATCTTTGACAAGCATCAGTGAAAGTGATAAATAACCAACAACTTTATGGATAGAAATTCAGATAGTGTAAACAAATTGTAATGGTCTTCCACACTGAATATTTAGCCAGTCTTTCAGTTCAAATTACTGAAACACCATTCAGTGTACTTCTACCAGAAATATGTTCTTATTGCCAAATTGTAGGCAAATTTTCAAGGGTCTGGACAACAATTAACAGTAATTAAAAATAAAAGTGTACTGACTCCATTTACTATTACAAGGATTATCAAAGATATAAATGTCTTACTTTATTACTGCATGGATCATGGATGCAAGTAATCACAACACACACAAAAAATTGTCCTTTTGCACATCAAATATTTCTCTTATAATAGAGAAGTAAGAAAAAGTCTTACTTCTAAGATTTGGGAATCAATAGAAAAATTTACAGAGATGCTCTTACTAAGTTTGCAGTTAATGAGAAAAAGATCGACTATTTTGGGAGGAAGTGAAAGAAATGTAAATTTGTGAATGTTTGCTTGGTGGTATAGACAGTGTTTATTTGAAGCTGAAGCAAAGTATGAATGATTTTATGGAAAGAGTTGATTGTCTTGTCCCTTCTCTGGTACTGCTCCCCAAGCAGCATTGGATGTCCTTTTTATTGACATTGAAGTAATTATAAAATTATAAAAATCATAAAATTATTTGTTCTGTTCAAGCTAAAGGATTAAAGAATTTTTGTGATTATGCTTGCATTCAGCATTATTTTCTCACAATCAAAACGCTACGCAACTGGTCTCTTTATCACATGCAGTTGACAGGATCCTCAATTTACATGAAACTCTGCAATATGCTTTAATTTAATTCTGAAGAAAAGGCCCCCCAAATCCTAAATGACATTTTAAATAATCCATTAAATGAAGCCTAGAATATCTCTTTAACTGCAGGATTTTGCAAATGGAAAGAAGAACAAACCATGTTATTGGAGTCCTCTTTCACTTCCAGGAATTTGTTGA